>NC_071297.1:6548863-7202500 GCF_027563975.2 Plodia interpunctella | reverse complement strand
TGAAGCGACGAAGCTAAATTTAGCTAGTTTTGACCCACACATAAAATAAAGGATCATTCCCACTAGTTCCACTGGCAAATAGTTCCATGGAACAAGTGAGAAAATCCAAAATAAAAGCCTGTCTAAATCAAAGCATTTTTTCAGAAACTAGACACCTTTTCACATTGTATTCTAAACTCTATCAAAACTACAAACTATTAGCATTTCGGAACTGCTGCGAAGAAATACCGAAAATACTTACCCCTTTATCTTTTCCTAATCCGTAGACCCAACAGTCAAGTCACTATGACGCAGCTATTTTGAACAAGAATCCAGGCCATTCGGATATTATATACAATTAATAATAATAATTCATTTATTCTTTTATTTATTCTATTTATTCGGAATTGCAATATATTCAAAGTACAATGTAATGTGAAAGTATAAAGTATGTACGAGGTATTCTTTACGCCAAAGTGCTTTAAAATTTCAATGAAAATATTATATAAGGCAGGGACAATCGAGTAGGGTACCCACTTTTACAAGACTTAACCTAGACCATAAAAAATGTTTTGGTATAGAAAGGAATATCGTGTGAAGGTCGGGAGTTTGCGCAATAGATCGAAATGTAGTGCTCCCATTGTGCGATTGTGGATCACGACCCATGAATCGCTTCGAATCGGATATCTCATTAATGGCTAAGCGGTCTTAGTGTGTCAATAACAGCGTTCGACCCGAACCAGATCTAAGATGCTTTGTTACAAATAAATTAAGTAGATTCCGATGAATAACCCTTCCACAGGAGGATTTAGTGATCACATCAACAGCTGCTTAGTGATACTCGTATATCATGTCTCTCAAACTGTAGCTTAGAGTGAGTTGCACAATTCCTATACATTTTTCTAAATAAAACACCCAAAAAGACATGAATTGGTTTAAAACTGCCACTAAGATGCGACTTTTGAAACAACGGTCGTAAACGTAACTTATTGTACTTTTAGGCTACAGGATCGTATGAATCAGTCACGTCATAAAAAATCAAGATTATTTATCAAATCAATCATTGTTTTAGATTTATACTTCATACAATAAATACTTCCCCGACAGTTGTATTGTTATAATTGTAATTTATCGAAGTACATACGTGAAAATAATTTGTACTCATCTTTACAATCAAGTCAAGTCGATCTGGGGTCACGCACGGCAGTGACCTCGCCAAGTTGAGCGCAAAAAGCTAACCCTGCTCTACTGCCTACAGCTTTGAGATTTCACACAAAAGTAACGTGTACTTACGTAAAGCACATAAGATACATGATATCATTTGGAATGAACAGTAAATAAACCATATTCAGGAAAAAAATACGACCTTATCTAAGAAATCATGTCAAAGGTAAACGGTTCAAGCTTTCCTCAAAACAAACTCTGTATCTATTGTTTCCGCATGAAACATGTAGAGCTACTGGTTACAGTAGCACACGGAGAAATGGTCACTTGTCTAACGTGTTTTTTATCACCGCCATCTTGTTTCTTTATTTGTCGCTATTGTCCAGCCAGTCGCATTAAATAAATATTTTATTTTTGTGGTCTGACAAATTACCCGGACATTGCGGCGGCTCCAAGTAATAAAACAAGAATAGCATTTCTATGAACGTTCCTAAATACTTCAGGTTTCAGGTCATATTACATGTGTTGTAGTTCTTGATCATTTCCCCTTTATATAATCGTATTTATTTTATATCGGTATAGAATGTTCGTCCGTATCTATCGATTGAATTATGGCAAAGTGACAGGTCACGTGCCATATTTCAATCGATATTCCCTTCCTATTATAACCGCTCATAATGCACTGTCCTTACGTCTTATTTGTTTACATTCATAAATATTTAAATAGTTTATTTTGAACTATCTTATGCCGGCTTCGTCCGCATGAATGTAATTTTTTATACCTTTCTACCAAAATTCTTAACTCGCAATTCATTAACACAATTTCATAAAGTACTGATAAAATACTTCCTTTGTTTAGTTATTCATATACTTTAACCGACTTCAAAATAAAGAAGAGTTAGGTATTAAATCTGTCGCAATATAATGCCGAAATGTCCTACACCAATGAAGTTTGCGCACTAATGATGTAACAGTATATTGAACATCTGTTATTTTTGTTACATAATTCATTCATTTTGATGATCCTAATAAGTATTTTTACTTAGGTACTTAATTGTGCTTCATTGTTGACGTCACTTGCTTTCCGGTCGAACATGACGAACATAGCCCTTTACTTTCACCAGGAAAAGTGACAATCGTATTTGTACTTTCAATTAAACATTAAAATAGAAGTTTTCATTTGTTACTTTAATAGGGTAGTTATCAAATCTAATCAGGTACTTTTTCCATATCGAAAAAAACAAAAAAAAATTGGGGCTTCTACGACAATGGGCAGTAACGTTTGCAGTACCTATATCTATAGATTTATCTGATTCACACACAATTCAATAAAAAACATTGTGTTTGAGCATTTGTAAGGTTTTCTAGGCAGTTTGCAAATAAGCTTTTAACAGCTCTGTTGGTGCTTTTACAAGCTTTTAAGTACAAGCAGTGGCGGTAAAGTGCTTAAAGACCGTCCACCTGAGATCGAATCGTTCGAACCCTACTCGTACCACATGAGTTTGTAAAACCGGCGACCCTAAATAATCTAGAAATATTGGCATTTCTCTCACCTGACCACAAGAACTGGATTCACAAGATAAGATTCAATTTTGTTACTTCGTCCCGCTGTTTGTCCGTTTTCTATGTGACGTAATTTGGTTTGGATGTTACATGGCGTATCTAAACATTGTTATGCTGATAACTGTGTATTTTCTAGTAATTTAGTGCAATTTATAACAGTCTTTACATGTCACATACCATGATAATTTGTGAAAAAAAGGTTGAGTAAGTAGGATATTTTTGAGGCTATTTGTCAATTGTAGAATTTGCATTGTTAAGTATAAGGTCTCAAAGATGAAATAATATGCTATAAGTACTTCGAATATATACATTGTCCGGTTAAGCTCGGAAGAAAGTATAATAACGTTTTTTTTAACGTAAGTACACTACTGTATAACATATGTTTATCTATGTTGTATTATAGTGTACTTACCAAATCTTTTCGTCGTCGTGTATATACAGGTTGATTTTTAACACATGCTCGCTCAGTTCATGATTCTGAACAATTTTTAGCAAGAGTGTAACTCGGAAATCGCGAAAAAAAGTCAGCTGTTCTATGGAAAATTAAACACCTAACTTTATTATAATATATATCGTATTATAATATATTTTAATATAATATATTAAATTTCAATCAAATTAAATATTCAGTATTGGTAAGTGTGTATATTTATTTGTATTCGACCTTATTTTAGTGCGCATAAAAAATTACAGAATGCTATGAGTTATATATAACCTAATCCATATCCAAAAAGTTTTTTTTTTAATTTCGCCATTCCTATATCTCCTGTCATATTATTTTAGCTATTGAATTACGATAAATTCCGAGTCTCAAATTGATATCCGCCAAATTGTTTCGCAATGTTTGCATCAGATGACGTTTCGTGCGCCCGCGCAGACGACAGGCGTGATTTACGATGAATTTGTTTCATTCTATTTGACAATAGGTACCGCCAGACACGACACTGCTTTACACACCGTTACCGATAGACATCAAAAAGGCCCAAAATTTAGACTACGAGAAAACTCTAGGTCTTGTAAGAGCACGATTGTACCGACACGTTTTTATTACTTTGATTGATTAGTAGATTAAAACGTAAGTATATTTTTATTCATGCATAAGGAAGACCTGTGCCTCAGAAGTGGGCTGTTGATGATGATGATAAGATTTTTATTATACTGTACCTACCTGTTTTTAAAGAAATTTACCGCTTTATAAAATGTTTACTTTAAAAAAATCACGCGAAAGACATAACAAATGCGTAAAGTGGACGTTGATGTCTTTTTCACCGTCATAAAGAAATCAAGTTATTTTCTTGAACTTGTGACCGTGACCATGAATTTAATAACTAGCTGCGCCCCAGGGCTACGTTCTCGTGGGAATTTCGGGTTACAAAGTACCCTGTGTGTTATTCCAGGTTCCAGTATTCTACCTGTGTACCAAATTGCATAACCAACGGTCCAGTAGATTTTGCGTGAGAGTAACAAACATACATAAACTAATACATCCTCATACACTTTCGTACTTATAATGTTAGTAGTTGGAGTAGGATTTTCTTTCAATATTGTTGTTTTATTTTTATTTAGGTATTTTTTTTTCCATAAACCAACAACTTTATATTCCCTAAGGGAGATCTGTATAGGATTTAGTTCGAGTTTGTATTAGCGACACTAGCCAAGTTTGAAAGTACACATAAAGTTTTCACTTTACGCTACGCTTGATACTTATATACTTGTGGTCAATCTAGTCACAATCACAATGGCCGCTCTCTCCGATCCGATGGCCCTTAAGCCACATTCCCACGTCATCAGTGTGTTCATCAGGATACATACAGGTTTTGGGCGCGGTCAACTAGACATCCACTTGCCGTACCTTTCCTTTCTATCTCCTACTTATTATCATAATTCTTAGTTTACAGCACTTCTAACCTTTGGCCTTTTCGTGTGTACTTTTATATGTCTCGCTAAATCTGGTGCCTAATTTTCGTTTTAGACTCATTAGCTCATATCTTGACGGTGATACCGCATAAGGTGGGCACCACCGTCAACTTTGCCGTTAACATTAACATGCGCAAAAAAACGCAAAGTCTACACCATTTTGTCTAAATAACAGAGGCTGCGCGCCGGTCAAAATCAACGTCAAATTTGACGGTGCAACTCACCCGTAAAGTTTTTTTTTTCGTTTATCTATGTGGAGATGCAAGGGATAAACCGTCGTCTGTAATTTCTTATTTACTTAATAATGTTGTATTATAAGGCGTAAGCCAAGTCTTTTGAACTTTTAGTCTTATTCTGAATATATCTTACGTTCTAGCTACCTTGCATTGGATAACATAATTTAAACTTTTTTATACCTTCTTATCCGTTTGGTTTGAAAAATCAGCTTGCCAGTATCCAAATATGTTTATCTTTTTCATTGTGAAGAAGAGCAAAGATATAGATAGGTAGGTACTTAGTTACGTATATTTTATCATGGAATTAATAGCTATACTCTGGTACCTACTAACTCCATGTATTTTATTCCGAAAATAGGCTGCGGGCGAAGTCTTCGTTGTCGAAGACTTCGCTACGCTACTACATTGTTGTAGTATAAAATGCGTTAATTTGTTTTAAAAGCAGTTATTCGTTACAAGTGGCCGAGTAGTGTTTACAATATTGGTTACAATAAAAATTCACACGCTAAAGCGGAAATTGTCGCAATGTACTTAAATACACCTAAAATAACCCATATATGGTAATCAGTATTACAATCTTATACTCTCGAATTTCTCAGTGACGTAGATCAGCTACCTTTACTCGACTCGTGAGTACTGTTTTTGTTCACAGTAAAAATCGGTCAAGTGCAAGTTATAATGTTGAGTGGCTGTTTCAAAACATTTTTTATTGTGAAAATGCGTGTCCACTGTTATTCAGCTTTAATAATCTATTGTTATACCGTATAGTTGTGTATTTAACAAACCAAATCAAATGTTAGTGATTGTTACATCAATAATGTCAATAAGTGATGTATATCATCCTAAATTGAATAAAGAATTTTGAATTTGAATTTGAGATATTCTCAGATTTTTTTTGTATGGTGTGCTGAAAAGAAAAAGTTTTTTTTTTTCAATTTTACGAAACGTTCTTAGGTACAGGTACCTAACCTGCGACGTGAACTAGAGCAAACATGAAGGTACTCTTAATTGAGATAAACACTTTATATCCGTCTGTCCTTGAAACATTGTCTTCAATCGTGAGCGCACTTTAGTCACATGACATCTAGAGCTCGTGACAATGCGCCTGCGTCTCCTCCTTGCAAAACCACTGGTTAATACGCAGATCGCTCTGAATATTGCCAAAAGCCAGTGCTGGATTAAGCGAACCTAATACTTGCTTAATAATTACAGCGATAATGAATTTAGTTAGGTTCTTATCATCTCAGCCATAAGAAATATACCCGTTGGACAATGGGCTAATGTCATCTTATTGGTACCTACCTAAGTATAATACATTATAGCTATGTATAAAACCAGGATTCATTTAAAATTAAATTTAACTACAGATTTTTTACTCTGGGGCCAATTCAATCTTTGACGTCAATAAGTGATGTATATCATCCTAAATTGAATAAAGAATTTTGAATTTTTGACGTTAATAAGTGATGTATATCATCCTAAATTGAATAAAGAATTTTGAATTTGAAAAAATGTGATATGTCCATATACATTACCTATACATTTAATATATTTTTGAAAAGCTACTTGATTTAATTCGTCGAACTTATACGTACTTATACGTAACACGAGTATTCCGGAAGAAGAGTAGACAAAAATACGTGTGTACAATCACTACCGAATACAAATTATGCCCAAATATAAGTTTCAATGACTCGATTAAATGGGTTGTTTGTTTTGATTCATGGTTTTATTTACACAAACCATCACCTTAATTTTGCATACATGCCTTTTACCTACTTAGAGGACTGCGGAGGACACACTTATGATGGGAAATTCACACGGGGGTAGCCGCGGTCAAAAGAAGCAATATTTTGTCTTCATGTTAGTGTACGAATCGGTATCCTACACTGCGACATTGTTTTGAAATCGGTGATTGGGAAAATAGATCGCTGAATTGATAATTAGAGATAAATTGGAGTGACTGAACTAGTCACGTTCTGCAAAAGCTCCTTTTGACAAGTGACGGATAGATTGCAGGTTCCTGAGACAAAAGGAACGGTTAGACTTAATCGCTCGAGGAGTAACGACCTGTTGCTACATTTTCACGTGATGAATTTCAAAATATTGTCTTTATTTTGACACATGCTATAAGTGAACTAAGTTACAATTTTAAACAAATGCCATATGAGATATTATACATAAGTATATGTGTTATATTTTCCATCAGTGGCGCAGCGTGCGTCCCTGTATCAACATTAGTTGGAAGAGTAAACGTAAGTAATTATATACTCTTTGGGTAAAGATTCCTCACAAAATAAACAAAAATGCTTGCCATATTAAATGAAAATAAATATTTATTGATTATAAAAAATCCAGGAAGCACGAGATTAAGTGACGTTGTGGATAACATTAATTTGTGCTTAAACACGTTCACCAACACCCTTGTAGCCCGGGGGTCCCGTATCATTGATACGGCGGTAGCTACGCCCCTGTTTTCCACATTCCTCATTTTCTAAATACGTTGAAGCCTATAGACTATATCATACAACAGACGGGATATATAATACTAAGCAGCAAGGAGACATTTTTATTTAAAAAGTATGTTAAGATAACATAGAAATGAATATATCAGTAATTGTGTAAATAATAAAGATTTTTAAAACATAAGAGTATAAGGTTGACACATATGAAGTTAAGTTTAAAACACACATTTTTTTAACACATAAGCTCTATCTACATAGATAGAGCTTATGCTAGCTACATAGATATGCTCTATCTACATAGATACATAGATAGAGCTTATATGTTTTAAAAAACTTTATTCTATTCGAAAGTTAGGTAGGTACGTACAAGGTTATATCCTGAATCATGATAGCAAATTTGATCCATTTATTTTTTTAAGTAAATTAGACATCAAAACACCGTAACAGATATCCGTGTGTCTTTGTCTTCACTTCTTTGTTGCTTATATGTCTCACCTTGGTGTAAATAGTCTCTTATACGACTCCATTAGAACTTCAATCGTTAAGCCATCTTCGTTATGTCGGTGTAAGGTCAGGGTCATGATTAGGGTTGCCATCCGTAATATAAAATTTAATTTAAATAATATATAGTACCAAAATACTATATTTTACCACTTATATCTAAGCTATTAAACTTATATTGTGAATGTAAGTGGCGCCCCCACTAAAATGCTAAGTTATGCTTGTTCGCACAAGCATATCTTTTCAGTGGGGGCCAAACCGCATATTGAGCGCGGCATTCATTCGTTGGTAATGTAAACAACCACCTGATTAACTAATCAGGGATCACATTTACACGAAAGAAAATTTGTACCTACTACTTTTTTTCTTGGATTCTCCAATACCTTTAGTTCCAATTTGAATTACTATTTTTAGACATATTTTGTCAACCGATGGCAACCCTACTCATGATTCATGTCGTAATTTCTCTCACGACACCGCTCTCTATTGAGACGAAACTGTGTTAAAAATTACAACAAAATGTAAACAATAGTGAGCAAGGTCTATGAATTATAGACATCTGGTGGCTTCTGGGGTCATTATCAGTATCTTTGCACGCAACTGACTTAACGAGTTCATCAGCTGCTCGTAACCTAATGATAGTAATCATTGTAATAGCATATCATATTTCATTTGAAATAAAATAGGTACTCAGTGCAAAAAATATTTTATTTAAGCATGCAGGACGTCTGATGGTAAGCAAACACCACAGCCCAGGGACGCCAGCAACCCGAGATGGGTCACCGGGGCGTCGCCGACTTTTTGAGAAAAAACGATAGACTCTTGTAGGTACGTACTTACTTGAAAACCCCAATGTCGAAACTATTGGGGAACACCGCTGAGGGAAATTTATTCCATAGTTTAGTATAGCGCAGGCGTTAAATATAAATTTTGTGTTTTTTATGAACCAAGTAGGCACGCGGCCCACCAAATGGTAAGTGGTCACCGGAGCCTATGGACGCCTGCAAAACCGGGGTCGACACGCGCGAGGCTTTGTGGCTTAGGGTCTTTCGCCACAGTCCTGTATTTACACTACCTCTCTTCCATCAAACCGGAACACAACAATGCAAGCACTGCTATTCATGGCCGTTATGCAGTATAATCAGCGGACTTTGGGTTTCGACACACACATGACGGGATGAAACCGGAAATACCTACAATAATATAATTTTGACCTTTCGAAGAGCAAATGAAATTCTAGGTTCTTAACTATTTATGCTAGCATATAACATCGATGATGTTACTATGTCTGGACATTATTAGATTTCTTCCTATGATGAAGAATATCGAAATGACTATTAAATGAATGATAATTAAGTTAGCCCATTAGATAAGTTTTTATCTTAGATAAACATAATGTTCCGTTAGATCTAACTTTTATCAACCTAATGACTTTCTACTCTCTGTTTTAGTTTAAAGATATATCTGAAGAGATATCTGAATTTGTATTGACGTGGATTTACTTTCGATTTATAAGTTCTTACCAATCTTTTTCAAAAAAATATCAAGGAATCGAAGGCCTCATTTAGCTGCATGGTCCGCTTATTGATAGAATTGAGATTAAATAGTTGCTTACGTATCACCAATGGGAAGAATAGTTATAGCTCTTCCTTGATTGGCTATTTCAATCTGCGCGGAAGGAGAAGCATCTAGCAAATCTCTTTGTTTTTATTTCTCTCCCAGACCCGCCAAAAACCTTTAATAGTTTATTAGTACAGTCAACAGCACATTAACATATCAAAATTCATTTCAAACTCGTCGCTATGCAGGGTAACTTAATGTGCTGTTGACTGTACATTCAAGACTTGCAGAGAAGTATCTAGCTCGTCTAGTCTTAATGGCTCTGTCTTATGTCGGTCACGGACAGACAACATAATAAAAAATATACAAGTTAGAAGTAATTATATACATTTAGGCACAAATAAAATACATTTAGGCTGTAACCACTGTAGCTACGCATACTTATGGAAATTCACTTGAAAAGATCCCTCCGTGGGATAACTCCGCCGTTGTTCGTCACCATTTCTTTATTTAGTACAAACAAAGAAATATTTGAACATCATGGATTTAGTACTTACGGGTGTAAGGTTAGTTACTACACAATTACTGTCTAGGGCTACTATACCTAATGTTTGACATTTAACTTCTAATGCAAACCAGTTTTTAGTAAAACTGGCACACTATCTAAAAAAACAAAATATTTAACGATAGTTCACGACTTTCACACACACCTACACTATGTAGGTAAGTACCCAGCACTCAGGACTTTTACATACAGGTTGACTTTTTAAACTTTGGCATCCATTTGTCTATATGTTCATTTCATGATCATAGACAGAGCACGAAGACATAAGTGTCTTCATGCTCAGTCTCTTCATGCTTTGGATGCCCTTGTTTAAAAAGACACCCTGTCTGGCTACAGCCAGATAGTCATTATGATGGCATGCCACACAAATTACTGCAGCGGGCGGGCAGTGCCATCCCACGTGCTCGTCATTTCGCCACCGCAAGGTCCAATTGAGCGTGTATTGTGTTGCAACTCCGTGGGACTGCATCAAATGCACTCTAGTTTTTAGCAATGCATGTAGGTACGATCATCCGTAGTTAATAACGTATGATATTGATCACTTGGTTGAATGACTTGGTTGACTGACTAATGACGATAGTTTTAAGTTATTCATTCGCTTCAACTGCGAAGAACTTTTCGAGGATATAAGTATAATTCACTAGATGCGCCTCGGGGCTTCGCTCTTGGGGAAATTTCGGGATAAAGAGTACCCTATGTGTTATTCCAGGTTATTTTCTACCCGTGTTTTGTACACGTTCATAACAATCGGTCCAGTAGATTTTGCGTGTAACATACATACATACATACACACATCCTCACAAACTTTCGCATTTTAGTATAACATTAGTATAACATTAGTAGGATTGCAAATAATAATACCTACCTACCTATAATCTTATTTTTATATCGGTATAGAATGTTCGTCCGTATCTATCGATTGAATTATGGCAAAGTGACAGGTCACGTGCCATATTTCAATCGATATTCCCTTCCTATTATAACCGCTCATAATGCACTGTCCTTACGTCTTATTTGTTTACATTCATAAATATTTAAATAGTTTATTTTGAACTATCTTATGCCGGCTTCGTCCGCATGAATGTAATTTTTTATACCTTTCTACCAAAATTCTTAACTCGCAATTCATTAACACAATTTCATAAAGTACTGATAAAATACTTCCTTTGTTTAGTTATTCATATACTTTAACCGACTTCAAAATAAAGAAGAGTTAGGTATTAAATCTGTCGCAATATAATGCCGAAATGTCCTACACCAATGAAGTTTGCGCACTAATGATGTAACAGTATATTGAACATCTGTTATTTTTGTTACATAATTCATTCATTTTGATGATCCTAATAAGTATTTTTACTTAGGTACTTAATTGTGCTTCATTGTTGACGTCACTTGCTTTCCGGTCGAACATGACGAACATAGCCCTTTACTTTCACCAGGAAAAGTGACAATCGTATTTGTACTTTCAATTAAACATTAAAATAGAAGTTTTCATTTGTTACTTTAATAGGGTAGTTATCAAATCTAATCAGGTACTTTTTCCATATCGAAAAAAACAAAAAAAAATTGGGGCTTCTACGACAATGGGCAGTAACGTTTGCAGTACCTATATCTATAGATTTATCTGATTCACACACAATTCAATAAAAAACATTGTGTTTGAGCATTTGTAAGGTTTTCTAGGCAGTTTGCAAATAAGCTTTTAACAGCTCTGTTGGTGCTTTTACAAGCTTTTAAGTACAAGCAGTGGCGGTAAAGTGCTTAAAGACCGTCCACCTGAGATCGAATCGTTCGAACCCTACTCGTACCACATGAGTTTGTAAAACCGGCGACCCTAAATAATCTAGAAATATTGGCATTTCTCTCACCTGACCACAAGAACTGGATTCACAAGATAAGATTCAATTTTGTTACTTCGTCCCGCTGTTTGTCCGTTTTCTATGTGACGTAATTTGGTTTGGATGTTACATGGCGTATCTAAACATTGTTATGCTGATAACTGTGTATTTTCTAGTAATTTAGTGCAATTTATAACAGTCTTTACATGTCACATACCATGATAATTTGTGAAAAAAAGGTTGAGTAAGTAGGATATTTTTGAGGCTATTTGTCAATTGTAGAATTTGCATTGTTAAGTATAAGGTCTCAAAGATGAAATAATATGCTATAAGTACTTCGAATATATACATTGTCCGGTTAAGCTCGGAAGAAAGTATAATAACGTTTTTTTTAACGTAAGTACACTACTGTATAACATATGTTTATCTATGTTGTATTATAGTGTACTTACCAAATCTTTTCGTCGTCGTGTATATACAGGTTGATTTTTAACACATGCTCGCTCAGTTCATGATTCTGAACAATTTTTAGCAAGAGTGTAACTCGGAAATCGCGAAAAAAAGTCAGCTGTTCTATGGAAAATTAAACACCTAACTTTATTATAATATATATCGTATTATAATATATTTTAATATAATATATTAAATTTCAATCAAATTAAATATTCAGTATTGGTAAGTGTGTATATTTATTTGTATTCGACCTTATTTTAGTGCGCATAAAAAATTACAGAATGCTATGAGTTATATATAACCTAATCCATATCCAAAAAGTTTTTTTTTTAATTTCGCCATTCCTATATCTCCTGTCATATTATTTTAGCTATTGAATTACGATAAATTCCGAGTCTCAAATTGATATCCGCCAAATTGTTTCGCAATGTTTGCATCAGATGACGTTTCGTGCGCCCGCGCAGACGACAGGCGTGATTTACGATGAATTTGTTTCATTCTATTTGACAATAGGTACCGCCAGACACGACACTGCTTTACACACCGTTACCGATAGACATCAAAAAGGCCCAAAATTTAGACTACGAGAAAACTCTAGGTCTTGTAAGAGCACGATTGTACCGACACGTTTTTATTACTTTGATTGATTAGTAGATTAAAACGTAAGTATATTTTTATTCATGCATAAGGAAGACCTGTGCCTCAGAAGTGGGCTGTTGATGATGATGATAAGATTTTTATTATACTGTACCTACCTGTTTTTAAAGAAATTTACCGCTTTATAAAATGTTTACTTTAAAAAAATCACGCGAAAGACATAACAAATGCGTAAAGTGGACGTTGATGTCTTTTTCACCGTCATAAAGAAATCAAGTTATTTTCTTGAACTTGTGACCGTGACCATGAATTTAATAACTAGCTGCGCCCCAGGGCTACGTTCTCGTGGGAATTTCGGGTTACAAAGTACCCTGTGTGTTATTCCAGGTTCCAGTATTCTACCTGTGTACCAAATTGCATAACCAACGGTCCAGTAGATTTTGCGTGAGAGTAACAAACATACATAAACTAATACATCCTCATACACTTTCGTACTTATAATGTTAGTAGTTGGAGTAGGATTTTCTTTCAATATTGTTGTTTTATTTTTATTTAGGTATTTTTTTTTCCATAAACCAACAACTTTATATTCCCTAAGGGAGATCTGTATAGGATTTAGTTCGAGTTTGTATTAGCGACACTAGCCAAGTTTGAAAGTACACATAAAGTTTTCACTTTACGCTACGCTTGATACTTATATACTTGTGGTCAATCTAGTCACAATCACAATGGCCGCTCTCTCCGATCCGATGGCCCTTAAGCCACATTCCCACGTCATCAGTGTGTTCATCAGGATACATACAGGTTTTGGGCGCGGTCAACTAGACATCCACTTGCCGTACCTTTCCTTTCTATCTCCTACTTATTATCATAATTCTTAGTTTACAGCACTTCTAACCTTTGGCCTTTTCGTGTGTACTTTTATATGTCTCGCTAAATCTGGTGCCTAATTTTCGTTTTAGACTCATTAGCTCATATCTTGACGGTGATACCGCATAAGGTGGGCACCACCGTCAACTTTGCCGTTAACATTAACATGCGCAAAAAAACGCAAAGTCTACACCATTTTGTCTAAATAACAGAGGCTGCGCGCCGGTCAAAATCAACGTCAAATTTGACGGTGCAACTCACCCGTAAAGTTTTTTTTTTCGTTTATCTATGTGGAGATGCAAGGGATAAACCGTCGTCTGTAATTTCTTATTTACTTAATAATGTTGTATTATAAGGCGTAAGCCAAGTCTTTTGAACTTTTAGTCTTATTCTGAATATATCTTACGTTCTAGCTACCTTGCATTGGATAACATAATTTAAACTTTTTTATACCTTCTTATCCGTTTGGTTTGAAAAATCAGCTTGCCAGTATCCAAATATGTTTATCTTTTTCATTGTGAAGAAGAGCAAAGATATAGATAGGTAGGTACTTAGTTACGTATATTTTATCATGGAATTAATAGCTATACTCTGGTACCTACTAACTCCATGTATTTTATTCCGAAAATAGGCTGCGGGCGAAGTCTTCGTTGTCGAAGACTTCGCTACGCTACTACATTGTTGTAGTATAAAATGCGTTAATTTGTTTTAAAAGCAGTTATTCGTTACAAGTGGCCGAGTAGTGTTTACAATATTGGTTACAATAAAAATTCACACGCTAAAGCGGAAATTGTCGCAATGTACTTAAATACACCTAAAATAACCCATATATGGTAATCAGTATTACAATCTTATACTCTCGAATTTCTCAGTGACGTAGATCAGCTACCTTTACTCGACTCGTGAGTACTGTTTTTGTTCACAGTAAAAATCGGTCAAGTGCAAGTTATAATGTTGAGTGGCTGTTTCAAAACATTTTTTATTGTGAAAATGCGTGTCCACTGTTATTCAGCTTTAATAATCTATTGTTATACCGTATAGTTGTGTATTTAACAAACCAAATCAAATGTTAGTGATTGTTACATCAATAATGTCAATAAGTGATGTATATCATCCTAAATTGAATAAAGAATTTTGAATTTGAATTTGAGATATTCTCAGATTTTTTTTGTATGGTGTGCTGAAAAGAAAAAGTTTTTTTTTTTCAATTTTACGAAACGTTCTTAGGTACAGGTACCTAACCTGCGACGTGAACTAGAGCAAACATGAAGGTACTCTTAATTGAGATAAACACTTTATATCCGTCTGTCCTTGAAACATTGTCTTCAATCGTGAGCGCACTTTAGTCACATGACATCTAGAGCTCGTGACAATGCGCCTGCGTCTCCTCCTTGCAAAACCACTGGTTAATACGCAGATCGCTCTGAATATTGCCAAAAGCCAGTGCTGGATTAAGCGAACCTAATACTTGCTTAATAATTACAGCGATAATGAATTTAGTTAGGTTCTTATCATCTCAGCCATAAGAAATATACCCGTTGGACAATGGGCTAATGTCATCTTATTGGTACCTACCTAAGTATAATACATTATAGCTATGTATAAAACCAGGATTCATTTAAAATTAAATTTAACTACAGATTTTTTACTCTGGGGCCAATTCAATCTTTGACGTCAATAAGTGATGTATATCATCCTAAATTGAATAAAGAATTTTGAATTTTTGACGTTAATAAGTGATGTATATCATCCTAAATTGAATAAAGAATTTTGAATTTGAAAAAATGTGATATGTCCATATACATTACCTATACATTTAATATATTTTTGAAAAGCTACTTGATTTAATTCGTCGAACTTATACGTACTTATACGTAACACGAGTATTCCGGAAGAAGAGTAGACAAAAATACGTGTGTACAATCACTACCGAATACAAATTATGCCCAAATATAAGTTTCAATGACTCGATTAAATGGGTTGTTTGTTTTGATTCATGGTTTTATTTACACAAACCATCACCTTAATTTTGCATACATGCCTTTTACCTACTTAGAGGACTGCGGAGGACACACTTATGATGGGAAATTCACACGGGGGTAGCCGCGGTCAAAAGAAGCAATATTTTGTCTTCATGTTAGTGTACGAATCGGTATCCTACACTGCGACATTGTTTTGAAATCGGTGATTGGGAAAATAGATCGCTGAATTGATAATTAGAGATAAATTGGAGTGACTGAACTAGTCACGTTCTGCAAAAGCTCCTTTTGACAAGTGACGGATAGATTGCAGGTTCCTGAGACAAAAGGAACGGTTAGACTTAATCGCTCGAGGAGTAACGACCTGTTGCTACATTTTCACGTGATGAATTTCAAAATATTGTCTTTATTTTGACACATGCTATAAGTGAACTAAGTTACAATTTTAAACAAATGCCATATGAGATATTATACATAAGTATATGTGTTATATTTTCCATCAGTGGCGCAGCGTGCGTCCCTGTATCAACATTAGTTGGAAGAGTAAACGTAAGTAATTATATACTCTTTGGGTAAAGATTCCTCACAAAATAAACAAAAATGCTTGCCATATTAAATGAAAATAAATATTTATTGATTATAAAAAATCCAGGAAGCACGAGATTAAGTGACGTTGTGGATAACATTAATTTGTGCTTAAACACGTTCACCAACACCCTTGTAGCCCGGGGGTCCCGTATCATTGATACGGCGGTAGCTACGCCCCTGTTTTCCACATTCCTCATTTTCTAAATACGTTGAAGCCTATAGACTATATCATACAACAGACGGGATATATAATACTAAGCAGCAAGGAGACATTTTTATTTAAAAAGTATGTTAAGATAACATAGAAATGAATATATCAGTAATTGTGTAAATAATAAAGATTTTTAAAACATAAGAGTATAAGGTTGACACATATGAAGTTAAGTTTAAAACACACATTTTTTTAACACATAAGCTCTATCTACATAGATAGAGCTTATGCTAGCTACATAGATATGCTCTATCTACATAGATACATAGATAGAGCTTATATGTTTTAAAAAACTTTATTCTATTCGAAAGTTAGGTAGGTACGTACAAGGTTATATCCTGAATCATGATAGCAAATTTGATCCATTTATTTTTTTAAGTAAATTAGACATCAAAACACCGTAACAGATATCCGTGTGTCTTTGTCTTCACTTCTTTGTTGCTTATATGTCTCACCTTGGTGTAAATAGTCTCTTATACGACTCCATTAGAACTTCAATCGTTAAGCCATCTTCGTTATGTCGGTGTAAGGTCAGGGTCATGATTAGGGTTGCCATCCGTAATATAAAATTTAATTTAAATAATATATAGTACCAAAATACTATATTTTACCACTTATATCTAAGCTATTAAACTTATATTGTGAATGTAAGTGGCGCCCCCACTAAAATGCTAAGTTATGCTTGTTCGCACAAGCATATCTTTTCAGTGGGGGCCAAACCGCATATTGAGCGCGGCATTCATTCGTTGGTAATGTAAACAACCACCTGATTAACTAATCAGGGATCACATTTACACGAAAGAAAATTTGTACCTACTACTTTTTTTCTTGGATTCTCCAATACCTTTAGTTCCAATTTGAATTACTATTTTTAGACATATTTTGTCAACCGATGGCAACCCTACTCATGATTCATGTCGTAATTTCTCTCACGACACCGCTCTCTATTGAGACGAAACTGTGTTAAAAATTACAACAAAATGTAAACAATAGTGAGCAAGGTCTATGAATTATAGACATCTGGTGGCTTCTGGGGTCATTATCAGTATCTTTGCACGCAACTGACTTAACGAGTTCATCAGCTGCTCGTAACCTAATGATAGTAATCATTGTAATAGCATATCATATTTCATTTGAAATAAAATAGGTACTCAGTGCAAAAAATATTTTATTTAAGCATGCAGGACGTCTGATGGTAAGCAAACACCACAGCCCAGGGACGCCAGCAACCCGAGATGGGTCACCGGGGCGTCGCCGACTTTTTGAGAAAAAACGATAGACTCTTGTAGGTACGTACTTACTTGAAAACCCCAATGTCGAAACTATTGGGGAACACCGCTGAGGGAAATTTATTCCATAGTTTAGTATAGCGCAGGCGTTAAATATAAATTTTGTGTTTTTTATGAACCAAGTAGGCACGCGGCCCACCAAATGGTAAGTGGTCACCGGAGCCTATGGACGCCTGCAAAACCGGGGTCGACACGCGCGAGGCTTTGTGGCTTAGGGTCTTTCGCCACAGTCCTGTATTTACACTACCTCTCTTCCATCAAACCGGAACACAACAATGCAAGCACTGCTATTCATGGCCGTTATGCAGTATAATCAGCGGACTTTGGGTTTCGACACACACATGACGGGATGAAACCGGAAATACCTACAATAATATAATTTTGACCTTTCGAAGAGCAAATGAAATTCTAGGTTCTTAACTATTTATGCTAGCATATAACATCGATGATGTTACTATGTCTGGACATTATTAGATTTCTTCCTATGATGAAGAATATCGAAATGACTATTAAATGAATGATAATTAAGTTAGCCCATTAGATAAGTTTTTATCTTAGATAAACATAATGTTCCGTTAGATCTAACTTTTATCAACCTAATGACTTTCTACTCTCTGTTTTAGTTTAAAGATATATCTGAAGAGATATCTGAATTTGTATTGACGTGGATTTACTTTCGATTTATAAGTTCTTACCAATCTTTTTCAAAAAAATATCAAGGAATCGAAGGCCTCATTTAGCTGCATGGTCCGCTTATTGATAGAATTGAGATTAAATAGTTGCTTACGTATCACCAATGGGAAGAATAGTTATAGCTCTTCCTTGATTGGCTATTTCAATCTGCGCGGAAGGAGAAGCATCTAGCAAATCTCTTTGTTTTTATTTCTCTCCCAGACCCGCCAAAAACCTTTAATAGTTTATTAGTACAGTCAACAGCACATTAACATATCAAAATTCATTTCAAACTCGTCGCTATGCAGGGTAACTTAATGTGCTGTTGACTGTACATTCAAGACTTGCAGAGAAGTATCTAGCTCGTCTAGTCTTAATGGCTCTGTCTTATGTCGGTCACGGACAGACAACATAATAAAAAATATACAAGTTAGAAGTAATTATATACATTTAGGCACAAATAAAATACATTTAGGCTGTAACCACTGTAGCTACGCATACTTATGGAAATTCACTTGAAAAGATCCCTCCGTGGGATAACTCCGCCGTTGTTCGTCACCATTTCTTTATTTAGTACAAACAAAGAAATATTTGAACATCATGGATTTAGTACTTACGGGTGTAAGGTTAGTTACTACACAATTACTGTCTAGGGCTACTATACCTAATGTTTGACATTTAACTTCTAATGCAAACCAGTTTTTAGTAAAACTGGCACACTATCTAAAAAAACAAAATATTTAACGATAGTTCACGACTTTCACACACACCTACACTATGTAGGTAAGTACCCAGCACTCAGGACTTTTACATACAGGTTGACTTTTTAAACTTTGGCATCCATTTGTCTATATGTTCATTTCATGATCATAGACAGAGCACGAAGACATAAGTGTCTTCATGCTCAGTCTCTTCATGCTTTGGATGCCCTTGTTTAAAAAGACACCCTGTCTGGCTACAGCCAGATAGTCATTATGATGGCATGCCACACAAATTACTGCAGCGGGCGGGCAGTGCCATCCCACGTGCTCGTCATTTCGCCACCGCAAGGTCCAATTGAGCGTGTATTGTGTTGCAACTCCGTGGGACTGCATCAAATGCACTCTAGTTTTTAGCAATGCATGTAGGTACGATCATCCGTAGTTAATAACGTATGATATTGATCACTTGGTTGAATGACTTGGTTGACTGACTAATGACGATAGTTTTAAGTTATTCATTCGCTTCAACTGCGAAGAACTTTTCGAGGATATAAGTATAATTCACTAGATGCGCCTCGGGGCTTCGCTCTTGGGGAAATTTCGGGATAAAGAGTACCCTATGTGTTATTCCAGGTTATTTTCTACCCGTGTTTTGTACACGTTCATAACAATCGGTCCAGTAGATTTTGCGTGTAACATACATACATACATACACACATCCTCACAAACTTTCGCATTTTAGTATAACATTAGTATAACATTAGTAGGATTGCAAATAATAATACCTACCTACCTATAATCTTATTTTTTTATGTTTTCAGAAACTCTCAAACAAAACAATAGCATACAGTTTGCTGTGCATCATTCACATGTCTGCGGCT
Source organism: Plodia interpunctella (assembly GCF_027563975.2). NCBI lineage: Eukaryota > Metazoa > Arthropoda > Insecta > Lepidoptera > Pyralidae > Plodia > Plodia interpunctella. The sequence goes on along the minus strand of NC_071297.1, from coordinate 7,182,471 downwards.
GCAGCGACACAGTTCTCGTCACACATCAATGTGAACACGCCAGCGAGGAGCTATTCACACGGAGTGGGGGACCCGGTGCATCTGTTGGAGCGCAGGGCGTTCCAGAGACAGTCACAGAGGGCGCAGCAGAGGAGTTTGCGAAGTGAGTAGAAATTTCTACTGTAATTTTAAAAAAAAAGTTAGTTTATTATATATTATATATATACATTGCAAGTTAAACAAAAGCTTGTGAAATATTCGATCACGATGACTTATTGTTTACTTTACCAAAGTATTTCACCAAAATTTAAAAGTGAAAACTTGTAAATGACTTTAAAGTTATTTATCTTAGTTAATTTGTTAAAAAATGCTGTAAGTTTTCTGAATAAATAAAATAAAAATAAAATGTTTTTTTCAAAATATAACGGAAACGTTTTGAGCGTAATTGTTGAATAATTTTGCATATTCCCTATTATTTTCCTTTCTTCCACTTACAGATCACAGGGGAATTCGGCCAAAACCTAACCTAACAAAAAAATAAATTAATCCACATTGCAGGGTCGCCCCAGGGCTACCCGCAGGTGAAGCCGACCGTGCCCTTCACTGCGGAGGAAGCGCCGCCTTTCAACTCTCTGAACGCACCATGGCAGTACAACAATTATGTGGGTAAGTTGATATAAGTAACAACCCTTTATTACGACCAAAACAAGAAACGATTTTGAAAAAGACAACTAAGTAGAAAGATTTACAATTAGGCGGCCGTAATGCTTGTAGCGTGTGATTCCGCCTTAGTATAGGACCACTCCATGTCCTCTTGTGGATGTCATATGATATGTTATTACCTTGATTGTGTGATTCCTGAGGAAGTTTTATAGATTTATAATTTATAATGGTTTTACCCTAGCGAAGCTGCATGAGAGGGTGGCGCTATCAGCTATAGTATAGATAAGATATATACTTACTTATAACCATTTGCATTAACCGTTGCAGACGTCCCCATCCCAGTGCTGCCACCGTCGCCGTACAAAGTGGACTCTCCGGACCCCGAGTCGCTGTGGCCAGAAGGTCTATTTCTGCCTCCGGTACCGCCGCCGCGCTTCGGAGTCTACAGCCGCCGAATCGACTCGCCAGAGGTAACATCAGGTAAACCAAGGTCGTTACAACTTTGGTGTCAGGTTTTCAACCAACGTCTAAGATGGTGGCCTAGCAGCATCTGCTTTACATGACCATGTCTATCGCCTTCCACAGACGATCTACTAGTAGTGTGCAGCACCTACTTCCTACTACGTACTAGCCTTATGTTATGAAGGCTACACACAATCGCCGAACTCGAAGAGATGCCGACACGAATGCATTAAGTAACATGGCGTAGTTTGTATGAGTGATTTTATTTACCGCAATGAAAACTCCAAGTTCAAGAACTAGTCCGCGATAATGTGGTGACGGCAATGCCCGGCATCACAGTAGTTGTTATAATAAGGTGTCGATTCAATCCATGGAATTAGTAGGTACTCCGTACAGTACCTACTACTTCTATGATTCAATCATTTTGTCAAAGCATTTATAAATTAGAAATAAGACCTACACAGCCACTTCTTCACATCCAAATATAATCATTTCCCAAAAAGCTAACTAGCGTCGAAAATACAATACTAGAAAGAAATGCCGAAGGAAACTCATTCAAAACAGTGTTGGTCCCTGTCATGCGATAAGGGCTTAACTTTTTAAATCTTTTTTTCCCAATAATATAATGAAGTACCTAGGTCGTTACTCTCTCGTAGGTTTCATGTATCTCTGTACCAAATTTCATCCAAGTCGGTTTGAGTTTATTAGTTTATTAAAAAATACAAATCCCTTAAAATATTAATATGAATAACTTGGCACTTTCTTACATTGCAGAGTCGGAGATCAGTGATCCATACCTACTAGAAGGTTCTGAAGCCATAGAGGCCGTGCAGCGCGCCAACCTCCACGGCAACCTATATTTCCACGACATTCCCCACATCATGTCCCTGCTCGAAAACCAACAACTTAGGATCAAAAACCAATTGAAACCCCATCGTTTAGCCAGCATACGACACACCTGGCCCTATTATCGCCCTTAGCCCGTTAAATTAAACAAGTAAAATAAAACTTTATATTTGTATAATATTATAAAAAATACTCATTTACAAAAAGTCATAATTATTAAATCTGCATTTCATTAATAAAATATACCTCAATCTAAGCATTCATTATTTACATATTTCACACTTCCCATTATAAAAATCATTTTCCACATTAAAACTAATGAACTGTAGCAATGTATAAATTCTATACTCGACTCTTTCCATATAATTGTTTCTAAATTAAGTCAAAAGTACAATGCAAACAGTATATGTTTTATAATATTCTATATAATACTTTCTTTCTTATGTACTTATAGATACATGTTTAAAATTATACAAAAGTCGCTACATTACACAAGTATTTTGTAGAAGTAGTAGATAAATCTTAAATTAGATTTATTTTCAAAAATATAAAAATGGCAGTGCATAAATTGACATTCATAATTGTAAGTATATTTTAAGGACGGATACAAAAATACTAAAATACTAAAGATCTGTAGTAGTTATCTCAAATTAAATCTATCTTCAAAAAAAGGCAGTGCTTAAAACTGAGATTCATAATTACAAGTCTTATTCTATGGATGGATACATACATACATATTGTTAGTGTATCATTTTGTTTACAGATCTGTGGTGATTAAAATAATTTACCAATTTTTTTTATAAGGAATCCGGCATGGATAGCATTCAAAGAACTACATACTGAAAAAGTTAAAAGGAGTAAATAATATTCTATAATTTACATTTCAAATAAACAATTAATTGACATACTTTATTTAATATATTTTATCTTTAATTGATATATTTTATCTGTAATATTATAACATCGCCAGAAAAAAAATTAAGTGAATCTGCTTTTAAGAAACTACATCACAATTGAGTATTATTTCTATTTCTAGCACCTTTTTCCTTTACCTAAAATGTTATCAGTTTCAAATGTTAAAAACAATTTATCAATATCATAAGCACAGTGATTTTAGGAATTTAATATTGTATTTTAATCACTTTCACACACAACTAAATTGTTTTCAATATTTGAAATCATAAATTTGTTCTCAAAATATATCTTTTTATAATAAAATTATGTAAATAAGTAGATTAAATGAAAATTAGTTGAATTGTCTGAATTTGTCTATAGACTATCACTTTTTCTTATCACAAAATATTATGAGCAAGGGAGTTCCTAGCAGAAACTTATAAATTGACCAATAAATTTACAAGATCTTTATATATTTTTATCAACATAATATCATATAATGAAAATTGAAACAATCTGCTTTTCCAGACATCATATTCCAACTATGCCTATAAAATGTTGTAGGCTGTTATGAGAACAGCTAATAAAATCATAGGTGAAAACAAGGACACACTAACTGCTGAATTGCACAGATCACCATTGCAGAAGCACATGTACACTTTCCTGTGGTTCCACATGGTGTATGCGCATCGCTCTTCATAATCATTTGGAGGTCGTTGAAGGCACATTCTTTCCGTTGCAGCTCCATAATCTGCAACCATTATAGAAAGTAATTATAAGCTTGGTACACAATGGGTTCAATTACATACTCTTCAGTGGTAAAATCACTGTCTTAGCATTTTTACATTACCTATTTAAAAAGCATTACCAACATGTTTTCTGAGGCTATGAAGTAACACTTTCTATCACTCACCATCACAGGTTCATACAAGAATCCTACTTGTCCCACATATGTTTATCTTGTCAGATGCCTTTAGGCGATTTAAATAAAATATGACACCAGTGTTAGCAGGTGTGTTAACACTCAATAAAAAAAATGTAGCGAAGTTTAGTACATAGATATACTACTAACCATCAGTCCTAAAGGTTCCTGTAGTTCCCTCAATCATTTTGGCACACCATCCTGAAGGACAAGCCATAACATGAATGCCGGCTTCAGCTTCAGGCTCTGTCACATTAAATGGAAATGGATCTCCACATGTGCCTAGTTCACCACGCGATCTACATCTAATACATCGCTTGTTTATGCCTGAAATAAATTAAAACATTTAACTGTAATTTTACTTTTTGTTTTTATTATTGATACAAAACCATTGTATTTATTATGATTATTTCTGACAATGCTTATTTAATTTACCTTTGAGCCCAGAGGTGATAAAGACAATTGATAAACAAAAGGATTGTAGTCGATCTAGCTGTGCGGGAATTGAGGGGTCAATAGACAAAAAAAATATGTTCATTATACTTACTGACAGATCTCATACTCATATCTATTTATTAATTACGTAGTATTAGAACTGAGCTTATAAGGTGTTCTAATTGGAAAAATATCTGGTCGTTTGTTGCTAAATGCTTGATGGCATTAATTAAACCAGTTAAATACCTACCAAGTGAACAAAGTACACAGTATAATATAAAGAAAACATGTGATACCCTTTGTAATGATAGGTATAGCTTTGTGAGATACATTACAAACCACTAAACTAAGGTATGACTGACATATTAAATAGGTATCTTCAACCATTGTCAGGAAAACTCTCACTTTACCTTGAAAACATTCTTGTAGGTAATAAAATAGTTACTTACAGTTAGCTTCTTCTGTTAGAAGAAGGCACAGCACGGCGCTCACAAATAATGTATTGCACTTCATTTTGCTACATTCAAAATAATAAGTAATATAAAACTATCATGAACCATTACATATAAGTGATACAAATATGTTCATTTTACATTAGGTATTTCTAAAGTAAATTTCATTCAACAGCTCGCTATCACTTTTTGAATGAATGATAATTTTACGCTACGTCCGTCGCGTCATTCGTCAACGTCAACGTCATGAAGCAATGTTAGTGTTGCCCATTGATCTACATAGTACCTACATGGTTAGTAAGTACTTGGAGTACGTCTACATGGGTACGTGTCTACGTCAGTGGAATAATCCAAACATTGAGATTCGAATATAGTACATACCTATATAGTGATTATATCGAACTATACAAACTCGGATGTGATGCGAGTAGGTATTTTTTTGACATAAAACTCATAAAAACTATTGTAAATAAGACAAATGTAGTGATGTTGCAAGTGCGATTTATTGCTTTATCACTAGTAATACAATCACTAACGCACCTAAATAATATTATTCCTACAATCGATTATTGTGGTTATTTTTTTGATGATGTTGAGAAATTAATCGTTACCAAACCTTGTCCTTAAATGTCGTAATCTTATGCCTATATAGGTCTTCCTAGTAACTTTTCATTTTTCTGAAAACTAAAAAAATCATACCAATATCCCATAATGTTTGCTAAATGGAAGAAAATTTTAGAAAAATATTATAAAGTTCATAAAGCAAAAATACAACCATGTTCAAAATATATCATTTATCTTCTACTTTATATACACAATTAATTGAAGACTTAGTTTATTTACATTACTGCATAGTGATGTACAGATGATCTTTTACCAGACGTGTCATCGCCTATTAGTAAATTACACGCCTCGCAAAAAGTTCATCACCCACCACCACCAACTTGTCACGCTCACGCTTTTTCAGTCACTAATAGCGGTAGTAGTCTAGTAGTAGTAGTGGTTCCAACATCTAAAGTCTCCAAAGAAGGGAATGAAATGAACGACGAACCGTGGTTCCGCCCCTAGGCCGCTTAAGTTCGGTTTTCGAATTAGCGCGGCCTTACACATTAGCTTTCCGAATATAGAATCCTAATCAGGAACCTAAATAGCGCATATTACGCAAAGCTCAAAGCAGATGGCGCTGCTGGTGCAACTAAGGTACACAAACATTGCCAATGGAGGCAAGAAGCGCCTATAACTACTAATTTCATGATATATACATATACCACAGATATAAGAGTTTTAATATCTATATACATCAACCTACCCAAACCTACCAAAATTGCAAACTCGTCATTATTACCGTGTCACAGAGTTTCATGCAGGTTAACTTGTTGTAATGTCAACTGTACATACATATTTGCGTCTCATTCTGATGCAGCGAAAGATTTCTGATTGGTTTAAAAATGGATTTACCGCCTAAATAAATCCCATAGACAAAATGAAACGTCTTGTTTGTTTGTAGATAGAAATAGAGGATAGCACATCACATTGTGTTTGATTCAATGAATTTATTCGGATATTTGTGGATTATTAAAATTTGTAACTTTTGTATGTATCCGAACGAAACAAATCTTTGGTTGGCGCTCTTCATCTTCAAATTGAATCAAATTTTTTAACATCAACATGGCGGATAAATCAGAAAGTAAGTTTTATTTACAAAATCGTAAAACATTTTCATAGAATTCTGAATATGTTACTGAAACCATCTTAAATTTACCTTATATATAACCTCTTGGCGCCAGTGTTTACATTTGAGACACTACTCGCGTTTGGATTAGGATGACCTAGCTTCGATGTATTCAAAATTTGAAAAAATTCAAATCTGAAGATGAAATTGTCATTAAATTTATCGAAATTTGAATTTTTGAAATTGTAACTACTGTTGTGACTAGCTATCATATATTGTCCACTTTGTACTAATCGTTTTATGATGGTATAGTTTTATCTTGTTCATATTTAAAACTAAATATTCTATACAACTAATATCAATTCTTATTTTGCTGTTTGCACAGGGGAGCGCGATGGAGATACGTCTCGTACTCAATATCGAATTAAAGATGAACCAATGGATATGGATTTTCCAGAAGACGAAGAAGAACCACCAGCCTTTGGTCCAGCTGCACTTGGACTTCACAGGGTTGGCACTAAGTTACCGCCAAAACCGACCCCTAGTGAGCCGGTGCAAAAATTGAACGCAAGGGGTATGCCAGCGAGAATAAGGAAGAAAAACAGATTTATCTTTGTGGATGACTTTGTTAATACATCTCCCCCAAGACAATCTCCAAAGAGAACACCAAAAATCATATCTAAAACCCCTATTAAACAGTCAAGTGCCAAGAAACAAAAGTCACCATCCAAGGTACAGAGAAATAATGACAAGGTGGATGACAAGATGCCAGAGAGCCCTGGGAGCCAGTCGCCAGACCGAAAGTCAGGCCAAAGGATTGGTATGAGACTGCGAAATTTGTTAAAATTGCCAAAGGCACATAAATGGGTGTGTTTTGAATATTTCTACAGTAATATTGACAAAGCTTTATTTGATGGGGATAATGATTTTATGATATGTCTCAGAGAGTCATTTCCACAATTGACAAATCGAAAATTGACTCAAGTTCAGTGGGCCAAAATCAGACGCATGATGGGTAAACCTCGTCGATGTTCCCAAGCTTTCTTTGCTGAAGAACGAAAGGAGCTTGAAAGAAAGAGAAAATTAATTAGATATATCCAACAAAGAAAAAGTACTGACATTTGCATCAAAGATCTACCTAATGAAATTCCCATGCAGTTAGTTGTTGGCACTAAAGTGACTGCAAGACTAAGAAAACCACAGGATGGTTTATTCACAGGCTGCATAGATGCGGTGGACACTTCTAACAATACTTATAGAATATCTTTTGAAAGACCTAAGCTTGGGACCCATTCAGTGCCAGATTATGAGGTATTGTCTAATGAACCTCCTGATACAATTAGCCTTTCTAGTATCTCAGCAAAGTTCAGACCTCGACATGTTATGCAAGGCATCTATAATTTGTATCAGCAACCAATTCCCATTAACAATAACAATGCTCAAAATGATCCACTTATAGGTTGCTCAGATATCAATAAACAGTTTGATTCAACTCCAGCAAATTATCCTTTTCCATTATTGGAGTTAATAATAAAATTAACAAAAATATTACGTGCTAAGAGAGCGAAAATTGATAGACTCCGGGAATATAATTGTGAAGCTGAGAAAAGGAAATGTTTTGGTGACAAAATGCCTGAAGACTTTGAAAGAAAATATGCTGCCACAGTAATTGATCTAGAAAGAATGAACATGGACTTACAAGAGTATATCAATGAAATACAATTATATTGTCAGCAAATTGCACCAGGACCCAGCTTGGATGCAATGTTAGCTCCATCTCATTTGAGAGAAAGATGTCGGGAAGAGGCCAGTGTGCTTGTAGACAAGAATAACAAAGGTTCTGTGAAAGATGATTTCTTAATAGAACTTATAACAGATCTTACTGCCCTCATGTTACAAGTTAAGAGCTTGTCTGATTCTGATGAAAATGCTTATGAACTGAGTGTTTTGCAAGGAACCATGGATTTAATAAAAATGAAGTTAAAACCGCAACATCAAAAGTTGTTCCAAAACAATGTTGAAGTTCATATGCATAGAATACAGATGGGATTAGGTCAAATGTCATCCAACTCTTATGTTACTGGTACATAAACCCAAATTACATAACCATTATATTATATAAATAATTATAAATGATTTTAATTGTGATGGATGAAATTTACATGATTTATTCAAGTGCTTTGTTATAATACATTTATAGGCTTCCCTTTCATGTATGTAGTTGCATGGATTTAAGATGATTTTAAATGCAAAAACTTATTATTCTCTAGATTACAACTTACCAAGAGTCTGTGTATCAGAATATATTTAAATATTAAGATCAAATTTAAATAGGTTATTTAAGTGTATATATAGAGCAGCGCATGCGCCAGAATAAATCTATTGTATTATTTCCTAATAGCAATTTTATTTTAGGATGCATAAAATATTGTCAAATGTTTACCCCGTTAAATAAAAGTTAAAACATGCTTTATGCTAAAATATGTCACTATCTCACTTTATAATATTTGCCATTGACAGAAAGTAACAAAAAATAGGTACTTAAAGTAGGTATGTTTTATTGAATAACAAGATTACATAGCATTGTTCTTTCTCTGGGCCAGCTAAATCTGCACACTAGCGCCACCGTCACAGGAGATTAAACTACCATCAACATAAACATACATACTAATATTATAATTATAGAGGAAAGGTTTGTATTTTTATTCGTAATGTATAAACTCAAAAACTACTAGGCCGATTGTGATGAAAGGCATACTACAAGAGCGAGTCGCTAGTACTTTAAAAAGGACTAGTTTTTGCCCGCGGCTTCGGCAGCTACAGACAAAAATTCGCCACCAAGGCTATCGATTTCTTCCTCAAAGCAGCAACTGTGTCATATATATCATATAAATCATCTCCTGTGGTACTGGTATGCTTAAGCTTTTTATGGGACGATGGGACTAGTGTGCCCTTGGAATAACGAGCACTCATAGATTTAGAAAGGGCTCCGCGCGCGGGTCCCCTTAGTATTTTCTACTAGAAACATGGACGTTTTCGGTACATTCGGGGTGAAATGTTATTTGTATGTCTCCTGTATGTACTTGTAACTCCCTATACATAGGAATCATTTGTTGGGAGTGGTTGGGATAATCCTTGAGTTGTCCAGGGAATAATATACCAATTCATAAATAATTAATACACCTTAAACAATATAGTTCATGAATCAAATTTTATTAATGTACTTAGTACATAATTTCAATGATACAAAATTGATGGGTGTGCATTTCGCAATTCAATAACGCTAAGCATAAATCGATATAGTTTTAGATAACCATTCGTCGCTGCGGCCACATAGACATCTAAACTATTAACTATCCAGTAAATTGGCAATGAATAGGCAAGAGCTAAAGTTATAGAAAACTTGGCTACATAGTAATATAACAACCAAACCAAGCTTCTTTTTTATACTCTTAATGCATAAAATACATAAGACATATTAGGTTCTTGGCAGAGTATGTAAGGGTTTTTACATCAAGCATTTTAGCATCAAGTTGTGTTCTACTCTCGATATCAATTGGTGTATCAAATTGAATGTTGGCGGCACGATCCGATGCCGTGAGAAACGCGATGCGCTCATTACAATCCGGAACGTTAGGTAGCAGTTTTTCGGCGGATTCGACAATATGACTACGACATACGCATATCAGAAAGTAAAACAGTAAAGCTGTGTCCTAGTCCGGACCGGCATATGTATGATTTTGATTTCCTCTCTATAATAATTTTGATATCATACAAATTACTGGACATTTTCACTGGAGTCTTTACGAGAAATTTTTTATGCCCATTGCCCCATACTAAAAAAAAATATCTACATTTTATCACAATTTTACTTTTAATGAGTAGTATAAACAAAACCATTACAAATTATATCAATAAAATATTAAATCATATCTTAATGAAATAATTTTTATTCAGTCTAGTATGATGTCTAAACCAGATAAGTATCTAAATATACTTGATTATTTCTTCATGATTTGTATTTGTTCAGCATTTCTAATAGTTCGTCTGCTTCTTCTCCAGTTTTCACTCTTATAAGTATTGGAACTGGAGGAGGCTTTGAATCTGGAGTTGGAATGCACATCATCATAACATTATTCTTCCCCATGCGTTGGATGGGGAGTACTGATGCAAGAATTAAGTTCACTAAAACATTTCCCAAGCTTGTGTTTGCACGGACCAACAACTGGTGTTTATCATTTTCTCCAACTTTCTTAATATAAAGAGTACCAACACCTTTATCAACAAAATTTCCATCTTTTTTAACAAAAACTTTACATTTCTGTTCATAAACACTGTTTTCTTCAGAAATAGGTTTATATTCTACTTTAGGAGGTGCATCTTCATCTTCATTTTCTTCATCCTTTTTTGGTTCCGATGGGGTAGGTGCTTGAACATTAGAACTGAAACTAAATGGTTTCCCAATACCAAATGAAAATGGTGCTGCTCCATTAGTGTTAGTACTTGTATTTGTGGAAAATAACGATGAAGTTGCAGTAGTTGCTGTGGGTGCCATAGGTATACCAAATCCTACTTTATGTGTGTCAGTTTTATTATTTTCATTTTCGGTATTATTTATAGCACTTCCAAGCATAAAACCTGTTGGTTTTGGCAATGATGTATTGTTTTGTATATGGAATGGTGATTCTGTGGTCTTACTTTCTTTGCTTACTCCTTGATATTCATCTTGAATTTCCTTTAAGTATTTTTCATAATCTTTGAATATTGGAGTAAGAATACAAAATGGTGTTTCTCCAACATGTTTTTTGATCCAATCAGAAACAGACTCATTCAACCCTTTTAACTTTGAACAATAAGTAATTTTTTTATCATCAGCTTTCTCTGTAGGCTTATTTGAATTGACTGAATTAGAACCAGATGTGAATAAAGAACCAGTGCTGGTTTGGGTTACTGGAGTAGTAGAAGGTTTAATGCTAAATGGTGATGAATTTGTTGAGCTTGTAAATAACTTACTACTGCTATTTGTAGTTGGTCCACCAAACATAGTGGATGATACCTGTGATATTGGCATATTAGTCTTCATCTCATTCTTGTCACTGGTTGATTTCATAGGTGTTTGAATTTTGAATGGTGAGTCGTTAACAGTGGAATCAGCTTTAGTAGCAGTAAATAATGATGAAGCGGTAGTTGTAGATGCACTAGTAGTAGTACTCCCAAACATTGTTGTAGATGCACTAGTGGTAGTACTCCCAAACATTGTTGTAGATGCACTAGTGGTAGTACTCCCAAACATTGTTGTAGATGCACTAGTGGTAGTACTCCCAAACATTGCTGTAGATGCACTAGTGGTAGTACTCCCAAACATTGATGATGATGGTTGACTTGTGCCCAATCCAAACATAGGTTTGGATTCTGATGGTCCTTGTACACCAAAAATACCATTACTTGAATTGCTTGAAATTGGTGTGTTACTAAATATGGTTGATGTCACAGTTGTGTCACTCTTATTTGCCGTAGAGTGTGAATTTTTATTGCCATTTGTTAAATTTGCCAAAAAATCAAATGATGAAGGTTGTGTCTTGTTGAAACCTCCGAATCCACTAAAAACACTTTTCTTTGGCTAAAAATAAGAAAAAGGAGAAATTTTAAAATTTACTTGTCTAAAAACTTGAACTGATAACCTTTGCTAGTCATTTCCAAAATATTAGTATCTTGTTACAAACAGATAAATAATAACCTTAATATCTTCAACATTAGGAAGTTCATTTAGATACTTACTAAATAAAATTGACATGCATTATTATTCTAGCCAGAAAATTGTCAACAAAGATATATAAAATATACCTTTGTAGGTATGGGTTTTTCAAAATTCAAGTATATTGGTGGCAAGTATAAAAAAAATGAAATTAGATTAACATCTGAAAAAAAATCACCTCATCACCGGATACTAGTGATCGTCTTTTCGCAGTCCTAATCACGCGTTTTTCAAGAACGTCCTTAGGCGCTGCTTTGAACGTACCCATTTCTTCCCGCTCACTTGGATCATCGTCGTTCCAATTCTCATGGTTAAGATCAGTCGTAGCTTGTCGTTTTACAGACATTATTTATATATATAATTATTACTTTCACAGTAGATTTGAAGAGCGAAATAGGTTTTCTTGCGGCAGGTCCTCGTGCCGTCAGGTACTACTTTTTACTCATTTTCGAGAAGATGTGAACAGTGACTGATCTAACTGCTTTAATAAAATCACGCAGTAAAACATAAAAAGTATCTCTAATGGGATTTTTAGAAAAATTGCAAAAAACACGCACTTATTCTAACGCAAAAAAATGTCACAAATCTGACATGACAAATCCGAAATCCCAGCCCAGTCAGCCGAACAGCCCCAGTTCCACAAACACACGCGAATTTAAAATGTCAATTGACATTAGGTAGTAGAAGTTACACCAGTGCAAAACAAGCTTTTAATAGATGCAACAAGAACCGGTACGAAACCGATTCACAACATTCATTACCGGTTTTATTCTTCTTATTTAATTTAAAAATAGGGCATATCACGCAAAGCTCAGCTTAGGTGGCGCTACTGGTATAACTTAGGTACACAAACATTGCCAATGGAGGCAAAAAGCGCCAATTTTTAATATTGTTGCAGATTTACGACCTATCTTTTACGCAATCTTGGTGCGAGTTTAAAGGAAAAAGGAAGGATTTAGTGGATTATTCTGAAAATAATAACACCATTTTAAGTTATATCATACCTTCAATGAATAGGGAGTATTAGTACAGCACTGTATGTTAGGTACACAAAATCTTTGCCGCCTTTTGCTATGTCGATTAAAACGTTTGTTTTAGAGTACTTTATTAATCCATTCATTATGTAAGCATTCATTTGTGAAAATATACAACAATGTAGCTTATTCGGATGTCGAAATATTGAGAACAATCGTTTTACATAAGATAAAAAACTTCGAATAAAATTTTCGAGCCATTAAACGGTCGACGAAAGCTCGGAACACTTCACACGTGAAGACTTATTAAAATATGGACTTCATAAAGGTAAGATCTTCAGTCAAAATCAAGTTTATGTCAGTATATGACCACAGTTGACCAAATAATGCAGAACATAACCTAGTGTTATTATTTTTAGGATAATCCACTAAATCCTTCCTTTTTCCTATAAACTTGCACCACGATTGCGTAGAAGGTATTTTTGGTAGTAAATCTGCAACAATATTGAAAATTGGCGCTTTTTTGTCTCCATAGACAATGTTTGTGTACCTTAGTTGTACTAGTAGCGCCATCTACGCTGAGCTTTGCGTAATATGCCCTATTAATAGGTACTCCGAAGTACTTTATTAAATCCATGCGAAGCCCTTCTAAATAATCTATGGGCTGGCTATGGGCAGAAATCCAAATTCAGAAACCTAATGCTCTTCTTTCACAAAATGTTCACACCGCGGCCTCACATGTTCAGAAGAAACGCGTGCGGCCATGATTTGATCATTTTCCGAACAGAAAAACCAACGTTCGGATTGGAAACTTTCCTCGAGCCAGAATGAAAAAACCTAAAGTACTTGTCATGGAAGACGGTATTCAGAATCAGAAAACAGGAAAATTGATTCGGAAACCGCATTACGAATGGGGCCGCGCTCAAGTTTGTTTCCTTGTTTCACATGGACCTTCCCACCCATTGCCGTGTTGTATTGTATCGTCCGTCAGTGCGACAACGGACCGTTTGGTCTAGAATTTATGATTTTATTTTTAGCCAATCATCGAAAGCTGGAAAAGTTGTGAAACGGTAAGCAATATATATGTTTCTCACTTTGCCATTGGTGCACCAAACCAATGTAATTTTTTGTAAATTCAGAAATTTTGAGGGAAAATAATTGTATTAAAATTAAAAATAATTTAATTACGAACAATAAAGGTGTCTTCTACTTAATATTTAAGTAAACTTTGTTATTAAAATGATATAAGTTTTAAAGTGATCTAATAAGGCTTCCTTTTTTACTGTGTTCGTCGTTTGATATAGTAAGTACAGTAAATTATCTTTGTTTCATTACTTTTTGTTGTTTTCTTGCAAATTTTGTTTGTGTGTTACACAAGTTTATAAATTGGTAACTAATCTTACTATTTTTCTACATTTACAACTTTAGATTATGGAAGTGTCTAACGAAATTAAAGAAGATATTCGCAAAACTCAAACAGACTTGAAAAACGCGATCAGAGTTCATCAGGTGAGCAAACATAATATAATTTATTTTTTACGATGAGACACTAAATGAGTTGTACATATTGAAATTGGTTAGTTTAATTAATTTCTAATCTTAGAATTTGTTTTATTTGCAGATTTGGGTAGCGCGTTTACAGGAAGATGAAAACGTAAGTACCTACCTAATAATGTACAATTTTTATTACTTTCGTTGTACATACCTAAGGCTAAATAACTTTCGACTTAGGTACCTATATTTTATGTTTGATTTCAGAATGTGCATCTTAAAACTAAAGTGAAAGAAGCTGAGAAAGACATAATTTCCATTGGACAAACTCAAGTAAGTTTAATTATCGAAAGATGTAAAATAGCATAGTCTATTAAATATAATTACAGATTTTAGCTATTCTTTTAGATATAGATGTTCTAGATAGAGTTGTGAGAAAAATATCTTTTTCTCCCTAGCTTTGTCTCTTAAGTCCTACTGATATGTTTGGACAAATTCCATCTATTAAGTATCTATATATATAAAAATATATGTATAAATAAACATCCTAGACCCAACTTAATTGTAAAAAAAAATCTTATCTGAATGGGCATCTAACCTGGACTTCCAGCGTAGCAGTCCAGCATCATAATTCTGAGTTCCTCAAAAACATAGGTTATTTTCTATTCTGAGATGTTTATTAGAAAGTGGAATCCAAGACACATTTAGTGTAAAATAAGCTTACTTAATGATCCATCCAAATAAGTCTTTGTCTGTTCTGGGCCATCCTAATCCAGTTGTTGCCTGCAATTTTTCTCATCATAGTACCAAATTATACTTTTTTTATTGTTAGATTTTTACTGTTTGCAAATTTTTAAGTTTCCTGTTAAACATAATTCAAACTATTAAGAATTTAAATACATGGTAAAGTACTCTTAATTCCAAAATCATTTATATAATATTGAAGGTGACATGATATTGAGTAGATATATTCCCAAATTCGATAGAAAAGGTAATCTCAACTGTCTCTTTTTGTTTAGAAATTGGTGGTGGATAGATTAAGAAGAGAGCTAGAACTCTACCAGCAACGTTTAAAGGCAAGAAATAAACAAGTGAATATTGAGACAGACAATCACTATGTGGCACAACAACTAAGAGACCATCAGTTGCAGTATCGTAACAAAAGCAGGACTAATTCTGTGTCACTATTGAAACCATCTGTACTATCAGAAATACATATCACAAGTGAAAATCACCAGGAAGATATCAAGGAAGGAAACGTTTCTGATTCTGAAAACGAAATAAAGTCATTTAATGAGAAAGAAAATTCTAGTCACAGTGAAGCAGACAACAAGGAAAAGTACCGGAATTTTTCACAACTACCAAACACTGTTCATGATAGCAGAAATAATTTTGTTAACGCCCTTAACAAAGTCAAACAGGCATTCATGTAAGTTTTGAATATTTGTTAAATAATTTTTATTTCTATTATAAAAATTACATCATATAAATAAATTCTATTTGTATATGCATACTAATTATTTCACATAAATGTGAAACTCTGTCAAGCTTTCAGGCAAAACACGGATCAATTTTAATGCCCAAAGTTAAACATAAGTGTAATGGGGGTGGAAGTTGTATGAAAAATACTTGATTCTTTATGCTAGCACACTACTAATAAGTATTGTATACAATTAAATATGATAGGTACTGAAGTTTTCAATTTAATTCTTGCTTGAAAATTCTTGCTTTACATTATCCATACAAATAAACATTTTGATACTTTTGTGTTAAATATTTAAACTATTTTTCAATATCTTCAAAATCCAATATCATATTTTTTATTTTCAGTGGTTCCAAACTACAAGAAAATGACTGGCAAGAACAAAGATCAGACTCAGATTCTTCCCCAGGTGCTGAACCATCTCCCACTCCTTCACCTCCACCACTGCCGGAGCCGGGGCAGCCTGTATCTCAGGAGACTTTCTTGAGGTTAGCATTTGAATTTGTTTAGCCTTTATGAAAGGAAGTGAAGATCTCGCTGGCGCAGTGGTAAAGTTCTTGCCAAAAAAAAAGGTTGATTAAGTAACAATTTTATGTAACTCAAAATTACGTATTTCTAAATGCGATATTCTGGATATGTTATTTTAAAATATTATTAGTAGTAGTCCTCAAGAACAATATATTCAACAATGTGGCCATCTTGAGTCATAATTTATTGAAATTATTTTGTCTCCTTATGCATATTCTCTATTATTATGATTTTAATACTTTGTGATCAGATTCCTGATCAACATTCCTGATCATATTGGCAGTATAAAATATAATTTTTCGAAAACATTCATAGGATTTGATTAATTTCATTTTTTATTTTAGACTCATTGGACTCGTGACTTCAGCGCAGAGGGAAATTCTATTAAAGAAACGTAATGAGCGCCGCAAGCGATCTACTACTAGCACAAATAGAAATGATTTCCTATATGGGAACTTCGATATGATGCCTGTAAGTGTTTTTATTATTTATTGTTCATTTAAAAGTTTTAAAACTAGTTTTACAAATGAAAAAAGATAGTATTAAAATTATGGAAAAACATCCTTGTTCAAGTATTTTGGTTACAGGTAAACAATTTATAGTACCCAAACATCCATTTCATGAAATATTCTTAGTTGATAAACATTTTTGAATTGAAAATGAAAAGTATTTTTTAATTATTTATTTTCGAAATTTTGTTATTATACTAATAAAAGAGAAATCTCAACTTCGTTACAGTTCAGTTAAACAGAATGTCTGATGCTCGAAATAAAATATGATAAAATTATATAAATTTGTTTCGGTTACAATATTTCAATAATTGACTATATTCCTCTAATTAGGGTTCCGAAGTATAAAAGCCATAAAAAAGATCCTTTATTTTACCTATTGCTGTAAATGGTTTACGTTTAATGATTACAGAAACGTAAGAAGTATAATCAGTTCCCGTATCTGCAGTCACACAATGACCCGCCACAGACGCGATCCGCAAAATTGAAAAAACAGCAGGTAAAGTCGGTTTTTTTCTTACGAGTCCTAACATGTAAACAATCCTCACAATAACCTAAAGGAACAAGTAACATAAAGAAATGCATTTTCAGACTGCATTTTGAGACTAGTTTTAATCAATATATTTGTGTATCCCAAAGGTTGACTGTTACATAATGCTCATTAACATTAAGTCTACTTTTACTATAAATTGTATTTTGTACATTAAAATGTTATATAAGTAAATAAAGTACCTAAATACAAAATACATATTTTTTTTAAGGTTCAAAACAAATCTTCGCGTGAAGGCTCACCTTCAGGATCGTCTTCTGAAAACAAAGGTAATAAATTCAATAGTTTAGCTTTGATTAAATAGG
The DNA here is from genome assembly GCF_027563975.2 of Plodia interpunctella. Taxonomy (NCBI): domain Eukaryota; kingdom Metazoa; phylum Arthropoda; class Insecta; order Lepidoptera; family Pyralidae; genus Plodia; species Plodia interpunctella. The sequence goes on along the minus strand of NC_071297.1, from coordinate 7,164,551 downwards.
TGGTGGTGGGTAACCTGGGTGTAACATTGACGCGCGTGCGGTGGCAGACGTGTTTTTCGTTATTATTTGAATGTTAATCTTCATTTTTATTTACAGGTTGGAGTAATAATAAGCCAGCGTGGGCTGCCGCCCTGCCGGCTGGTCTGTCCGTCGAGCCTGTTTATCCGTCAGCTAAAAAAGTTTGTCATGGATGTGGGAGAAATGGTAAGTTTAATGGTTATATAACAGGCACTTTTTCTCGTAAAGTTATAACAACAAAAAGAAAAAAAACCTGGAGTTTGGGCACTGACATTGTATTAAAATCATTCAAGCATTTTTTGCGGGGGGAAGGATTACATGCGTGTACATCATAGTGAGTTTGTGATGTATGTGTGCATGTATGTTTGTTACTCATACATCCAAAATCATTATTATGAAATTTGGTACACGGGTAGGAATAACACATAGGGTATTTTTATCTCAAAATTCCCACGGGGGCGTATATCCAAGCACATACATAGTAATATAATGCGGCGCAGACGTGGTGTCGCTGCTGGTGTGGTGCGCGGGCTGCAGCGTGTGGCAGCACACGGGCTGCGGCGCGCGCGGGCGCTGCGTGCGCTGCCGCGGGCTGCTGCCCGACCCCGACCCCGACGCCCGGCCCCACGCGCTGCCCGACAGGTTCTCAGGTCAGTGTGCCATCATTCTCATTTGACCGTATTCCCAGTTTGCTATGTCACGGACATGAAGAATGCCACGAGTGCGCGAGATCCTCTCCTGGCCTCCTCGTGACACCATACATCCAACGGAACATTGTTGTCTCTGTGACTCGCAACTCCCTTTTGTGTCGCTGCATCCACCACCATAATTTGACACCGGAAATACTCCAGTCTGATTGCGACCACGGCGACTGCAAGGTAGTTAAAAAGTCAGTTGCAAAAGTAAAAGTTAGTGCTAAGTTCCGTTCATTCATAAAAAATACACTCTGTGAGGTACATCAATGATGTAAGTAGATTCGCAGTGCACTATGTGAATTCCAAACCAAGAATATGACCGATCGTAAAATTTTAAATTCAAAGAAATAGAAATAAGTGCCTATCACCTATTTAACAGCTTTCTGCTCTATCCACAGACAAGTTAGCCGAGCGTAAACGTCTCCAAGAGAAAAACATAGAATTGTGCGTGGAGCTTCGCAAACTAGAAGCGCGGGCGGCTTCACTGAAGGAGAATTTAAACGAACACAATGCGGAGAAGAGGAAACTCCTCGCGAACCAAATTAAAACGCAACGGAACCTTCAGAAACTTTTAGATTTCATCAGCCAGTTCAAAGAGACTTCTATCAGTATACGCTCCACGTCCAGTGACACTGGCAGTGAAATGAGTAAAAGCAATGAAGATTAAAGTGGTGAGTATACATTTTTATTTGTAAACATAATTGGCTTTATAAAACAGCTATTCGTGTCAAACATATCTACATTACTTGTAATCCATACAGACGTCTATGGTCTTATGGCCTTGATTGATATTGATCCACACCCTAGCCTGACCCTGCCCTGTCCACTAGCTCCAGACGTTCCATATTAACTTCACAATGAACTGGTATGGGACGTCGCTCCCCCTCGCGTCCTGTTTCGCGCCCCTCAGCTCTCCCAAGTAGAGGTGTGACAATAAACGAGTAGGTCGGTCGTTTGTGGTTATATGTTCATGAACGTTTGCTTGATATAACTTATAAGAAAACACAAATATGTATGTTTCTTTAATCCACTACTTCTTCACAACTTGGAAATAAAATTTAATTCTTACGTTATCCGGAGCTAACTCCGGATAACTTTAGAATCCTAAGATTCTAAAGAAATTTTTTAAAATGAAGTCTCACATTAACTTATATTTTACTAGTTCATTCATTCATTTGCTTATTATAATATGTGTTATTAAAACGTAAATATTGATTTTTTATTATTTATTGTTACAGATTGGATACAAAATGCGTCTTGTACATAAGCAATGGTCTCAATGCGTGTTGATTGAATCTTTTATAGATCTTCATCGTTGTAGGTTTAGAGAAAATACTATTTGTGCCACTAGTTAATATTTTACAAGTTGTATATACTTACATAAATGATACTTTGTATACTTCCAAAGTAAACTTTTGGCGGATGGCGGATCATTTTCTAATGATTACACCAAGAAGTTAATTATTTTTTTATTCAATCAAATAGTGAAATTTAAAAATGAACAAATTCAATCGATTATGATTATATTGAGCACAAAATTATATTGTCTCATTTTGATTGTAGATGATGATTCAGGGGTCTGATTCTCACGCATTCGAGTTCGCTTCATCAGTTTTCTCCATTTTTTCTGACGGACTAGCACTGTTTCTATATTTACAAAAAATCACCGTCGAAAAGTTAAAAAAAAAAGGCAAACGCATCAATCGATCGAACATTTTCGTTTATAACTTTGGTTATATACGTCGACAAAATTTAGAGAAAATTGATAAAGTGATCTTCGATTTCGTGAGAAATTTGTTTTAAACACCAGTCAAAATTTCACATACTCGTACTGAGGATACTAAGATGGAATAGGCACATGGATTTAAAATATATATATGTAGGCAGTAAAAAAACGATATTCCTGATCAACTGACCGGTAAATTTTACTGGAAAAATCTGTATTTTTTTAAATACGTTCTATTTCGTCATTCCTGCTGCAAACATAGTTTGTAAACAAATTTTGGCTGTTTAAAATACACCGTGTAAACTTCACAATACAATATTGAATTATTGAGTATACACTTTATAGAGGTAGAAAATTGTTTTTTTTTTTATTTGCAAGTCTTAATATTTTTTAATCAATTTCCCAGAAAGTCTATTCGTTGTTTATTTTGAAGTAAAAGTATGTAATTATAATTATCTTTATTTTACATAACTTAGAATAAATAAACCTTTCGTCCTTTTCGTTCGGATCACTTTCGGTGACCCGGTCATAAGGACAATTACGCTGATTTTGCTACAATATCCAATATAATAATTTGTCCGAATATCATCGGATATGAGATGAGAGCTCCCTTTGATATTATCCTACCTACAAAATATGATCTGACATTATTTAACAAAGAATTGATTTTTTTGGATCACCTACATCTTTAGCAACGTTGTAGCCCAATACATATAACAAGAAACGTCCACTATATCTTAAAATGTGGAGTATACATACATACAATCTGATAAGTTTCATATCAACGGTATAATGTCAACGGTATTTTTTTTTTACAAATTATTATTTTCATAATTTGAAAAGAAATCACATAAAAAAAACGTGTATTATTCTCATTTAGGTAAATCAATTTTATTAATTCGTTAGCCAAAAACAAAGTGTTCAGTATTGTCTCATATATTTTATATTATTAGGATTAAGTATTATTAAGTAGGTAATCAATGTAGTTGCATATTTTATTATTTCTCTAGTTTCCACAACTTTCCTTGTCTGAAAGTATTCATGATTAATGAATTAGAGTTCTCTGTGATATGATTAAGTTGTCCGCGGTTGTTATTTCTTTGGTTGTTTTGTATAATAAACCAGGATGATGTAAATAATAATGACTTTTCTTTCACAAATGTATATTCACATGAATGAATTACTACATAAAAAGATAAGACATGTTTTACGCCAGTTCTAAAACGCTTTTTCCTTTCAATACATCCTTTCTGATAGCTTCAATGCTGCGCTCCAACAAGTGACACTCGAGCTGGGATAGATGAGAATACCGTTGCATTTCGATAGCGCCTTTATCGTCCACCGCCACGAGTCCACCGAAATATCCAGTGCCGAAGTCATTGTTTTCAACAAACGCGTTCACTTTCGACACTCCCCCGCCTAACGCGCCCAGGATGCCTCGAGCAAACATAAGGATGCTGTATGCCATGGACAGAGTGGGAGTGCGGCCTCTTTTCACGTCCCTAACCGATTCTTCGCAGCGCCGGATCTTGGCCACCAGTTCGTGCAGCGCCTTCCCGTTCAAGTCGCAGTACGGCTTGGCCTGCGACAGCAGCGGGATGGTCGAGTCTCGCGAATGGCCTCCGATCACGGGGACCATACACTCGCGCGGGCTCCACTGGTTGTAATACGCGTACAGTGATTGCGCTCGGAGCGAGTCTATAGTCGTAATCCCGAACAGTTTTTTCGGATCATGCCCACTGTGCTGTTTTAATATTTCCGAAGCCATCGGCACTAGAACATTTAATGGATCCGCACTGATACCGACCATTGGCATTGTATTCAATTTCGATAATTTGTACGCGATAGATTTCACCATATCCATATTTTTTGAAGTACATTTGGTTTTTGACATTGTTCTGCCATCTGGGACTGCCCCCACTGCTAGCACCAGGTCCGCTTCTTTCAGTGCTCTGTCTAATGTTTCTTCTCCTATGTAACCCTTGAGGCAGGCGTCCGTAGGTATGTGAGACAAATCCATCAAGACACCATTGGTTGACTCCGATTTGTCGTAAACAATTAGTTTTGAGACGGTAGGTTGTGCCCTCAACATCATACATAACGTTTGTCCAATATCGCTTGCGCCTCCTATCACTGACACTGTGCAATTCCTCACGGGGGTTGTGAAACATTTCCTGCACAAATATTTGGAGAGCCTATTAAGAACAAACATTGTGGATGATATTTTGAACAATGCCTGCTAATAGAGTAGACTCTACATGTTCTTGTTACCGTCTCAATGATTTCTTTCTATGTTATAGATATACATTTATAAAAAAATTAATAAATATTTTTACTAGATTTTTGACAGTAAGTAATTTATTAGTTTATTGTCATTTTAACTATATCACGTCAATTTTTGATTTCAGTTTTCAAGCATAGAGGAGTTAAATATTCTGTTAAAAGGTCAGTCATAAGGAGGTCGTCATGTTTAGTCTATTATAAAAGATGAAATTTTCTTACAAATGTAGAATTACTTTGTTGGATATTGGGTCCTGTGGCAATCGAAGCGGGCATCGCAGTAATGGTCAATAAAGGAGGAAGCCGCGGCGGCGGCGACGCAAATCGGCCATCGGCGTCGCATCTCATTCCGAGACTGTTTGCAAACCCATCGTTATTACTAGGCGAACTATGGTCGTTTTCACACTGTCTGTCTGGGCATACATCCAAATTATGCACACGGAGTTTTATTAAATATTCTTTATAGGAAAGTCAAGTTGTATTTTACAAAGTACTTATAAGGTGTAGGCTTCTTATGTCAGGTTAGACCTAGGTTAAGCATTTATTATTTCGGCTGCAGGTCTAGCCGAAATGATAAAGGCTAAACTTAATAAAAGGCATGTCGTCGAAGTGCTTTTAATCAATATTATATAAATTATTTGCTTACACAACCGTGGTTTTCGTTAACATGTGATTGAAGCCTTTAACCAACCAAGTAAGTAGCAGTCACAGCCGCAAATAAGGATCGTAAACGACGGGGTTAACTTTAAGATAATAGAGGAGCAGTTAGACGTCACACCGAAGAGCCATCAAGTGTAATGTTAGTTGGGAACGCTCGAAGGGACGGCCCTCTGATTACGGTCTCGAGCGTTTATTACGGTGAAAACTGTTTGTGATTGTGTGTTTTATGAGGAGGAGAATACCACTATCTAATCAGTTAGAGGTCGTGGAAGAGTATTTGATATGAAATACAAAGATTTACATTAACACTACCCTTACTAGACCCTTTAAACTAAGTATGCGTTTTGTATGTAGCTAATTTTAAACTTCGGCGTTTCAATGTTACCTATGTTTACTTAATAATAACCAAAAGGTACGTGCATTTAATACAAGCATCAAGTATATCGTATAAATAAACCTTTCTTTGATTTATCTTAGAAAATTGCATGGGGATATTCAGATTAATTTCGACTACGAACATTTATTCGAACGAGTTTATCGATTAGGCTGTTTGCTATTGCCTCCATACCTATGAATCTATATAGATTCATTCAATGATGCTATATGAGCCATCCATTAGACTTTAGTACCTACATTTTCTTATTATTTGAGCAAAAATTATTCCAAAACGAGAGTTCCAAAGCTACCGAAGTTAGCAAAGATCGCGGCCATATTTTACTCGTTCGCACTTTATCCGGGCTGACTGGAGCGATGGTGTGGTCCCCTGGGCCTCATCTGTCGTCGCCCGAGGTAACGTAGGCTTGGAGGATAAATACTGTCTTACCTAGTAATTTATCTTTGTGTAGATACGTATAGATCCTGGAAATATTTAAGTACCTACCTAATATTTTGTTGGACAAGGTTCGAAAGGAATCGATTCGTAATAATTTTCTAGGGTGGATGGTTATACCTAATCTCGGTCAAAATACCTACTTACTTCAATTTACGATTTCAATGAATCTAATATTATGGATACTTTGTAGCTATATGTAATAAAGTAAAGGTAATAGTATTAACAATAGTAATATTTCAGGGTAGATATTGAGGCAAAATGCTCAACCTGCAACGCGCGTGTGACACCCCTGGTGTTGACCACTTCCCATCTGGTAACATGCAGCATGTTTGTGTTTGCTGCTTGGTAGAATAAAAGAGTTACCACAAAGGTACTAAACATGAGAAGCCGTGCAAACTCGTTATCTCAAGTTGTTCTAGCCGCGGCAAGAATTGCAAATGGCGATAATTCTAACAACGCCGATAAATCAGCAACACCCGTTCAACTTTTTTCCCCTTGGGTACTACTGGCTCCGCCGTTGTTCGTGATTGATCGCTCTTTACCCGCATTTAAAGTTTCCACAACGCTAACATGTGTTCCCAACTCCTTATCGACGTTTTGACATATTCAAATTGTATATGCTAAGTTATTGTCGTTTAATATGCCAATACGTTCAAGGTTTATGTCGCCCGGCAGAATTTAGAAGAGGATCAATTCTATAACGCTTTGTTGTCTTTATTTGTATGTGTACATATGATTTTTTTTGCCTAAAATCATAAGATACGGAACAAAATGAATCTGAAAAACTGTACTTACTTATTTAAGATGTAACCATAAAGGTACCTTCTTTAAAACATGTCGGCAAATTCGTATCCTGTATTTATAAGTCTTCTTGAAACGTCCAATACCTAACTAGGTATTTGTCTGATTGCATATTTACTTCATAAATCTTGGTAGAAACCATCAAGCATGCTAAATGATTCACGAATATATCACTCTTCATCTCGATCGCCGGCAGGCATAAGAAAAGCCATAAATTAGGCATTGATGACGCCCCTGGGAGCCGGCCCTGGGACCAATAAGGCAATTTATGGTCGTTGCTAATTGCCCTTAATTCGTATCTGTATACGATACGTAGTACAGTAAGTACCTAGGTACTACAGTTGCATAGGGAAAAATCCAGAAGGTTCACTGTGAAAACGGACAGAAATGTTATCAAGGTTTTTTGCACAGTTCGTTCGAATACATTTCCCTCATACAGAATACATACATACTTAATTATTATATTCAGAATTCGCCGCATCTAAGCGCTAGCTAAGTAAACTTGCTTGGACTAGCAACCTACATTCGCGACTGTCTATCTGCTGTATCTATGTGTAGGATGTACCTAGGTACATATGTGAAATTAAACCAAGCGTCTAAAAACCTAGTAGAACATGTCTAAAAACTTACTTTAAATATGTACCTATTGTGCCTTAATAAAGAGTACCTACAAAGTAGTTGTGATTTGCACCACAAATGTCATTATGCCCAATGGGAGAAAGCCACATGCATTGAACAATATGAAAAGCAATTCTTACACAGAGTGAAGCTATGTAGACGCCTATAATAATCGATTTAATTGAGCCAATGAACAATTTAATTAAAATTCTGAAGACACGGGCGATGTGCGTTGTAGTCACTTCGGGAAAATAGCATTCTGAAGAATTTCCGCCTGACTTGTCAAGTTTGTCATCTATGAATAATAAATAGTAAATGAATATTAATGCTTATAATTAAGTACAACAAAATCGATATGTATTTTTTTTTCTATAGTATAGTTTATTTTTCGCTTAAAGCTTTTCTTCATTGAGTTGGGGTAGGTACCTACTACTTTATGTTATTGGTGGGGTAAGTACTACTTTATGAAAAGTACCTATGTAACAAAATAACCTCTAGATTGTAAAAGTTTTACTCTATATAAAACAATACCGAGCAAAATATTTATTACTATCTACGATATAATATTTTATTGAGTTCTCTTATAATTATGTAGGTACTGAATAATGAATTTGTTTTGTGTTGTGTATTGGACTACTAACAAAACCGTGATAAAATGTTTAAAAAGGAAGGTATTTTAATTGAAATACAAATATTGGCCTCTCGATAAAAGTCCCGATTTCAGTATCGCCTGCGACTCGTATAAAAATATGCGATTATTAAAATGTCGGAGTACAAATGAGCGGAGAGACTCGCGCGGTATGCAGGTATTTACGGTACGGGTTATTGGAGATCTCACGGATGTCTCTGTCTCCTGGTTCATTATTAGCACTGTGATGACTTTTGGAGAATAAAAGAAGGATATAAAAGGAGTACCTATAAATGAGAAGCAGGAATGATCAAGGGTTCGATTTTCGGGAACTGTTCAAGGTGAAATAGGATTTAGTCAGGGCTTCTACAATCTAACTTGATTTGAAAAATATCTGCGTTTTTTTAAATTTATGTACTTAATAATTTTTGTTCCGACTAAACTACCTTTATAGGTAAAAATGGATAGGTATCGATGTGCAAAAAGCATTCTCATGAATGCTTTTTGAACACCGATAGACAACTGTGACCCAGTTACAACAGTCACCCAAGCTCCATATAAACTTTTGTTTTTGACGTTAGATGATTTGGCTAGTTGGAAAATAGCGAATTTCGATTTCGTTCAACAGTTTAGATGCAGATGAAAAGTTTACTTAGTGAACCATACTCAGTGATTGTTGCTCAATGGGGCTTGAACGATAAATTGCATGTTGGTAAGAGGTCATTATGACCCTATGCAGTGTCACACGCAGCGCGCGAGCACGGTTAAGATAAAAAGAAGATAAACCGCGGCTGACGCGTGCCGCGCGTGCGTTCATTTCACAGCCGCATAGACAGTGAAACTTGTAGAGACGGATAGATAAATAAATATGGTATCGTTTTGGCTATACTATGCAATAATATAGCTAAATATATAGGGGTATTAAAGCTCATATTTTAATACATGAATCAGTTTACACGACGCTGCTGTTACTATCTGGAAATCTGGTGACTGGACTTTTTTCGTAACTATACCTATATCTAAGTAGATGGGCGAGAAAACTAGGTGTGTTGGCATCGTATAACTTCACGAGGAAATTCAAAAAGCAATGGAGGTAAGTACCAAAATTTAACATTCTTCTAATTTTCGAGGCAAACAAATTATATGTTATCAAAAAATTTTCCTTCAACATTCACCCAAACTTGTTCTTGCCATTTAACTTTTCCGCGTTTATAAGTATTTATATAAATTGATATTAGTATTTTAATCTATGTAAAACTTTCAACCTTCAAGACAGGTCTACGCCTTTGTAAGTCTGCGTATACGCGGGGCCGGTTGTGTGTCCGTGAATGTTTGAATGCGATCATTTGGCCGCTATCGAACCTTTGTGGCCACCAGGCACAAATCCCGAGTAATGCTCATACGCCAATGAGAATCAGGCGCATTGTGCACTATTGATAGTGGATGCAATACGGGAAATGCTGCTCGTTTGTACTCAGTAATAGGATAGTGTTAATAATGGTATTGTGATCATTTTACTGAGACTTGGCTACTGGAAGTATTGTATAATCTGTGATTTGGCATATTCCTCCTGTATTCGTAGATTCATAGGTACTCATAGATTGGAGACTCATGTTTGGAGAAACCCATGAGTACAAAACTAGATATGTTCAGAAATGCGCAATTAAGGAAATACCTGTCTAATAATAAATAGAAATTAAGGGCAGTGTCATTTTAATTATCATTTTAGGTAGGTACCTAGGTGAGTATATATATATATATATATATAGCAACATTTTATCCGAAATTGAAATTGGTTTATTGACGTACTTTTTAAAGAATAAAATGTATTGTCTTGTTTGTTATAGTAATCCTAAGTAATGTGTCCACAAATACGACGTGACGCAGCAAATCGCCCCCTAATCTTTACTGAGCGTTAATACGAACTTTGGATTACACGCCATTAAGTTTGCTGCCGCAAAATAAATAAAGATTAATTTAACTGACGGTTAAGTGTCGTGAGAAAGACATGAACAGGCAAATCTCGGTTTCTGAGTTAAGGATTTACTTTATGACTTACTGTGTGGTGGCATCATGTTAATAATATTGACATAATCCTTACATGTTATAAAACAAAGTTCTCTGCTGCGTCTGTCTGTCGCAAAAACTACTTAATGAGGCTTTCACGAAAATATAGTTAGATTCTTGAGGAAGGTTTAGGTAATTTATTGTGTCTGTTTGCGACGTCGGGATGGGCCGCTAGTTTTTAATAAAAAACATTAGAGGTAACGGGCTCCTGAAGAAATTTCGTGATAAAATACTTACCCAGGTACATATAGAAAACGTGTATAGACGACGCAGACACTAATACAAAAGCAAACAAAAAATACGTAATCTTATAAATAACATATATCTTAGAGGAATAAGTGTGCCGCAGTGTGGCTAAACTCGTTGACCATTCTGAACGATAGTACAGAAAATTAGGTATTCGACTAGGTGTAGGTATCTACCTATCGAAATTCATTATAATGTAAATTTTTCGTGGTTGAGTTAAAAACATCTCAAATACATCCAAGCTTTCGCATTTTCAAATATTTGTAGCAATACAACTTCCATAATAGTTACAATTAATTTCGAATTTAAATCTATTAACCATCTAGGTTATAGTCAATTATTAATAAATATAATAAACACAAAAAAATAAAAAAGAAGATTTCTCATATTTATCATTTAGATTGGTGAGTGAATTTCATTCATTCAATTGGACCTAGTTGACTACAAAGTATTAAGCACAACCTCTGATTGTCTGTTCTCTTTACCTCGGATCTTGGATCACAGTTATCATTTAATTAGATCCGTGTCCGCCCTAGCTTCAATTTTATTTTATAACGTCATACACACACTCTCCCTGCTAACTATAGTAGGTACAAAATAAAGGCAGACTAGATATTTCTCTAAAAATAATAATAGGAAGCATCCCGTTAAATAATTACCTATTAAAAGCCAGAACATACTCACAGGTATCATGACGTGCTTAGGTTTGTTATATTTTACAAATATTATCTACTTAGTACACAGTTTCGCAAATCTCATTATGTGAATGTTGTAAAAATTATCTAAGCGTTAACGGAGCTACAATTCTGTACTAAAATGTTGTGTATGTCTCTCCCTGCTTATTTTAGGTAACACAATTATATTTTTGCGGTCATCAAATGTTCATTGAGAATAGCAAGTGCTTAAGTACTACAGGAATAAGGTTTGAAATGGGTTGTACGAATATCACGAGCATGTCAAAATGTTTTGGTTCGATAACTGGCATGCGTCCCTATTGCCACGGTGGTGGTCGTATTCTATTCGCTACTGGCCAGTCGATGTGGCAAATTAGTAGGGTTGTCAATCATCAATATCAGAAGAAAATGTATATTTTATTATGTACTTATTGCATTTTATTAGAATTCATTTGAAATAGGAGATAACATTTGTTAGATGCACCTGCCCATATATGTTTGCAGCTGCCAAATATTGGTATGAATTAAAGTGCATGTTTGAAAATATAAATAGGATATAATATTTGTAGTAGTATTTTGTAACACAGTAATTCGAAACACAGATCTTTATTTAAAATGAAAATAATGGTTTTTTAACATATTTATTATAAAGTCACAATACCTATATTAAAAATATCGGATTAAATACTTTAATTTGTAGTCAACCCTAGTGATATGAGTCAAAAGTGCATTATATCTTGCGCATCCGAAGCACATCCCCGCCGGATATTAAGCCCCAAACTTAATCGGATCCCTCTAACAATATTAAAGAGAGAAAAAAAAACGTACAACTCATTACATATACCGTTCTATTCCCACGAACTTTTTTTTATGTTCTTTATTATTTTCACAATTACATTTAGTAAGTAATGCGTTCACGCTGCATAATTTCTTGGCCATTCAGTGTACGGATAAGGAGTTCCATATTTAAAATTGAATGAATGAATGCTTTCGCTTTATACAAAAGACTTAACGCTCATTAGATTTATCCAGTGAGTACATAATGGAACGATTATACGTGACGATTTTTTAATATTCTAGTATAAAAAAGTTTTGGTATTTTGTTCACAGGAACGTTTAATATTTTACGTACTTTTTACTAATAGCCAACTGGCGCTTAAAATGAAAAATGTGCTACGCAAAAAGGTGAATTTAAACTGTGTTTAAATTTGCATCAGCGTTGGTTGTGATGCAGATGAGTGACGTCACGTGTGCGCGGTGAGCACGTCCGCCCCCCACCGTGCCTAATTGACACCCCCCCAGTGTGGGCGGTAAACTTTTTAATTTTTTACCCAAAGGAAATAAAGTCCAGGCGCCTAGTTATATCAAAATTATATTATTATAAATGGTCTGCAGTCACTAACGTTTTCGTTTAGATCACAAATATTTTAGGACGTCATCGATCGTAAATTTTTGTAGCTAATATTATAATACATAAATTTAGGATCTATAAAGTGTAATGGTTCATATGAAGTAATTGTGAGAACATAATAATATAAAAGAAAAAGACAACTGGTCAGGGTAATGCGAAGGGCGAAGGGAAGGTTGTATTATTTGTCAACCCGCCGACGCGGGGGCAACGCAATCTTAAAATCAATTTTCATTTATTCGCAGCTTAGCCGTACTAGTGCGTGCCTGATGATGTCTACAGACCTTGCTGAATCCTAGACGCGGCTATTTTTGTTAAAATCATTTCCTGTAACCTATATCGCTATATAATTGCAAATAAACAATCTTTGTCTTTCTCTGCTGTTTTCACAGATATAAAAACATTATGTTTTGATGTCCTAATTGTTTCATTACGTTCTATTTCTACTATCTTCGCCTGTGAATCCGTTTCCGTGATAATCACTAAATGTCATATGTGTTGTTCTATGCTAGAATGGCAGTAACCTCCCCCAGTAGATTTTGTGTCATTGAGATTTGAGTAACTTACATTACAACTTTGGCAATTTTGATATTTATTTTCCGTTTAAAATTATAATATTGATATTTTTCTCTAAATTATTGTAATATTAAGATCATGTATAACTCTCAATAACATCAATAAAATATACTTTTTCTTAAAATTTGTTTGTAACCTGCTACAGTCGGCTCGTAGCAGCATGATCTACGCGACGTGTGGGAGGGGGTAAACTATGTTGTTATTGACAGTTGTTTTATATTATGAGCACATTTTATTTGTGTTCTAAGAGAACTCTGTTTTGCTGCTTGCACTGAAATAAATGAAAATCTCTGTAAACAGTTGCTTTATTTATCTAATACGTTTCACAAAAAATCTTATCGGATATGCGAATATAAATCGTCAGTATTATCATATTATAAAAACGTATTATAAAAAATTTAAAGCAAAATTATAAAAGGAATGTCTTTAATTTATTAGCTCTATACAAACGTATGGCCACTAGCCGAGCGAATAGTCGGCCGGGCCGAGAAAATCTTTACAAATGTGGGCCGTTATCGTGCCGGCCGATTGACCGGCGCGGCGTCGCGGCCGCACATTTCTCAGCTTGAAAAATAACGGATTTATTTAATTTTATGGCCACGCCGCGTGCTGAATGGACGATTGGGCAGCGGAGGGTTAACTTCATTTGTTCCTTTTGTTTTCTGTTTACGGACACAGCTTAGAAAGATGATTTTTTATTGATTATATTTTATGTTGAAAAATATGTTAGTATCAAATTTCTTAGGAATCATCTATTGATATTTATTTATTGTATAATTAAAAACAACTTTTCAATTTGCTTATGATTGAATAAATATATGATACAAACTAAAATGTTGCTTTTTATTAAGGTTAAATGATACTTAAGAGTAAGACACTCAAAAGTAACTAGATTTTCACCTGTACATAGGTGAAAATCTAGTTACTTTTGATTGTCTGACTACTTTTAGAGACTAAAAGGCCGGCCATTTTGAAAACGTCGTTGTTGGCTTGATCTTGCGTTTGCGTTTCATTGTTTATCTTGGACCTTACACAAAAGAATTCTATTTACATACTGTATTTTAATAATTCAGGGTGACAACATTTTTCATCACGACTTCATTTATTTTTCTATTTTGACTCAACATAAGTAGGTATGTATTGTATGTAATAATATATTGTTGCCTCGAGTCAGCGATTGAGACAGGGGTGGAATTTTATTTTACGGCTGAAGAGCGGACTGTTTATCGAGTAATTGTGGATTAGCATAGGTATAATGGCGCTTCTTCCCTTGTTTACATTTCCCATGGCTCAATTTTAGGGCTCCGATCTGGTTATTTTAAGCCGCGTTGATAATTTTACGATTCGTCATGTCGCTTGCAACGATTTGATTTGCACCATTTTTGAGAAAGTCAAGGGATTTAAGACTAGCCTATGTTAGCTATACCTAATAATAATACTACAAAAATATCTTGATAGGTATTTTAAAAAATTTCACTAGGTACTTGATACTCAAATCAACTCTATATTTATGATTTCTATGATTCTTGTTTAGCTTATTATTATTTTGGTAAACGGTGTTAGTATTTTCTAATAAAATTCTTATAGTTGAAAACAACAGATGGTTAGATATAGGTACAGCTATTTCCTGGTAACTGGAATTCTATTACCTAAAGTAAATACAAATGAAGAAGAAAGAGATGATGAAATTTAGGGCGACTAGCGTTATCTCTGATTTCACACTCTTATTAATGCTCATATGAATGTGCTCTGAGAAAATGGTGTATTGTATTCAATTTAATTATTAATTGTATCTTATAAGCAAGCTAATGTGTGAAGAATAAATATTTTACAATCGTTTCGAGCGAAATTATGCAAAATGTTATCAAAATTGCTGCCATCTATAATAATAACTGTCCCTTATTTTTTAATTAAACGTGAAATGACAGTTATGTTTGCGTAACTACGAGTTGATCAAACAATTTTGTGTATTTACCTGTCTGATATTTATGTTTATGTATTTATTTTGCTTTTACCAACAAACCGGTAAAATCAGTGATATCTGAAGTAAAGTAATGACGTTAATATAATTTGTTTGATGACATAGTATCTACTTATATATACGAGTAGGTACATAAATATATCAAAATGTTTGATCCGCTATCGTCGTGACTCCGGGTACTTATCTATGCTGCTAAATATTTTATTAATTACCCAACAGGGTTCAGAATGAATAACAATTTATAAAAAAGTTGAGCTAAATATGTTTTGTCTCTTTCTGTCAATTGCAAATATTAGATTATAATATGACAAAACATATTTTAGCTTAAATAACAGGGATAATCTGTGCTCCAGGGGCAAAAAAAGACAAGCCGTTCAGGCCGAATATCAAGGGTTAACATTTTCGCAAGATATTTTACCGCTAAAAATGAAGAAAAAACTTCTATTGCAATCCTAGGCCCGACAATTAAGTGTCTTTTTGTCTGCATTATTTCAAATTACATAAAATATCACTAATGGCTGTGAATACTTCACGGTTGATTGAAAGTGCACGTTTACAATTTTTTACTTCGTATCGCAACAACAAAATTAGGATTTATGTTTCACTTAAATGAACCAATTTAAGGTTATCGTTAATTTTCTTGGCCTCATTTTTTTAATTAAAAGGAAGTTTTTATCAGTCGCCGACTGTACCTATTTTGATTTAAGTATTGTTTAATATTGTATTGATTATACTTAGTTACAAAATGAAGCGAAGAAGAACTACTACTTATTTACTCTTGTTTATTGTAATAAAAAACATTTCACCTTCTTACAACTTAAAATTAATTTATTTTAAATAATCGTAGTCCTAACTGTCAGTAATATTATAAATGCAAAAGAAAGATCTTAAAACTAAAAAAACAACTCCAATGGGGATTTCCTAAAGGGTATATATTTCTTAAAGAATAGGAAAACAGAATGAAAAGCGCGTCACGTGACACCGAATCATTCGCATGAGAGCCTTAAGCCGCCATTAGCACATTTCGTAACTGCGAAGGTGCTTCGTCTAATTTATGCAAATTCTCATTTTGTTGTTTTCTTTGCTAAGTCTGGGGGTGGGAAAGGGCGAAGAGCGCGGAATAGAAGTGAGAAAACACACATTTTAAGCAGTTAACGTAATAAATATGAATTAAAAACATTCAAGTACATTTTGTTATATTTTGTTGATGTATGTGTACATAGGTATTTAGGTAGGTTAAAAACCATTAAGGACTTTGTACTTGTAATACATCTTCTTAATCCCAGGCGATCATTTTCTTAAACGCCGAAGACAAATCGTCAGTTTGCCGGCTCCATCAGCCCCACAATAGGTTACAAAAGGCCCACAACAAAGGGCCCGATGGCCCACAATGGCCCGTTTATCCCCACAGCAGCTCAATGGTCAGTCCCTCCGAAAAACTCGAGTAACCTGATAAGAGTGATTAATTGGTTTAAGTCGAATTCAATGAAAGCGGTAGGAAACGGCGTCTTTCGTGCTCGGATAAGCCGGCCTAAACAGTTCCAACGTGATAAATCGGTTTTGTTACCGGGCCTTATTGTAGATTTTAAAAAAGTTAGTTTTATTCCATATTCGCACGTATCGTTCGTAATTTAAAAAGAAAAATTATAGCCAGTTCTATTTCTGTTTATTCAGCTGAGCAGATAAAAGAAGGCAAGAACTGTCCCATGCAAGGAAGATGGCTGAGGATAGACAGACGTATGGAAGTCGCTCCAAGGACAAGAACAATCTTCTTAAATTAAAATGAAACAATGGAAATGATTATAAAGGTAAATTTGCAATGAAATAACTCCAAACGCACGAATAAGTAAATTAAGTACTTAGTTCAATAGAAAACAATACAGTCATCCGTTTACACGACTCACCAACTAAGGCAAAAGTAGGGAGTATTCCTTTGTTGATTACGAGTTCAATAAAATAGAAACCGGTTCCGTTTGTAGCAGCGACACACTGTAAGAAAATGGAAATTATAGCCTATTCAATAAAATCAGGTCGAGTGCGCACAAAGCCGATCGCAAGAATCAAAATCATTATTTGCACTTCGAAATTCTATAATATTCGAATCTAAGCCCTATTGCACTGCAGTTAAGATGCTAAAGTGCATATATAGAACTGTAAATCAATATGGTTGGGACTAGGTGTTTTCTATAACCCTTTTAGTGAGGGGGGCACAAGAATAAGTAGCAGACAAAGTGTCGCTGAAAATACGTAAAAGCCGAGATGATTTGTGAGCGAACATGTCTCGAGTTACAGAGCAATAAATTAAAGTCATATTGAAAATAAATACGTCACTGTATGCCGCAGGAACGCAGCCAGGCTAGTGATGTCACTTGATTTATCGATGTTGTAACGAGTGTTGTATGTTTGAATTTGCACGATTTAACATAGTTGCATTTTAAGTGAGTACCTATGGTGAGTATTGCGTGTAATAATTTCTCCTAGGGTAATAATAAATTGGAGGTTATTTAACCAAAATTATAAATAGTAAATAAATTACTTCATAATGTTTGTTAACATTGTATTAAATAAACGATTTATCTTTCTTGTGCTCGTTTCTGTGTTTGTGTTCGTCGGACCCGTGATGCAATAAAATAAACACTTAATTAGTGTGAGCCATTGAGTGTTGTCCATTTAAAAAAGAAAAAACAAGAGTATAAAATTTGGTAAAATATAAAAAACATCAAGGGATTTTGGCAACACCTTTTTTATTGTGTTGTTCAGTATATATATTTTTATCGATCTTCGTTTAGTACCAAGCGTACCGCATCATCACTTTGATGGGGCGTATGAATGGATCGCAAATTGATCCAGAAACGCAACGTCAACGCATTCTTGTCGCTTATTTACAAATTTTGGCTTATTCATGTTATACAGTATTGTAATTGTCCTATTCTATAAAGTAAAGCCCCCAATCAAACTGGTCTGGCTTTACGCTATTTAAACTGTAGTGAATTTAAACACATTTTGTACTAAAAAAATTATTTATGAATGTATGAATGTTTACGTTATGTATAATATTCGCAATAACTTCAAATGTACCTTGAAAAACAGCTGTGATACCGAATTGTGTGAGTATTTTTGAAAGTAAAGAAAATCCAAATAATCAATATGACTTACTTATATGTAAGTAAAATACGATATAAGGATTCAGACTACATTTACATTCTCTCACAAGTTATACTTTATGGTTTAACCAGAGGAGCATTCCTCTGATGAAACCATAAACTACAATTTATTTATAAGTATTCCAAAAATGTAATTACATTTTCGACTAAAGATTAATAAGCATAAAAAGTGCGTAAAACTGGTTACTTGAGAAGGTACTAGAGCCCTTAGAGTTGCTCCACCTAGATACTACCCTCTTGAAATATTAATTAAAAACTATTATGGCCGTGGGTAATAAATCATGCTTTATGGCACCCCTTTTAACTCGACTTAATTGATTCTATAGAGGTGCATGCGCAAGAAAAGACGGATAACAAGGTTTGGTATGAATCGGCTGTGATTGTGTGACTCGTGCATAAGGTTCGAGAGAAATGTTACGTTATTGTGCAAGTTAATTAGAAGTAAATTGGCTATGAAACTTTAAACGTTACACTGATATATGTACTCTGTTCTCGCTAATATTTTTTTAAATCCAAATTTTAAAGTATGCACTAGCTATACGGCCGGCTATAGTACTTTTTTCTAACGTTCTTTTTCAAATTTGTATCTTTTGTATCTTGTACATTGTTTTGGTAAGCGTTTTACTTACTTATATTCCTAAAATTATAATGGTTAAACACAAAGTAAGTAGTTAGACACTAAACATTAATTGTATTTTTTAATGAAGCGTTATTTTGATAATAAGTGCTGAAGAAAAGCAAAATACAAGATTGAGTGTAAACTGTGGTTTTTCAACCTTGAATTTTGCTTTTTGAGTGTATTTAACATTGATACGCTCGTATTACTACAATCAAAGATCAACTAATGACTTCCACGTATACAGTATAGTAGATAGAAATTCTAAATGTGTAAATTTTATTTTACAGTACACATTTATTTAGAAACTAGCGGCCCGTCCCGGCTTCGCTTGGGTAAAACCAGACAGAATCATACAGACAGACGCGACAAGGGACTTCTTTTTATAATATGTAAGGTACTAGCTGTTGACCGCAGCTCCGATAAAAAGTAGCCTACGTCACTCTTCAGCACTCAACTAATTCCACACCAAAAATCGACTCAATGCAATACTCCATATTGTTGTGAAAGAAGACAAACAAACATAATGTCACATTTATTATAAATATTAAAAGTACTAACTTCAATTTAGTATTCTTAATATCTTATGCCTAGGAAGGGGTCAATAACAGGAACCATTTAATGTATCATTGTAGATTTTAGCCCGGGCCCTTCATTCATCATAGAGACTAGTCGGCACACCTCTTTCATAGCGTGGTGTTGGAACTGGGCGAGGGTCCGGAACCCGCAAAAAATCGACCATTATAAGCCAGTGACAGTGACAGACAAGATTACATTCATAGAGCCCAAGTTACAGTATAAACTTTTATTCACTTTATTTATTAATTGGCTATACCTATAACATTTCCACGTCCGAATTAGATAGAATTTATATAAAAATCTTTATATTTTATTTATTGTCTTATACATATATTTGCATAAATGTGGTGATTGAATACTTAATTGTAAGTTTAAATGTATCATTAAATTACGCAGTATAAGATTGCGTGATATCTCGTATGAATGAATGTAAATACAAGAATAAAATTAAACAAAGTACTATAAAACTTTTTATAAAATTTATTTTATTTAATGGTCCAAAAAATATATAAGGATATATAAATAATTCTATAACACACAGCAGAGGTATTTGGCAAAATAATTGGTTATATTTCTGTTATATTAAGTCAATCGATTAAGTAACGCTCAAATTCTTCAACCGACTGAAGTAAATTTGTTTCTGTATCGTTTTTATTTAGGCCTAAATGCAATACCGCACAAAATCTGCCCACTTACAGTGCTAAAGCGTCACTCCACGCACGAAAGGTCGGATGTGCTCGCGGGCTCAGTGGGAAAAGCTCCTCAGTGGCTGAGCTTTTGGATGAAAAGGGCTGAACCCGCCTCGTCGGTGTGAGTGGCGGCCTCCTCCCGCCAAACCACTCATTCGCTCAGTAGCGGCCGTAGCGAGCGCACGTAGCTACGCGGCGCTCGAACACATCACACGCGATCGCGAAAAACTTTTCAGTGCTGTGGGAAAAAAAATCCGCCCGCACGAAAAATGAACACATTTTTTTCTGTGCTGTGATCCCCTTGTGCAAAAGACTTATCTGCCGTAAGAGTGTTCTGAAGAGGCTAATTACCAGTTGCTAAGCTAATTGGCAGGCCGGCGTTTCATGAAGGTGAGCCGACTTTTATTTCCGTTCGGCAATCCCTCTAATTGCGTCAATTAGTGTAATGCGGCGACAGCTTTGAAGAGTGAGCTTAATTATCCCTGCTCTAATATCACTCCATAGTTTAAAAACTATTTGTTTAGAACTAGAGCTAATTTATTAAGTTTCGTGGAATCTAAAAATTCTAATTGGAATTATTGTATGTCTCGATTATCATAATGATTTTGGAATGATATAAATTTTCAATTAATTTTCAATCTCTACAAAGTTGTTTGTAGAGTTCGTCGATAAGTTTTAATTAAATTACTCAAAAAAGTATGTAATATGTAAAAACTTTTAGTAAACAAAAAGTTATCTAAAAGCTTATAATAGCTGCGCGCTCACTTAGTTATCTTATCGGGCGGTGCAACTAATTTACTGTCATTGAAACCAAGTTTTGGATACAGATAAAGCAAAGTCATTATTTTTGGGCACTCCAAAGATAACATACCAAACCAATAAAATAACCTTCTAAATATTTTGTGTTTTAAAAGGTGTAAGAATGTTATAATTTTATAAAAAATATGTAATTGTCGATTGATGCTTCATGGTTTTGCAATAAAATTGTTAAAAATGTTTTGGTTAATGAAACCAACATAAAATTATTTTATACTTTTATGCAGTTTATAATATAGTATTTTAGGTTAATACTGTTACTAATATGAGTAATGATTCAATTGTGATGTTTTTTTATATCGATTTTTTTGCATACCACAAAATATGTGTTTGGTATAGGGGCAATTATTAGAGTCATTATTATTTTAAAATACCTAATTTTAGACCTTTTAAAGATTGAAGGGGAGGCCTTTGCCCAGAAGTGGGACACAAAATACAGGCTATAAAAATATATTTTAAAATTATCAAGATTTAAAGTCGAGTTATTTTAGAATCAATAAAAAAATATTTTAAAGAAAGTCAGTAGGGCAAATCAATACAAACTAAACTGCCGATTGTATAAATTAAAACATAGCTTAATGTTTAATAAGCAATTTAAACAAATATTCAGTACACGTCAGTTGTAACAAAGAAAAGTTTAATTTCAATATTTATATAGTTTTATCAAATTCTGAAATTTTATATTCAATATTTAAAACACTTTTTTTAGTGACGATACACTTTTACTTTCGTATAATTTACTCACAAAACTAGAGTTTCAAGTAACTATAATAATTACAATTAATTAATTTAATAATAATAAAAAATAATAAGTATGCATTGCACATATAACACATAAATTTGTTTTTACCCTCGACTTAATTAGCAATTATAATTTAAAAAATAATCAAAATTCATTCTGAAGGTAAAGCTCCAAGAAAGCATTGTAAACTTCATACGCATAAATAGACGAACACGGACAATATTTTGAGTTGAGCATTTTCATTTTTTAAATCTATACAATGTCCTATGATAGATAAGTCTGATCTGTTTAACGTGGTTTGAACCAGTAATAATAATAAAAATAACATAATGTATGTATAGTAAGACTAGCTGCGCTCCGGGGCTTCGCTCACGTGGGATTTCGGGATAAAAATGTACCCTATGTGTTTTTCCAGGTTATTTTCTACCCGTGTACCAAATTTCATGACAATCGGTCCAGTGGATAATGCGTAAAGAGGTAACAAACAAACAAGCTTACTTTCGCATTTATAAAATAAGTTGGGATTACGAAATTGTTAGTATAAAATATAATACAATGACAAAAGAGTTCCACCATTGTTTATAATCTAAATTAACAAATATATTTTAATCACAATCACTATAAAATATGAATGTATGTACACGTAGAGAGACCAAACGCGACATGGTCGTCCCATAAGCCAATTAGAATCTGCCGCTTGTTTACTCACTAATTAGCGAGTGGCTCATTAGAGCTACATCATAGTCCAGGAGCGATGCTTCGTTCCTTAATTATAAACACGATTTGTTCCAGTTTGTTCCCAGCTATCGTTTCTGGATTTGTATCTACATAGATTTATCCTTATACTTTCACATGGATTTTTAAAAGTTTGTTTCAGTTTCCATATAAAATTATCACTTTTATTTTATATATTTTTTAAAGCTAGGAGCAATACTTCAATATTATAAACACGGTTGGTTCCACTTTAGTTGATAGTAAAATCTTATAATTACAAAGTGCATTATGAATTGGAAAAGTTGAGTTAGTATAAGTATAACTAAAATAAAACATAATTTGGTAATAAGAATTCTAAACTGATATGTGTATCCGTTTTATGTTATAAATAAATTCTCTTTTTCATGTTATGATACGATATAGATTTATTCACTTCCCTTTTTATAAAGTGAGTTTAACGGGACAAAAGGGAACATAACAGACGCTGCTACTTGAGCTCAATAATGGATAATTGTTATTGTTTTGCTACGATAACATTCGCTATATAACTCAAAAGTTTTTATTAATTGTCTATGTTTTTAAAATATCACCTTCTCGACCTCCGTGGTGTGGTGGTCATCATGCCGGACTGCTACACTGGGGGTCCCAGGTTCGATACCAGGTTCGGCCAATTAGGCACAATTATATATTTTTTACCCAAATTAAGACTTCGTATAAAATATCTCAATTACCCGTAATGACATTCCAATGGAAAAAATCTACAGCGTGTATTCAAACCCCACTAATTAATCGTGAGTATAAATGTTGAAAATAAGTTATCTTAATTAAGGAAGCCATTATTGTTAAGTATAATCGTGAAAAATAAAACCTGATACACTACGTGTTTTCTGGTCGATATGATTTTTCTATTTCAAAATGCAGAACAATATTATAATTTTCTGTATATGTTATTCTGTTTTACAAAAGCTCTTAAAATAAGTTTTCTTATTCAGTAATAGGAAGACTTATTTTAAGAGCTTTTGTCCTAAAATAATAATAGAAATAAGCCGATATATTGGAAAGTATTTATGTTATAGAAGAAAAGTTTATAGTGACACTACATTTATCTACTTAGATATTTCCTATCTTGTAAACGCAAGTGAGCAAGAAGTTATATCCCAAAGATGCCATATTTCCATAAATTGGTATGCTGTTTTAGCAATTTAACAATTTATGCTTATTAACTAAGTATGGTATGATATTTTCAAGAATTTCTAAATGCAATGCCTAATGTCCAAACCTATCAAACCATGCATACAGTAATGACTGGCTCGTTCATAAAATATTAGCAAGGCCCATAATATAACCTAGTGCATTTCCATTAGGTAATTAACTTTGGTAAATTAATAAACAGGCTATAATAATGAGGGTGTTATGACAAATTAATCAACCTTGATTGGTCCGCACTGTGCCCGCATATAGGCTTTTAAAACATTGTTACATTAGATTGAATTTTGCTGACGAACTATCGAATAAATTGACTGCATCGTATTTTATAATTTAATAAATTATCGACTATTCTAAATATGCACTTGTGACAGTGTAAGATGCGAAGGACGACATTGGGTGTACTAATTATATTAGTAAAGAGAGGAAGCAGTGACGACGGTGAAAAACATAACCCCACCGACGATCTAATTAGTCTCGACCTTCGGCTAAATAGGGTTGGCAGTTGACAAAAAATATTTTAAAAAATTGGCCTGTAATAGTTACTTAATCCTTTGTCTGCACTTTATTAGAAAGCGAATTAGTGTTAGAGCGCGCGCAGTGAATTAAATGTAGTGTAAGAAAATTCAATTGAATTAGCGCAAACGAATACAATATTGCTAGAAAAAACTTGATTGAACAATTGTATTTTTTTTTACAATACTATGGACTCTATGGATTAAATAGTTACTCTGAGTTAGAAACAGTTCGGGTTCGAGGTGTTGAATAAGAGCGCTTAATTGCCAATTTACTTTTCGGTTAAACTAAATAAATTAGCGGACGATAATTAGTTTTTTATTTATATTTATCATGACCAGATTGACCAGGCAGGCAATTTTTATTATTATTTTAAACCACGAAGAAATAGTACAATATCATTACATACAAACAAACATATTTTACAAATAGTATTCTATCAGACGTATCATCCTGTGTTAACCCTAAAACGGCATCGAAGTTCGTTTCTGGGACTAATTTGTTTGTTAGTGCGGCGAAGAGCGGTGCTGCTGTGGGGCCCAATTAGTGGGCCCGACGATCCCACGGCCCCACGGGGTTTGGGGCAAGAAAACTAATGTGTGGTGCTGGCACCACTAGGACGCGGTGGGCCGTAAAGCCTTGTTGATTTATGCCGTTGGGTCATATTATCGGTTGCTTTTTTGTCACATTTGTAATAATTACTATTTTATTGATTTTGACAACATCGATGCGCGAATTCGGCTGGAATTTGGTCGGTATTTTTGACAAAGTTCTGCTTATTACAATAAACAATAAGTTTTTGGTGAATGAAGGTTTATAACTCTTTCGCATTCGCCTTCCTTACATGCAAGATATTAGCTCATTAACTAGTGAACCAGAAACCCTTATCCCGAATTTCAGGCTATAATAGGTATATATTTTAAATGTTAAAGCAAAATATTTGAAACTTAAAAAAAATACTAAACAATAACTAATAATCTTAGTAGCAATAGAGTAACTTTGCATATTGTTATTTTAAATCTTATACTCAACATGGCTATTAAATGATATGGTAAGACGTGCACTTAGAAATTGTGTTGTGTATTAATTTATTATTAGTTTGTATAATGTGCTCTCTGACCTTTTGCTCCTTTCTCATTGTTTTTTGCAGCCAGTAATAAATACTAATTACTTTGATAGCAATTGAGATAAATACAAGTATTTACGTAATTGATCAAATCGATGTAGGTAAGGTATTTATTTATTAGATAAAAAATATTAAAAGCGTACCTTTTTTCTATAGTATAATTACTTATTTATGCATTAAAAAAGTTCTTACGAAAATGTAATTTTATTATCGTTAGAGAGTCGTCGAACTAAATTTTCGTGACCGTGATTTTCGCTGAGGAATTCTCTTTTCAGGAGCATCATATCTTGGATGCACCATCAGGTCATATATTTCATATTATTGCATTGTCATTCAAACTAAACGTGTATGCAAAATTTCAGTTTAATAATTTGAAGATATCTGCTTCAAAATATGCAAGATTAATAATTAAATTCATTGTAAGTGGAGTAAAAGCTTGTAAAAATACATAATTATCACAAACAAAGCTCAGTGTGGATTTTTTATGAAACGTATTTCCAAAATTAAAACATAGAACTTATTAGGTATATTACTTTCGCACATTTGCTGAAAGATAGACGCGCTATTCGCCTGCGTCATTGATAATATAAACCGATCTTAGTTTTTTGAAAAAAAAAAAATGATTGATATAACTATCAATGTGTGAAAATCATTAATTATTAATAATATAAGTTCATTCATGATTATTAATAATATAAGTTCCTTACGCCTGTTTATCTTCCACGATACTCTATTTCTACTAGAATTATTAACACGTTGAACGCCATGACAGATAAACATGGTTAGCTCATTGAGCCACGGCGGACACCATGTGACCGCCAGTATGTCGGGTCCAGGGAGCCGCGTCGGACAAGGTGTGTCCGCATGCCCGCGATAACTTCAAAACCTTCTAGACGGCCGACGGACAGCGTTTTGACTGTTTTTACTAAGGAAAGTGATCCGCGCGGCCTCATAGTACAAACAGGTTACTTGGCAAAAGAAAACTAAAAAGGACTTAGAATTTCTGGGCTTTTGAAAATGTCAGTTCTAAAAATGACTACTCAAATGTTAATCGTTTTTGACACTATTATATAATATACAAAGATATATTTTTTGGGCGTTATGATGTGTTGTCTTTAGAATTATTTTACTAGCGTCAAGTACGTACCATATAAATTAATGGGTTCAGTAGGTAGTATTTAATAAAGAAGCCACTTTTATAAGGAAGTGCGCAGCTAAGAAGAGTTCACAGAGATATATAAACTCTTTGAAAATATATAAATTAAATAAAGTAATAATATTTTATATTTTAAATTATATTTATTTAAACCAGAGATCAATTTTAATCACATTTTTATAAAATAATGCTCGTAATGAACTTCTCAAACATCAGAGCTAACTATCAAATCAACAAAACGTAATAAGATGTTAGGTTTAAATTTCAGTTACTAATAAATCAATCTAAAACCTATGCCTTAATAAAACTGTACTGTATAAGAGCCGGTAAATTAAAAAATGACATATCCTTTTAGAAAAAGTAAAAGAAATCTAAACGTGTACTTTAAAAAAACAGATATTGCAGAAAACTGGATTTCCAGGACAAACGCTACAAAAAGTGTTCACTTTTTTGGTCTTATTGCGTGCTTCTAGACGACCCATATTTTTGACATTCATCTTGTAACATTCTCCACAGTTTCGTCTCGTTTTTCTGGATGGTCCGTCAAATTTTTCCAATACATGTTTCTTTCTTTTTTGTCTTGAAGTCGTTGGTTCACCTGATTGTTGTGTACTACAAAAAGATTTTAAAATAGCAATTCTGTATTGTACTATATTTATTTTTCTTTTATTTACTGACCGGTAAATAATATGACTATTGATGAGAGCTATATTCAGAAGCATATCCACTGCAATTTTTTTGTACCATCTTATTGATTTGCGCAATGGGGTCGAATAAGAAGCCATCTGGTCTGCTAAATCGACACCTCCTTTAGCCTTGTTATATTCCAACACGATTTGTGGCTTCCTCAAAACTTTTCCGCGTTTTGTAATCTCTACGAAGCGCACCGAGTGCTTCGTGGATAATACAAGAACATCGCGCTTATCCTTCCACTTCAATACAGTTATTCCATCTCTACTCTCTTCAGCGTAATAATGACCCCTCTTGAGTTTGGTGCTTATAACTTTTTTAGGAAGCCCCCGTCTATTTTTCCTAATGGTCCCAACAAGATGTGTTTGTTTATCTAAAAGTCTTCGTGCTAAATCAATACTAGTATACCAATTATCAGTGTGTAAAGTATGCCCCCTGTTAACATAGTCTTCACATAAATCCATAACGACGTTTGTAGGTGACGTGTTTGTAACATCGTTTTTACCAGCATAAACATTAATTTTATGGGTATATCCAGGAACTGAGCACAATTTAAATAATTTGATACCATACTTATGACGTTTATTTTTGTTGTACTGTCTGAATATAATTCTACCACGAAAAGGCACCATACTCTCATCGATGCAAATATCTTCATTTGCAATGAAATGCTGGCGAAAAGAGACATTCAAAATATTCATCAAATTTCTTACACGATGAAGGCGGTCGGATTTGTGTTCATCGTCATTTTCAGAAAAATGCATCATGCGAAGCAAAATTTCAAAGCGGTTACGTGACATAATAGTTCTGGGAAAAGGATGGCCGATAACTTCATCCTTAGACCAATAATCTGATAATTTTGGAAGCTTGACCACACCCATGAAAAGAAGCAAGCCAAAGAATTTTTTTATCTCATAAAAATTTGTTGGAACCCACTGTTTTATTCGTGCACCAGCAGAAGCTTCTGGGTTCTTGGTTATTTGTTCTATTGCGAATTTGTTAGTAGCAGAAACAATAAAATTTATCAAGTCATCAGAAACGAAAAGCGAAAAGAAATCAGCTGGAGACTTATTTTGCATTGTTGAACGAACAGAAAATGTTGGCCCAGAAATGTCAGTGAAAGGAATTAAACGCCTTTGTTTCCCTTTAGGAGGTCCCCATTCATTGCTATGGGTTTGACTGACCATGTCAGGTAAAATATTTTCTGAATCACTTGCCTCACTTTCTGAGCAAATAATGCGGCGGCGTCGACGTTTAGGTGGCTGCAATAGATCAATCTCCTCATCTTCAGAAGAAATGTGAAAACTTAAATTCAAGAGGCTTATTTCAATGTTCTCGATTTCATCTAAATCTTCTTGTGTCACTTCAAAATTTTCAAATTCTTCCATAGTGGGTAATAATAACAATTACACGTGCAACGGAACCCTAATTTTATAAAAATACGACATCACCTACTCTCACGCGATCGCAGTGGCAAATGAACGAGCAAAGCGTCGTATTGGAACCCGCGGGTGCGCAGACGGCGTGGCGCGGGGGGAGCCGACAGCGGGACCCGCGCGGCCCCCGCGCGACCACATACGGCTGAACGTTTGACTGGGCCGTGACGGACACTGCTGTCTGACATTTGGTTATTCGGAAAATAATTACGAAATACGTGTTTTTGTAAGTTGTCCATAATTATTTTGTTATTTCCTTACTATATTTGCAAAAAAACACCTCGATAATTTTTCAACAACTTTTGATTTATTGGTGTGGCTCCCGGCGAAAAGTACATGGCAGACACACGGTGTCCGTCATGGCGTTCAACGTGTTAATATGTATCAATGTTCCGAATATCAAATATGTTATATTTTGGATGACGAAATCTGCACTTGGACTGATTTCATTGTTTACTGTTGTTTGTAATAAACAAAACAATAAAGATGTACCTATCTATTGTGTCACATTAAATATTATAATAAAAACTTCAGATTTTGTAATCTTTTTTAAGGAAGTCTAAATTTCACGATTATAATTTAGTACAGTTCAAAATGTCAATAACTTTGATGTGTAAGAAAAACCTTACGCTCTAGCGCTCCTGTTTGTTATTTTAGGTTATATCCTACTTGTATATGTACCTATATTGAAACTTGGTACACATATTTATTTAGAGTTGTATGAACTGTGTGACAATTGTAAATTGTATGACAATACTTTCCTATTCATATGAACTGTATAGACGCGATTCTCTTTTTTGGACTCAATTCCTGAAACTTTTTACATCTACTTATGTTGTGGTCGGTCGTTTTTTCCAATCAGGTTCAAACATGACAACAACGTTCAAGGATGCCCTAGACCGTATGAGGTGGAGGAAAAAAGTAAAATAAACGGGCCCAGGACTCCAACGCTCTATGGCTTATACCGGGAAAACGTTCAGATGAGAGAGACTCAAGCAAAATTGACTTCATTCCCTCTTCTGAATAGCGCCGAAGCCACATCCCGACCAGAGTTCTGTTTCTGAGGCAAAACATGATAGACGATACCAATTACTGCTCTGAGATAATGTTCAATGATGTATTATTAATTAGAAAGTAAAGTTAACCTTGTTTCCCGTGGCGGCGATAACCTCGAGTGGCGTGATGCTACATGACGTGCGCTGACGCATGTGTTTGTCCCACTAATTGCACGTACGGACCGCCACAGATAGACAATAATAATGCAATTAACGCACTCTCGCATAATAAAATAAGTACTCTTTGTAAATACATAATTAAGATAAAAATATTTTATGTCAAAGTCACGTTTTACCAATAATGAATTTATTGTACGAGGGCATACAAAACTAACCCACAGACTAACGTCTACATAGGTGGGTCAGGTATTGCTAATGTAGACGTGTCAAACTGTACCCAATTAGTACATTTGTGATGTTGTTGACGTTATCTGTGAACAACCTGAAAAGTTAACGTCCACTTTTTATTGTAATGATCTTTCATACTTAGATAAGAGGAATGACCGATCATCGTAGAACAATTCTGGGAAGTTATCATTTGTCAGTTATTATTTGTACAGAAGCACAGAAGATAATTCATATATTTTTTTAAGAATAGGACTTTGTCCGTTAACCGGAAAAGTTTTCTATAATTTCTCAAGGGAGCGGAACCAGATGCGATAGCCAGTCACGTATTTAGATCATCAATCAGTAATTGGCAGAACGTCGGTGCGCGGGCGCGGTTTGATGCAAACGCTCTGTTATTAGGCAGGTTAATTAAAGAGTTATCGCTAGTAATTAACCCGTTTCGGTACAGTACGTGTGCCTATGGCTTGTTCGAAACACCACTAATTAAGGAATTTCTCCTTCATTAACTCAATTAGATTTATTCGCGTCAGAAACTTCAAACAAGTACGTAAAGGCTGTGAGTTTGATACGTAGCCTTCGTAAATAGCCATTTGGTCGTTGGTAACTAATCTACTTCAATAACACTATCTCGAATTATTGTAAATTAAAATCTAGTAGTTATTCTCATGTTATTGTAAAAATATTTTAAATCTCGTATAGGTTTTATATTGCCACAATGTACAAACGAAACAGAACCTTTTCCTTCTGAAAATTTGATGAAGTACCTAGTTACATATTTTGTCTCCAAAATTTAGGAATTCAGCAAATGACGCGGAATCCACTAAAGTGTACTGCTAGTGTTTTATATAGAAAAGCAAAATGTCAACAAACACAGTTGATCCTGGAGGAAGTCGCGACCCGCGGTGGGTTATCGGCAATTAACAACGAACCAATTGACGTCAAGTGTGAGCCGTTATAGTATCTGTAGGGGAGGAGATAAATCATTGACAGACTTATTGGAAATATTTCTCTTTTCTATTAAAAAACTGTTTATCTTAGTATAAAAAAAAATAAGTAAGGGATACTTCTCAGGGTATCTAGTTCTTGCTCAATTTTCTACGATACTTTTGGAAGCAATAAGACATACGGCGCAGTACTTCTTGTACTTTAACATTTTTATTAGTTCTTTATTAATTACAACTTCATTATTGTGGAAAGCAGGACAACTATCTCAATATATAGCAATATATAAGATTGGTTTTGTACTAGATATATAAACAATCAGATACATCGTTTCTTTTATCAATCAAAATAAAATAGATAAAATTTCAAGCATATATTAATGATTTTGATACGAATTCTGATCAAACTGCTGTAGTCATGTATTTGTTTTGTACATTATCTTGCGCTTATTATGACGTATCTTAACTCTTCATTATAATTGTTTTATTTTAACCATTTGACAGATATTTTAATTAATTGCTTCCAACTTTAAAGGTCTCATGGAGATAACTCATTTATATTTTAAACTGATAAGAAGGCAAATACCACAGTGGTCATCTGTGGCCAATGAGATTCGAGAACATTTACCTAAAAATTTAAAGTTACCTCCCATTTAATCTGTTTTGATATTAATTGTCAACATGGGATATTTTATTAATAACAATCGCAATAAAAACCTTTCAAGTATTGGCTATGGACAATTGGGGTTTTAATAAGCATGCGATATGAAAAAAGTTTTTTGGGGTCACTTTAAAGGAGCCAATCTCCACTCTTGTCGAGACCGAAGGATATTTTGACAACATGGGTCCGTTTATTAGTTATAAAAAGTTAATAAAAATGTTTCTTCTAATATCTGACCGCATTGAACGTTTAAGTAAGTGATCAGGAAGTCTGGTAGCCTACTGTGGGTCGCTCAGTTATAGCCCATTTCGATGTTTAGTGCTTATAAAGTACATTCAAAAGTTTGTTCTGCGGCGGCGGT
Source organism: Plodia interpunctella (assembly GCF_027563975.2). Classification (NCBI taxonomy): domain Eukaryota; kingdom Metazoa; phylum Arthropoda; class Insecta; order Lepidoptera; family Pyralidae; genus Plodia; species Plodia interpunctella. The sequence goes on along the minus strand of NC_071297.1, from coordinate 7,132,525 downwards.
AGACTTATGCAAATTTTGTCATCTTGCGTTAAGTAGGGGAGCAAAGTGTGTCCTTGTTTTACTACTTTGCAAAGACCTTTGTAAGTCCTCTTAAATTGCAGTATATTGACATTAAGTAGATCACTGGAAACTCGCTGGTACAAATTATATAAAAATCAATATCACTCTTCATAGATAACTAGCTGCGTCCCGGGTCTTCGCTCTCGTGGGAATTTCGGGATAAAGAGTACCCTATGTACTCTATGTATTCCAGGTTATTTTATAACCATGCACCAAATTTCATAACAATCGATCCAGTAGATAATGCGTGAAGAGGTAACAAACAAATTGAATGTTTGATTATATGAGAAGATACAAGAAATCTTGAAAAGCTCTAATAACTATTTTGTCAGCAATGACCAGCTTCATCAAGCAGTTTCCATTATAACCCTTTCACGAGTCCAACCAGTAACCAGTGTGGGTACTGCAAACTTTTTGTGTTCAAGGTACATCGAGGAAAACGAAAATTTTTGAAGGTACGTCACAAATTAAAACAAGTTTTAGGTAATATTAATTAACATTTATTTGTTATCAATGAATTTATTTATTAGTCATCAACAAAGCTCATTTTTTTTTATTTAAAAAAAAGTTTATAACGTTACTCATAAAGTTTATAAGATATTTTTCCAAGGCACACCGATTAAAGACAACGGTACACCAGTGTGCCGCGGTACACACTTTGCGGAACATTGCCCTAAACGGACTACCTCTGTATTAGCATCACCACTTCACCAGCCACTGAGTTTGTAGCGACTTGCGGCTCATTTCCCTCATCCAATAACACGTAACTAGTAATGAGCCGGACGTCACGGCTATTTGGACGCGCATTGGACCGCCAACCAACACTCCACAAATTATGACCACTCGACCTGTACCACTTCGCTGGGATTGTAGTAAACGTTCCACGGTTATTCAGAAAAGTGAATCTTATTAGCAATTGCATATAGAGCAAAATCAATTATATGGATTAACTGAAATAATTTTAGCAAAAAGGTTTTTCTAAATACTACAAAAACTAGTAGCCGTTGTGGTCAAGATCTGTATAAGTTTTTAGTAAATATAAATATTTGATATTATACAGATAAATAGCTCGTGATAAAACACTAGTGATGGCAAGAATGCCCATTATTCTCATCAGGTGAAGACAATCATTTATTATTGGATATCGAGATTCTATAAGTTGTTGGCAATGGCAACACTATTGGGAATATTACACAAAGCACAACGCAACTGGCTCATCAGCACGTGCGGAAACAAACTGCGCGTTGCCAGGGTGCACAAATCAATGTCTATTTGTCGAAGAAAAACATACATTTTTACTTCACTTCCATGGTTTTGCAGTATTATTCCCCGTAGAAGTGAAATACTACGTTATGTCAACAAAGTTAACGTTCGGTTGCATCGGGTTTCAATTTGGCGGAATTAATAACGCTCAAATCCGATTCCAGCCTGACCGCTCAAACAGAGGTAATAAACACTCATTCAGTGAAATAGGTTCTGTACCGATATATGAGCATGATTGTTTTTATTCCGGACTGCGTTTTTGTTGATATTTTTCTACATAAGTACTTATCGAAAGAAAAATGCTAAAGAAAATTCTAAGCAGTATTTTTTCATAACATAGTAAGTGATTTTTTCTTCTCCTCCACTCTTCATTGCAAATATCTAACTATGCCCCATAACGTAAGTACATAGGTACTCACTAGATGTCAGACCATGTAAAAATGATTCGATACGAGTATTTAAATCCATATGTTGAATCCATATGAATAAATCCATCCATATTATTCTGATGAAGAATCCAACTCTCTTTGTTGTAGGAGTAGTAGGCACTTTTATAATCTAAGTTTATGTTAAAATTTTGAATTTTCGAATCGAAGCCAGAGTGAAGTGAGTGTTTTCACGACACAATAGCTCGGCTTTTCAACGCAAAGACGTTCAAGAGGCGGGAAATTTTCATTCCTCTCAACTCAACGATTACATAGAATGAGATATTTCATTTCACTTGATTTGACTTCCAAACAGTATCGCCTAAAAATCTTAGAAGTTTCGATGATTTGATAATTTCAAAAATAGCCCCCTATCAATATTGTGAACCTGTGACCATTCGTCAAACAGCGTAGCGGACTGGGCCCAATTAGAACGCTACGGCGAGCGTATCTGCTTGTCTAGAACCTGCAATTATTGACTCCTGACGTTAATTAACTTAGTAACAAACTCCGCTTTAATGAGACTTGTGTTTTGAGCTAAAGGATTATGTTACAACTGGCTATGTAACAGAGTATGTTCAGGAATAGCTTTGAGGTAAGTAGGTACGTATAGAATCAGTCTGAGCACATTCCAGCGATTTTTGTGCGATAATTCTGTGTCGGTGTCGTTTTATTGGTCGACTAATATGATTCGCCCAGTCGACACGCTAAGAAGAAATGTTTTAAGATACATAAAAAAGTAACAAGTTTGTAGGGATTACAAAATAGTAATATATTCATCCTTTTTATTTATTATTACGTATCAATCAGGTCCGTATGAGGGCCGTTCATTTTTAGCCTTCAATTGAAAACGTTTCCAGAAACCGACCACTGCTTTCTCATATGGAATTCCCTACTATTTACAGAATTGGTTTAGCAGAATGCATAATGGGCGGAAAAATGTCAGGCGTACAGTCGAAAGTTGAACCTACGCAAACATGTAGTTGTTACCATGGCATACAGGTCCATGGAGGGTGACTCATCTTGCAGTGGGCTGTACGTAAGTGTATTAAAGTTGGGTTGTGCGTGGCGCGCGCTGATGTATGGTCGCGACCGGCAAATTGAAAACAGCAGTAAATGGTCCGATCGCGGCCTGGACTAGGCCACGTCCACACTGAGACTATTCGCAGCATATTTTTTTTCTGTTACACCTAAAAGTTTAATTGAAGTAATGTTCTACTACACCTATATTCAATTTTAAATGTAGGTTTGAGTTTGACCTCAAACTCGTGGAAAGCAAAGCTGAGTACTAGAGTGTTATACCTACGCAAGCTCAAAAAATATTTACATGAATTTGTCTTGTAAAGTTAGTCATAAGTAAATTTTTCACGTAAAAAAAAGTGTGCCATATTCAACTAAAGTTTAAACAAAACATCCATGATTCAATTTTATTTTATTTATTGTACACAAGTTCAATATAATATGTTAAATACCTTTCCTTATAATATATTATCAGGTGTACATTATCTAATACTTAGTATATAATACATGTACATTATCTAATACTTAGTATAAGACTTAATAATGAAAATGAATTGGAACAACATTGTGGACACTGTTTTGTATTAGAATCGTATTCAATATAGAGTTTCGTTCGCGCAGAAAATGGCACAGCGGCCGCCCGCACGACTCCCCCCGTAGATTCGGCGGCGGCTCCACAATTACTTCATTGTTTGCTATTCTACTGTGTACTTATTTCATGTTTGCCAACTTTAAATCCAAAATAAGGAATAAATAAATAATGTAAACTCACGCCATTAAATAATCTTTGTCTTCGTAAAAAATACGAAGATATACTTACATAATTCGTCTGAGAATCAATAAGAACTTTGTTTAATAATATGTCATTCGTCTTGGCATTAAAAAGAACACATTGAATATGTATTTTAAATCTTTGATAAAAATAAATTAAAATTTATATCACTGGTGTCAGTTCTTATTCTAGTGCCTAAATTAATATCACATAACAAATAAAAATAAGTCAAGAAATATCGTAGCTATTTGTTTCTGCAATTGTTGAAGAGCTTTTCACAATAATAGGCAATTGCACACTTGAAGCAGAAAATAAGCTGCGAGAGTATTGCAAAAATTTCTACGAGAACAAAAACGGAATAACATCATAAGGGGTGTTTGTCCCTCGCAAATAGTTAGATTATATAAAGGGTGGTCCTGTTAGATATAGATCTGTGGTCGGGAGGACGGCTTGCGACCGAATTGACTGGATTTAGAAAGATTTCATGTCTCAAATAAACCTATTACACTATGTAAATTTCTAAAATCATATATTTGTCTTTGGACACCGAATTTCTATTCAGATTTTTCTTAATATAAACATTCAATCATTGGGAAATGTCGAAGTGGATCAAGGAGCAACTTATTTTATGACACTTACGCCAAAAATGACCACTTTGTAAATTTTTGTAATATGTATATACATATTTTTTTTTCTTTCCACTAGCTTTTTACAAGTATATGATGGAATCGACGAGTTTATAATAAAACGATGAGACCTATAGGTATTTTAGCAATTAGTACTACTACGAACATTATAACTATCACAGAGAAGAATAAACCCGTAAATTAATTACGAGCTTCCTAGAATTCATCATAAATGAGGATTGGCTGGCATCGGAATAATGAAATCTGAATTCTGTATTTGCAACTAATGAAAAAGTTGGTATTTTATATTGTGAATTTTTGTTCCATTCCACTAATAAAAATATATATTATGAAGCAAAATGTAGGAATTGAAATCTTTTAGGATTGATTTACTTAATTGGTATTAGTAAACGTATTATGAAATAGAAATATAAATTACTGAATTTTTAATTTAATAGAATTTTAAATTGTTTGTTTATTTTTCATTCATTTTCAGCCCATATCAAGCCATTGTTGGGTAAAAGCCTCTCTTTTTCGCGCCACTTTCTACGGTCCTGTGCCAGTCTTAGCTTATCTGTGACCCAAATAATATAAGCAACTAAATCACAGAATTCACGAATCAAATGCATTGCACGTTAATAATCACGACGTATTAATAACATCAGATATTACATTATATCATGGGAAACCTAGGAGGTTTCCAGCAATGGTAATCTATATTTTGCGGTTACCGACCGGGCCGGTCATCCGATCCGGCAAGACGGCCGCCCCCGGCAACCGGTTCGTCGGCCGGTTGCGATCCGTCTACTGATACGTACAAATTGAGCCGCAGTCATCCGATATACAGGACATACGCACTGCTAAAGTTAGAGGGTAACTAACCCAATCAGCTTGATTACGTAATCAAAATATGTTTGACCTAAAACGATTAATTTTGACATATGATAAAATAACTTGGAAGGAGTTAGGGGAGACCACAGCAGTGGGATGGAGTAGGTTAAAAAAAAGAGTTTATTACATTCCATACAAGATTGATTCATCACAGAAGTTCTTCAATTGTCGTATGTATCATGGCAGAGGGTTGTGATCATAACGACCTTATTGGCATTATTGATGGAGTGTTTTGCCGTTGCATGCCTTCTTCATCTCACACACAAGTTAATAATCAACCAGAGTGTCCTCACGATGTTTTCCTTCACGGGTTAGGGTTTCTATGATAATTAATATTAAATTTTAAAAAAACTGAATTATAACATAGAAATACAATTCGCAAAATAAGAATGCAATCTGTATTAGGATCAAACAAATGCTCGAATCTGCAGTGACCAATTCAAATTGTACAACGATCGGATCTGTACCGGGGGCTGGAATCCAATCAGTGGAACTAGTTTCACTGATGCCTATCACTAAACTTTCACATTCAAAGATTTGTTTCTCGAGATTAAATCAAAGGCGAATTACAGTAGCGGCGAAAAAGAAATATGGCTGGTCCGGCATGGGCGGGGTGTCCTTCTGAAATTGCTTTCCAATCCCTCGGACTTTGGACTTGTAAAGAAGTTATTACCTTCCAAGGAGATAGCGGCGGGCCGGCGATACGGATATATGTCTTTTTCATATGTAATATTCCTTTTTCGCGTTTTATTAATGGAAAATGTTTCGTGGGACAGTGCGGCTGTGATATTAAAATAGCCAGTGTCGACTTAGTGGGGCTCCTTTTATGAGATTGTCGTAAAGTAGTTTATGTTGTATGAGCAAAAGAAATTGCTCGTGTAATATCACTTATTACTCGTGTAATTTTATCGATTATGTCGACTCTTATTTTTGTGTATTTTGTTGCTTTATTGAATTGTTATATAACTAGTTCTATCCCCGGGCTCCACTCTTCTTAAAATTTAAAGGTTTACATGTTTAGTTATTAGAAGATAGTCATATCTAGAAGAGATGAATAACATTTCAAGTGTCTTTACCAATATCTGTACATGTTGTTATGATTTTTTATATTATTTAGACTCACATAAAACATTATGTGTCATTTATAAGGTGCCGGCGGATCATAACTATATCCATTCCAATTTTTGTCAAAACCAGCCCAGGTGGTTTAGCCGTTAAAGCGTGACAGACAGACAAACTTTCGCATTTAAAATATACATTTATTTTTCGATCCGGTCAGTTTATATAACAAAGTAAAAAATTAACATCCTTTGCAAAATATTTTATTATTCTTATTTGGTATTGATCAATGATTCGTCGTTTCAACTCATCCTTTATAAAATTCGGTCAGTGTTTTAAAAATGCCTTGTAGATTAGCAGTCGACACGTGCTATACTCGTAGTTGCCTATACACCTGCGACTGTGTTCGTTCGATACTGTTGCCTAATTAAGTCCACTGCACCAATGTTTGGAATTAATTACTGTATTGTTTAATTGGCATCTCTTGTTATCTGTTTGTTTGGATTATTTATTCATTAGTGTTGTTTGACAGCTTCTGCTGAACATGAGTTATTAGGTACGATATTATTAATAACAACTTTGATGACTTATGTTCTTAGAATTCTATCATGACATTTCCTATACTTACGTCTCTAACAAGTAGTTATACAAGCCAGCAGTATTTTTTTGGGTTCGGTACCCAAAGAGTAATATAGTTATTACTCTGCTGTCTCTCCGTCTGTTACTAGGCTTTATAGCATAAACTGTAATAGTTCGACAGTTAAAATTTTCATAGATGAGGTACTTTCTGGACATTGCCGCAATAACAAGAAATACCTACAAAAAAACAGAATGAACTAATTATTTCACTTGGCCGATTTCTTAAATTTATTGCTTGAAACATAGGTATTTTTCTATATTTGGGATTCAATCAGTCACAACGCAATCAATTAAACAAAGAAGAATTTGTTACACACGTACAACATTCTGTAGTTTTTATAATGTTATGATAACTCAAGCCAGGGCTGTGGCATGCGGCGCACGGCGAGCGGCGGGCTGCTGTCAACGCCACGCCGCCGTCAGGGGTGTCACACGCGGCCCGCACAATGCGGCCCGCTCGGCCGCGGATTGATTACACCTGCTTGCCACTATTAATAGAATATTGTGTGATTCAAATTCAATTAGCCGGCCATTGTATTGATTGCGTGCGAGTGCGGACTATATTGATTTTGAATATTTATTAGCCAATTTAGAATGTATTAGTGTGTCGATTCTCTTGGAAGATGTAGGAAATTTGTTGAGTAATCATATCAAGTTACCTTGTTAACTTATCTTACGTACCCTTCATACAACTAGGTATGTACCCTTTGTATACTAATTAGGTTATGCAGTTGACTGAACTATAATCTTTCAACTGCATAACCTACTTATGTTCAATTATTTATTTAGATATACCTAACACTTTTCATACATACAGCAACTAGGCAACTATAATTAGTGGTAACGTTAGTTTCGGATTAGCCATATCACTTTAATCTCGAACGAAAAAAACAATGTCTATGAGACATTATAGCATATTTTATGAACTAAGATATTTATTACACATAAATTAAATGTTTTTTTTAATTCAATTTTATGATACCAACGTTACCATTAACGTCTTAATTCAGAATGTAGTATAGAGTTAGTATAAAGCCACGGAAACGAGAATATAGATTAGGTACTTTATCTTAAGTGTTAGACCTTGACTAGTTAGGTACTTAATGTAATAAAATTGCGCTTAAAATAACGTTACCCACTTCACGCTTTAATAATATCGTAAAGGTAAACGGCAGTATATGTCGCTTGTAAATAAGAATACTTTAATATGTGCTTAAAGTTAATTAGCGTAAAAATATTCGTGAGAATTTCCATAAGCCGCTCGTTTGAAGCGCAATAGTTTTTCCGACCAATTGACCACCAATGTGCTCGTTTGCCTCAATATTTGCTTAGACCTGTGGTTCTTAAAGTTTTCTGGCCTAAGACTGATTTCGGATTGGGTTTACTCACTCATGGGATAATAAACCCATTTCGTGACTACCTTCTTACTCAAGAACCAAAAGGAAGTGAAAACCTAGTAAACCTAGTAGTAATAAGTATTGATTGGTAAACCCTGGTGACGAGATCAGAAACTGCCAAGTGAATCCTAGTTTCAGATATTCTGGGTTTCTCACAAAATATGTTGTGCATTTGCGAGTCGGATTATGGGCCACTTTTGTCATTTTGATCATTCTACAAGGCCCGCTTAATATTCGCACTCAACCCACGAGTGGGCCGCGTCCCATAGTTTGAGAAACCCTGGCTTAGACTATTAAAAGTACAAACGAGTGCACACTGTTTGTCCAGCTGCTTCTGTTTGTTTGGCTATGGGTACGTTTAATTGGTCGCTTTCAATTTATCCCAGTCCAAATTATTAACGGTTCGATTTTTATGGGGTTATTTATTTATAAATACAAAAACTAATATATAAATAGGATCTTAAATTTAAGGTTAATCCGAAATAGATGATGACCCAGGATTTATCCGGTATGTCCACCTGGTGTGGTCACAGCGAACAAATTTATTTTTAAAATCATTTATTTAAATGTTGTTCTTTCTTGTTTCAGGTAAATTTTCGGCCCGCAATTACATATTTGAAAGCGCCTCACAGAGAACATATAAAGTTACACTCAGGGCAGCTTTATGCCGCGCTAATAGAAGTGTATTTGCAATGAAGTTAGGTAGGTTGAAGTGCTGTTGACTGTAATCGCTGTAACAGAATACCGTTGTTATACTAATTTAGCTGAAGATCATCTATGTAATTAATCCACTTAGAGTCGGGTCGGGCTTTGAAACTAGATAGCTCGGCTTCGACGCGGCTTTGCCAAGTTACGAGTTAAGTGTGCTTCTTCTACATTTACAATTTATGAAAATATTATTTAGAAGTTACTTACTATACGAAGAAGAACTAAAAAAAGATATAAAAGTAGCTGTTTTTGAATATCTGAAATGTTAGATTTTTCGCTCCTAAACCTATACCGAAATTTATTTTTTTCATTCAACTTTTAAGAACATGTTTCTCTTCGATGGACTTCTTTCCATCTCTCTCTTTCCTCAGCCATCGTTTTGACCTGCGTTTGCAAATTAATTTTAATCCCTCCTTTATGTGGTCCATTAAGCCCTTCCTTGCTTTCCTTTTCCTCTTCTATTAGTTTTCATAACTATCATTATATAAATAAAATTAATAAAAAAAAATGAATAATGGAAACTTGAAGACTGGTCACTGTCGTGTTAAATTTTGTTGCAGTGAGAGTACATGTCAATTAATAGATAGTGTTGGAGATAGACAATAAAGAGTTAAGTTTCAGTACAGAATAGTCTGTATAAAAATCCTTTTTGTATAAAAAACCTGAACATTATATAAACTCATCACTCGATAAAATACTTGGTATCCCGGGCTAAACATAGACACGGGTCAAGTGCAGGTCGGGTATCACAGAGATTTCCGTACCATTTTCAGATTTATTGTTTTAACAAAATTGCGTGAATAAAACTTTTTCGAATACCAGCCTTTTATATTCAATACAACTGAACAAATACTGAATCAGACAGACAGTATGATAGTCTATTAGAGCGCACGGCATTCTGCGAAGGTTTTAAAACGACAAAGATCACCGCGAAATGCATTGGTTTCGTGATTTCGTTAGCTCTATTTTTTCTTTCTTCATTCACAAGCTTTTTTTTTCACACCGCTATTTGTGTATTATGAGTTTATTTGGCGTATTGGCGGCGATGGTAGACGCTAGATCAAACCACGTGAATTTAAGAGTTATTGATGACCACTTCCAGTCTTTTTGGAGTTGTGTAATTTATATAGAAATAGGGTCAAACGATTTATTATATGGTCTGGCAACTAGGGATACCGAAGACCGTTCAAAGTGGAGACGAAAAAATAGGAAAGCGGATCCTGGTCTCCGGGATCCGACGCTCAACGGCTGAGGAAGAAACCGGGAAAAACGCTGACATAAGACAGAGAGAGAGACTCTAAAGATTTACTCGTGTATAATTATTAAAACATATAAATTATAATAACAATAACAATGTAATCCTATGAAAAAAGAGGTAAAGAATGAACGGCTCAAATGTGATTTCGATTCAAAAACAATTGAACAACAATAGTATCGACGAGGATAGACGAGTTGGGAGATCCAGTCAAAAGAACACGTGATTCTCTTTTTTATGGAACTAGTGATATCCAATTCTCCGTCCACTATCGACGTGCCACACAATCGACAGTAATCGATATGCATCGAGTAACAAACGATCAGATTACCGATTAGCCTCCGTAACGCATGTAATGCACTCAATTAATCAGTGACGCGAATTAGGTCCACTCTGTGCGATTACCGATTGATGCGACTCGTTAATTTTAACGTGTTTAGTCGATTTAACGTTATTGGATTAACGTAATTATGCTAAGGATATCGGATTTCATCGGTTGATGGTCAGTCATTATTTAGCTGGTCATTGAATGTAAACCTAATGATGAAACAGGAAATCGCGATAGTTGGTTTTTGAATGAGGAATTACCTATTTATTTATAAACTGGAAAATTGAAGATGTACCTAGTTAGATATAATACATTCTTTATATATGTTAGAATGTAATTTAGAATTTAATATACAAATAGATAAATATGTATACTATCTCTCTTCACTGATTCAGTAGTAAATGATACTGTTTCACTAGTAAAGAATGCCGTTTGTCGTTAAGAACATTATTTTTATAATTCTGTGCAATAAAGTTTAATAAATAAAAATGAACTTTTTGTAAATAAATAAGTAGGTATCCATAAAGGAATATACTGGAATAAAAAAAATGTTTTTAAATGTAATTATTGTACGTATATACAAATAAAACTAATAAACCCTTACACGAACACAACGTTACTTGAATTAAACCAACAGAGCTTTAGGTCATTATTCTATAATGACTAATACAAAGAATCGAACAACAAAATGCAAATTAATGTGCGGTAGATATACATCAAACCGCATCGGTTGCAGCTACAAATGCGCGCAATTGATTAGTGACGTCACACGTACTTACCTAATTAACGTCTGCCTGCGACAATTCCCGGTATTGTAATACCACTAACTACTGCTGATCGAGTTAGCCCTGCCCCATATACCTTTGAATGTTAGTAAGATTTCATTAGAGCACTGTAATTAGTTTTAAAACTAGACTAAGGTATAGCGTAAAGTGACTTAGGATAACCTTTTTATATAACACGTATTTTATATAATGTACTTGCATATTATACGTACTTACGTATATACGTACCAAAACTAACTTTAAAACCCTTTTAAAAATCTTAAGATGGTCTAAATAAAATAAATTTCAGTTTAGAAACCATATATTAATTCGAATAACTTTTAAAACCCAACACGATATGCATTAATGCATATAAATAAACTATGTCGCACGATATTGACTGAATACATTGTAATTTAAATAACTACATTGTAACAATAAGTCACAGTAATTCAAAATTATCATACAATCAAATGCATATATGGCATTAACAAAAAAAAAACGCAAGTATACAGTCTGCACTTTTTCGTATAAGTAGGTACCTACAGGATTTTGACGTTCAACATCGAAATTAAAGCATTGTAATTTTTCAATAGCACTCGAACTATAATATTTTTGGACCGCCTGTTGTAACACGAACTAAACGAAATTGTCGATACAATGACAAATTAATATTATTACGAATACAATATAAGTCAATAAGTCAGCTCGGAGCCACGAAACCGAGGGGTGAAGGGAGCAATTTAGCAGCAATTTTAATAATAAGTCCCTGGTATTTCTATTATAGCGGCGGCGATCAGGTGGGTCGTCGCTTCGGGTTTAATAACTCGCGATTAGCCTATTGGATTCGCTATGAATGTTTGCTATTTTTTCTATATTGCCCCCACGCACGTTTAAATGGAATGGAAAATTAAATTGTTTGTTTGCTTTGTAGATGCAATTCAATTTCGAGAGTTAGGGGCGGAATGTTAATATTGTAATGACTACTTTGCTACTGCTTTCGGGGTGTACCTATTCTGTAAATAAATATAGCCTACCTATTTATTGGTGATTTGAAATATCCATCGGAATTTCAATGTTAACATTTATTAAGATGTCGAATGATTTATATACTTAAGTAATTTATAATTTGTCAAAAGTAGGTAGTATGTATAATATATACTTAAATGTTCGTTAGTTGAATAAATAGGTAATTAGTAGGTAATAAAAAAATGACGTTATCACAAACATCACACGCTGCTAGATACATGCGAATGTATGAAACTTCAAGAAAATAATTAAAAAGAAAATTAATCAAATTTAATTAAATAACGGTGGCACATTAATGGTGGTAAGCCAGATAAGACTGTATATGTGTATCTAATGGAACCACATGGGTGGTCTTTGGCGGCGGAACTTTTCATACTTTTTAACTCAATTATATTCGAAGAATGCCACTAAATACGTGCAATGTGATAAATAAAGACATTATTTATGAATTAATCTCAATAGCAACGTTGGAATATTTTATCATTATAGTTGGTTGGGCCGTAGAATTTTAATTAAAAATGATAACGTGTAATGCAGTGAGTAGACTCCCTTCGTGCTGGGGTGATTTTTAATTATTAAAATTCTGCCGCCGGCGTCTGCCGATATTACTTTGATATGGGGCCCTGCGAGATATGGCCGCCTATTGCATTACACACATTGCATTGATTTGTTGCGCGATATACGTCTTTATATCTATGGAACTAAACATGAATTTGTTTGTGTGTTGTATTTTGTTAGAATATAATGATTGGCTAACCTATATAATTTCACAACAAACTTAATTACTAATAAATCGCATGTATATCATCAGGATATACCAATAAGCCCGATTATTCTGCGTGGTGTCAAACGTAATTTATCTGATTACTTACTAGTATTTTAAATAATGATTTTTATGTTTTTATTTTCGCAATAAATATATTCATAATAAGCATTGTTCGTAATAAGTTCATATAATCTATGTATTAATTATGTATTATTTTTCTTCATTATATTTCTCAAGATGGTTTTAGTAAAGTTAGTTAAAGCTGAAAATGTTTGCATAGCTCAAGGTAAATCTTTTTCTGGAAATCTTAACTACAATTAAAAATTCGTTTTATTAATAAATCACAATGTGTACCGGTCCTGAATGAACATATTTTTTATTACATTTTCCTGCACCGCGCACTGCTAAAAGTGTAGTCGCGAAATGAAAATAATAACGGAATGTTTTAATTTCCCTGCGAGTGACGGGTCACGTGACCCTCTCCTCTCCGCCCCCGCCCCCCCCTCTCTCCAGCCGCGCTGTCATTGTCACTGCTTGGACAATTAGCCTGCTCATGAGATTAAACAAGTAGCATTTGTCAGAATTTTTATATTCAGATTGCAGCCCCTGCTGGGTACTGTTAGCACCACAAGTACTATTACAAACATACTTTTAAATATAAAAATGTGTTTAAAATAAATTAAAATCGACCCTACTTGGACCATCGCCTGATGTAATAATGTCATTTTTTTGGGAAATCTATCTTATGCGGTATTTGTTACAGAGATTTCTTATGTTATGTTTTTATTAATTCTAGTCAAATAGCTTTGACATGTAACGTAATACATAAAATGCTCAAAATTGTATAAACGACCACCAAAAGCCTCGCATATACTATATTTATATTCAATTTAGCTACTTCGATTTTACAGCAGCAAATTTTGAACAACGCAAAGTACACCATTTTGTGTTATCAGCGGTGGCGCGCAGTTTAAAGTTAATGTCAAACTTGACAGGTGCAACCCACCCTTAGTATAAAATTACCTAATTTTCTGACGGTACAAGAGTAGTGGACATGATAGCTTGCTCGGTATTGCGATATGACAAGTGGGAGACGCGGTAGATGTAGACACATTGTTCTCGGAACATGCCCACAATTTTATGCGATCGATGATGTTAATTAGGGATATGTTTTCCTTGTTGTACGGTTACAGTTCTACTCTCAATTTGGATATTTGCTCTCATCAAAATAATTGGCAGTAGGTATATATAAGCTCTCAACAGGATTATTTTTTTTAAAATTAAATATTTGCTCTCATCAAAATAATTGGCAGTATAATAGTAAGCTCTCAATAGGATCATTTTTTTTTAATTAATCCTAATGTTTTTTACTATAGTAATATATCCTGAATATATTGTTGTTTGTAATAAAATATTATAAAAGAGAGAAATAATGCAACTCCTTTTACGTATCATAAAGGTTATTTTTCAATATTGGGCCAGGTTAGCAATGTATATTTAAATAAATTCTCACAATAATAAATACAATCGAGTGCAATTCTAATGAATGCGCACGAGCGGAAAATGAAGTGAGAGTGATTGTTGCAGTGTTCGGAATACGAACTTTGAATTTATTTACTCGCGGGTCATTCCTTTTGTATAGAAAATAATACTTTTATAATAGTAATCAATATAAATTTGTTTAAATATTTAATTTTAAAAAATATGTGTTCTAGTCAAGATAAATTTAAACAAGCCTTTCTTGAATGTCTAAAATACGTAGCGAACAAATAAATATTAATTAATCAATTATCCTTTACGCTTAACTTGTACATTTACAGGAACATTCTTAACTGTTTTAACTAATAACTTAGAACAGTTAAAAATGCTCCTATGTCTACTTATGTTAAACCTGGTTTAAGTATTCACTTATTTCCATTGTGGTTTTGATGAGAGAATAACCCAATTCGACTTGACAGTCACAACGTCACAACCATGATCGCATTTGTGACAGCCTCATAATGGAAGGATTAGCAGCGCACTCGCCGATCAACGTCTATCTGAATCGCAGTCATTGTGCTGGCAAATTGAAACTTATACATGTTACACTCCTATGACGACACGTGCTTCAATAAAATCCTCGTGATGAGAAACACTATGAATAAAACTAAGTAGTTATTTAAAAAAATATTTATTCAATTAATAGGGGTCTAACTTTTTTCTCCTTACGTATTATATTTTCCCATTAATTTTGTTCACCATTAACGGTGTTATAAATGGCTTGCGTATTGAAACTTTTACCACAGCTCTTGCAGTAGACTGCATAGAATTCTTCTCCACTTCGCACGGTCGTCGGCATCTCTAATTGGCAATCCTTTATTTGATGCTTATATATGAAATTAGGAAGGATGAGAGATGGTATCAATCGCATTGGACCCGCCTGTATCATAGCACATACTCCTTATCCATTCATAGCATTTATGAGGCCGTTAAAATGGCTGATGATTAGAGATAAAATATCTTGAATACAAATGATAAGAAAAATAGAGGAGTCATAGAAATCGATAACTGTAATATTTAATCTATTTCCAGCAGTGTGTCTGAAGCGAAAGGGCTAAAAGTCTCACAATAGACGATTCGCAATCCAGTCCAATTAAAATTAATTAGGTTCGGAACACACTCCGCAAGCCGAAGCAACAAATCAACGGTAGATACAACTCGGATAGCTGTGTCTGTGTCCTTATCCACGGACATGAGAGCAGCTTCTTCGAAATTAGATCTTATTTATTCTAGCGTAAAGTCCTAATTAGCGATGCGGCTGCAGCATTGTTTGTTTTTGGAAGTATTAAGTTCATGTTTAGGTATATGTTGCGTTTCGTATGAGATATCGTCGGAGTATAGTAAATTGGCGTGCTTTATCTTTTTTTTTTGTTAAACTGGAGTATTGCTATTTGTTTAATACCAAGAAAATTTTATGCTTCTTGTATTTAATTTCACGTTTACTAACTATATATAGTTCACATATACTCTGAGATAACTTATGTTATGCGTGGCGCTTGAATTGGCTTTCTAATTTATTTCAGTTGTTTTTTTTAAATATATTAATGTATTATCATACATAATTTTTCATAGCTATTAGGTACCTCATAAGTGATAATCGTGTCCGTCCAAAAACCAATGAAGTAACTAATATAGAATGTGATAATCCCATTAAAATATCCAACACCACAGTTGATCTCATCACGTAGATGTAAGCTACAAGTATAAGACAAAAACTATTTGGGAGCTCATTACAGCCGAGTCCTCATTATATTTAGCGCCCAAATTAGTAGAACACATCACCTGCTTCAACTAATTGACAGCAAGAGACGACGCAATCCAAGAAACAAATCTAATGAGCCCGCACCTCCACGCTCTTGTCCAACAACGTTACAACGTTATAATTATAAAATAACAGTTATTTTCGTTGTAAATTTATCAAAGTGCGCCAACGGGGGCGGAGTAGCTGTTAATCATAACGATATTGCCAAAATAACTTGTATCCTCGTCGACTATGAGTTATGGTGGTATGTTAATTACAGTGACGTTTTGGTCACTCGCTTAATTGACTATCTTGGCGATTTACTGTTTTCGAAGCTAATCATAAAGCTTAAGTAATATGTAATAGGTGTCTCCTGTTTGTGTTTATTCTGCGTCCACGTTAATATACTATGATTTAATTTAAAGTTAACCGCATTTTGAAAACAGAAATTAAAATTTAAAAAAGTAAAAGGGGTTATATCAACAACGCCGAGTGAAACTCCGCAAAATTTTCATGTGTATAACTGTATAACGTGTATAAATAAAGCAGCGTAATGGCACTCGCAAGCGGTCCCAGAAGCTCATCATAAAACAATGAGCCGTAATAAACTCCTCAGGTGTTGTTATATAAAAAATCCGGGCAATTCAATTAGCGGGAAAGCAGGGAGGGGTCTAATAAACATAATATAAATAATCTGTGACGATAAATCTGCACCGGTTTATGGCAGGAGTGGGTTGTCACTTTTCCTAATTAGCGCTAGTGCTGCTGTGACCGCGTGTCGATCAAGCGTTACAGCGCTTTATTGGCTAACGGGTTACCGTGAAAAGCGATGAAAAATATGTATAGATATAGATATCCTTTTTATATATTTCTGTAAACACTATTGCTTAAAACACAATGAGTAAAGAACAGGAGGCGGACTTTAATGCTTATCGAACAAGAAGATTTTCAAGAAGCGTTTACTGTTTTCAGGGAAATATGGTGTATGCACGGACTTTTTTTGTCACACATTGGTGTGACAACAAAAGTCCGTGCAGTGGCGATTGTGGAGTTCCCTCGTTGGGGACCGATCTTGGGTGCAAAATGTGCAACGCGCGTGTGATTCCCCTAGTGTTCCAGGCGTTGACATATCTGTCTGCCTGCATGATAGCATAAAAAAACAATCACATATTGACGTCACCTTTTATCTAGGTTATCAACTAATTACTATAATCTTTATAATAGTTTAACACCCGTAAGGCCTACGACAATTATTTGTGTACCTAAAATATTATACTTAGTTTAGAAGAATGCCAAAGCAAATGTCTATATTCGTATACCTATTCGTATTTAAACCATTTGCAGAATCCTTATTATAGTATCTTGTACGTATTATTAGGTATGTACCTAAGTATCGCGCACCGATTTCTTTTTGCGCATTTTAAATTTGTGTTTTTTATTTGTTTATTAAAATACAATTTCGAGTGTTATGTTCGTTATTTTAAATATTCAATTGCATTACTTATAGAATTCAGCAAATAATTTAAATAGCACCTGTTCCATTATTTAAAGCGCTGAAGCGGCTGTATTCGCGTTATTTTCATCAAAGCACTCTTCATCAGGCTTAGTTAATTATGAGGACATATCAGCTTTATTATAATTAGTCATTTTAATGTGGCTGCGCCTAGAGTCACGCCGTGCCTCGCACAGTGTTGCCATCTAATGATTGCACTACTCATTAACTTGTAGAAGGGTATCGGGGCGGGGGGTACCTGAAGATTCTTCTGCACGTGGTTTATTTAGACGGTATTGGCAATAAAGTGTAGGATCATGGTATTATTGTCTTCTTTGCCATAGGTAGTCTTATAGTGGCATTACGTTCTTATCTAGTCTATGCAGTGCATTTGCAAATCTTGTATTGTATGTTTGTTTAATATACGAAATTAATCTAGTTATTCAAACAACACTTCCTCAAATACAAAACTTCCTTAAATAAAAAAATAATAATTTGAATTTTACGCGTATGTGACTAAAACGTGTTTAATTAAGTTTGTGTAACCTAAGTTTTTATACCAATAAATTTTGCCATTTTTGTATATGTTGCCACCTACAATAACTAAAGCTGCATAATAATGGATTCCGTGGCTTATTAGGTACCTTTACTTTGTCATTGTATTCAATGTGATAACACTGAATAAAACTCTCTTTCGTTTCGCAGTTGAATTGTGCACGTCGTTTTATTTTTCAATAATCGTTTTTATTAGAATTATCACAGTATACACTTATATATGCGACTGCATTATAATTATCTGTATTATTAATTCAAAAAGCTATTAGCGGAGCGGTGTAACAAACACCACCGGCCACCGGTATCATCAGCACGCACCATTACTTCGATAATTTAATTAGTTCGAGTGATCATTTCATTATAACGCGATATTTGGCGCGCTCTCGGCTTTGGCAGTTTTAATTAAACCCCAATAGGTGGACGAATTGTTGGAATTCTTCACTAATTAGTCCAGGTTTCTAATAATTTAATTACGGAGTTAATAAGCCACGGTATTCGTGCAACGCGACACCGTTGAAGTCTGAAATGTGATATTTCGATTGTTAAGGCTATACGCATACACCAGCACCGTCATATTTTTATAATACTTTGTAATAAAATTCTTTATCTAGTGTGGCATAATTTGTTAAAATTATTATTTAGTTTTTAGTTAGGAAAGTCATAAAAACGTAATGGTGACGTTAGTGAGCCGGTAGCGTCATTATCATATTACCGATACAATTTCATCTAAATAGCACATTCCGAACGTGCCGCATTCAGTAATGAACTGGATTATTAGGTACACGTAATTATCTCAATTATTTAGCTAATAGACTAAGGAATTATTTATAGCATTTTGTATTATGGTCTATTTAAACTGATCTTTGGTCCAGTTTAAATGTATTATAAGATGTTTTATTAAAAGTTCTTTTATTTAATTATATCTGCCTGCGATGTTCGCGCTTTTGCTTGAAATATCTATTTACCAATGTTCAAGTAATGTCTACTGATACTAAAAGGGTCTTTGTCTATTTCTATAATTTCTAGTTATTTTTGTCCGCAATGAGTTGTCTAGTTGATGCTAAAAATGAGCCATATTAATTTATCAGATTAATTATATTCAAATAGGCATTTTAAGTATCTCAGTAATTTTGCATTGCATTAAGAGACGGTAATAATAGTTACATAATATAACGCATCACAACACAACAGGTATCATAACATAACGTTCAAGTAGTTGTTGAGTACACAGGGTTTTTTACCAAATTGCTTACTATTACCGCTAGTCATCGAATTTAGAATAGATAAGACAATAGAAGTGTCATTATATGGTAATAGCTAGTCGTAAATTGGAATAAAACTGGATTGAAATAAAACATGACATAAGTGTTCGCAATAATGTAATCGATAAGAAAGAAGTGTCAAAGACATATTGTATTAAGCGCCGTTGGACTCTGCAGCCACGTTCAGGGCGGATACGAGAGGACGATCAAAATCGAATCTGAGTTGAATACGAACGGGAAAACAGGAGGCCTTACAGTCCCCCAAGTAATTCAGTATTTTTGATATACGTATTATAAATCGTCTGTGCTGTTACAACCGGCTACCTGCCTGATGTCAACTATATTTGGGAATCTATTGTTGCTTATAAGTGGCCAAGGCTATGTGCGCCTTAGTACGAGTATATGGAATGGTCCTAATCTAAATTACTATTGCATTTTTATTAAACGTCTAAGATCGCTTTAATACTTCTTGTATGAAATTCGATAGTTTCATACAGACAAAGTAGATGTAACTTCTATTAGTCATTATAATTCTAAATTCTACGCAGCAGGTATATTGACCGGCCGTAACGCCAGCCTTTTCCTTGTACGCAAATGACATGCAATTGTGAGCCCTTTACAAACAGACGGATTGCAGTCCGTGTTGCATAATATTGCTGATTGCACTTGTTAGTGTTACCTGGAACGTTTAAACTGTTAAAGTTGTTTTAGAAAATATTTTTTAGAGTTCCGTACCTCTAAAGTTATTTAATTAATAATCATTTATTACTAGAATTAGTTGAATTCAGGCGGAAGGGTTTAAATCAATTTGCCATGTATTTGTAAACACAACATACTGTGAAAGTTAATTTGCGATACCTACCTACATCATACATTTTTAATAACGAATGAACTGTTATGGCAAATCGACAACAACATTATTTTAAGCAATGTCCAAAAAAAAGATGAAATTTAGTAAACCTACCTTAAAAAGGGGTTTTATTGAAGCTCTGTGATCTCAATTTGTTTATTCGATTTAATACGTTTATATTTCTGTCATTCTGTAGTTAATTGTACATTTAATTTATTTATTAACAATTTGTTTTTTATGTCGTTTCAGGTAAAAGAGAGAATCAATAGGAAAATTTAAGTCATGATAAGTTGTAATGTGCAATTAGTCATAATTCTAGCATAATTTTGCAACTAACAGAGATGATGTTAACAAAATAGAAAATACTTGTTACTAGCAGAGCTAACCAAAACATACATTTTGGTTTATTAGCAGTTTATCTATAGGAAGGATAGAGATAAATTCTCATTCCAACGGTGATCAAGAGTCCACAGACATCATACATACTTAACTTATATGAAACAGTCACCCTTTATCACAAAATAATGAAAGTACGGAGGAATACTTAAGTTAGAACGCCCCATTTTAGGCACGTAGGTACATTAACATCCTTCCATTATGATCTGCCACATGCCAAACGACACTTCCTTCTTATATTTACTTAGATGAAATATTTTCATACGTCATGATGTACTAATATTTTCATCTTCTGAAACCATATATTTGATTAATTAATTTTATTTATTTCGATTGCAACACACCTGTCATCCATTTCTACATTGTATTTTGTGTCTTTTCTACCTCCAGAATTTTTCATAGCAAGTTTAATTCTACGGCATTGCAATGTCGTGTTATCTATTAGCATCATTTCGCATGGACTAAAGATCGCAAAATTAGACCAAGAGAATATTAAAATATCTCGAGTTTCGAAGTGCATTCAGAGTCAATTCTATACCCTTTATACTTTGCAATTTTATCTAGGAAAGCCGCCGGCGACGTCAAAGTGGCTCAAAGGAAGCTGTGAGCAAACATTAGGTAATAAAATGTGCTAATATTTAAGTTTCCTTCCACCATTGCCACCAACGACGATACCTTGAACCGCTTCAGTCTGAAACAATACAGTGATGATATTAATGGGTAATTGGGTATAGTAGGTACAATTATAGTAAATTTTACGCTTATGGAATCTTTAAATAAAATACCCATTAGCGAAACAAAATTACACGGACGTGCCGTTAGTATATGACAATATCCACCTTGTACTGGATGGGTATATAAAGTCCTTGCCAAACAGTTATTTTAAATCGCCGTGACACTGGTTTTAATATATATGTTTTAATTTCACACGCCCCGTTCAAAATTTCTTAAAATTCAGAACCGGTATTCGCGATCGCCATGACATCTGGGTTCGGACGGGTCGGATTGAAATCGTGCGCTACGCTCGTCAGTTACCGATTACACGGTATTACGAATTTCTCGATTAGCACCGGCCTGTATCGAGTTGGAACTCGCTCGTGATAATCGAGACGGGTTCATATCTCACTTTATACGTACATACATTTCGAAGAAATCGTTACTTTTGCACATAGCAACTCTGCATTATATTTTTAGTCATAATTTTAATTCCATGATAATTTTAGTTTGAAGGCATCGACATGATATATTCTTACAACAACCTTAATAAAAATTATCAGTAACAATATTACATCTTATTCATCCCTGTTCGTATTACTTACCAATATTACAAATGTGAAAGTGTGTAGGTATGTTTGTCAACGGAGTCATGGATTGAAGTGATTTTTGGTATGGAGATAGGAGATGATGGATTGGAGAGTGACAAAGGCTACTTTTTGTCGCAGGCGGAGCCGTGCCTAATAAATTCAAGAGCCAGTCCTGAGAATGTGATGCAGTTAATCAGTTTTACTTTTTAAAAATACTAATCTTTGCCATTATTCGTTGAATAAAATAAACATATGAACATAATTCCAAGAAGTGCAGCAAAAACACGGTGTTGTAAAAGCAATAATTTCACAACGATGTAAAGCCAGAATACATACCGACATAACGTATTATTCGCGTTCGTCATGCGCGATTAGTCGCGGGTGTCGCACATATAAAATACAATTTTTAAAGGGATTGAATATGTTTTACTTGGAATTAAGATATAACACAGGGATAATAAAACATTAAAGTAGGCACTACGTGCAACTAAACCACTTTTGAAATAGATGATGGTGTTTTTGTAAATCTGTCGGGAGTCCAATACTTATAAATGCTGAATCTGCTAAGAAAACCCTTATTATAATTCCCCTTATTATATTATAATTAAATACACAACTACCCATAAATTGCTTAATTAAAGTATAAGTATTAAATTGATATCAGTGAACTACTAATTTCATATTTCGGTATTCAGTTGGAATTAAGAAAATCCGTATTATTGCCGAATTGGTAAAACATTGAACCTACTCACTCAAAATTGCATATTGTTACCGTACATGTTCAATAAAAAAAAAGATTATCAATAATTTTTTTTTGTGTGACAAGAAATGAATGACATAACAAACTATTATAAGTACTAGCTTTGTTTATTGTATGCTTCACTGCGAGCATTTAATCTTAAGACATAGCAGGGATTATATACTCAGGGTAATATCACTGTGTATGACTTCATTAAACTGCGTCATTTTTTGTATAACTAGCCGCCCATCCCGGCTTCATTTGGGTAAAACTGTAATAAATTATGTACTAAAACCTTCCTCTTGAATCACTCTATCTAATAAATCACAAGAAAAGAGAACAAGAAGACACCAGTGTTAGCAACACACACTAGATAAGAAAGAAAGCATCACAGGTAAGCATAGTGTAAAAGCGGCTTTAGTTCAAAAACTAGAAGCGGAAGCGCGGCGCGCGGCGGTTCGCATCCTAATCCTTGCGGCCGCGCGCGGGAAAACGTCGGAAATTGAAAATAAACATTTCATCTGCGCCGGCACGCACTGCCCAAATTGACAATACAACCAATTTGCCGCCGCAGCCGACCACCTTTGTATGCGAATTGAAAAATAATATTACACTTTTTTCTACCACTGCACGTGGCCAATCTCGAAAATAAACTATCCCAAATACTTGTTTCGATTCCGATAGTTCGTATTGGTTAGATATCTTGACTGTTATCGTTGCAAGTTTGAAAATACACTACCTTGTTTGTGAAACGGAATAAAACAAACTGATTTATTAAAACTATCCACACTGCAATCATAATATTCATAATTATTGAATGAACTGCGCAAACAATAAGTGGGATTTATAATGACGGGTTAATTGTATTGTTTGATAATGATAATTATATTCCGATGTAAAACAATCGCGAGTGAGGTAGCTAGACTATGCAGCGACGAGTGTTATCATTGCACACAGGAAGTGGCAGTAGGGACCCGATAGTCCGCGCGTACACTCATTCAGTTTTTACAAGGAGAGCGGTATGTAAACACGCGCTTATTGAGCCTCGAGCGCGCACCACGAAAACAGTTTAGTGCCACCCATAATGTTAAACCTCTGTGAACCTTAATTAATACATCTAAATCTTGGAATTTGAGTCAAACTAATTAATTTTATGGTAAGTGTAATTTTATAGCCTTTTTTAATCTTTGCCGACCATATTTTACGCTTAATGATTTTAAGTTTTTTCCCACTTGTTTGGTGATATCTTTTTTAACGGGTATTTAAATTTGTAGGCTGTTTTGGTAAATACTTAAGTAACTTTATTATATATTTTATTAATTGGCCAGTTACTCCATAGGTAGTTAAATTTAAATTTACATAAGAAGTTTGGCTTACCAATTCTTTTTATTATTAGCTTTAATTGAAAAAGTATGTTCGTTAAATAATAAAAACTATAACTTATCTCACAATTACTAGACATGACTTGTTACTTTTTAATAAGTAATTAAGATAATTAAGATGTCATCTACAGAAATTATAACAATATTTTTTAAAACAATGAAATGAAAAACAGAAACCTGCAATACAATACACTAAAATTTACTTATACCACTTTGGTCAAAGAAAAAATTGCATCTGAGGTAGTTATTATTTTAAATGGCACACGTCATACATTTTGTCTAGTTATCTAGTAAAATATTATCTAGTTTTATACTTTCAAAAATAAAGTTACCTTGGTCAGACAAGTGTTTATTATCACTATCAAACCAATTAGATATTCGGGAAAAAATTCAAGCATTTCTCATAAACTGCCACATCAAAACAGCCGCAACTATTAAAAAATTTATTGAGCATTAAAAGGAACAAGTTTAAACTATAGTATTATAATAATAGAGGCCCTTATAGGCCTCTATGAAATACTTCATAAAATTATTAATTAATTTAAACAAACTAAATTCATTCTTAAAGCGAGTGTAATTAATTTGTTGTGTTCACTTGGACTGGCTTTTTAATAAAACTTAATTGTAATAGTAAGACATAATTACGCAGAGCAGTGAGATATTTAGAATGGTTCTGTGAAAAACATCAGTCCTTAATTAATGCTAAGAATGGTTTAATTATTGCGTGTAACCATTTGGAAATAGTAATTATTTATTTGTTTCCATATAAGAAAAATATAGTTTTGGCCTAATTCGGCGAGGTTTTAATGAGTTTACAAAGATATTTAAATAAAATTATGCTATAAAAATAGTAGATTTACCATTATTTATATAGTTTATGAAGTATTATTTTTTCCTATCAAACAAAAAAAATAGTAAAGTTACCGTTTTAGTTATAGTAAATCATTCCCAGAATAGTTTTGAACTGTTAATTGGTAGCATAAACAAGAATATTTTCATACATATGCTAGAACAAAAAAGAAATAAATTATAAGTTTTTTCTCAATTTCAGTAATTTTCTCATTCTTATTTCTAATTGGTTAATAATGTAGGTCATCGCAGAGGTCAACGCATAATGACATTGGTTTTAATTTTATTGCTATCAATCGTGTAGTGTTAGTCAATACAAATATCCATCCAGTAGTTAATATTTTCGAAAATATACCTATCATTAGTTATTTTTTTATAATCCTGTACAATAGAATTTTCCGGAAAATGTGGGAGGTTAGAGAGAGAGTTACTGATAACGAGCTCTTTGTAATTGGTCTATTTTTATCATTAAAACGAGAAACTCAGAATAGTTAAAAATATTGGTTATACTTTATTATTTTAAAGGAGTTTCAATAAGTGTGCCTCATTTTTTTTTGTCATTTTAATCACAAAATTTCCAGTTAAATTTTATAAAAAAATGCATGCGTCGTCATTTTTACAGGCAGCTTATTATATGCAGTGACTTGATGAATGCGTTTTTTAAATACATAACATTCCTATCTCATTACTTATTCTCTTTATATTTTTTTGTAACGAACCAACTTATATATATAGTGATATGCACAATTTCAGTTTTTCATCAACTGAAATCATTAAACTTTCAGAGGTACTATTTCACGTCAAGATTGAAATTATATAATATTTATCAAAGCTACAAACTAGTTGCATTTCGAAACGACCACTGTGCCTAAATAAACTCATGCAGAAGGGCTTGTAGATGAAGATTTATATTTTTCATTATGTATATACAGTGTGTGAGACTTATTTCAAGTATGTATTTCTTATTAATCAGACAATCACTTATCAAATTAATTTGAGCCAGACCACGAGGAATGCTCGACGGAAAAATGAATGTAATCATTAAAGAGGCCTTCTAAATTATAATTAAATGTAATGGATGCCACTCGATGGCCGCAAATGAATGAATGTTTAATTGAAAAGCTCCCCACAAATAAAAGCAATTTTCTTATAGCCCAGCCCATAGCCGGCGTAATTTAATTAATGTCCCATAACTCTGATTAAACTATTTTTGGTCGCAGGTTCGAATCCGGGAGCTCTGCAACACACTCGCCAAATTGCATTCTATTTTCATTTTCTGTTCGGTTCAGATGGATTTCTTTGTAGCTCTATTTCAAGCGCAAATACCTTTTATATTTAGTACCGTAGTCGGATTTGATATTTAATTCATATTACAGAATAATCTTATTTATTCTAGGTACTTATATATTTATTATTTTGAGTTCCATTCGTGCATCCAAAATGTATTTAAATAGTAGATAAAAAAAAAAACTCCTACAATCCAATCAATGAGTGAGCGTGATTCCAAAGGAACGGAACATTTACAAGATTGTTTTATATAGCAAGCAATCTTATAAGAGGTAATAAATAAAACATTGCGCTTGATACCTTCGATGGCTTTTGTCTAATGTAATAAATATTTAATGGGAATTAGGTAAAAGTGGCTTAGGCGCGATACGGCGAGACTCATTGCATTAGGAATTGCATAATGTCAGTATTGACTCACGCCCGGCGCCCTAGCTTAGCCACTCGGTAATCATCTTTAATGGAACTTCCCATTTTGATATAACATTTTTTTCATAACGAAATGATTCAGATAAAAAACTGGATAATAATATATTGAAACGAATGCTCCGGGTATTTTTATGCATTATGTATTTCCAAATTAAACTGGTCATGTTAATGATTTCATAATAGTTAGTTTCTAATATTTTAAGATAACATAATTGTAGCGTATATAGAAATGGAAATAATTACTTATATGGAATTGAGTACGAAAGTAAATATCAAGTTCTTATATCGATATCACATCCGATTAACAGAAAAACCAGTTTCTCAACAGACAGATTTACATCCAGATCGGATTTTAATTGAGTGAGAGCGAGTGCACTCCAATAGCGAGTAAGTTAATTATAAAGGCAATTGATTT
The DNA here is from genome assembly GCF_027563975.2 of Plodia interpunctella. Classification (NCBI taxonomy): domain Eukaryota; kingdom Metazoa; phylum Arthropoda; class Insecta; order Lepidoptera; family Pyralidae; genus Plodia; species Plodia interpunctella. Next base: position 7,105,286 of record NC_071297.1, on the reverse strand, counting down.
AAAAGGCGGTGTCGCGGTCGGTATGAGTAAGAGAAAAAGTTTTCAATTTCACTAAAAGGGGCTGGTTTGTGTCTCCAGTCTCGTCTGGTTATCGGCTTGTAATGTATGAAGTTCGCGCTTTATTTTATAACTCACTTCGCGTAATAGGCTCGGATGCTTTAATTCACTTTGCCTTGGGCTTGTCTGCTAATTTAGCCTAAGCGCTGGAAGGAATCATTTGTTAAGTACTTAAGTAAATACGAAATGCCACTGATATCCTGTTAATCCCTATTTTCAACAAAAATATCGTTTCTGAAATAACTTTTTGCGATTCATACTTGTAATTTTCCTGAAACGACTATTTGGTATCAAAATGATTATTAAGGGCTAATGGATTCTAGGAAAGAGCTGATACAAATTGAACCTACATACACATAATTATTAACCAAACAATAGCAAATGATAGTATGTATTTAATTAGATATCGTATTTCCGTAACTGCGTGTAGTCAGTCACTTAAGATTTTGTAAATATTACATTTAGTAAAATGCAGATAATAACATAGCACGGAATAACGTAGACATGAATAGGAACCAGGCACAAATCGCTATAAATCCATCCATAAACATGCTTCATAAATTATCACGACAACGATTTGGAACATTTTACAGCAGTCATCAAAGATCCTTTACGATCAATAGGGATGTGACTGCATCTCGTCATAATTAATACGAGACGTTTGTTTTATCTTCCACTAAAACATCAGCAGAATCGCTCAATAGCGATGTTAAGGTCGCTTTACACACTGGTCCAACATTGCGGCCAATCGTAGGGGCATGCCGATTTTTGGTTGACTTGATTTTACTACTTGTATTATTTTTGTATGATTATGGATGGATGGAGAGGAAGACCGAAGAAAAGATGGAAGGATTGTGTTAGGAATCCTATGAAAATTTTATTTGAATGTAGGTATGACAGGAAACATATAACTATGTTTCCTAAAGAGCAAGAACAAGAAGTGTGTCTTTTCTCGTTTAAGTTAATAATTTTATTTATACCATAAAAGAAACAAGGTCCTTTCATATACAGTTATATAATGTTAAACAACAGCCTTTAAACTTTTTACATAATTTGTAACAATTTGTTGAAAGATACAATTTAATACATATTATAAACTTTTTTAATAGCCCATAATGATATTAGTCCATGACATAAGACAAAACTAAACAGTTACAACGATCATTGAAAGCAATGTTGTTTTAATGTGTAAAACAGGCTTTACACGAATAGCTTTAACACACGTCATATCCTTTATCTTTTAGTAATCATAAAACGCTTTCGATTTTATTACTTCTCGATACAAAGTAGACGCCAGTAACTTACTTTGCTAAGAGAATTAACGTTTAATTCCTAGTCGTATATCGGTCGCTGCAATTAGTTGACTTTTAATGAATGTTAATATTTTTTTTAATTACACTAATTGACATTAGTTTCTTTCATTTAACTGACTTGTAAAACTATTGTGTGTACTGTATATTTGTCAAAATGAAAAACTTTTTAATAATCTACTTACATTTGAAAAATAAATAAATTTATAACAAAGTAGGTATTGTTATTTTACCGACAGACGATCAGTAGATAGGTATACCGTCAAAACATGATCGAACCTTGAAAATTAATACAATGAATTAGCAAAATAATGTAACATAGTGTGAGTCATGGTATCAAAATGAAACCACCCTTTAGAACATTGAACAGATATCACGGGAAGAGGATCGCAAGTTATCCAGAGTTACGAATAGTTCTGCCATCGAAATTGAGTCTGACATTTCAAATAGATAAAGCGATATCTACTCGTTATAAAGCAAACTTTATAGTTTTGTTTTTGGCAGTTTTGACACAGCTTCTATCTACTTATTTGTTCCTTCAGTTGCATCTGAGGTGGAAGTTTTAACTTTACCGACGTATATTCCACGTATCACTTACTTCGACTGCGGTGGGACTTTGTTTATTATCTGGCTAGTGCACTCTGTTATTGTTCGGTCAGTTTGCACACGTCTTTTCTCTGAAAAGAATGATAGTCTCGAACTCAACTGTACCTGTAACTTCAAATATTGATCGTATAGAAAGTATTTTGTCGTATAATGTTGGAAATTATAAAGTAAAACGTTTAGACAAGTGGACCAAATACGTAAGCAGCCCGTTTACAGATGTAGAGGGAATTATAATTGCATCTATATGTTAAGGCATAATAAACGTTCACTGTAACATTTTACGAGCGTCTTAGTCAAAGATAAGACAGAAGCATTGTGCGTCTGAGGACAGGTGACACCTGAAAACAATAAACACGAAATTGCCACAATAATCGGCCCACATGATCAGCACAACGACTGTCATACAATGGGCCAGATTACCCGATAGGGGTTTAGTCGAATAGCAGCTAACTCGATTATCCGGCCATCCGTGATTGTGTTTGAGCCTATTAATGTTTGAATTTCGTTATATTATTGCGGCAGGCGAGTGCCGGCAGTAATCCAATATGGCCTGGTATTAACGAAATTTCGCTTCGTTCTCGCGGCTTTCGTTGCGAGTTGTATAAAGCGCCAGATGGAGTCGCGTCGCGATCGCCTGCGAACACCGCAATGCGCGAGTGTAAATGGTCTCGCGAAGTCAACTTTGCGATTAAAATCTGTATTCGCGTTGATTTCAAGAGTGGATGACAGACGGCGTGAGTCTTTTTTTTAAAGCTTGTACTCTGATGTATGACTATAATTCCACAAAGAGATATAAAAGTTTGAAAATTCATCTGTGATTCTACGACATGCCTGAATCTGGTCAATTCTCTTTAGAACGCTGTTGTATATCAGCAGTCAAGGCTTTTTCATTACACGTAGGTCATCCGTGAGAAGATTTGGAGAGGTCTTATATTTAGGGCGGGAACCACACGCCCCGCGAGTCTATCTGGTATTTAATGCTTGTGACATCAAGCGCTGATATGGTCTCGCTCGAGGACAATATTGTTTGTTCATTTAATTAACGACCTCCTTATCTTAGACTACATGGTTATAACTTACTCCATCTAATTAAGGTAAATTGACGTGACAATCGGCCAATTAAAATACTTTCTAATGAGACCAATTAATTTGGTGAATGTGGTTAATAACGGTGAAATATAATAACCGCTATTAATGATTACAGCGAATGCTGTATCGATTAGTGATAATCATATCAGGAGTACCTTTCGTTCATTATGCACTAATTATGCGAGCAACTATGGCAATAAAACGATGGGTAGCGCGTGGACGTTAGCGATTGGGACCGCAACCCAATTGCCCAAGTACTAGATTCATATAAAATGCGGTCTCAAACATCCAAGAATTTAGAATTGGTTGATCGGGACCGCATTCTTTTCAGAGAAGACATGCAGATTTTTTTTAAACCCAACAATACATAGGTACATTCGAACTGCTCCAGTCGCTATAGCTATAACCCAATGATCTTTTTCCGATTGATCAGGGTCTTTGATGTTTATTTATATTATGTACATGTTATGAAATATAGTAACAAAATATAGTTCGTTGAGTAATCCTCAAATAACGAACGAATAATTCGTTGAGTAAGTATCCCATATAACGCGAGTCCCGAACTGTCTTTGGGGCGAGCTCAACCTGTATGAATTGTCTATATATTTTTATTATTTATTTATTTGGAAGATTGAGTGAGACCTCGGTCCCAGTTGCCTAACGACTGAATATGTACGAATGTGAATCGATAGCTATGGATAAACAAGTTTAAAGCGATACCGTGATACGCCGTGCAAAGAATTGTATGTGTAGATAAAGCGGGACGGCACAGTGTGAAATGTAAAGGTGCATTCACATAGATGAGTAAATGTACATACTTTATCCTTTGCGGAGTAGACAAAGCTATGAGTTGCGGGACTCGAAGGCCACGTTTAGCTGTATGGAGAGCTTATTTGTAGAATTAAGATTAAATAGCGATTGGTTGATATTGCTAGCTATGAGAAGAATTTCCAGTTTCAAATATATAATACCACTACGATTTCAAAGATGTACAAGGGAAAAGTCCCTTGATTGACTCTTCCAATCCGTTTTTCCTTCGCTCCCAGACCAGCATGAGAATAATGTGACTGTTTTTTATATTTTTCCTTTCCTTAATTTGTTTTAAGGTACTTTTGAGAGACGAAATTACATGGTCATAAACCTAATTTATACTTTTTTGTTTCAATGTGGTTGCAATATTTTTTCTTTGAACGAAAACGTACTCTCACATACTATTATCTTTTCATAGTCATTATAATAATACAAACAATTATATACCTTTTACCAAAACAGCGATTAAGTTAATTGGACTCGTTACTTACTTAGCTTTAAAATAGATAAGTAAAATTATATACAATGACAATGCAAATATATGCACAGCAAAATAACATAGAATAGAAACAACAATATAAATTGCAAATTTATTAATTAAGCTATACAACTAATACGAGTTAGATATGTCCCATCATCATATTCCATGTCATGACATGAAATTGATTTTTCTATTGAAGTACAGAAAGCATTGGCAACCCATTGGCAACGAACCTTTACACTATATTTTTATTTTATCTATGCAACGAACTATGCTATCTGACTTAACTTTTTGCGACTATTATCTTACCGATTAGTGGTAAGTAGTCACATACACACTGGTAACAGTCAACCACTGTGTAGATTTCCTCATGAAGCAAGTGGTGCTATACATGAATCAATATATTATTCAAATTCGTATTTCATTTTACAATCACTTATGAGTAGGATTCAACTCTGAGTCCGTCATTCATTCAACAATTTGATCATCATAAACAGTGTCAATCAGCATCGCCTCTTCCAACAAATAAACTATACGTATAGTGTGAACTAATGTGAACGCATCCTTAGAGAAACAAGCGCCGGCCATCGCTAGATTAAAGAACAACTTAAGGGGAAGCAATCTGCTAAATAAGAGCCCTGCGAGACACCACTTACCGCGATGAACGTCTAATAAAGACGAGATGTATATTACGCCGCGTTTATACCAACCCTTCTTTCCTAGTTTTGTAATGTTGGTTGGTATCGTGAATGACGCACAGGTTCTGACGCACAGGAATTGTGGGTTTAATGGGCTATGAGTGTTTGTAGCTCTTGTGTAGCTTTTGTGCTTGTAATTTGTGTCTCTTAAATATTTGATTCTAGTTACCTCTTCACGCTCTATCTGCTCAACCAATCGTGGATAAGGCATAGGTTATATACTTTTCATCCTGGAAAAATAATTGTTCCCGTGGAAAATTCACGCGGGCGAAGACGTAGTAAATATTTAATTATAGATAATTAAACAACAAAATGATTATCTTGAATGAATTTATCTGCGAAAGGAGTACAGATATGATTTTCATACACACTTTCATTCCCCCTTATAGTAATTAGGGAATTAATTAATAATATGTTTGAAAAATAAAAGTCCCTTATATAAAAATATATTACTGTTCTAATAAATTTTATAGATCTATTTCACCAATTAGAGATAAATAAAGTAAAACCACTCCATTACGTGCAAGATAGTTCTAACAGATTAGAAATATATTTAAAAGGCCCCATATAGCTTATTAAATTGTAGTGTGAATTATTTAGGCTCTGGTCTCAGTCTCGGCAGGTGTGGCAATCATATTGTCTCTCCCTCCCCCCTGGCGCCCCCCATTCCCGGTTATTCTTTAATCTCGCTGATGAATTATGATTAGCTGAGTGCATTCAATCCTCTTAGTGTTTGCTCTAAATGTTGCCGAAGATTTGTTAGCGGGGTAACTTTTATCAACTCTACTACACTGTTTTTTGATTGACTCTAATTACGTTACACATATGTCTTTTTGTAACTATATTGAATAGCTAGGGTGCTTGCTGATTAAATGATTCAATGAACACTATCCTTTTTCCATTATACTCAATGACAAATTGTTATCTTGTCTGGTTTTGTACAATAACATCAAATAACATTATTTTCAATTACAATTCTAGAGGGATTTATTCATCTACGACGATTAACCTTAATATAGTTACCTGAACCGAAATGCATTTGGAATGTGCATTAAAATTTCGCAACTGCAACAAAAACCTTTATGGCTCGTCCAGCGCACGTAATAGCCCGCCATGGGACCACAAACTCAGATTATCCAAACAGAGAGCCCCGAAACGTTGTGAAATTTTAACGTGTAATTGATTATGAAGTTGGCCACTAATGGGCCGAAATAGTTTCTAATTTGGAGTGGTGGTGGCAGCACTGGCAGCAGTAATTGGTCTCGGGCCATCATGTTAATCATTAACGTGGCTGGACGCAGCCTCCACTGGGACAGTATCCTTCATTTCCTACCACAGCGCAGCAGTACGCTTTATACTGGAGTTAACGCGATAACGTCCAGTTAAGCTACGGCTTTGACGTTGCAGTTTTAAAAGCGCTAGTTTATTGCTAGAGCAGATAAGCTATGCAGTTCTCTTTATCTTCGGGTTCAAGCTACGTGAGATAAACGTCTCCTAAGACCTAAGATACAATAATACAATGTGGATATGAATATAAAAGGAGCAAAGGAAATTAAATTAAACAAAGTCAAATTATAATCAAGTCAAGCAAAATCCATGGATTTAATAAGTACGGAGTATCTACTAATTCCATGGCAAAATCATCCCAACACAGCAAGCTAACACAGCCCCGAAATTGAGACAACACTTTCGCATAGTTTTATTTTGGTTGACGGCTGACGTTCATTAAATCTTAATTCGTGCGTATTGACATTTGGAAAGCCAGCTGTAATGGAAGGCGTGAGCTTTTTTGCTTCAACTGCGTCTAATCTCGGCTGGTTGCATTCGGCACGGGTTGTTTTCGAGTGGCGTGGCGTGTCGCTGTCACCGACTTGTAATTATTCACGAAGTGAGCCTTCACGGCCTGTCGACGGAAAAAATGTCGGACGAACGTGCCGTACCGGCCGATTAGCTTCACCCCGCTTGTTGTAGCTGTCTATATCACTCAAAATATTTCTGACATAACATTAGCTAGAATTTCTTTATTTTATTTTGTTTAATATTGTAACGTTAATTGGAATAGACACATATTAGCTCTTAATTTAGTAACAGAGATGATTCAATGTTTTATCAATCAGATATGTCTTTTTCCTCATTATTATGTTCAATCCAATCTGTATCGTTTCACACAAAATAAATTTAACAATTTGAATTTGATACTCGCACATTATTTCCGAGAATATTTCACCGCGAAGAATTAATTGCACGACAGCTTGCATGGCATGATTTATCATCACTCCTTAAAGTATTATTATCATTAATTAACAGTTTCGTACGCGCTTTGCGATGAATTATGAGCTTTTGTGCGTGCATATTGTATAAAAATCACGGTAAATTAACTATTGTTACATTAAAGGCAATTAAGAGATTAGCCACGGCACGGGATGTGGGTTCTCCGCTATTCGAGTTTAAGTAAGGCACAACAGAGTTGATTAACTTCCTCTCTAGATTAAACAAACAGTCATTGACACAATTTTGTGGGCAGTGCATGCTTCCGTCCAATATCCGTAGCCATTATCAACGGCCGAGCGGACGCACTCTCGAAAACACACAAAAATGAGAAACGCAAAGCATTCGTCACGAATTCACAATAGGTATTGTTCTTGTCATTTCAAACCCGATTCGATTTGGATCGAGACCGCGTGAAATGGAGTCGAAAGGTCGCGGCAAATCTACTGGGAGCCGAGGTGCAAGCTGTAGTTGCCAAATTTAATTGAAAAATGTTGTATTTAAAATATTAATTAAGCGTGACGCTGCCGGCCCGCTTTGCGCAAAATTCTAAAATGAGGAGGCTGCAGAATGAACTCTTCATACCAGGCGCGTTCTGGGAATTATTATAAAGTACATAAACAGATTGAAACGCAACTTGTACAAGAATTATAATGTAATTCTAGTGGGCACCAAAAGTAAGCGAAAATGTACGTGTTCTCCAATCGTTGATTGGCATATTCAACTTAACCGTATACGGCGCGATCCCGTCGACAATCTTACTTAATGAAATATAGCTAATACTGAAAATGATAACCGTGTCTACGTCACGGCAGCAGACTGTAGTATTACACGGAACGTAAAGAAAAGGTAAAAATATGATTTTAAAAAGTGCGCCATTTTAGATTTAGAATTTCATATAAAAATAAATATCCTTCTGTGATATTTATATTTTGTGAGCCAACTTTATTGCTTACAGGTTGTTTTTTCCCGACACGATCTCAATTACAAACTTTTTTATTTATTTATTCGATATTTAGGTATAATTTGCCATAGTTCGGAAACTGTGGGTCGTGTTTCACGTTCTCATTAGTCGCTTGAGTAGTTGTGCTAATTTTTTCGAGAAATATCACGGGCGGCAAATTTCATGGTTCTGCGTTTTATGCTGTAATATAAAACAGCCTCTATGAGATGTCGTATTGTTCCAAGTTAATATATTATTGTAAGTTATGACTTCATACAATAATTGAGTATGCATTTTGATAAATCACGGCGGAACGTTTATGTATTACTAGCTGTACCCCGCGGTGTTACTAGCGTTATTATTTTAAAAAATAATTACGTTGCTATTTGCACAGTAGCGCCATCTACTTTTATATCTACTTTATAAAGCGCCATTGACTATGTCAGACTTTTTGGCCAAATCCTACAGGAATCGCCATACTTTCAGTATAAAAAGTAGCTACGATATATGTTAATCCAAGGTATCAGCTACCTATCTAATAACTATATTTCATAATTGGCACAGCTGTTTGGGCGTAAAGAAGTATAGTGACAAACTTTTGCCTTTATAATATTAGTGCGATTTTATTAGTGTTTCACTATCTAGCTAGGTACTTCACAATTCTTTACAAATCCCTCAAGATAGTTTCCCTTTCAATATAAATTATTTTCTACAGTGCGAGAGGCGTACGCCGCAGCAGGCCAGCAGCGGCGGGAGTCCCCGACTAGACGTACAAATGTTGGCCATGGACGTGACCAAGGAGGCCCGCGCCTCGCCCCTCCCGGCGACGTCGCAGCCAAACAGCGCGACGCCCACCCAGCAGACGCAGCCACAGGTAATTATAATAATTTGCCAAAGTAATTGTCACTTTGTCAAGGTCTGTGTTATAATAAAAGTAGTAATTATTAATCTTGTAAAAATCGACTTGGCATTATCTGTATAGATTCTTTTACTTTTTTAATGCGTGAATATTTAAAAAAAATAATAAAATGGCGGCGGGAAATTCATGTTTTCTAGTTAAATTAATTTGTTGCAATTTGGAAAAAAAATGTTTATACCTACAATTAATAATTCAGATAAGTGAAATAAAATTACATTGAAAATATTCAGCCATTGAAAAACCAAGTACTTACAAAGGTAATTAATAATTTCATTTGCAATATTATTATTAGATTTCCTTTCATGGAAATCGTAAGTCGTCATTTTACCCTCGTCGTAACTATCCACCCTTGCCTGCGTCTCAGGTGTAGAGACATAATAGGTAGTAGAAGGCCTTACGATCTTCTACTACCTATTAGGAAACTGTTCTGAACTAGTCTTAAGTATAAAAATTTACCACGGACGTGAAGCTTCATCGTATCAATAAACTATCAAGATATTTAAAATATTTTCATAAATGACAAGTGTAATAACTAAAAAATTTCCTTCTACTTATTAGATATGCGCGGGCTGCAGCAAAGTGATCACGGAGCGATACCTTCTGAAGGCTTTGGACCAGCTCTGGCATGAAGACTGCCTCAAGTGCGGCTGCTGCGACTGTCGGCTCGGCGAAGTCGGCCACACGCTGTACACCCGCGCCAACCTCATCCTCTGCAAGCGGGACTACTTGAGGTGAGGCATTACAACATTATGGATCAGTGCGGACGAGGAAGGTTACAAATTCTGCAGTTATAGCTGCCGGCTCCGCTAAGTCAACAGAAAATAAAGTTTCCATTTCATGGGAATATACTAATTTACCAACTAAGTTTACAATCTCAAGGTGACTTGGACTAGATCATTGGCTCTATATAGTCTTGCAGACTTTGCATAATGGAATTAAGATTATTAAATTTATATTCCTTTGGTAGGTTATTCGGGAACACGGGATACTGCGCAGCATGCAACAAGGTGATCCCTGCGTTTGAGATGGTCATGCGTGCGCGCAGCAATGTCTACCACTTGGAGTGCTTCGCTTGCCAACAGTGCAATCACAGGTTAGTCGACTGTCATGGTGTGGTTCATCTTCGTAACTTTCCATCCTGCCCAGAGAAGCACATAGGAATATTTAATGCCGAGTTCTGGTAATGCGTAGACTGTGGTTACTGTACCAGGTCAAAATGATTAAAGTCCAATTGTTTAATTGGACTAGAAGATTTTATTCAGAAGAAGAAAAGGGTGTATCTGTATTTATCAGTAACTTTTACCAAATGATCAAATCTTCTCCTAGTATAAGGCACAAATGATAAAGCGGTTATTGTGATGCTGGAATATAACAGGTTTAAAATTATAATTCTATTGTTTTTTATAGTTGGTTTTAACTGAATATGGACCAAAAATTGCTTAGTATTTTATTTCACAAACTACCTAAGTATTTATACATACTAATAAATGAATGAATGATAATACAATTAAATGTCTGATTTAACCAGATGTCTGCGAAGATCTGATGGAAGTGCAAACATATTATGTATTGCCGCTATATATATATAACAACAAAAGGCGTCTACTCCTTAAATTCTACACACAAAAATAAAACATAATTGTTTTCTTCTTTTTAAAATTATTACTTGTATAGTTGTATATAACATAATATAAGAACATTGTCGTAAATTCCGTCAAAGATGTGTAACACTTCGGTCTTGTTTCTCCGGCTGTCTCATAACTTGCACTCACATTTTGATTACTATTTTATTCAATTCTATTGCGCGATGCACGACGATTGTCACCCGCCCGAATATCGTATGCTAACGCCTTATTCTGGAAGAATATCGTGTTACATTTTCTACTGAATTGAATTGTGTCGTGTCAAATTCTTGTAAATTTACATTACTCGGGAATTATTATGATTATGAACATAAAATGAAATACTAAAGTCTACACAACAATATTTAAATTTTAATTAGTATTTTTTATGATAATTGGTCTTTAAATAATTTGTTATTACTAATTACTAGTTAGTTGACTTTTTGTTTGCCCGCGCCGGGAACTACGTGCTTGATGATGGGTCGTCATTAGCTACACACAATTGATAACAAAAACAAGACGTTTTCTTTTAAATCTTATCAATAAATAAAACTTTTGATACCTAAAAAAATATAATAGGGCGTAAGATTAATCTTTCCAATTAAAAAAGAAATGTTATGTTTTAAGAAGAGTTTTATTATTTAACATACATTGATAATCTTTCGCACCAGAGATAAGAATTTAAATCTTAATAAAAAATAAATCACATCAAAGCGTCTAGAATAAGACGGCAAGCGCGAAAACGGCAATTTTCGTCGGGCTGCGTCCGTTTAAATAATAGAAAAGTCGCGAGATTGGAGCCGCCTGAATGGTTTATATGTCACTGGTGGACCTTTCTCTGTTAGTATGTACGGCTCGCGACATCTCCGGATTACGTATTCATTCAAATGCTGCTCCAATCCTGCACCAAGTGGAACTAGAGACAGCTGTTCGCCCATCAACAGGGAAATATTGGCGCTATTCTTTTGCATTGTGAAAATCTCAGTGTACATTTATTTGTGCTTCTCAATAATATAGATTATATAAGGCAATGAATTTGTTTGTATTTTTTTTAATTGTTGAAAATATAGGTTATTAAGAACTAGTGACATAGAGACACTGTTGGTTATTTGTGCTTGTAAGGAAAAGTTCAGTGAATTCATTATTATGTTTAGAAATAAATTGCATGAACATACAAGTATCGAGTACTTGTTGTAAGTACATGTTAAAATTAATGTTAATATTTAAATAAACATTGGTACAACTAACGCATTTGGCTAACTAACCGAAGAACTAACTATTAAACATCAGGTACAAATCAATTTCACGGCGGCAGAAGTCTGAATCCAATTTGCAGGCTGTCCGATCGGACGGCAGCCGGCAGATATCAGGCGAATATCGCTAAACGGCTAAATTATTTAGTGGCAATCTGGTCGCTCGCTCGCGGCTTCCGCGCGCTCAGCGGCGGAAAATCGCTTGTGACTATGAGGCGAATATGTCCATGTGACGCCATCAGATTTGACTTGTGGCTCCCTGTCTAGTCGCCTCTTTATTCAGGTCGGGCTCCACTGGATTAAGCACCGCATACACTATGCTATGCATCTGTTCAATACTTGCATTTATTAGCATGTTTGGTTACATCAACTTGACTGCGTCATTAAAAAAGAACGCGACACCCCAAACAATTAAACACCATTGTTCTAGACTGGCGAGAACATTCAATAGAACCGTAACACGTCAAACGTTATCGCTCCTCACAATGGAGATCCCGCTCAAAGCTTAACTTGCGTAGTCATTAAAATTTCATTCTACATCTTTTCCATTAGGCGGCTGCAGACAAAAAATAGCAAAATAAAAAGGACAACTCCCAAAAACAAAAGTCAGCAATGGAGAGAACAGGAAATAAAGTTAATTAAGAGCGGCGAAATCGACTGAGTTGCGGTGGAAATTGGCCCCTTAAAAAAGAGACATTTGTAGCGAGCTATTGCGCTTAATTTTTGTGACAAGTGAAACAAAAGAGTTGGTAGGGTGGTGGAGACGCGGGCGGGGGTGTGGGGGGGTGAGATCGGGAGTGAGGGGAGATAAGACTGGTGTTATCAGGGACGGTTCCGGCGGCCAAGCGGCCACTGGCGAGTCGAAGGCGATACCTTTTGTTTTCTACATTGAGGGATGCGAGATCGCGTGACGTTATCGCCTCTTTCTTCACGACGACCTTTCAACCCATGATAGTAAATTTTATTTCTAAGACGTTTTACTGTGGTTTCAGTAATAATCAAAGAGATAAGAATCTTAACGGGCTAGTTGGCAGTGGAAATTGTGAATCGCGATGAAAATAGGGTAATATGATTAGCGATGCAGCCTCAATAAAGCGTATGAAGCCTGCACTGGTGCACTCCATGGAGAGCCGTTAATTGGATCTTCCTGCCCTCTTGGTAACTGCACTGCATCTGATGTGCATCTATTAAGACAGATTATGTCGGTAGTCAGGTGCTTCCTTTCTCCATGACCGGGAAATTATAGACTGTTATTGGTTCACTAATAAATTAAAGACATTATGTAGCACTTTAAATAATTGTCACAATAATAGTGCGTAATACGCATATGACTTCTGGGAGTAGTTGTTTTTCAATTCCAATTGAAATGAAATTAGCTTACTTAGCTAATAACTTGGTACAGGTTTAATAAAAAAGTATATTTAGCATCATTTTAATTCGTTACTTAGCAACCACTATCCCAACATTGACAACTAAAAAAATACTAAAATAATTTTCTGGATCTAAGAGGACGAAGTAAAATTTAAATTTGATTTCAAACTGAGTAATGCAGCCATTAAAAACCGACAAGTCAAATCATCACACGTAAACTATTTATTTACTGTATATCTGGCTTTTATGTGAAGGAAAATAAACGACATTTTTATTTGACGCGATATAGGTGCCACTGATCTTCATTGTGGTTTTGGTTGGCGCCTGTCAGGCGACTTACCATGTGATCTTTAAGATCTGTCTTTCTGTCAACAGATTCTGCGTAGGTGACAGATTCTACTTGTGCGAGAACAAGATTCTTTGCGAGTATGATTACGAAGAGAGGCTGGTGTTCGCCAACATGGCGTATAACCCTCCCCCCCTGGCTCATCTTAAACGACAGACCACGCACTTACCCCCTCCTCCTGTAAGTACTTTTATTTATTTTACTAGCTTTTGCCTATGGCTTCGTCCATGTGAAATTCCCATTTATTTTTTTGGGATGAAAGGTACCCTATGTCCTTCTCCGTACTGAAACTACATGCAAACATATGAAAAATTTGAAGGAGATTGGTTGAGTAGATAAAAAGTGAAGAGGTAACTAACAAACTTACTTTCGCATTTGTAATATTAGTTTGGATTTTATCGGTAGAGATGACAACAAAAGATGTCAAAGTAGAGAAGAAAAAGTGGGAAAAAGAAAAGCTTCTCTTTACGAACACCACCACAAACTTAGCCTTGGGTCTGGGGAAGAAACAGAGATATCGCTCAAATGAGAAAGAAATAAGTAAATAGGCTTCAATTATGATGGCAACTATTGTGCACCCAAAGTCGACTTTCATTATGCATCATCATGCTCTAGAATTTTGTTTTAAGATTTTAAAAATTATGCAATTAAAAAAAAATAACTTATTAACTTTTGCTTTCATTTGAAAATTAACAATATGAAATAACGCTCGTTATATGACCAACTTCTGCGAACTAAAATAAAATAAAGTAGACTTAAATCACGTATCGTTGACAAATAAAAATAACACATGCACGCGATAGTATTTTCATTCCCAAGTAGGTAGAGCGAGTAAGATTTTTGCAAACCATGTATAAGTAGCAAGCAAATAAATATTTTTTATACAATTATAATTGGTGTCACGTGACATTTACAATGTCAGTTTAATAGTTGACCCAGCAAGCTGCCGGATGTCCTAAGCTCCGTTTTCTTTTTCTGGTTTCAAAAGCCATATAATAATTATGAATTTGTATTACCAGCAGAGCAGCAATGCCATGGGCGGCCTGATGAACGGCTCGAGTCGCGCCGGGGACCTGAACAACAACATGTCAGGGTCCTCCCCCGCGCCCTTCGCCGCTCCCCCGCACCTCAAGCCCTTAGGGCTGTCCGCGTCCAGCTGAGACTATCGCGTCTGAGACGCAGCCCATCCCTACGCCAAGTATCAAAACTGAACAGTGAATACGATGCAAATGTGAAGTGAATCAGCTCGATTTAAGGTTGACTTCTGCACAAGTGACTGACACAATGGGCCTATCGGGCAATAGTTAATGAAAATGTATGGCGTCTCTGATCTATCTACATGCCATATTTTCATACTTTTGTCGTGTAGACCCTGCGCGTCAGTCTAATGCATGAGTCAAGCTTTACGGACGATATTATAAACCATGGACTCAAGTTTGAGACTTTTAAACGCAAAATGCCAAACCGTAGTTAGTCCACATCTCATGTCGTCAGTAGGTTTTAATCTCAACCTACTTTTACGATTTTCTTGTGTAAATGTTATATGAGTGATTGAATGTTTCAGTTTATTAATCTCATAAGATGATCTCATTGGGCAGTTTTGCTGAAATAGAATAGTTTCCAATATTAATATGATATAGATATGATAATTAAATATCTTTTCTTTTAATTTTCAGGCTGTTTGACTTGAGTGCACACAGTAATTAAATGTACCACACACATTAAGTTTTGTGTCACAGTGTGTACGCAACGTTAGTACAGTCGACGACAAAAAATTTTGACGATTCATTACTCTACTAAAAGAGTCGGTATCTGAAGTCTAAGAACTAAAATTAAAGTCGTTGAATGTACCGTACAGTCAAACGCGAGCGGGTTGTAAGACTGCTGAATTTTGATTTTTGAAGAAAATTTAATAAAATGTATTAAAGTATCTACACTTCAATGTTGTTGTATGTAAATAAGCATTTGATAATCGCGCGTATAGCGATAGTAGGGAGCCAAGTCTCTTGTGCTTGAATCCCATTTCACTGAAGAATTTTATATTGCAAATATGATTTAAATGTAACATTTTGAAAGACAAGACAAGTATATAATTTGACTATGTGCAATAAAATCTTTGTTCAATATGGAATTACTTTACCGTACTGACCTGCAATTTTTTCGTATCTCTTTGTACCACATCTTCAATGTATAAACATATTTAATATAAATGCTAATTATTAAGTTTTGTATTTTTTCACACATGTAAATTATTTGGCTTAGCCTTGAAAGAATTTATTTTCGCTTGAATCCAATTATATGTTATTTCGTTTTGTACCTAACTATATTGTATATTATCTGTTAAGTTTACTATAAACATTGTTATAATGTTTGTATTATTTATGTAAATAATTATATCTTTAAGTAGTATATTGTATTTAGATGACTTCTGAATACTTGAATTAAATAGTGAATTATGAAAATCCATTAAGTGTTAGTTAGAATGTATTCTAATTGAAAATAGTTCAAATTAGTTTCTTTAGTGATATTTTGAATGGATACTGTAATCAAAAACAGTTGATTTTGCATTTAGGTACATTCGTCTAAAATTAATTGTTGAACCATGAAATAAATATTGATGTCACAGATTGTATTAACTTTCGTAGACGATTGTTCATTCCTATAGTAAGAGCGCAATGTAACACATTTGAATATATGTGTCTCCTCTAACCAATGATACAACCAAAGATGTAGCTCATTAAAACTTGTTCAAAACTTCATTGACTTTTAATTCATTCCGATCCAAAATTAACACACATAAAAACGTAATTTTGACAGGACATGGACAACAAAGGAAGGATTACTATTTCCGACGTTAGAGCACTCCCAAAGACCTTGGGTGAAAATGAATTATGCATATTGCGAGGATGACAGTTTTACCATCTCCGTGTAATTGTATTATTACATAAAATACTTGTCTTCTCCAAAGCTGTTTCTCGCCAACCCTGCAGCCTGTTTATCTTGCAAAGAGAAAAATCGTCCCAATTTCCCGCGCTCCCGCCTTATTCTCGGCCGGGCGCCGCCAGATGGAGTTGTTATCGATGCAATCTTTAATTTAACAGAAACATAACCGCATTACCTCCAAAATGCATCAATAACCACACAATGGCTAACTTACTATCTGGAAAATGTAAATTCAAGATGATTCAAGAAAATTGAATTTTCGTTTACGTAGATACGTCGATACGGGAAAGCATGTGTGAACTGAACAATAAGTAAGTATGATATCACAGAGACGGCTTAGTCAAATTATATCCTGAGTTTAGTACTTCATATGTGCTGAAAAAAATGAAACTAGATGGGCTCTCTCCACTTGTTAAAATCTAATATGCAAAAATTCTAATTGATACAATTCAGATTCCCAGACTCAAGTCACAGTAGTTTTTATATTAACACTGCTTACCATCGACTTTTATGGTTAAAATGAATGAATGAATCGCATACATACAAAAAATTAAGTCGATGGTACGGATTTGCGATGCAGAACAGTTTAGTTCGCAAAGTGGATCGCATCAAGAAATGATGGTAAGCCCCACCACTGCTAAGAATATAGGTATTGTATCACTTACTTTCATATTTGCCATTTGACGGGATAAAAATAAAATTCTTCAATAATTAAACAAGATAAGTGGTCCGTCCGCCTATGATCGATAGGTCCCAGATACGAATCCTACCCAAGCCACATGAGTGTGTATACAAATTCGACTTATATATAATATCTAGTAGTTTTCATGGACAACTAGTTGCTTAAAATGTGAAATCTGTTTGCACTTTAAGTTCACTAGTGAGATGCGATAGTTTGCTAAACAATATTATTTGATTATTTGCACTATACGCGGTATCATGTCAGATGCCTTTAAGGGTCTTGATTAAAATTGGATCCAATAGGTATTATCATTATCACACTCGAAAAGAAAGAAGTTTAATTTAACGATTTTATTAATAAGTTACGCTATTTACTATATTTAATTTATTTTTAACATAAAAAAGATAAATTTATTGCATTTGACTAGATGGAAAATAACAAGAAAATAGCTTATTTGATTATTGAAAAATAAACATGTGAGTTGTGAACTATAGGGGCGCGCGAGCGAACCTTCAGAGCGCCTCTGAAGCGCGAACAACACAATGCCGCGCGTGAAAAATGACGCATCCGATTCTCGACCGGCCACAAATCAAAACGCGGACCATTCGACAAATCCAAACATTAAAAAAACTGCTAAGAGCACGTCGGACTCGCTTACGAAGGGTTCCGTAGCAATAAAATACTTGTTTTGCTTACAATATATGCGTGCCCATATATGCTAAGGGGTAACATACCACATGTTACCCCTTAGCTTACGTGTCTTCTGTGTCTTACCACATAATACTATATTGTCTAAAAAAATATTTCATCCCTCACTTACATGGAGTGCTTTATTTTTGAAAATCAAGTTTTGTATCGGTTCAGTGAATAGGTACTCTTACCTACCAAATTTCAACTTTATAGTACGCAAAGTGCCCAATAAAATGACTGTGACATACCGACAGACGGCCATGACGAAACTATAGCAGTTCCGTTTTTACCATACGTTTTTACCATATGGCTACGGAATCCTAAAAATGATAAAAAAATAATAACAGCGTAGGAACCCCGCGCACTCCACTGATGGCTTCTTGCAATAATTTCCGTTTTCAATGAACGCGTTTTTCTTTTTCTTATCACCGCACGAACTAGGATGGTTCGGAATAAATTGAAATACAAAATTGATTGTTGACTTTTCCCCGGCGCTTTATTACTGTCACAAATAGGAAAGAGATTGAAAATTGCCTACAGATGGAACTCGCCGATTCGACGATTCAGTTATTGTATGACACGTTTTTGTTGTATTTGATTGGTTTGTATAGTATTAATGATTGTCACTTAATTATTAATACTTATTTTAAATTATTTACTGTAAGTTTTAATTATTATTAGTTACTAACTAAACTTTAAAATACACAAGGCGTCTTTATTTTTATTTACTTTTAAACAGACTAGCCAGAATCGAATAATAACAATTTCTGTAATTGAATTTTTCAGTGGAATAATTAAAATTTTCTAATAAAAGACTATATAAGGACGACCGAAAACGCGTGTAAATACAAGAGTTACTTACATGAATGAATAAAATTCTGTAAGTAAAAACAGCAAGAGGAAGCTCATAAAGTAAAATGCTTTCACTTTATAATAATGATAAATAGACAAGCTATTATTTTTATGATCAATTCCCTGTTTACACTCGTTAATGCCGGTCTGGATGAGTTAACGACAGTTGTCAGTTCTTTTACCCTCCAGCTAGGGATTTATCCGGAAAATACTTCTTCCCGCCAACCACAACACTTGACACCTTAAAAATCTCAATTTAAGTAAAATCTTAAACACAATGCACAGGCGAGATAGACCAAGCAATGTTGGCGGCCCATGCCCGCGAGGCACCTATTTTTATTCGAGTTTTAATTATTAAAAGTTTTATGAACTGCTCATTTCTTTTATGAGATTGTTGAATTAATTCGTTTTGTTTGTTAACTCAATCTCGCAGCATGAGTGTGCTACTAGCTCCGTGCTTAGTCAAATTAAGTTATAATCGTTAAATATTTTAATTAGTCTGTTGGCTATTTACAATGGAGGTTTTAACATTACAGGGGCCCTGGGCGATATTTCTACGGCGCGCCCCCCTATCTGTACATCTGGTGCGTTTCGAGGTTATGCAATCAACACAGCGTGTATGTAATCGTGTTATTACTATATAGGGTAGGTATATCGAGGTATCCAAATATATCCAAAACAAAACTAGTTTTTTTATTTACACATAATTGACAAGAAATCAAATTTTAACGGCTTCAACGATAATTGATTAAATTACCGTAGCAATACAGCTTACTAATATATTTAGAAGGTTTTTTCATTTTTAAAGTACTGCAAGTAATTGCTAAGAATATTGCTCCAGCGCAACAGACAGGCGTTACCAATCGATCAAGAAAATATATGTCGAATGCTTTATTCATACCGCCGATAAATTCAAATGTAGCCGTTTTATATTCATTTCGATCGAGAGGGTTATTCTCGAATTTACCGTTATCACGTCTGTTGCATATCATAAAACATTTTAAAGTTTCTAAAGGATCCTCATCCGGCGTCGAGAGTCCGCTGTAAGTAAATTTGACTTTAAAATATGCATAACAGTTTTCCAATGCGATCCCCTTTGGAATTTAAACACATCGAATCGTATTAAGATACATTTCAATTCAGTGCACTCGGAAAGTTTGGAAGGCAAATGTACCGTTTTAACATTATATTCTGGCTTTTAAGAATTGAAATATGATTTCTGATAACTGTGATAAAAATTCTATAGACCGTTATAGAGGTCTAATGTAACATTTGAAATTGAACAAAGATTTAGTAATTATATGGCAAAAATATTTTGCCATATAATTACTAAATCTTTAATTAATTTTATTAAAATGCCTAATAAGTAGCAAAAGACTATTGTTGCCTAGTTTATCATTGTATACCTAGTAAACGGCATATTGCATAATACGATATGAAACTTTCTTCATTGGTAATAGTGATGACTTTGCAATGAAATTGGGTAGCTTGACAACAACATACATTAATTAAAGCATATTTAACACTTTTAAACAAATCAGAGACGGCTTGTGGGATTGCAAGTTTAGTGTACCTACTTAGCCTACTTGTGAAAACGTAAATCTTCCATTCCCTAGTAGACCTGGCTCGGATTAGTCTCCAGTTTGCCTTCTGGCACCTATGATTAATACGAGGAATGTACAAAATATTTCATCTATGTACATATTTAGTCGGAAAATCAATGCATACAAAAAATACTGTCAGACCATAAGAATATAAATGGTCCTGCTTGTCACACCCGTATTCAGGTTGTAAATTTTATTTCTTATGTTGTGGATTTGATGGCCTTTGTATCTTAGAAACTGAAGATTTTTAAATATTTAAGTCGAATAAAATAACCTTTTAAGTAATTATGTACTACGTGTATCTAAAGGGAAAATGATTTTCTATATTTGTTATCCTTGTAGTATGTAGGTACTACAATTAATTTCCTTTCATATTATAACCTTTCTTATAATACAGTTTGTGCACAAATATTCCCCAATACGGTCTGGAAACTTGTTAATGCTATTAGAACAGCGGAGGCGTGAAGTTGCATCTTACTTAATTCTACTTATTCGGGAAACTTCCACCCTGCGAATAGCGAAGCTTTCCAAATCTTAGTGTTCAGATTTTAGTATAATTTCTAGTGTAGTTTTTTTATAATTTAACTAGCTGATGCCCGCAACTTAGTTCGCATATAAAAAATCAAAGTTCTCAAAATTGGGGTCTTCCCGTTTCTCCGATCGAACTTCTATCGGTAGGAGGAGCGGGAATATTTTTCCCATTTCTAGAGACGCGGTCCAGGCCGCGGGAAAAAGCTAGTATTCTATATATATATATATATATATATATATATATATATATATATGGGAGTTTAGCCAGCTTAGCCAAATTTCAATTATATATAAGTAAACTCACTTATTACGCTGACTTAACTATTGTCGTTATACTATGAAAAGATAACAATAAATGTTCATCAGACTGAAAAAATTTTTGCTAAGACGTCATTTCTATTATTGCGTAGCTGGTCTCTGTGTCCACATCAAATATTCCAGATCAGACTGAACATAGTTTCATAATTCTTGTAATTCCAGTGTTTATCTATTAGCTTATCTAACAGAGTATAAATGGGTATCTATATAGATACCTATAGATAAATGAAAAACATTAAATTAGACGATTTACAATAAAAACAAACATTGTAGAAATCTAAAAACAAATTACTTTAATGTGTTCAAAAAGCTTTAAATTAAGTTTGTCAGAACAAAAATACAGAATACGCTTTGGAAAAGACACACATTTGTTTCCGTGGCACTACTGTACACCTGGGTGTTCTCTTTCACCCAGCGTTCACGCGCGACGCGATGCGCTTCGACGGTTAAGTTCCTGTCGCAATCGTCCTCATCAGTCTTCATTGAAGAAGCTCTTTCTTTGGGCCAATGTTTTGGATTAGTCGAATTTTGTGCTTTTGCGTTTTGAGGTATGACTTGCGAGTGAGTTGATGATCGATTTGATGATCGAGTTGATGACACAGTTGAAGCGCTTGATGGTGGCTTTTCTGGATCTGCCGCCATCCTTCGCGGTTCTGTTTCGATTGCTAGTATTGAAGTTGGGACAAATTCAGATGTAGGTGATTCTTGAGTCACTTCCGTAGTCTCCATAGTTGTCGAGTACGTTTGTACTTTTGTTGTCTCGTTTGATGCTAATATGGACTCAGTCGTACTTTCAGAGATGGTTTCTTGTGTTGTTGTCACATTGGTCACCGTTGTTTCTTGAGATATGGTAGATTCGGGAGTGCTGATCATCATTGTTGTTTCCAACACCAACGGCGAATCTTTATTGGTAACAACGCACAGGTCAGTGCATTCGACTTGATCGCACCTGTTTTTGGTAGCACACTCTATAAACTTTTGCCAGGGAGAAAGGAGTTGGTACAGGTGGGGCGCTTTGCAGTTGTCGATATAGGTCTGCAGCCCCACGACTGCGCTGTCACAAACCAATGGCCCTCCTTTGTAGCTCTGTGAAAAAAATAATACAAAAATTGAACTTTACTCACCATGAAATAGTGATCTAATCATATTGTTAGTTAACCGCGCATGAACATTAAGCCTCTTTTATTGATCATTACGAAATATTGCTAACTCGAGTCAGAAAAATATATGGGATCAATTTTAACAGGCTCCGGGCACAAGTTGTGTATGATGTTATACGAGGCGCAACAAAAACAATCCCCAACACATTGACATTAGGTAAGCCGCCGTCGTAAAATTACACTCCAACCTTCAAAATTTGAACTTTAAAATGTCACGACTGGGAATTTACCTCAGTACAAGATATGATATATATATACAAGAACGAAATTATTAAATTAATTGTTGATGATGAGATAAATCAATGTAGTATACCTGACAGGCGCTGAGCTGGTCTCTGGATGTAGGGCTTTTATCGTCGGTGTCCAAGGAACAGGTCATGGTCACTTCGTAGAAATGGCTCCCGCAGTTTGAAAGAGACGGTGGAAGGAGATCCACCATCGTCTGAGCCAACATCCTATCTTCTGATGAGTTTCCTTGATTATATCGTTTCTGTAACAAATATTTTTAATATCACTTTCGAAATTTAAGTTATTAGATATGTTTGGAGACTTGAAACGAGTAGTTTGAGGATTATAGCTATTTAGTTTGAGGATTATACTAGCATTTCGGCACGACCACTGCTGAGAAGAAATGCCGAAAGAAACTCATTCAAACAGTGTTGGTCCCTAATATGCCAGAAGGGCTTACCATTTTTTTCAATATAAATTTATGTATACTAACACTGATAAAAAATTATAAATTCCTTATTTCCATATTGCTTAAGTCTACCATTTGTACACTTCTTTTTTTAAATTTGTGTAATAACATATTAAAATAAATAATATATATTTATGGTTTTAAATATATAAATCTTATCTATTTATAATTTGGTAGTGGGTCAACATCGCTCGACACTGAAGATCAATCAAAACTAGTGATGCGATTCGAGCAGCAAAGCATAGGCCCGGAAGGCGGAACACAGTGCATAGGAAGGTATCACATTAGGATCACGGCCCTCAACAATGAGAATACGATGTAAGGAGTAGTAGTGGAAATATTGTGGAAAAAACCCAAAAACTTACAGCGTAGGTGAGTATAAAGCAGGACTTGTCAGTGCGTACGCCATAAAGAGGGGCCGTGGCTACAGCAGCTGTCATGTTGAAGGGCAGCAGGGTCTGCATCAGGGTGATGTCCGTGCGCCACCACTGCGTCGCGCTGTGGTTGTACGGTCGGACTATCTTGATCACCTGTACATGACTGTATATTTACAAACATACATACTTAAAGGATAGACAATTCAAATACATCCTAATTGCAATCATTCTCGAGCTATATTTATCGATATATTTTTTAACAATCAATCAAACACAACAATCTTCCTCATATGTAAAGCCACATATAAAAGAGATATTTAAGCATCAAAAGATTCTTGGAAGTGCGGGCTTCAGTATTATCAGCTATAACTTCATTTGTTAGACAAAGGTCATTATTTTTATAAGTTAGTCGAGTTAATAAATTGGTTATTCAGAGAGAAAAATTGAAACCCATAAAGACTTTTAAATAACCTAATACAATATTGTTTTATCAATTTCGATTCAGTAATTAAAATTAATTAAAAGTAGAAAAAATTATGATATATGATTGACCACTTGTGTCATCCAATCATTGAAAAACTATATTTACCTGAATCAAAACCACATTAAAGGTTCACTTGATGAGGTTACAAGAACTGTCAAAATAAGTTACAAAGACAGACCTACCTCTCTCTCCTGTTCATCCTCATCTTCGTTCAGCGTGAATTTCGAATCAACGGCCACTGCGCCGAGCCTTGCCAGTAGAGTCTTCTTCGGAAAGGCCACATCGTTAGCGTTGTCGCTGATCTGCACCGCTGACGTCACCAGCCAGTCTGGCATGATCAGGACTGCCCCGCGGAAGAAGCGGCCTCCCGTGGTGTCCACCACTGACTCGTCCGAGTAGTAAATGAATGCCTGGATTATAGAAGTTGGTAATATAGGTGTGTACATTTGTTAATATAGATGTGATGTTAAGGATATTCGTGCCAATAACATCTTAGGAAACAAAGGACATTGGAGTGGAGAAGAAGAAGTAAGAAAGTGGACTTTAGGCTCAGAAGCAATTTGTATTGCGCTCAGATGACATTCTTCAGCCTAAAATAGCTACTAGGCATAGAAATCCGCTTGGGTAATAAATTATCTCTTTATCCATATGGAACGCCAGTGCCCCAGCAGTGGGGACATATAATTGCTGAAGTGTAAATACCATAGACAACACGACATTTTTCATCCTTATTCAAATACATTACAGGTTGCTTTTAATAAGCGAGCACTAAAACTTTGACAGAATAAAAAAAATGCAATAATTAGTTCAATCGACATCACAATCACACATTTGAAAATAAGACGGACCAAAATATTTTATAAAAAATGTCGTTAAAAGATTTACTTTTATAGCAAAGCCATATTGTACTTACCATATATGGAAACATTCCTTTGATATCATTTTCTCCGTCGGCAAAAACGTTACTTACAAATGCAACTGGAACAATGTAAAAATAAGTAAATAACATTACTTACAATGCGATTTATTTATAAGTAAAATTCTTACCAGAAAAAACTAGCAGTATATACTTTAATTTCATATTTTTACTACGAATTCATAAATTACTAGAAAAAATTATTAGACAGACACGAATCAAGATATTCTTTGACAATATAGTTTTCAAAAGAAGAATTCTTAATATTTTTAATTATGTTTGAAATAAAGAAGCCAGATCAAAAGGAGGCTATACGTTGTAGATAAAATCATGTAAACTTCTTTGCGAGAGTAATTTAAAAAAAAGTGCCATTACTCTTTTACCTTCCGTTGTCATAAAAAGCGAATTAGTCGAGTCACGTCCCTTTATTTTTCTCCGCTATCTCTGACAAAGTTGCCCAGACTCGAGTTTCAAGCATTAATCAGAATCGCATCCAAGCTAAGATGTATTATCCTCAATAAAGCCAGAAGAATGACTTTGCGAATTTAAACTCGTGTTTTACTGATAGCGGCCCCGGCAAATCCGGGAAACACCTAATTATTCATGTAAGGGGTGTTTAAGAACGTGTATTAATAAGAGAGGAGCGACGTCGACTTTTGAAAAATACGCCAAGAATATAAAAAGGGCCGTTTATTTTAAACTGCGGACGGGAACACGGCTTGGGCGGGCGGCACCGCGAGCTTTGCGATTTTTCTGACTTTAAATCTTAGAAATGCATAATACATTACAGTAATATATATTCTATTAAAGGATTTAGTTTTAGCATGCAGTAATCTGAAGTCTTTTTAATAAATGTTTCCAGAACTAACGTGATCATACTTTGTCAGTTTTATGAAGACGTATTTTTAACATTCGTTCGAAAGAACACTAACATGGGATATAGCCCACAAATGAGCGAAGAGATTGTTCCCGAACCGCTGATGTGGCGACGTCAGAACGACTTGCTTAGATGGTTATAACACGTCCAAGTTACGAAGACCTCTCTTAACATTTCTTACTTCTGACTATTCTTAGTTTTATACTCGCGAGAGCGGTTTGTCGGTGTCTTTCGAAGTTGGTGTCTGTGTAACGACCCGAATGAACGAGGTACGTGTTTTGGCGGCTTCCCGCAATTGCTTTACACTTCCTATTGAGTAGTCTTACTGCTGTAACTACTATATGAATTCAGTTATACGATTGTGTTAAATTTTAACATTTTCAATTTGTTATCCTATGATTGACACATTCCTGTAACACATTTTATTGTTTTAATAAAGAATAATAAAATAACCCTATAGCGTAGTGGTCTCCACGCCACTCCACCGTCGGTCCGTATATGGAGGTCCTGGGTTCGATACCCAGTCCAAATGCATTTATGTCATTAGAAAACTTGATGTTAAAAGGATTATTTGTGAACACTAATACGTAATTGTAGAGAAGATAGCTGTATCATGCATTGCTCTGATGGTGTTAAAAATATTTTTACTATTTTGTCCAGCATGAAGTCTGTCAAGAATGGTAAACAAAGGTGGAACCACACCTAGCTCTTGCGAAGTTGTCGAAGCCAATCGTTCCAAGCCGTGGAGTCCCGTGGGGGCTATCCTGTCGGAATGGTAATAGAGCTGCAATGCCATTCAAATTTTATAGACCCTAATATGAACACTCGCTTTAGGGTTACGCCTTTAGCAACAATTTGACATTAATTGGATTTTGAAATGTAGAATGGAAAGTATTAATGTAAGTTGGCTTAATTACAAGTTTTATTGATATTTGCTGAAGTATAAATTTCAATATTAGGGGAAAGACTACTATGGAAAAATGCTCAAAAAAAAGAAATAAAACAAATATTCTGAAATAATAAATAAAATTATTCCTCATCGTAATCCTTTTGTAACTTACTTGCAAAGTAATTGCAAATACAATCAATTTATTTTTATTGCATTTTTTCATGCCAAAGTCTTGTTCAAAATACTAGCATTTCGGGACGACAACTGCTGAGAAGAAATGCCGAAATAAACTTATTAAAATAGTGTCGCTCCGGCCATCATGCGAGAAAGGTTTACCATTATTGCTTTTACTATATATTTTCTTCTAGTAATCAAAGTATACATCGTCTCGTACAATAGAAGGCATACCTTTAAAACATATAGGTGCCTTGACTGAACTTTCAGTTACAAAGTACGGCGACACGGCGCACCATACCATGATATGAATATTAAACGCTCGAAGAATTAGAGGATTTATTCTCCATTTGGAAACTTGGCGGAGCTCTGAATGAATGTTTAACATTATCTGAAGAGTTCACCAAGTCTTCTTAACAACTCGCGAAGAAGTTTAATAGAGAGGCTCTCGGGCGATTAATTCGGGAACGGGACTAGGTGGACGGGAATCCTTAATGTGGAGGGCGATTGTGACTCGATTGCAGTATTTATTACTGAGCGTTGAGAAAAGGGTAATTCGCTTAGTACGGACGGCTTTATTTGAAAAGTTTATAACTGCTTCCTCAGTTAATTTAAATCTAATATGTAATTTAATGAAATGAAAATCTAGTCGCATTATAGACCAAAAAGTCACAATGATGGATATCACTTTAGGTAGATAGCTGGCTTTATGATTTTAAGATTTTGAAATAATAAGAAACAGTGTTAAAAGTCATAATAAAGCAAAGAAAACTAAGTAGGTATTTGTTTATTTTTTTAATCAATTTTAAAATCTGTGCTGGGGCAATCACAGTGTTTATAAATCATTCATCAATATCAATTATTAAATATCTCAGATGGTCTAATAAATAAGTAATAATCACCCAAGTATCACTTCAAGCACAATAAATTACTACCTATGTAGTAAATAATCACAATATACGATGTTTGTAGTACGTAATCTAAAAAAAGAAAAAAATATTGCTTTCATTGTAATAGTTCAAATAATTTCACCAAAAAAGCTTTGTGACAATATCAGTTTGCAATATTAATTACAGTACTAAGTTATGCAAAATTAGCGATATGAAATCGATACGGCGCACCTGAAACAAAAAGTTAACAGTGCAATATAAGTTGATTGGCGCTGTGTCGCTGTTGGTGTATGGCGGCGGGGCGTCATTTTCCGATGCCCTTTCAGCTCTATTGTGGCTCACTTTATTGAATTTGATTTACGCGCCAATTTTTGTAGGCTTCGGTTTTTATTAACTGACCTCGGCGCCGATGTAAACTTAATTGAATCCGCCAACAAAAGGCATCGAATGAAAAGAGCGTCCACCGGTGTGCGATGCAGATTATAATAGGTTTTTCCGAATTTGCATCCGGCTTTAAGTTACCCGATATTGGACATTTGCATGGCCGAACTATTGTTTTAAAATGTTTGTGCTCCGATCAATCAGTACGGTGTTATATTGTTTCTGTTTGTATTATTAATTAAATCAACTCACAAAAATAGATTTTTAAAACTATATATCAATCAGTACGGTGTTATATTGTTTCTATTTGTATTATTAATTAAATAAACTCACAAAAATAGATTTTTTTAAACTATATTGTATTGTGTAAAGAAGAAACTTTAAAAACTTTTTATGAAAACTTATTAATTAAAAAAATAATATATATATATATAAATAAGACCTACGAAGCAAATGCAACAAAAGCGAATTATACGTTGAAAGAGCGTAATCTGAGTTAATTATCTGAAATTTGGTCGTATTTAACGTCGTTTCAAAACGAGTTTTCACAATTGGAGAGGAGTCAAAAGCTTTCTAAAGGAATCGCAAACACAATTAGAGCAAGTTGTTGTTTGTTGAAATTGTCAGGGAAAGAGTGTGCATGATGCGGCGGCCGGGGCGGATAGTGGTGTAGCTGACTATTTATAACAGTTTCAATTTAAATTACTTATTATTTAAATAGTAATTAAAATTTAACGAGGTACTATACTTTATTGTTTACTACTATATATATACTATAGTATAGTTTTTATATCTATAAACTATAGTTTTTGTTTGCAGCTCCACCCGCGGTAGTTTAACCACGGGTCACTAAGTATATATATTGCAAATTTCATTAAAATCGGCTCAGCGATGTAGTCGTGAAAGAGTGAAAACCACAGACAAACATTTACATTTATAAATAAGATCTCAATCTTGTTATTCTATAATTATTTGTCTATAAAGGAAAATAGACTGGAAAATTACACATACTCATTAAACATAAACTAGCAGTATTGTGGCAGTTTGCTCCTGGCAGATAGGGAAAATCCAAAAAGTTGGCTGTCGAGGAGGATTTGCTTAACAATGAATTAAAAAATAAGGATGGTGAAGATTGTGTGTAGAAGAAAAACTAAGAAAATGGACCCATGTCTCAGTTATAGTTGAGTTTGCAGCCAGGAAGAAGAAGAAGGACGAGAAGGATCTCTTTCTGCGATCAAACCAGAGATTAATTAGTATACTTAATGATAAATTTAACGAGTTCTGGACATGGTGGCCTTCTTATTTGAATAGATTAATTACTATTAGCCTACCAAGATTACATCTGCAGTAGAGTAAAAATTATAAATTGAATGTGACATTAAGTACTATCACCATATCATCACCAGTGTGCACCAGCTATTGTGCACAGGACTCACTTCCCTTAGGCTATCCTTCTCTGTCCTATGCTTGTCACATGTATGAATTTAATATGGACAAGAAAAACTGAGATGCAACTTTTTTGATCGCGAGCGTCCGTGGCCGCTAAGCTCGTTATAATGATTGTGCCCTATAGAGAGATACGGAATCAAATCAGGCGGAACAATAGCAGCAATTAGACTAAGGGGGAACGTCTTGTGTTTTTTGAACTCTATGCAGCGGGACTAAGGCGAGACTCTTTAGGACTGTATGATACCCATTCGGGGGGTTATTTTGAGATTGTCTACAAATATTTTGGTACTGAGATTACTGAATTAGATTTTATTGTAAACTAGTATTATTATAATATTACGTGAAAATTTTAAGACAATTTCTGTTATAATTAAAATTGATACACAACAAAGATACGAGTTAAAAACCATACATGATACCCGTATGAGACTAGTGCTATTTAATATAAGTTATTCCTTTTTCATAAAAGTAATAATTTATTATAATATTTTGCATAAAGGAATTTACAATATATATCTTACGAGCATGCTTACTCAATTTGGATTGAAAACCAATTCAAACACAAACTCTTAACCGAATTAAAGGCAAACTCTTTCATTGAGCCAATGCAAATCTTGGCTGAATACGGTGTTTACTCCTTAGCCCTTTGTCTTAGCCGTAACGAGCATAAAAAGCCCCATTCAGAGCATTCGAACCTAATTACCCTCCCCGACTACAAAGGAGGGTTCTAATTAACGATATTATGTCAAATAATTTGTTTAACGGTCTTATTCGCGAGTTGGATTGGATTTAGTTTGTTTTTGTACGGCATATTTGTTTTTTTGAAACGATTTGGTATTTAATTTTAAATCCGTTATTTTAATAGGATATATTTCGAGGTTATTTCTTTATAAGTATGTATTTACTTTTGATTTATTTTTGCTTACATTTTGTAATTGTATAGGACCGAAACAAAATCGTCTTAATTAAATGTTATATGTAATTAACACAGTTGGCCCAATTCATTAACAATGACCTCAATCAATATTCAATATAACATAATTAATTATTAAAAGAAATTAAGTTTGCCTACGGTGTTACAGTATTCAGTGTATAACGCATAGTTAGCTGGAAATCCATATTGCTGTACTGAAGGGTCGGCTAATTGCACTAATCCAATTAATATGGCCAATTGTAATGACAAATGCATTGTTAGCAATGACAGATTGTAGACGAGCAGAGGCGCAAATTAAATATCGTATAGATGGAGCACTTCATTCAATGTGTCTTGTTTTTCATTTAATGTGTGAAGACAAAAATTTATGTAAAATTTTTGTCTTCACATTTGTCATATTTGGTAGCCATAGGTACTATACCAATGGCTACCGATGACATACATTTTGCTCTCTTAAATACTCTTTCGTAGAGTCTTGAAATGAGTAAGACGACAGTATACAAGTACAGTTTTACATGTAAATATTGCAGAGTCATTACGTTAGGTAATGTGAATCTATTTCTACTTGTATTTTCGTAAAGGTCTCAATGTCTGATGAATCAAAAAGAAATCAAGAGTAGCCAAATATTACCTTTTATTTTATATTATCGTGGTGCAACGCATAGTTGCCTCAAGTACTGTATGTACATACGTTACGTCTACTCGAGTTGTGTTGAGAAAATAGAGAGAAATTTTTGAAGAAAAATTATGATAGCGATTTTTGGTTATAAAAATTATTAATATAAAAATTTTGTAAAATAAATATGCTCGAGCTGCATAATTTTCATAACCAAAAGTCGCTATCATAATTTTTCTTAAAAAATTTCTCCCTATTTTCTCAACACAACTCGAGCATCACCCATCTAATGAGATGGGTGACCTTAAAATTATTTTAGGTCGCCCATGTAATGATTGATCTACAATTATTGTATTATCTCGAGCTAGGTACTTGCCTCGGAAGTCACATTAAGCTGTAGGTCTCGCTTGTATTTGCAGTCGTTAAAACCCATCAATCCACTTTTGAGCCACTACTCAGGCCCAATGGCCTGAGTAGTGGCTCAGAACACATTCTCTTTATCCATTCATAATATAAGTCGCAGTAGCAGCGACATGAAAATGGCTGATTATAGTCAATACAAAAGTCAAAAAATAGTAGGAGAAAAAATGTCGACTTTTACACTGACGTTGCTTTGCATCGACGCCCAGCTGACGCGAGCCATGTTCGAATTTGACGCGCCGCATCCATCACAGTGTGACGCGGGCATTGTACATACCTGCACTGCGCCTGCCCGACTGGGAGCCGTGTCAGAATTATGACAGGGATTTTGGATCCATTTTACCTAACATGGAATTATATGTAATCGAATATTAAATCACCTAATAAGTCATCCGAACTACTCTATCGCAGAATACCTTACATAAAATATTTGTCTCGCCCATTGTAATGCCTGACAAGGTGCATATGACTATGTTGTTATAAATAGAATTATGACACATACATATGTAATGCAATAAAATAAATCAATCCTTACGTTACACAATACAGCTATACAAAAAATCTCTTCTAAACGTATTACCCGTGCGTACTACCTACTACCGGTTCATTTCCCATTCGTTTAGCCTCGGAGCTCATGATTACCTATTTTTTTTCTTCTTCACCTACTCGATCTTCGGCATCCTTAGTTGAAGTTATGTAATACACAAAAGCTACAGTTTGTTTAGTCGGATTTCCATTACAAATAGACATAATCCAACCAAGTCCAATTTTCGAAACTGACGGACCCGTCACCGGCTTAAACACATTCGTATTAAAACAATAGTATCGCTCTGTCCTGTCATAATTCTCAGGGCCCCAGAGGTTGGATTAGCAGACATTTGAGAGCGGCGCGCACTAATTGAGTTAATATTTGGTTATCGGCGCCGCGCACTCCCAGACTAAGCCGAACGAATTAATGACACAAATTTATCATTATTAATGCCCACATGATCCCTTCTCGCACCTGATTTTATGTTATGCTACCGTGGAATTGTTTTGGCGAACTAACTTATGCCTATAAATAAATAAATAAATAAATAAATAAATATATTGGGACAAATCACACAGATTGAGCTAGTCCCAAAGTAAGTTCGAGACTTGTGTTATGGGATACTAACTCAACGATACTATATTTTATAATAAATACATATATAAATAAACATCCAAGACCCGGGCCAATCAGAAAAAGACCATTTTCCATCATGACCCGACCGGGGATCGAACCCGGGACCTCTCGGTTCAGTGGCAAGAACCTTACCACTGCGCCACCGAGGTTGTCAATATAATGCCTATAGTTTCGCTCTCGTTAGTCTATCAATGGATACCATCTTACTCAGTTACTCATCTACAATATCATGTTGAAACAGCGAAAGAAAAACACCGCCTGGAAACCAGCATTCCTAATAGAAGATTGAAGGTCAATTTACACGTGTTTCGTATATATATATAAAATATCTTTTATGATGGAAATTTTATCAATTAGAGTTAGTTGCAACGTCAAATTTGACGTTGACTTTAACCGGCCCGCCGCTGACGCTTAAACAAAGTGGCGTACTTTGTGTTTTTGTGCGCAAGTCAAAGTTAACGGTGCAACTTACCCTTAAACTTAATCGATATTGGGAATTAAAAACCTAATGTTTTAACTGGCCACGGCCGGTTCGAGTCGGCTGTATAGCGTCGTTCAATTCGACAGTTTTACGACAAAAGGCTCGTTTATTTGCGCGTTTCGCCCCGTTATGCCTTTATGACACTTTTTATAGCGCTACTACTTCATTTTGGCAGCTCCGGAGGATTAAAGGATTGAGATTAATACAGATTTATATTTGGAATGTAAGTACGGATGACGTCTATAGTCAACCTTGTATATCCAAATATACAACAATTTATTCACTGTACTCATTTTCACAGTATAACAATGTTCATGAAATGAAACAACTTCCAATAAAAATAAATAGTGAAAGAAGAACGATTTCGACTTTCCATAACTAAGTCCGATCAGTTGATCATACAATTTGTATGAGAGATCGAAAAATCGATTGCTTGGATACAGACTTAATTTCATCATCCGTATTTGCTCACAAAATGTATGCAAAAAATAGTCTGTATATTGTGTGACTATACTTGATAACTATAAAGTTTGTATTACCATTTTCATATAAAAAATGGCGTATAAAATAATATATATGTATATATCACTAAATATAGAAGCTCTAATGCTACATTCAAGTCTTGTTTCGATACCGTACATCAAGCAAATTAGCTTGGCAAACAAAGCCAGCGATCAATGCACAATCACCGTCTAATCACGGTGACGTGCTCTGACGTGCATTGACGTCCATCGCACATGACGTATTGGATGTCTGTGACGCTAATGAATTAGTGCCGAACCTGGACACGCTTGATGGAAATTAAAATTGAATGACGTCACTCAATATTGATCGGAGTGGTTTTTTGGCATAGACTAACGAAAGGGGTGTTTAACTTGTGTGCGTAAAAGTATTAGAATGTATTCCGATTGTTTTTGTTTTGTTTGATTTTTTTATAAGCTGTTTTCTATATTGCACTTATTAATTGTAAGATGACCTTCAATATTTCATGGATCATGTTTATATGTTTACATTATTTTTTAGAATTTCAGAAGTGTCTTAGGTTTGTAGAAAAGGTAGGTGTTTTACTTTCCACTTTTAGGAAATTTATCCACTTTAATCATTTCGATGGTGGTATATAGGTTGGTGTTATATGAATTTGGTAATAATAATGATTGGCAGTCATTATCATTTTCAAACTACATCAACGCACTGTAACTATTCAAAACTGTAATATGAAGAACAAAAATGTATCTGTTATATTTTATTGATTTGGAGTGTTTTCTGGTTGTCTCCATAGGCCTATTACGAACAAAATTATCTATAATAAGTGTTTATTACATAAATAAATCTAAAATTATAGACAGATTCTTCGTGTCACGTGATAAATAGGTCAATACAGTTTATTTATATCATCTAAAGTGTCAATTCTATGTATTTTTTCTTATTAATTTAATCTAAGTTCCTAAATTGCGAGAAATTCCGGAGAAGAAAGAATTTATATACGGCACATCCCTATAGTGATATAGTATTTATTCAATGTCTATAGTCTATAGAATGGAACCTAATCACCATTAATTTGGATAAACCCACAATGCTCAGTATTCGGCCGGAATCAGTATTCAATCAAACATTCCTAGTTCGATGAGGTCACGGATGCCCACATCAGTAATTAGATCGAATTAACGCACAATTAAACTCGTAATCACTGATAACAGACGCCAGTGCGATGCTGTTAGCTAGTAATAACAAATAGGTAATAACATAGATAAAAGAAATATAGATAATATTTTATGTTTGTTTTTTGTTTATGTACACATTGAAATGTTATGTTATCTTTTTTTTTTGTAAATAGAATAATCGAAGAGAAATTACATATTTTGAAAATGAACTTTATGTTTCTCTAAAATTGTCTTTCATGTAGGTAGCAAACATTATGGATTTTTTATTATTGTTTTAGACTTCTGAATAATGGAAAGTTTTTAGAAAATTAGATTGTAGTGTAGTTATTTTAGAGTACCTACATACGACATGAGCCACAAGGTTTGGCAAAGATACATTTCTCAACCCCTTTTTTTTTAAATGAACCTCCATATATATTCAATTGATTATGATTACATAAATGGTGCATCATCAGTAAATCATATATATCATATGTATAACAGGATACATTTCACGTCAAAACATTCCTACCTAGATACTTGTCGACATCAAAGAAATTCTCATCTTTACAAAGGGTTGGAACTCAAAGCCTTGAACGTGACACTTGGATGTGGCATTGTAGTAGCTGGTAAATACAACATGGCGGAAAATTAATGAAAAAATTAAAATATAAAACTTTAGAAGACCACATTGAATAAAAAATGGAAAATGTTGGAAGATGCTAATATGCCATGACACGTGCATAAATCAGGAATATATTAGCTAAACAAAAATTATAATTCTATGGGTCTGTTTCGCCACTTTTTCTCATACATTGTCGTACTGTAATCTGATTGATTAATTAATCGCCAGATGAATCTAGCTAATGTGATTGGCCAATTAGCTTTATTCAACTCTTGTGAAACACAATTTTTGTGTTAGATATTTATGCTATCAAATATCAGCAAACATTGAAACGGGCCCTAAGTCGCATAGAACTCTTATAAACTACATATCTTTTTCTTAAACTGCAAAGATCGAGTAAAAGGTTTTTACCTATTCGATAAATCCTTTTACTCAATCGTTTCAGCTTACGAAAAAGAGTTCCTATTTATAACTTTCCCTGGCAGTTAGCTACCACACTGCGCCCGAGTTATGGCTCAAAGTATTCGAGATGGCCCGTTAATGTAAACAATTTAGCAAAGACATTCCCGCCATGCCGCCGCTCAACTCCATCACGAGACTAGCATTTCACTGCTATATTTTGAAGACATCTCAATTATTCATCGTTATATTTTTCAGCTAAGTTTTCAAGCTCGGAATTTGAAATGAATTTGTTTTTTTAAGAGAATGTTTTAATCAGCATTCATGGGTTGTACCTATTAAAGTTTTTTTTACGTACCTATTCAATGTACTTAAGTACATGTCTTATAAAGTTAATTGAAACCTTTGTAACCTATGTATTATGAATGACATAAATTTTTAATGGTTCAGGATATTTTAAAGTGATTCGTTTTTTGTTGTAATCTAGCAACGTAACTAGCAGTCACGTCATTACAATGTACATTATTAACTATTCAGGTATACTTATTATTTTACATTACATTATTAACTATTACATTACATTATTAACTATTCAGGTATACTTATAGGATTGCTATATACCCTTGCTCGATGTGCGCTCTCGATCTACCTAATGAAATGTTACGCTTTATTTTATTTCACGACTATATTTTTTAAACCTTTTGATGACATAAGACATATCCCACTGCAGGGCCAAGGATTTTCTCTTATTCTCCCACCCGTCTCGATCCAAGGCAAAGTCTGGCCATTCTTTTATAAATTGTTGAGGTTATCCCGCCATCTACTCTTAGGTACCAAAAAAAACTATATTTTATTGGCCCACAAAATAGTTTTATAACATAACATGATACCTATATAATACATATTTCAAGGATTCATTGGCCAATTGAAAAACCAAGAAATAAGTGCACGTAATGCACTGCCAATGGAACATTATAATTGACAAGAGTACCTATGGACAAGTAGGTATTGCATTAAATTGACAAATTACAATTGAAACATGAAACACACGATGAAATAGTTTTTCAAAGCAACTAAAACAAATGTCAAATCATTATTGTCATGTGTAGTATATTTGTGTTATATGTGTAATATATTTCTTATTAAGTTGTGTGTTATGTGTAATATATTACATAGTAAATTTTATG
The DNA here is from genome assembly GCF_027563975.2 of Plodia interpunctella. Taxonomy (NCBI): domain Eukaryota; kingdom Metazoa; phylum Arthropoda; class Insecta; order Lepidoptera; family Pyralidae; genus Plodia; species Plodia interpunctella. Next base: position 7,068,132 of record NC_071297.1, on the reverse strand, counting down.
TTAGAAGAATTGCTGTGAACTGTTGTTCCAAAAATAATTATTGCCGATAATTGCGAATACTTAACTGGACAAACTAAATTTAAATTGGTATCGATGATAACGAATAGCTTCATAAAGTGTCCTTTAACGATGATACTTCACAAGCCACGCCCACCTGTCACGTTTTCCGTCCAGACGGGGCGGGGCGCGGGGTGGGCGGAGACCAGCGCTGGGCGGAGGCCCCGCCCCCCTCTGATCACGCCCACCCGGCGAAGCCTCAGTCGCAACAGAATCGTTGCCATGAATGATACTCTCATCAAGTCAAGCTTCAAGTTTTATTTGGGTTTGTAATAAAATATTTAGCAGGCATTTTGGGAAAATAAAAAAATGAACCTCGGAATCTCATATACATTGGTAAATTTATATAACGTCGGTCGTTTTATTTTATTCCGTCAATGTATATCAATATAATGTACCTAATATCACTGGTGTAGAGGAAGAAGAAGATTATATATTTATTGACTCAAGTGTCAGTAAATATTGTGATTGATTTCAAAGTTTTTTATAGTAAATATATACAAATGATTACAGAATTAATAATTCTGTACCTAATCTAAGACAGGAAGTATCTTTGGAAATACATGTATACATTCCCCTTACGTTGATGCTGTTTATCATCCATCTCATGATTATATTTCACATAAAGGTGTTTTATCTGAATCTCAAAACGTTTTCAGATTTCAAATTTAGAAATTTCACTATTTTTAGCTTTTAAATTATAAATAAAAACATGGAAAGCGATTGAAACAAAATATTTAAACCGATCTTATCAAGTATTTTACAGATAGTACTTATGAAACAACAGACCAACGCTAGGTATAAAGCGTTAGCGTAGGTACTAGTAGGTACCTAAATAGATCTAAGTAGGTATTCTTTTCATATTGACTAATTACATTATCTCAAATTCTCGCTCTGGTTGACTGGAATATATCCCTTCGTGGAATAAATCCGCCAGTATATTTAAAACTTTCTGTTGTGTAGGTTTGTACTTTTAGCATGTGTTCTTTATGCAACAAAGATACTTAGTAAGTAAAACACAGTATTCGAAGGATATAAATCTTCAATTTTTGGAGCAGCACTAGGTATAAAGATAAGCTCTAAATTCATTCAAAGTTATTCAAAGATCCGGCGCGCCGCGGGAGATCTCCATAATGCTTATTTCATTACTCTTTGTTCCTACGGGGACCGCTCAATAACGTTAAATGTCTCGTTCCAAGGAATATTCCGGGAAATATTGGCTGGTTTCAAGCTGAAGATTTTAATTTTAGAAATTTTTATTTTTTAAACTTTATGATATTTGATAAGTTTATAGAATGTAATTCGGTTATAATTTTTTTTTAAGTTTCAAGCTTAGGAGTTTAGTTTTATATTGGTAGATGCATGCATGTCACACATATTTGCTTTTTTAAAATAAAGTTTAATTTTAGAACATTTTATTTATTAAACGTTATGATATTTAGTACGAGAATGTATCTACATTTATAGTTAGCAGTGCTAGTGGTGCTAGTAAGTATAATGAAGCAAAGCTGATCAAATATAATGGGCAGGAAAGATTAACTATGGATGACAAATTTCCTTATCACTAATCGTAAAGAAAGAAAAAGAATCGTAAGAAAATCGTAGTCACTACTAAGAAATATATAGTTTCACAATCTTTTCTTCGCAGATATTTTTTTGAATAAAGAATCTTTCTTTAAAAAAAAAAACAAATTTTCCGAGCGTTGGTTTTAATTTCAGTTTTAATTATGTAAGTTATGAAAAACAGTGGAATCGGTTATCGCGCTCATATTTCATGTTTAATCTGCGGTGATTAATTAAGAAAGTGCCGAGGGCCACTCCGACCAGTATACATCATAATGCACCGATGTTTTATTTACACACAGAGATGTATCACGAACTGTATTTATTTATTTACAACAATTCGGATTCTTGTAATTATGTGTTTACATTATATAAATAAAAAATAACCAAAATCTAAATAGGTACTATGCGTCAATAATAATTAATTTTGAACTCACGAATACATTCGAATATCTTATAATAACTCGATCCATGATGCTGCTGACAAGGAAGTAGGAGACTGAGCTATCCTATCCTAACTAATATATATATTTTTTTAATTTTGCATACATGTACTGAGAAGGACATACTTACACATTTCATCTGTACCCGTGGGAAATTTCACGTGGGCGAAGCCGCGGGCGATAGCTATTTTGCCATCAATTGGTCGATTCATCCTGCGAAGGACTCAAGTTACATTTTACAAAGTATTTGGATTTTTTTCCTCAATTGGCGCAACATATTTTGTCACTCAAACGTTTTTCATGTAAATTTTAGAGAAACAAAGAGGTTGTACATGGATCTTTCTTGTATTAATTTTGATGTATTTTCTTATTTTTCGTACAAACAAATTATTACAAACAAAAATGAAACAATTTATTTATTTAATTATCTATTGTTAGATTACTAAACAACATAAACAAATAGGTAAGCCTTTAGGTATATATAAATCTAAAGTTTCAAATATTTATATTATTAAGTAATTTTAATGTTTCAAGTACGTATTGTTCTCTATTCTCAAAACTGGTTCAAGCTTAATTGTATAATGTGTACATTTTACTACAATTCTTGGAGATACTCGTATTAATATTTATTTTTAGAACAATAGATTCCACTGCTAATTATTATTAAATCTAACATACCTATAGGTATAAAAGTTCGTATTTAGAAAGCTAAATTTTAGTTTTCCATGTCAGTATATTTTGATATTGACTTACGGATTTTTTTATTAATTTCGGTATATATTAAAAATATTTAGTGCATCTCCTAAGTACGGCCCCTACTAAAAATTAGCAAACGTAATTCATTAACCGCCAAGATTGCAAAGTCCTTTATTTCAGCGGTGTCACTCGCGAGCACTTTTTAATTCCGCCGCATTATCATTGTTCTACCCTGATTTATGAGCGCGCTGTAGAAAAATACGGAGATAATGGTCCTAACACCTTAATTAAAATGCACCAGTTAATTGATGAGAAAATGCTTACTGTTTTTAAATGGAATAAATATCTCAAGTATAACTTATAATTTCTCCTTGTAAGTTTTTAGAAGGTTTTATTTTGCAAAGTCTGTTATACTATAAATATAAATATATATATATAAATGTCTGTTATACGATAAACTAAAAAAACTACTGCACGGATTTTCATGTGGTTTTCATCAATAGATAAAGTGATTCCTATGGAAGGTTTAGGTGTATAATTTATTGTTTTTACCCGAGCGAGGGCGACAACTAAAATGTATATCTATTATATAAATGTTAGTCATATTATTATATATTTTAGTACAGATATAAATTTTAATATAAAATTTATATCTGTTAAATACTTACTACATTTTTCAAGCCGAAGGCTGAAGAATACGTGTGTTTGTTCTCTATGTAAGTTTACTGGCTCCCGATAGCCCGGGCTCATAAATAGACCGTGAAGTACCGCTTCTGATATAAGGTGGGTCATCACAGTCCTTACTCACGGCTATCTGCGGAACCCGATCAGAGTCCTGAACAAAATAGCCCAGTTGTAATTTCATATATAGAAAGAAGAAACAATAATGGTAAGCCGATCTGGCATGATAGACACTGTTCAAATGAGTTTCTTTCGGCATTTCTTCTCAGCAGTGGTCGTTCCGAAATGCCAGTAGTTTGTAGCTTGTGAGAAATAACTATAAATATAAAAATTGACGAGAAAAAGTGCCTGTGAAGGTCTAATTTCTGAATTTGAATTTTGAATTCGATTTGATACCTAAGCGTTTTTGGGAAATAGGATCTTGACAAACAAACGCGTTCTTGAGAAATAGGATCTTGACAAACAGACAGACATAGACGGACAACAAAGTGGTTATAAAAAGTGCTAAAAATGTATTAATGATACTTACAAAAATTGATAAAACTTTAAGAAAATGCTTGTGTCAGAGAATCCAACTTTTTCAGAAAATACGAAAAGTAGTAATACTTTTGGTAAAAAAATTATATGTAGTTAACGTCCTTATAAAGGTCCCGTTTTTTCAGAGGTACGAAACCCATGAAATGTAATATTAATTTATTTCCTTGATAAATAAGTTGTTCTGAAAAAGATTTCGATGAAAATTATTCATGGATAGACATTTCGTGACAATATTTCACCTGCTTTGATGATGAAATTCATAAATATAAAATCAATAACTATGTTCACAAATAAGACTGGCCTAGAAAATAATAATACATAAGCCACATGTGAGCATACCAGCGAGTTCAAAATCGTTGAAGTTGTCGCCATGATCGAAGTCGGTCTGTTCTCATCATCAACAATTACTACGTTTAAATTTTCCGCTTTACCACTATAACAATATCCACAGTTTGCCTGTTATTGACAGATCCCGCGGCCACGAATCATCGCGAACAAATGCTTATTTGGCAACTGTTAATTAGCTGTAAAATCCCAGCTTTTACCTTTTGATGGCAGATAACTAGGTAAACACTCCGTTTTTGAACGTTTTATCAAAGTGTATCAATAATTTATCATGTAGCACATGAAACTTCATACTTCATACCCTATCTGTTATTTACAATTATTGCTTTGTTCATTTACGATTGTTGCATTTGTCCTCTTTTATGATCCTTTTCCCTTTCATTCAGAAATTCTCGCTAGAGTACGCAGTATATATTTTTTCTCTAGTTCACTATCTTTTACAGTAATGTTTTGTATGCTTTTTACTTTATCGAAACTTACATAGTTGCATCACATAAGTTTAACAAGAAACAATATACATTGTTTCTTGTTAAACTTATATAGTATATATTATAGAGTAAATAATACTATTTACTCTATACGTACATAGGTAGCAACGAAGGTAAGTTCAAGCCAAGCGAAAAAAGACGCGCGTTTAAAAAAAGACACCTTTGCCACCCCGAGTGGAAAATTGTGCTAAAGCTAATTAGCTCATCAATACATAGTCAGTTTCATTAAACGGCGCATTAATTGCCGCACGAGGGTTTTTGAAGCCATACAGCTAAGCAAACAACCACTCGAGCTCTGTGCTGAAATTGCACCCTAATTACAGCCTGTTGAAAATGGAAATACAGAACGATAGACGATTTTTTAAATACCACGAGTAAGTATTGTATTAAAGTTTTAGGAGTGTGATAGAGAGAAAGCGAATTATGTACCATAAAAGATTATTAAAAATTTCATAAAGATTATTAAAAAAAATGATTATTGAAAATTTCCATGTTAATTATTTTCTTGTTAAGTTTCACTTTTAAAATGTTTGTGGGTGTTTTACGAAAATATTTTTTTACTGTTAAAATATATATGAATAAAGCAAGACGACCTCAATGGTGCAGTGGTAAAGTGCTTGTCTCTGAACTGAGAGGTCCCGGGTTCGATCTCCGGTCGGGTCATGATGGAAAATGATATTTTTCTGATTAGCCCGGTCTTGGATGTTTATCTATATATGTATATGTTATAAAATATAGCATCGTTGAGTTAGTATCCCATAACACAAGTCTAGAACTTACTTTGGGGCTAGCTCAATCTGTCTGATTTGTCCTAATATATTTATTTTAAAAAATTCTCTAATCAATGTTTACAAGTTCATTAGGGAACGGTAGCTGAGATAAATTCCATAAAACAAGATTCATCCGTATGTATATTATCCTGTTATAAACGTGATAAGTACCACTATTCTCTTTTTCATCTGAGCGTCAACCTGGCTGTTCTTTAGTCATTGAGCATCGGAGCCCATGGGTCGCTTTCCTACTTTTTCGTGTCCACTTCTCATGGTTATCGATCGACATCCCTAATTCGGCATGGTACTACCGACTGCTCGAAATTATTGGAAAATGCACGAAGGGCCATAGTAGGCATCGTGTCACAAAATCCTTGTCAGACCACATGAGTACCACTTCTATTCTCCCCTTATTCTGTGTTAAAGTGTGCCGACATTTCTCTCATATCTCGCTTACCACGAGCGCACTCGCGAAAAAGTCTAATTAAGGTTAATTATGTTAATAATTAAAATAACACTTAACTCTTAGGCTAGAATCAAAGCGAGATTCCGAACGGCTGGTGCGTGTAACGTGCCACTTGCGTTGAAACAATTTTAGGGTTTCGCAATAAACAAGGAAACCTTATAATGTTGCAATACAATTCTGTATATTAAAAGCTGTAAGTCATTTACCAAACTCTGTATGGTTATTATTAATCTGTGGTCCACGTGGTAATATCCCATTATTTATAAATATTTTTATATCATCTTTAATTTAAATAAAACGTAATATTTATTGATCTTCACAAACTAAGAGAGTTGTTAAGAAAAATTCAAGCTACACGAACGAAACAATAACAAAATGAAGTACAACCAGCAAACATTTAACTAATTATGAAATCCGCTCACCTGCTTTCTAAGCAAACTCTTAACTCTCGCATTAGCATTTCAAATTATAGACAGCGGTAATTTTAAGGCAGTTGAAGTAACTTAGCTTCGAGGTTAAGTTACAATCCACGGTGAAATATATTTCAGTAAGTCTGAAATCACTTAACTAGCAATAATTAACTTTATTTACATTTTCCCTTGTTGCAAAACCTATAAAGCTGGGGTCACAATGAGATTTTCGCGGTCTCCATTTTTATTTAATTAAAATTTTTTGACGATTCATTCTCTGGCCTTATGCAGGTACATATTTGGCGTGATTTTTTATTTATAGGATATGCTAAGGCCTTCCAATATGACTGTCTAGCTGGGTTCCGGAGGCTTTTGGGCTGGCTGGGAATTTTGGGATAAAAAGTACCCCAGATGTTATTCCAGGTTATATTCTACCCGTGTACCAAATTTCATAACAATTCGTCCAGTAGATTTTACGTGAAAGAATCATACATCCTCACAAACTTTCGCAGTTATAGTATTAGTAAGGATACGAAGAGTATAACAGGGAATATAGTTATAAGTGTACATACATATACATACAAAAAAAATGTGTATTTGTATACAGATTTTTTTTTGTTTTTTTTTTTTTATATAATATTAAGAAATTGGGTATTATAAATTCTAGAAACAGCATTCACCTTTAAGTGGTTGTTAGTTAGTAATCATTAAATTTCCTAAATACAATTTAATATTTTAATTTATTTTCCTTTGAACCGTTCACAGTCTCACTAAGTCCGAAGCTTAAAATAAGTGGTTCCGCAGGTCGTGTAATTAAAACCATCCTTTGCTGATTTATCGCGCCCACAATTTATTCCTTTATCTGTTCGGCCACTAATATATCTTTATTCAGTGCATTTTCAGATAAAATTAGCGAATTTGCTTGCCTTCCGCTTGTGTTGTAAAGGGTGGAATGTTTTTCACTTTTCTCTTTGATTTATGATTGCAAATGTCTGAGGCGTTCTTTGTTTTATTTTAATTAAGATTAAATGGACTTGGACTTGGAAATAAACCCATTATTTGACTTTTAGAAAAGATAATTTGTTATATTTGAAGAGTATTTTTTATAAATTACTTAAATGAAAACAATATATTTTTATAGTTAGTTATATTCCCTATTTAATTTTAGAGTCTGTAAGCAATATTTTTTATAACAAATATATGATTTATAACAAATATTCCAACAAATTATGAAACATGCTATGCAACAATGAGCTCTTTTTAATTTCTATCAATACACAGAAATGCGAGAAACATGTAAACTCCATCCAATCATATCCGATTACTCACTGCAATGAATTCGTCGTTAATAACCGTAAAAAGCGCTTCATTAAATTTTTCGCCGGCGCCTGGCCATGTTAGTCGATAAGATTAATAATTCACAGTTTACGGTGTTTAGAACTGTTGCATGGCGGCGTTATCGTCGCGATCTCGCTGCGGTGCGGCGACGTCATGCATCTGGAGCAATGGCCGCCAAACTTTTTAAATTTGGAACGGGGCGTGAACTGGACACTATTTAGCCTATTCGGATATGCTTTTATTGAAAAAAGTAGTGGTCAGTAGCTGGCACTTGATGTTATTTCTAAAATATCACTAGAAATATGTCCCATTGCTCAGTCGTGATCCGTAGTGACGACGTAGCACGTCACGGTTCCGTTATTTTCTATAAGATTTGACACTGACGTGCGTAGTCGTACGTCGATACTTCATACGCTACGTATGAAGTATCGACGTACGACTACGCACGCCTACGCTACGCCTTTATCCAATGCCGATAGCGTCTTTATCCAATGCAGAGTTTGAGAATCACTGAATCCCAGCTGCCGTGGGCAAGGCGTAATGTGCGTCGGGCACGCGATACGTGCGGTTTACTTTGTGTAATGGTTGTGTGGAACGCTTTGCCGATCGCTCCGATTGGCTGACTGAATGTCTTTATCTGCCGCTCATTCGGTTAATGTAACTAATCTGTTTCGGACAATTTCAGTTCGGCGTTAGGATTAGCTATTTCATATGTCTACCTATATGTATAAAAGTTACTTGAGCATGTCAATATAATTACTGCTTTAGACTAGCAGAGGAATGAATCAATTTGTACAATGTAAGCTTTGTAAAAATGGAAGGAAAAATCACCAATATACGTGTAACTTGCCATAATATAGCGATTTATTACAGACTAGCTTTTGAACGCGGCTACGCCCACGTGAAATTATAGCAAACATGATTTTCATAAAAACTTTCTCCCTCCATTATAGTAATTTGGGGGTTGATTTTTGTATCGATCGGAATCGGTTCAGCGGTTTAGCCGTGAAAGCGAAACAGATAGACAGATTTTCCTATTCATAATATTAGCATAGATATGGAAGTATGGAGACGCAATACATATGTTTCACAAAGAAATATTTATTTTCCGATAAATAGGTAATAGTAAATATGCCTAACCAGTAACTCATATTTTAGCTCTCGAAAGTATTCAAAGACACTCCTTTTTCATAACATTTATTTACACAAATTTTAAATACAGCAAAATCGAAATTTTTTTTTAATGATATTTTAATGATGTTCTAAGCATAGGTATGTGAGTAGGCTATTATATATTTACATATTTTTAAAAGGTACCAAAACAAAGTTTCTTGTCATCATGAGTTTTATGAAAAATAAAATAACCATTGTTTCTGTAGCTTTTCTCTACAACACTTCGCTTTCGCTAACTGTAGGTAGGTGCGTATTCCACGCTTTTCAATATTGGTTTACAATACCAGTCTATTTGTTTGAAGCTGGGATTTTATTTGCAGCAGGCAGTGGTGTAATTAAACTGGCTATTTGGTAAAAATGACACTTTGTGCCCTGCGGGCGTCATCGGGCGCGGGATTTTGTATCTGCGGCGTGGCGTTTGTGGCGAAGCATATGTAGATGCAATATTCTACGGGACTTAATTTGATTTGATGCCTCTTTGATGCTCCTCACAATTATAGAAAAATCAGTGAAAAAAATTTCCGTAACTAAATGGGAAAAACGGAACTCTGATAGATTCGTCATATCTGTCTGTTTGTCCGTCTGTATGTCACAGCCACTTTTTTTCCGAAACTATAAGAATTAGGTATACTGTTGAAATTTGGTAAGTAGATGTATTCTGTGAACCACATTAACCGCTTTATTAATAAACATTTAATTCTCTGATTAGGCTTGGAGTAGTTTTTCTATGTTTTGTTCCTCTCTCTCTTTTCAGTATTTGACATTGAAAGAACGAGACAATACAAAGAATAACTATTCCGAGGCTAATCAGAGAATAACGTTTTTATTAATAAAGGGATAAGATTTAACAAAAATATTTTGTATGGTATGGTATTTACATAGTGAATAAAATGTTCACTGATGTTTCTGTGTTTGAAGAGAAGTTTTTTCTACATACCGAAATGCTGATTACTAATTGCACATCTATGTTACTTTTTTATTTTTTTTAAATTAATATTTATCATAGGAAATATAGTATATATAATAGTTATGTACGTCCACACGATACAAAATTACAGGTTTTAGAAACACTGTGCTAAACTGCGAAAAGAACTCTAGACTGACGTGAAAGAAATATGTAATGGTTCCTTGTTTACTATGGAACCAAAAAGAGGCGAGTTCAAATGAATAAATGCAACCAAAAGTCCAATAGAAACGAAGCCGCGGGCGCAGCTAGTCCTGAACAAATACGTTTTGCACAGACAGAAAAAAATGGCTTCGTGGTATTTAAATAAAGCAGCGACATGAGAACAACGAAGTTGGCAGCGTTGCCAGCACCTCATATTATTAAGCACATATTTGACCGGCAACGGCCCATTAATCAATTTTTGCATTTTTAATTCACCCTCATTATTTGCCAGTGATTTCATTCGCACTGTTGTTCCAACAACGTTTAAAAATTTAAACGGACGGACTCAAAACGAGAATTTCCAAGTAATTTGCAATTTATCATGTGCGCCGCCAAATGAGCAAATATTTTCCGTTTGTTAAGCCAGTTGTAATTAATATAATATGCGGAAGTTTTAATTTTATATGCAGTTTGCTTTCCGACCTTATGGTTTTTAATACTCATTAAAATTATGGTTTAGTTTGTGTTTCAACGATCGGAATTAATTAATTGAAGTACTAAATACTAAGCATTTGTTTTTGCTGCGATTCTCATTCGATTTTCGAAATTTTATGTTTCTTTAATTACCCAACGTTGAAAATTATTACCTTTTTATGAATAATATTTGACAAAGCATTTTAGACGAGGCGTAACTGTGTGTGGATAGTTACGTTGAAATGTCGCTTTATTGTCAACGTACACAACGTAATACGTACACGCCAATAAAAGTATACATAAATATACTCTTTTCACTTCGATTGCAAGGAAATTGTCAAAACTAAAACAAGCATTCTAATATTTTTGAATGTACCTACGCATCTGTTATCTTGGCCAATTAAATGAGTTTACTTTTTTGCTATAGAATTTACTTTGCATGAAATTTTCGCTTCTATGCAATAAAATAATTCACAGAGCTTAAAATTTTACCTACATCCAAACATAATTACAAATTTTGCAGGAGCAAGAAAAGTGAAAAAAAAGGTTATACAGTCGTACGTTGTTACTGTAAGGATTTACCATTTAGATGATGTTAGATACACAAGTACCAAACTACGTGATACAATCTACAGACAAACCGCATTCGAAATTTAAAAAATGATACTGGCAATTCAAAGCGCCCCACGCCACGTTTAAGCATCAGTAAATATTAAATGGTCGTTCATGTAACCGTTTTCGCTTTACATTTTTTGACGTGGGCCTGTAATTGATAAAGGCGGGCTACCCATGACATGCTGAATTTATACGTATTTAAAAGCTTCCGTATCGCGGATTCTATTTTTAAAATTAATCCGTGAGATTTCCACCGTCAAATGGTTTTTATTTTATATTGTATGGTTAATTAATTTATATGTTGCCTGCATTTCATAAGTTTTTGTGAAATACTATGTGTTCTCTGTCCGTAGAAATTATGAATCATAAACAGATTTTTCGGAAAAATATTTATTGTATATACTTAGGTACTACAATATACATTTTTAAGTAATAACTAACTTTTCATAATTAAGTCTTAAAAGAAGAAAAAAACAATCACTCTAAACAGTGTTTTAAATATCAAGATTATTCTTTAGGTTACTTTAGTAGGAATAAAATAATACTTATCTAAAAGCCCGTATCTAGAATAATTAGTTCAAACAAGCGCTGACAGCGGCAGTTAGGCGGTGTATGAATTTATGTATGGCATGCAAATAAGTCGGAAGCCTAATCTTATCGTACGGAGCTCACGAACCGCGCCCTTTTGCTTCAGGCCTTCAGTCCTGAAACTAATACATATATCCTATACTAACAAGCAATATTGTACTTAGTTTTGTTCTTGCGCTTTCTATAACAACGATATCACCCTAATTTTTATGTGGGAAAATTCGTTATTTCCACATTATCACACTAAAAAACCCGGTTACCTGGGTATTTATATTAAAAACTGTATTTTCATTATAAATAAAAGAAATTTTACTTACCAAAAGATCACAAATGATTCAAAAGAAGGTGACATTCCAAACTTAACATGTAATTTAACCATAGATACATACAATTAAAAACATGATAATAAACACATTTCTTGATTGAAACAATTAAATCAAGAAAGCTATCAATAGATTATTAATGTTATCAATAGATAGTAGATATAGTTTGTACTATTTTTATAAGTACATATAAAATCTATAGCCAGCGAGTTTGATGTTCAACTTAACAACAATAGCTAGACTGGAATGCTGAATTATGTTTAACAGTTTTGATGTCTAGACGATACCCAACTACCTGTCGGTGGTTGCGTACGCAGTTCCCAAAGTAATCACACGCCAGGTACGACTCCTAAACACCTTAATAATCATGACAACTTGTTTCAACGTGGGTACAATGCTAACTAGTCCGACGCAACTTTAATACGAACCACTACCTTAAATATGCCATTCTAAAATCCAAATTTAAAGTAAGATAAGCTCTATTAGGAGGTAATAAATGCGAAAGCTATTTTGATGTGTGTGAAATGTAAGTTTGCGTTATTGTACACAAACTTGAGCTAAGTTGGAGCTGTCAAATTTGTTTAGCGGCAAAGGAGGGCGCTCAAGTTGCGAGGCGGGGTGCCGCGGGCGACTAACTAAGCGCTTACTTGACTAAAACTAAATTGTTACATTTGAGTTGTAAAATTAATGCCGCGATTTATGCAAGATGGTTTGAGGGCCATGTGTGGGTTTAATGCCCCTTCTGCTACATCTATATCTACAGCAATTAATTGGTTTGTTGTTTTAGACACTATACTGTTTCAAATTTATAAGAATTATCTATATTATTACCAAGTACTTAGGTGCTTATGTTGTATGTTATGTTATTTTTGAGTAATTAACCTTTTCACGGACACTAAACCAGGCGCATTAGAAGTTTAATTGTTATAACGTCTCAGTTAACTCACTAATGTTCATAGCAGATATTTTACTACTTATCCTCTCTTTATTTGTAGGATAATGTGAAAGAAAAAATCATTACCGTTTTATGATAAGTATATTTATTTCCTGACTAGGTACTGCGAAATATTTGATAAAAAAATCGTAAATTGTTACTATAATTTATACAATGTGTGGTTACAACATTATTCAATTCCTTTTGAATGTTGTTGGAAGTGAGTTTACTCACTTTCATCGTATGTGTGTGTGAAGCACCAAAGAAATTTCCAGCTCGTGTGTATCGGAATTCAATATTACAAGACTAGAGAGTTTGTTTTCAGACTAAGAAACCCAGAGAATAGTTGCTAAACATAGCACGGAGAAACGATCGTGTTACACAATACGCATTGCTAGAGATTCCCTGGTCAAAGTTCAGGAGAAGCCGTACTGGTGTGACCCTGCTAATTACAAATAAAAAATGTGTAATTCGACGCTGGTCCTGGCTGGTATTTCGTTACCTAAATTTAAAAGTTTTAGAAAAATCGACCCCACAATAACGTTGAAGAAACGTCTAATTTTTAAATGGCTGCTAGAAGTTTTTTATTCGAAATTCTAAAAGAGTTCTTTTCGATTTTTGAATTTAAGACATTCGGCTAAGAAAAAAGCAGTACACGAGAGATTGGCGGCTGAATAGGGTAGTTGCCTGTGTATAAAATAAAATGTATAAATGCATTCACATATAAAATCACGATAATCAAATGTCACATTAATTGATAAATTTCATGTAAAGTAAGATTTTGAATTTTTTAGTTCCCATCAAAGTATAATTGAAACGCTTTTTGATTTCAAGATTTGTGATATCATTTCGTCCCCACTCCCATAGCCCCAAGCCCCATTATAATTTTTGTTTTTGATACACGGAAAAAAGTATCTGATTTGACTTGATGGTAACTAAGTACCCTATTAGGTATTCTAGAAAACGAATCTTTAGATTACAATATACGCAATACATAAAGTCTGTAATTTTTCATGATTTTCAAAATCCCATAACTAAATTATATAAATATAGTGCTGGCAAAGTTGTCGATGGAAACACGTGTGGCGCCTGATACTTTAATATCGTGTCAATGGTTATGTTCCGACGCCAACGGTTATTACCTATATTATGTTTCTTTGAAACCGTTTCTATAGAGTATCTAGGCACTTTTTGCCACCTGGTGCTCATATTATAGCCTTTCTTTTTCGTATAGGTGTTCATTCACAGGGTAGGTAAAAACATTTCTTGTTTTTAATTTTTAATGGTTTCGTATAATAATGCTCTGTGGAAAATCTTAAACCTTCTTTATGCTTTCGATCGAAGAATTCATTGCTGTAAATTACTAAAATATTATTGTTTTTAAACATTTCACATTTATTTAATTATGTCTAACTCTGTCCTATTTTGTACCATATCTTTATTTTAAAGTAGTTCGTATAAGTTACATTCCTTATCACAAATATTTAGGCACTTTCTTTTTCTTTCTATTCGAAGGAAAAAAAAATTAAGTTAAAATACGAAAATAATCGTATGATACCTCAAGCAAGATATGAGAATAAGAAAATCATATATTTATTAATAATATTTTATTCCTAACAAATCGAATCAAAGCAAATTTAAACTATAGCGTCTCTGTTAAAGGCCGCTACACACTACACGGCGCTTCCGGAAGGGCGGTTCACACTACACGTCGCTCGTATTTCACAAGCGCCAAGTTCGGCAGTTAACCCGCGCGATTATGGCGCTGTTAACACGTGTTGCCGTATTGCTGTGATATACGTCACACTGAATCATGTCAAAAGTAGGAAAAAGTATGCGATATAAGATTTCCCGTTTTCCAATAACGTAAGAGAATGGCTAGATATACTTTTACACCAAAGCATGGTTGCTTTTGTTTCTTTGTTTTAGCCAATCAGAAACCAAGTGGATCACTATCACGATTATCGATCAATAAGTGACCTTATATACTTACGAAAGTACTGATTTCATAATGTAAATCAAGACTGTAGTATGGAGTTTAATATTCAAATTAGATTGTCAGTTGTAATGCAAGATTTTCTATAAAATACGAAAAATGTGCACAGCCGAATTTGAAATTTTCTAGTATAAGATCGAAGTAACAATATAGCTATCTATCTATATATAGTAAATATAACAAAATATATACATAAGTATTATCTATAATTCGACTTTAATATCATGTTGAATGTTTTAAAACTAGAATGTTTTGAACTGAGTTTAGAAGCAGTCAATAAACATGACAAAGAACTTCATACTTAAATGACATATAATGCTGGAGAATATTTTCATACAGCCGGGCTGTCGCCCGGGGCGACGCGGCTCCACTCAAGTCACTTTGTAACATTACACAGCCTTTATCAGACCAGACGGACCGCCACTGAACCTGACAGACATAGAACATAAACGAGTATGGTTCGTGTGAGAAAAAAAATGAAATCAGTGTTTTTTATCTATCACTGAGCAAGCAAACAGGCATGAATGACGATGATGATTCTCAAAAAAATCCGTTTTTTTGGAAAATAAAATCAACATCAAATTGTACTATTTTGGAACGTATTGAACGTAGAGAATTTGTTTAAAATTAAGTTGCATTTATTTTAAAAACTACGAAAAAAGTTTACGCAAAGCTTCCTTTATATGCAAGATGGCTGAGTAGACTTTCCGCAATCATGGCGTGCCTTTACGAAAAATACATGTGTTAGCGAACACAAGCCGAAGACTAATACTTACGTTTACTTACTCTCATCTATAATTAAATTGTTCATTACACTTATCTATACAACAAAGGCACCCATCGAAAAATATTCTGAATCGCCACAGTTTACGTCGTAAGTGGCTGTTTAGCGAAGACGTCTCACTGAATAAGCGTAGTGGGCCGTGAACGGTGAGGGTATCGTATCAGCTCTGAAGGGCCTGTGTAGTGGACGCGGACGGCAAATGAAACTTTATTGGACATCTTTCATTTGTCCCCTCCGACGCTCAAAGAAATGCCAAGTTCCTCCACACAGGTTCCAGGATAAAAAGCTTTTGGAAAATTAAGTAAAATATTGCAGATATGGACTTTGTTATATTATAGCGAAAAATTTAATATTTTCCTTGTCGACCTCCATGGCGCAATGGTTAACATGCCTTTCCGCTGCTCAAGAGGTCCCGGATTCGATCCCCTGTCAGGTCTAGATGGAAAATCATCTTTTTCAGATTGACTTGGGTCTTGGATGTTTATTATATGTACCTATATCTTATAAAAATGTGGTATCCCATAAATAGCAGTTTCCAACTCACTTTGGAGCTAACACAATCTGGGTGATTTATATATATTAAATTTTTTAGTAAATATTATACTAATATATTTTTATTATTTATTGAAATGTTGTAACTTCAACAATGTAGTTTTTTATTGATTCAAATTAAATCATTTTCGATTTCATAATAACCGCTTTATCATCATCATTTATTTACGTAGACCTTTTATACTAAGCTTATTCTATCCAACTGGAAAAATATCCAAGCGTAAATTTTTTTCCAAATATATCGTTTGGAAATAGAACGTATAAACACAAAATCGTATCACGAGTGCAAATATCGCGGTACAAAAATGTAACTAGAAATAACTCGCTCGGCTCATATCCAACATTCCGTCCGAGCGAAATGTCCTAGGAAATAAAATTGCTAAGCCGGACGCACGGACGATTCCCGAAATGTGTTTACAATGAAGGCCGGAGCGACATATTTCATCATTGCAAAGAATGCCTCCAACTCCATAAAAATGGAACGACGTAAACGGTACATGTGCAAAGAAAACGCGCTGTATCTATTGTACCTAAATGCTTTGAGTGCTTGTATTTTGACACCATTTTTCACCAAAAGAGTTCTTAAATGTCTGACGTGACGAGTTTTGAAAAACCTTTTTGTTAGACCTTTGATTTTAAAACGATTTCAATAAAATATGCACACTCATCTTCTCACTTTCCACCAAACACATTAATTCATTGAGACGTAACGTCCATTTAGACGTAAGGAATAAAAAAACACCTTTATGTACATTGTATGATTATACAATTCTGAGTGATATTTAAGATTTGTATATGATTAAAATTTTCTGTATCTGTACTTTTTATATCATTCGACTAATTTCCTCCCTTAAGCGTTCCTCCTTTCATAAGCGTAAAAAGAAATAATTCTTGGGTCAAAACCGGTTTCAAACAAATATTTTTTTCCTCCTTGTCAACTAGTTAGAAACCTACAGTTTCAATGACGGCCGAAGGTAAAAATATATACCTACAGCGTAACATCGTAGCACTCGAGAGTACAAGCGGCCCCTACATCCGGTCACTATATAATAAAGTTATTCCTTCTTTCGATAAAGTTCAGTTTGTCCGGCGATAAATTACCGGGTCACAGTCGGCCGGAGCGCCAAATATTGGCTCCAATTGAAGAATGACCGCCTTGTAAACACGTGTTTTGGGTCAATATGACGGGTAAAATTGAGTTTTTTTTTTATGTGACTGGATGTAACTCATCGCTATGGTGATACCCATTAGCGCGTTAGTGCTAATTAGCTAATAACTAATACGAGAAACAAACACAAATCACATCAATTTTGTATTGCTACTGTATCATATATACTTCAACTGTTATTCTTTATTGCTTAGTATTTTTATTATTTACCAAAGTATCCATCAAAATGGACACCGTCAAAATAATTCTACCCGTGATAGGACTCTGCGGGTATTATTTAAACTTTAAGTTTATTTATCTGGCGTCTTCAATTTGCATTTAAGTTATACACGAACCTCTTTGAGATGAAACAAAGTGGTTTGTCCGCTATTGTGTAGTAAAGAAGTATCTCCAGCGGTCAAGTTAGACTGGCTGAGTGTCGAACGCGTAGCGGACAGCCCTAGGCATCGCTACGCTGCGACGTAGACTTATGAACGGGCATAACGTTTTATTTTTATCTTCCCATCTCTGTCTAATCTTCACGTGATGTCACGTATGACATCCACGAGAGGTTAATATGAAGTGATGGCATTCTATAAAACGCGAATCCCGAAGTCAGCATAAAAAACAAACCTTAAAATGCTGATGATTGTGCTGTCATTTACAAATTGCCGCCTGCCTGACGTCAGCCCTCCTTAGAATTGCTAGGATGGCTCCTTAGTCACCTCGTAAAACACCACGGGAGCATATGCAGTAGTTCTATTCTATGACGGAACTACACGCCACAAGAGTTCTTCCTATCATCATCATCATCTTCTCACATTTTTTTATGAATTGCCAAGTTACTATAAGGTATGAAAATTAAAATTGGTACATTTTCCCTTCTACATATTACAAAGTCGTATGTTTGCGACAGCTATCCCTGTATCTGATGGCGCGGCACTAATGCCGTATGAATGAAATTTACTGTCAATATCTGGGCCCGCATGCGGCTTTGTGACAAAACTGTCCTCTTTTATACCCGCCATTATTCCTTTTTTTATTTCTCTCTTTGCATTTTTCAGCGTATTTATTTATGAGTCGCCGCAGCCTTTTATTTTATTGATGCGGTTTCATTGGCTATTTCCATTTTCTTGATTGTCACTGATTATCATGTGATGGAGAATAAGTAGAATATTTAATTTATGTCATACTAGCTATTACCAGGAGTTCCGCGCGCGGCTATTTCTGACCTTGGGTAATTTTCTATATTCAGTCAAAGTTTCATCAAAATCGGCCCGTCGACGTGAAAGCTGACACTGACAGACAAAAAGACTTTCGCATTTATAATATCAGTATGGAACTTAGGACCTTTAATCAAAATCAGATAAAGATGTTCCCAGTATCGGTTGCTTTTTCTATGAAAAATGATATTATCATATGTATTTAAGTTAATAATTATCAGACTTTTACTTACAAAATACCCAAAAACTTGTCGAACAAACCCCCACCAAATTCTTGCAACTTTAAATCCATAATTGAAAACCCAAGTTTCATCATAAAGAGGGAGTTCACAGGTACTGAGACTGTTAAATAATGAGCCCGAAAGTTGGTATAAGCGCCCCTATAATTTGTCCGGGATTATCAGCGACGGAGGTGATCCCGCGATTAGTCACAAGGATCCCGGAATCCCGGTGCCAGCTTATCTCGCTCCCCAGTATCGGCACCGCCACCGAATACTGATTACCTGGAAC
The DNA here is from genome assembly GCF_027563975.2 of Plodia interpunctella. Lineage (NCBI taxonomy): Eukaryota > Metazoa > Arthropoda > Insecta > Lepidoptera > Pyralidae > Plodia > Plodia interpunctella. The sequence continues at coordinate 7,048,911 of NC_071297.1, read as the reverse complement.
GATTAAGTATTCAACAAAAGGTGCGGATTTATCAAGATTGACTATTAATATCAGTGTCGGGTTTATATGCGAGTTTGGCATGTGTTAGCGTTAGCAAAACCTGTATGGAACATGTCTTTATTTCTTATTTAAATCCTCGAATACGACAACCCATCTCGAGAAGCCCAGAATCGAGACACAATAGATAAACAATTATTTGACCGGTGTATAGCATGCACCTCTCAAAGGATTACTCGCATTTCAGTTGATCAAAATTTCGAGAAAAAAGGGAGAGGGAAAGAAATTTGTAAGAAATTTTGTGATTTTAATAAATGATTACATCAACCAATGTTTGAACAAATCCATTGAAAAAATACTTCCCGACATCATTATCGATTTTTTCTTTCTAATGAAGTAACAACCGACCTTAAACTAAAATTAGAAGTTTCATATACAAAGAGAGCCATCCAAGTTGGAGTTGTGCATATTAATCAGAGTGGCGCCATCTGCAGCCGGACAGTGGTTTGCCGGACGCTAAATTAAAACATCCAGCACGGGACGCGCGGCATTTGGCGGTAATAGTCACGGTCGCCGTTGATTTGGGTCTCACTTTAATTTAAATGTTATTATTATAACATGGATGTCTTCATATGTTGAGGCGTCACAGCTCCGAATGCCACTGGGAATAACCGGTTGTTTTGGAATCGTATTCTGGGTGAATAGTAGAACTTTCTTTCTATTATAAGTAGAAATCAATGCTAAGTTAATTAATTCTATAACATAAACGTATAAAGATTACACCCATATATCACTCATAAAAGAAAAAACCTGCCTATATCAAAAAGGTGCCAGATTCTATCACAATGTAACCTGCAAATAGTTTCACAGAGCGAGCCGCTAGAGCGCGCCGGCAGCGGGTGAACGTGATAAATTCATTTTTGGGCTAGCTTTAATTTGTTTGCCTGCGACGCTATTTGCGACCATTCCTCATACCAGATTACCGAGATTACGAATTCATTAGGGGCCGTGTGTCTTTTGTTGCCCGGGTATCGGCTAATTGGTATTTTACACACATGTGTAGTTGGGAAATTAATTAGGATCGCTGTGGAATTTGAAAGTGAGCCGTTAAAATTAAGGACCATTTCTGCGTCCCATTTCGTAATATTTATAATGTCATTTTGATCGTATATTTTAATTGTTTTGCTATTATAAAAAAGATCACCAAAATAAAATTACATGTTAATATTTTATTATTAAAATATATTTTCATAAAAACAATTAATTAGTCGTAATCAATTAATAATTAATTGATTATAATTAGGTATACTCACTTAATAACTAGTTAATAAAATAATAACAGTTTTTGAAGAAAACGAGTTTGAGATATCAAGCATAGTCAATCGTTGTTAGATTATATCGTAATATAATGAGTACCCTACAATCCAGTTTCCTAGAAACTTTTATTTTTTCTGGAATCTAAATAAAATTGCACCAAAATTAAATAATATTTGCTACATGCAAGAAAATTTCAAAGTTCAAATAAAAATACACATATTAAAAATATGTTTATCCTCGAACTTATATATAAAAAATAGTATGATTGAATATAGACTAATTAAGTTCACATTACCACATCACTAGCTAAGACACGTGGCAAAAAAGGCACCACAAACTGTCAAAATTTGACCACCAACGTGACATGGTTTTTATTTTTTTTCATCAATAGACTCTACCTAGGTAGTAGTTGTAGTACTTTAATTAATCTCAGCCTTGCTGTAACAACGCAGAGCGCGCTCGAGAGCCGTCGAGTTGATGGGTCGAGCTTAGCCTATGTGTGTCTACTGTCTACGTCCGTACAAATTATCGGCACACGTGGCCCTAACGACACTCTACCACTTAATTACCTTGCGTCAGTGATATCTCTGGTGTTAACATTTTAAATCAAAATATAAAACCGAAAATATAGCGCTTTAATTAGATTTATTTTATTTGTACATACATAACCCTCTGATATAGTAAAATACTACGTACGTTGTATGATATAAGCAAAAATTAGATTAGATAGATTTAAAAAATAAATTGATTACTTATTCGAGTCATTTCGATTGATTGTTTCGGAATATTATTAAAAATATATAATTTAGAGAGTATTATATTATTAGTAGTAACAGAATGCAAGTGTCACTTATGTGTACTTGTATAGTGTAACTTATTCATTTTTTCAACTGAATTTTAAAAGTAATTAAAACGATCTGAAACAAAATAGCAACGTCTTGTTATCTGTTGATGCATTATGGAATAAAATGTGAGTTAAGAGTCAAGTTTGTACAATAAATAATTGTTTCCCGAGACTTAATTGCCGTAATTTCATGAATAATTACGCCACAGAGCAATTAAATAAATTACTGAAGGAATAACGACCTCTTAGCTTTAGTTTAAAGTTAGGGCGACGGCTGTTGCGTTGGCAAACATAATTCTAGCACTTTCCGCCATTTGTTTACGGACAATGAAAACAGTACTACCGCATGGCACGACAATACAAAGCGAATGTATATGGTTTTAGGAAGTTACATCTTACATTAAAATTGTTAACAGTAAATATAAAGAAATAAATAAACATTATTTTTTGAAAATATAACAAGAATATTCTTTTTTCAAAATGTTAACGTTCCGTTCGTCATTTTAAAAACAAATAAATGTTTAAATGAGCTATGCGGGACCAATTACTGTATTTTCGGAAAGCGTGACAAATCGCCTCTGTACAATTTTGAACACGTAACCGCAAATCGCAGAAGCGATTGGGCTGGAAATTTTAAAAAGAGAATCGCCGCTGTCATACGCGATATGGCTCGCTTCCAAACTGGGGACGCCGGGATGAAACGGGGTGGGCAGGGGGGAAGACCCCACATGGCCAGTTAGTTACGCCGCGAATTATAGGGGCCATTACGATTCATTAAGGCCAGTTAGGCTTAAACCGTGTTTACCGACGCACACACTCACAGCTTCACATGTGGGCTCGCAACAGTTGGTATTGTTTTAGGCGTGCTAAAAAGAGACAGAGCGACTAAAGGGTAGGAAATTTTAAGCTACGGAATTGTGTGTAATTAGTGGCGGTCGTAACGAGCTTAGGGTCTTGGGCACTGAAGTGTGAATTTTTGATTTTGGTGTAACTTGTTTTGCGGAATCATTATCGGCGTAGACCTTCGTAGAGCCTCTACGACGAGCTACGCGTTTTAATCACCTTCGTTTTTCATGTGTATTAATTTCCTAATCTATTTTACTCCTATTTATATATCAGAAGGGTATTATAATGTGTCTATGGTTATCAATTTTCAGTTTTTGAATACGTCAGTAGAATAAGAAATTTATTGTGTAATAAAAAATGAAATTATTGCTAGGTTTATACTATACGAGCAATTTTAATTTACCTTGGCAGAATATTACATACACTCTTCGAAAGTTTTAATTAAAGTAAAACACGAACTTATTCAAATTGGTCTCACTTTCAATAGCAGAAACAATAAGTTAACAAAATTCGTAGAGGTTCGTAGAATTGCTACGAAAACTCGTAGCATGTACTGTTGTTCAAAGTCGATATGGAGACAATTGTTTTCATAATTTTTATTGTTACTTTAAGATCCATAATTTACATGAATTCCCTCGTTAAAATAGTAATTTAAGCCACTGATTGTACCTATTAAAAACTTTGTTAACTTTTCACGTTATTATTCATACCATCCCCACTTTTTGTCAACATTACACCAAACTACTTTATATTCAAAACTGCAAATAGTGGCGCAGCGAACAAAAAATGCCTCCATAAAAATATTCAATATCAACTAACTCTATAACCCGATCATGGAGAAGTCAAATGGAGCGTTTACATGCCATTTTTCCCTACATTCTGATTTTCTAAAACGAACTCTATTGCTTTGGATTAAAGGGTTTTATATGTGACGTTTGTAAAGTTGAGATGGTAGCATCTGGCAATTTGTAGGTTCCCGGTAAATAACCGGACCGTTTACCGACGCTTTCGACAGAGCAATGCAAACAGATCTAGTGTTTGCAACAATTTTTAATGTCTCTTCAACTTTTTTCTATTTCACTTCACATTTGCGAGAATCCTTGCGTTTTTCCTTCTTTTTTCGATTGGAAAAGTACTATGTTGACTGGGTTTCCCTCACCCTTAAAACATGAACTAAGTTGTCCTCAACTCAAGAGTTGATGCATGTCTAGAATCTAGACCGAAATTAGTTGTCACTTACTACCTGAAGTTTTTTTTCTATGTTTGTTCTATAATATTGATAATTTTCATTAGGGTGGAAAGAAAGAAAGAAAGAAAACATTTATTTGCCAAAAACATGAGTACAAATATACAAATTGATAACAAAATGAATTAAACCTACATGTTTTACCGAATGTAGGTATGCAAATATAAATAAATAAAAAAGCGCATGCTATCCACTACAAATACGAGTAACTAAAAAAAGAATTATAATGTAAACTAGCACTAAATTCTATCTGAGTCTATCATTAAAGAAATCATTTAAAGTATAATCATATTTATCAGTTAATAAAGATTTGAGGTGCTTTTGAAATAGATTTAAATTTAAGCTTTTATATTGATTTGGAATTTTGTTGTAAATTTTCGGTGCCATACATACTAGATTTTAAGGTGATCTAGTATGTATGGTACCGAAAATTTACTACAAAATTTTCATTCATACACATCAATTTAAAATTCTTTGCATGAACAAAACTAAGCAAATACATCTGTATTTTATGAATTGTAAAGACCACGTCTGATCCTCCTACAAAAATGTTGGATTACCCCCATTTGAATCCCAGGTAATTTATATCAACCAGACACATTAACAAAAACCGTCGGAAGAAGTGGAAAAAAGGCCATAAAATGCGGAACTAAGCCCGGTGGCTATCTAATAACATTTATTACTGGCCAGTCCCCAGCGTCCACTTCCGGTCGCCTGATAAACTGACGCCATTTTTGCCGCCATATTTATTTATAGGTGCTCGATAATGTAGCGGAGCGGAGCGTTCATTATGTGGATGGCCAGATTGATGAGTCAACGTGTAGGTAAACTTATAGAGTGACAAAATCTATATAAAGTAATAGTATTTTAAAATTCTTAAAAAACATATTGGTATACATATACATCAAGATTCATATAAAGAAATCAATAATAGATATATAAAATTTAATAATAAGCATTTTTAATATTTGCATTGCCCGCTTGAATTTTCATTTACTTATTCCTTTTTTGTATTTATAACTATATTTATGCAAAATTTCGGTAAGATTGGATGAGTAGATAATGCGTATGTGTGGAGATACTTCTACTACTGCGAGAAAATAAACTTACTATCTCATTTATGAGTTACTTTGGACTTTCATAAAGAAAATTGTCTGACTAACATTATAATTTACTGCCAATCTTACGGAACGAGTAGCAATACTTTGTTCAATTACCTGTTAATTATAAATCATCGGCACTGAATCATACGACTGTTATCTGGAGAACTATGCCATTAATCAGTTCGGTGGGAATCGACGAGTGTTCTCCGATTTGCACGCTCGGCACCACAAATAATGAGAATACAGAAGGACCCTTTAAAAATTTTACCGGTGGCAAAAGAAACAGGAAAACCAAACGACAACTTTTAATTTATAGCGAAAAGAAAAAAAAAATACTCTAGGAAATTAGGCTTAGATAGGGTATTTTTCATTATACAAAATGTAGTTACAATTTACGACAAGGCGACAAGGATTTCGGTTGCCACAGTTTTCTTTTTAACAAATTTTGGCAACTGTGTTGTGTCCAATAGAAAACATATCATGTGATACTTTTTAGTTTGTGTTATTATTTAAAAGATATTGATAGAAATGTTATAGTGGCGTTTATTTTTTTTTGGGTTGGCCCAGTCTTAACTTTTGTTGTGAAATAGCTCATTATTGTACAAATAGTACCCAACTCTGTGCAGTGAGTAAGAATAGATCTATAGATCCTTTGACCGTTTTATCTATATAAAGTGTATCTTCTGTATCCTCAATATGTTGTGGAGGGACGATTAACGCTTTGGGTAGTTTTGCAAGCTTGGCGCTCGCACCGGGTTAACGACTGCGATCACGGACACAAATGACGGGAAAATATTATGTTCCAAAGATAAATGATAAAGTACAGTTGAAAAGAAAAGCTGGCATTTCCTACGTTTGTCTGTTGACTACTAATGACAAAATGTTTTCCAAAATAATTTTAGTTCTGATGTTTATAAAACAGAGAGAGTTTATGTAAAATCTAGAGAATTATACTGTGTATTTTGTCTTTGCAAATTAACCATATAAGCATAAGGATATTACTAAAATCAATCCAAAGCTCAACGTACCTCCGATCTCATAGAATAAATAAGTGATCTAATATTTCTTAATTTCGAATGATACAATAAACTATTCGAGGGTAGTATTATAATTTAACACAATGTTTACTGAAAGTGGACAGCAAAATCCGGATCATAAATTGTTTGGTCCGGCCGGAGCGCCCGGGGACCGCACACAAATCACGGCGTCTTCTTGAGGCGACCCGGATTATCCGGGTGTATTTGTTTCCAGATCAAAGTCAAATCAAATTGGAAGAACAACAGAAATAATACTAAAACATTATGTGTATTTTTTTTCAATAAGCTGAAGAAACAAAGATTTATCCACAGACACTCCTTGAATTTGACTATTTAATTTATTTATTTTATCTTTTCCTTTTTCCAAGTACTGAGTATATAAACGGTGTGTTATATATCTAACCCGTGGATACATGTTTTATTTACGGCCTAAATATCTGACTAAAATTACAACGTGCATTGCGGGTTTTCCTTCCGTGTAAATCTACAGACTCATACTACAGGTCATACAGACTACGCAATGTACGTACATTTACGTCGGTATATGCCTGAGTTTGCCTGTAAGGCGCGTCTACCATAGCAGATCCCTCGCCGCATGTCAGCTGTGGGGTTTGAGTTTTGCATCAAATTTTATTATGGAAAATGAACAGCACCTCTATCGTACATAAAAAACTATTAATTTTATCCATATAAATTTTGACGTTTTCGATACGATGACATTCTCGTAAATGCCTGTCCATGCTAACCCCACTGGCCTCTTCGATTTGTGGACGCTTGGAGGAGATCAGTCGCCCTTTTCTGTTTCCTCGTGTTTACTGACTAAATTCAATCGAATCCTTTGTTTGGAAGAAATTATTTGGGAAACAAACTTTGGTATTTTACTTGTTCCGATCCTTTTAACATTATTTTTATTCTTTTTGGCACGTAGCCTACCATTTTAACGATATAAGTTCTTAATTTTTTTTCATTCTGATATATTGATAATTCGTAATTAAAATGCTTCCCATAGATTACAATTACAGTACTTACTTTATTTTTGTGACTTTATACCTAATTTGCTATGTTCTTATAGTGATTCAAGTATTATAACAAATTAGGTATAGCTAACGTTATGTACTATTTTAAGAACAAAGATTTCAAACAAAATGTTTCTGACTCCGCTTCCATGAGAATCCTGAATATAAACATAATATATATTAAGTAAATAATTTTATTTCAGGGAAAAAATACATGCATTTAAAAAACTATTTTGATAAATACAAATATCAAACTTATTCAAGAAGGGTCAAACAAACAAAGAGTTTCATGTCTTATATAAATAGGGCTACCACACACGAGATAAAGCTCAACTGGAGAGTAATATAATGCGATGAAGCCCTAAAGACGAATTTATGAAGCAAAGTTATATCTTGCCTTTCGTACCCTCCAGCAGACAAAGTTTTCCAAGTGTCTGGAAATCTGTTTGATATGAAACAAAACCCACTAGAGTATTTAAACTCCACGTAACATACCTGTTCCTACGCAGAAATAAAAATAATAAAACTAGAAATGCCATGCCGATGAATACGAGAACCACTTTCGTTCTGGTTCAGTAGACTAAGGGTGAGTTGCACCATTCAACTTTGATGTTGAATATAACCTGCGCGTCGCCGACGTTTAGACAAAATGGCGTATTTTCTGCGTAGGTTAAAGTTTACGTCAAAGTTAACTAATGCAACCCTCTCTAAGTTTTTATGTATTTTTTGACGCTAATAGGTAAGTAATGTATCATCGTAAGCTAAATAAAGAATATTAATTTTATCTTTGATGGCATACCTATATATAATGATGACATCTTCAATGAAAACTTAAATTTGAATATTGTATGTGTAAGAGCTCCGAGAACTCACTAGAGTATTTAAACATTCTGTGTAAAGGACAAGAACGTTGTATATCCTATTCGTTACAATTTACTGTATATGGTAAAGAAACATAAACTTGTTGCATGAAAATAAGTTAAATGTATAAAAAAATATGGAGTTTATTGTGTATTGAATAATTAATATAGTGTGTATTGAATAATTAATATTTTTTTATAATAAGATCAGGGTATTTACTAATTTTATAAAATCATTGTGCATATATAAATTACAATGACAACGCACCAGATTTTCTAGACACAATTAAGATTTTTCTAGTCTGAAAGCCGCTAATTAAATATCTGCGTTTAGAGCATATTTCAGGTAATAAAATGAATTCTCTCATATTTGACGCTTCTACATTTTATTCTCAATTCTGTGCTTTCCCACTTGTCTCTCGCAATTTATAAACGTCAACTGGTTTGAAGCCGATTCATAATTAATGATAATATCCGGCAGATGCGGATTTCAGCCGACGGGAAAAAACGCCCGCCGGAAAAATAATCGCGGAAAGTCCTTAGTCATTTATGACGGTGTTGTGGACAGAGAAAACCATTGAGAAGAAGGTGGTAGGAAGTTTTAAATTAATAAACAATGTTGCTGCGTTTCTGGTAAATGTACTGTTTGTTGATATTGATAGCTCCAATGTCTTTGAAAAAAAAAACGGAAACATAAAAGAGTATATAAATTAATTCTTCTAAGAATACTTGTAGAATTTAGAAGCACTAACTAAGATTTCATGTGGCTAATTTATGAAATAAATGAAAAATCTAAGGTGCCTCTATGTATTCAAATTCAAACCTATTCTAAATTCAAAATCCTAAATCCAAACAAAAAGGCATTTCATTCAACTCTTGTAAAACACCGCGACATCGGCTCCGCGCAAACCGGAAATACAAGGTTTAAAAAAAGAATTCGCGTCGACCGGAAGAGCAAGCAGGAAGACGCCGACGACAGCGTCGCCCGACTGAATTAAAAATTAAAAGAGAATCCGTTTCCGGATACAGCGCTCTTACAGGGTTGCCATCTTTGAAGTCATAATTGCATGAAATATTGCCTTAAATCTCAGTAATATATTTAAGAAAGAACACCTCTAATTATGCTATTTATAATATGTGTAAGACATTTTCTGATGAACCAGATATTAATCAAATACCTAAAATTTAAAATTATCAAAATATTTATTTATTTTGAATATAAATTTAAAAATATTCTACTCCCCATCTATACATGGATGTAGACATCCCGGTTTCGTTCCGAGTTGTAAAGACGCGAAGCTCGGGGTTAACTTAAAAAAAACTTTTTTGGCTGTGATTTTTAACCGGCCGTCTGTCTGATCCTTGGGATTGCTATTGTTGCCTATCAGCTGCCTAGGCTGTCAGCTTAGTCGTCTCGTACGACATCCACGGGAGGATATGGAGTGGTCCTATTCGTGGGTGGAACCACACGCCACAATATTCTACTTTAAAATATTCTACTATTCTACAATAAATTCAAGTAGTTTACTTACTTTTATTTCGTTGTGTAATCTTATTTATTTGACAAAAAGTGATTCATGGTTTCGATTTATTTATAGCAACCTAATTAAAGTAACCCGACGGGAAAGTACTTTCATGTTTTAAGTCACTTCATCAGCAGCGAAGTGCCAAGTCCAACGAAATGGAGCTTATAAAATAAATACTGCCAAGCCAAAATTTAGTAGCAGTGATCTAAATTACTTATATTAATATCCTAATTTTCTTATAATGCCAGCTTTACATTAACGTAAAACAGATTCGGCATACATTTCTGAGTTTTCATTGCGGTAATTAAAAGCTTTTATACAAACTACGCAATGTTCCTGCATTCGTGTCGGCTTCTGAGTTCGACGTTATAGTGTGTAACCGGCACAAAAATGGGATAAGATAATTCTCTGAGATCGTTATATATAAGCAACAGTAGACTATTAACTATTAGTAAGAGAGTTACATAATAACATTATTGATCGTATTATCAGCTTGCTCACACATATCAAACTGCACATATACATACAAACTTACTACATATTTAAATGGCCTTGCAAATACATAGAACGTTCAAACAAGAACCCATGTTTACATCATACTAACATTATCTTCTATAATCTTATGTATATCTGAGGATATGTGTGAGTCCGCACACACACAGACACGCTATACTCGGCTCACAGCTTCATTATTACATGAAAGCTGAAGAAGTCTCTGCGAGGTTCTACTGGGATCTTAGTGGGCGTGCCGAGGTGGGGCGGGGCCAGAAGCGGACACTCCTTGAAGTCCTTTTTTACCTCACTGCTTTCTAGGTACGAACCAACCATTTTACCGTAGACCTTTGACACTTCAGCGTTTTCCTCACAAATTGTCTTTAGCCTCACCAAAACCGGGAGCGAAGGAAGACCATCTTAATTTGGCCATGTTTATATAAGCGTAGAAAACAAAGCCAGGAGCAACTTCGGCCGTTATCGCGTTTATAAACTTCGCGAGACAATTCCATTTTATGGGGTGTTTTACTTGAGATAAATTTTATATCCTTTGTCTGCATTCTTTTTGTTTTGAAATACAGTTCGTAAACAACATCGCTCTCTACTTAAATTAAGTATGATATTAATCTATACCTATTCGGTTAAGCACTCAAATTGAAGTAAAACTGAAGATTATCTGAATAAGTATTAATTAATTTACCACATAATTTTAATAGCGATCTAGTCTATTTGTATACCTAGTCTTATTGAGATGTAGTTGTAAAACTTCCAACCTCATCCTACTTAGGTACGTGACAAACTGCATATTTGATTAAAGTTAACACAATAATATCAAGATTTCTTACTTCATAGCATGACGGATGTATTCACGATAATCTACACCTAATAGATTGATAGTGTAACTATGATCATTTATACTCAAACAGCGGCTTATCTCCCAAACTTCATACGACCGCCACAGAAAGAAAGCGATAATGAGTGATTGATGGAAAGGAGGAGAGATTCATTAGATCCAGCACAAAATAAAAAAAGTGCAGACGTATGCTTGTAATTAGTTCATTACACAAAAACTACACAATTCATGGCCAAGTTATCTCAGAATATTTGCCTATCTCAATCTATATAATTTAAAAAAATACATTCTAATTTCCAAATTCTTTATACAACTTAGGGTGACATACATCGCTTAATGAACTTAACATAAACTTAAGTTTAAAAACAGTCTACTGCCGACTTTCAAAGCGCAGGTGAAGAAGAAGCAGCGCATCAAACTTCACCGCAGTATCAAACACATTTCTTTATTTACATAAAACGTAAATACTTATACTACTGTAATAGTTTTAGGTACACACTTTGTGCCAAGCAAAATCACTAGTTACATAGTAAAGATAACGCGATTCTAATGTTGTTTTTAATTTAAATTTTGTTGTCTCTAATTTAGTCCAATTTATTTTTCTTCCTCGTCGAGTCGACCATTCTAATTGCAACACTTGCAGTTTCAACTGCAGTCGGTGTGATATTAGGAATGGACTAAATGAATTGTTTTGTCATTTTAGGATAATAATTATCTGGACTAAATTGCATTAGTAACAGAAAAAGTAGTAAGTAGAACCTTTATTTCACTTAATTTTTCTAATACTGCAAGGGAAGACATTCCATTCTTTGTTTATGTACATTCCTTTTAGAATACCAGTACTATCACAATTACTTTTTAAGATTACTAACACAACGGTTACGGATTCCAGTTGTACGAGACTAATTATATATTTTTTTATTTTATTAAAACTGAAGTTACATATATAACATATGTATGTATTAAATATTTCTTTGACTAAATGAAGCATATGTTCAGCTGTGTACTTCTAGCGGCTGAGGTGAGGATTTTAAATGTGCAGTCAAATAGAAAATACAACAATCGATCGCAAAATGTACGGGTGTTCCGAAACTTAAATCTCGTACTGTACAAATATTCGTAAGACAAATAGGTAAAAGATGTATAAATTTGAGAGACCGATACGAGATGTGCAAAAGACTATTTATGTGGGGATTGTACAAAACAGCTACACGGTGAGCTGAGTATCGATTGGCCTCTTCCTTTGACGTGAAATTGCGTGGAATGTATCGTGTCCAACACAAAGTAATGAAGACAGAGACCCTTGTCAACGAGCGAATACAACACTCAGATATATCAGTTGGAATTTCTACAGAAATATGTATGACCGTTGTATATATATATAATTTAGTTGTTTTATATAAAAAATATAGAATGATTTGAGATGCCATAAAAATGGTATGGTGGGTGTAGCTAATCTATGGAAGTTACAAATACATGGCAAATTAAAATTATCGCATACTTACTTATTTGACTGACCGGGGCGTGTCGTATGGTTCAGCCCTCGAATAGGACCACTCCATATCTTCCCGTGGATGTCATACGAGATGACTAAGGAATAACGCCAAATGTCGCCCTGACAGTTGATGGGCAACAATAGCATTCCCTACGAGGGTTGACATCAGGTATGCGGGCGGTCGTAAAACCGTAGGTAAATTAAAATGGAGACTGGTTACTTAAACCCAAAATAAACAACTTCTAATCGTCGCTAAGAAGACATAAATTTATTAGTTGCTAAATAACGAATTTTGAAATTGAGTCCCTCCAACAATATTACGAAATAATGCTGAACATAATATTTATTTTCACAGAAACAATTATGGTATTACGTTCTACGATTATAAAAAATTAGAAAATATTTATTATCTAGGGAGTCAAAAGAAATTCAACTAATAGAAAACACTGGTTGAATGTAAAATGGATTCCTCGTTTATTGATCCAATTATTAACTAACGTGTTTACCAGTATCTAACAGCCACGTCACATGAATTATCTACCCTCAAGTGAGCACAAGCACATTCAATTTAACACTTAAAGCCATTACAACAAATTATCGATGTCACCTACATTAACTCGTGTGAACTCACCTCTATGGGGCCTTTTATGTAAAAGCTTCATGTGTGTGTGTTCGAGTGAACTCACACGGCGTGCGGCTGTGTGCGTTATCTGAAAATTCCACGTCATTTCCCGCGACCCGCGCTTGACGTCACATATTATAATTCTGTTGGTAAGTTAGGTATTTAAGACTGCTAAAATGTACTTAAACTGTAAATGTATGTAATGTATATTACAAGTTGTTCGCCGCGAACTTAGACTTCGCGAACACAATATTTTTTTTTACAAAATTTTGAATATTTAAAATTTAATTCGATTTACTTACAAACTTAAAAGTTCTATTGGCATATCCTACACACCTTTTACATTTCATCAAAATTGGATCAACGGTTCGAAAGTCATCCCTTTACAAACATACATACAAAAAAAATATTTTTGCCCCAAGTACTTAGAATGTTAAACCTCGCTCCCTTCGCTCGCTCGGTCAACTATATTTTTTTTGCACAATTCATTTTACATAGCGAACACATAACTTATTACTAGTATAGTATCAAAACTTGGCCTTATTCTCTTTGATCAGGCAAATATATATATATATATATATATATATATATATATTTTTGCAAAATCATGACCTAGCTATATTAAATTCAATTATCACATCATAAAAAAATTAAACCGTGTTAAATAACCTATTTTCGTAAATAAAAACTTATGGGCAAAAAATAAACTGAGTGATGCAGGAGATGACTTTGTATTATTAGATGTATGAAAATATAAAAGTTCACGGGGCATTTACTCGACTGTCGTTTAGGAAATGAACGTCAGCTCTTTTTATCTAAATGGCGCTCAGGGACGTTAAAATGACGTAAAATACCCGTTTATATCGTAATATTGAAATAAAATGCAGCATAAGTACTATGTGTACGCTGATATACCCCAAGACCACAGGTAAATTCGTGAAGTAAATAATTTATCAGGTTGACATTATACACTCGGCCTTATTATAGAACACCGCTTTTCCTTGCGTGATAATCCCTAATATATCAAATCAAAATACATAAAGAATTTTATTTTACAATTATTTCAAAAATAATTACTATTTTCCGAAGGTGTATTCATAATGAAGCGACGCTGTGTAACTTATTTATTGACTTGTGACATAATTTTGCAATCAATGACTTCAATAATAATTACTTCATTTTATACTTATTTCAATAGCGCAATCAAAGAAATATGAACTCGGATACACGGCAAATATCAATGAACGGGAAAAATAAAGTGGAAACAAGGCGGAACAAAGGCGCGAACCTTTTTTCCGTCAAGTAATGAAGCCGTATCTTTAACAGGGCGATAAGGGCGCTAAATGTTTGTGCGCCAAATAATAAGCCCGATCATTTCTGCCTTCAAAGGGGAAAAAGGTGTATCTGATTTTTTTTTCAAAATTGACTTATATACATATTCAGAATCGCCTTTTTTCACTGATTCCGAATATGTGTACAACTCATTTTCGAAAAAAAATCAGATACAACTTTTTTCCGTACCACCACAGAATTTGGGGTGGCGAGGAAAAAGAAAATGTTCCCGGTTCCCGCGGTTTTGATGTCCGCTTATCGGACCCATAGACACGAATGTGAATGGAGCTTGTAATAGATTCTTTTGGTGGTCGTTATGCGTTTGCTCTTAATGTGGTTTGCTTGATTTATTTATCGCTTTGAGTCATCTGTAGTTTTTATAACTCAATTTAGAAACTTCATCATTCATCATCAACATCATCATCGGCGTATATTTAAAGAAATTATGTCCATAGAAAAGGAATCTCCATTGTACAAGAAATTTATATGTATCGATTTTCAGATAAAAGTTTGCCAATGAAACTTTGACGTTAGAATGTTAAATAACTATCAGTCTGGCATTCTGATTGGCATTTAACTTCGCACAGATAAAGGCAGATGGGTTATTCAGCCGATAGCGCCCATCGGAAACTTCGCTTTACGGTTATTCCCCTATAAAACCAGCTCTTACTAAAAACAACTTTACAACCATCGTTTTATACGCGTTTTTATGTTACGCGGTTATTTTACTGCCATCACCGCTCGGCGCCGTAATTGTTTTATATTTCATTTCATATTTATTAATCTGTGCTAATAAAGTATGTTTTATAAGTCGTCTTAATTGAGTGCCTCGTTATGGGACGTCAGGAACTTGTGGTAGATTGCTTAATAATTTTTACAACGTCTTAAAAGTAAGTCATTTGTTTGAGTAATATATTATTTGAGAAGTCACTTTTTTAATTGAGATATTTGGGACACTTTACATTCGTTAATTGACATAATTGAAGAAAAGGCTGCGGTTTGATGCGGCTGAAGTTTGTTGCGCCACTTCTTCTTTATCTGTGCTTTGGAAGTCGGCGATTTAGTTTTAAGAAAATTGACGTCAGTACGTAGTATGTATATATCACCTTAAGTTCAATAAATAATTTAGAAAATAATTCGAAAAATAGATACGTCTATCCCTTATCGTTCTCATATCTCATAACGATTTACCACAATCTACTTTTCTACTCTCTAGGAATATGCAAATGAAATGCGGTGCAGTTATCAAAATAAATTAGTTGGAAAGCCGCCATAATGGGTAATCGGTCTCCCCACACTTGTCGGTGGTTGTCATCAAAACTAAATTTCAGTCGCAATCCCACGTCAAATAGCGGGAGGAATGACGCACAGAACAAACTTCACACTTCTTTGGGACATACGGCCAATACGCCTGGTGAACTGGAGAGCATGGAATGATGAGACCAATATCGAGGAATATATACCTATTTTTTGAGATATTAAACGTGAGCATTTTGAATATTATCTTTAGTAAAAAAGTATTAATTTTATTTTAATTTGAGTTTCGTCATATGTTATTGTTTTTAAAAAATCTAAATTTGTAATTAACCTTTAAATCACTTTACAACAAATTACTTTAAAACCTCCAAGCCAATACTTGGACTCAATTGATTGAAAACTTAGACTTTCCTAAGTTAAGTTTCCTTAGTTCGTTGACAAGACGTTAATCTCAAAATTTCTCGTCGCATTTAAGTACCAAATCGATAATCGAGCGACTCACTTTTTAATAAATCGTAAAACTATATATGGAGAATTTCCTGGCCGTATGTCCCCACACTAAATCGCCAGATGAATATTGTTTCAAACGGAATTAAGCACGCGCGTCGGGGACGGGGATCACTTATAATTGTTATTTTATTCATAGAAATAACAGTCCTGTGGGACCTGGATAGGTGAACAAATATTTTGGCGTAGAGGGCCCCATGTGCGATGGGGATGTAAAATGTACTTAATTAATCATGTATGTCGATGACCTGTACGGGATATGCGGATTAGAGCCTCCTACATTGGTTTTTTTACAACGTTTACTAAAATAAAATGAAATGGAAAAATTTAAATCGTTTATTTATTATCAGACATCAAAAATTTAGTCGTGTTAGTAATTACTTATATGTTAATAAATTGAAATAAACCTAATTATAATTAAATCAAAATACACAAATAAAATTAAATTATAAATTACAGTTACAAATTACCACTATAATTACAGCCAGTAAGTACATGGCGAAATGGTTATCTGTTCAATATAAAATTGAACAGGGATAATATAAAATTGAACAGAGAATCACAAAATTTTACGCTATAATATTTTGCTTATCTTTTAGTTATGCTCATTTTAAATTAACTTCATTTAATTATGATGTAAGTAGGTACCTTCAATAAGATCATTTTAATTTGGAAATAAAGGTTAAGCTTTGGCAGTTGACATGCAAAAATATCAATTCCAAGAAGCCGGTTGTAAAATCACAGTCGTATTATTCAAATACGTATGATTTATTTATTACGATAAACCTCGTTTCGCGACTTCTCAGCCCCGAATACAAGAAAATAAAAAAGAGATAGACATAGAGAGTAATGTTATTGTCTATTTTGAGTGTGAATTTTTAAATCTGTCTTAAACCGCTCGTCACTGAACCTGTAGCGGTGCGATAGCCTTAATCCCGCTGATCCCGCGCAATCATCCCGCAAATCCCGTATCATTAAGTATCGCTAAGAAAGCTATTCGCCGCCCATTACCATGTTGATAACTTAGGGGAGAACACATTAATCACGTTGACGTCTCCAGATCTCACTAACTCTGTGGCATTTGCAATTTATGCATTGGTTTGTAGAGGCCTCAAGCCTGGTGAGTTTCGGAGGTTAATGATCTTTTGTTTAGATTAAAGTAGGTACATTATAATACTATTACACAATAGTCACAGTGAATGTGAAATATTTCATTATCAATGAAAATAAGTAAAATGGTAATTATGACAATTTTATTCAATCATGTTGGAAACACTAATAAATATGATGAAAATTTGGTCATAAACTGACAAAATATTTGATGGAACAAACTTAACCATCACCAGAAAGAATCTGGACTGTAAAACTGTGGTAAAACTAACAACAAATGTAAACATCATAAAAAATGCCAATTTTGAACAAAATGTTAATCGTGTTCTAAATGAATGTTTTGGCGTAGCAGCTAAAACACCGTTTAATCTGGCACATTTAAATTATAAATACATACAAATAAAACAGCGTAATGTCGGCCGGCCGCGGCGGTCAAAAGCTGATATTTCTCCTTTTAATCCCTGTCAGATTATTTAAATTCCCACCTGCGAGTAACTCCGTTTCCCCTTTTATTTAACAAAAATAAAACATAAAAATATTCCCGTATTTGTTTTGCTGGATCCTTTAATTTTGCGCGCCGTCACGTGACGCTAGCCGCTTGCAGTTGGCGGGCGCTTTGAGAAAAAATGTGATCGCGTTACATACCTTTTTTATTATATTTTAATTCTACCTCGTTTCAATTTAAAAACTGTGGACATTTACAATAACAAACCTTTTACTATTTATTTTTGAAAGGTATTCTTTTACAAAATTATGTTGAGGTAAAAACTCACATATAAAAATTATAATCATCACAAAATGAACTACGGACGAGATTTCACATTAAACATTCAAAGGTCTCCGTTAATAATTCCATTTATTATAATTATCATACAAATAGACTCATTAGAGTACTATTTTTTAAAATAGTGCATACATAAGTGGTATAAAAATCTATCTTGGACAATGTAATTCTGAAATTTGAAAGTTTTTTTATTACAAAGCTAATCAATAAATTAGACAAAATATTACTTACGACTAGGTCGCGACTAGGTAAAATCAACTTAATGAAACAAGTAAATCACATACAAACTATTATGTACCAAATGTAAAAACCTATTTGTGTTAAAATAGTTGAAAAATTATTGCTACAGCAATTGTACAAAGCTCATAGTTCTACGGGATTGTTCTAGAGGCACTTCACAAAAAGAAAACTACGACTAAGTTTGAAAAGCTTTGTCAACCCTAAAGGGCGTTCTACATGGTCCGAACATTATATAAATATTTATTGTATATCATTGCAAAACACTATCACTACATAGTATAAAACAAAGTCACTTCCCGCTGCCTTTCCCTACATATGCAGATCTTTTTAACTAAGCAACGGATTTATATACGGTTTTTTTAATAGATAGAGTGATCCAATAGAGTATATAATTTATTATTACCCACGTAAAGACGCTAGTAAACATACATTTAAGGCAAAAAATTTCTATTGTTTTTCATGAATAAATAAAGTTCAATATTTCATATCTTTAATTATTAAATAAAATGTTTGTGACTAACGTTAGGGTATTAATTCATCAATTCTGATATATTGAAAACGTTATATTTTCAACATAAATAATATAATACAGGATATGAAGGCCCAGTGCATGCAACCTTGTCTGCACAATATTTTAAAGTTGCATGGACTTCCATGCGTCGTTTATAGCGGCGCACTTATAATAACATTTAGCATTTTGATTTACTCTCAACCGCCTCAATTTATTTTCAAAATACAAAAAATATTTTAATTTTTTTTATTTATTTACAAAATAATTATTATTATGGTCGATGTGGCCGCCCCGTAAAGGACAGAGCACAGTGGTCGACATCGCTTCGGAGCTGGAATGTAGCAATTGTTGGCGCAGGCTTTATCCCAATGTCCGTGTTTTATTTCTCTCTACTTGGCATTCTTTCGCCCGTGCGCGCTCCTGCTCTACACTTGTATGTACCCGCCGCGGATGTGTTAATGAATAAACCAAGAACATTAATTTACTTACGGAATCAATACTCATTTAACAAACTGTATGTCTAAATAATACACATAGAGTTATTAAAATCATATGTCTCTCTAAAGAAATTGTGTGAATCAAATAGTAAAAATTTCAACATCTAATAACAAAAACGTGGTTTTTTTTTTGCTCTTGGCTCTGTCTATCTCGTAAGGAATAAAGCTGTAATACTATCTATCTGTAACTAGAATTCAAGTAACCTTCCACATAATATGCCATCGCCTTCCTAGGCGATTCTTGGGGCGCCTTTCTTGTTCTCAAGAGCCCTCAATATCCTCCTGTGAATATTGTACAAGACGACTAAAGCATGAAAGGATTTATTGGCAGCTGATAGGCGTAACGCAGGCGGACGGTCGTAAATGCACAGACAAATCTTCAAAATTTAAAGGTATATACGTGGACCATATATCCACCGATGCGTCCGGGAATATGGGAGAACGAAAGAGACAGAATATCAACCCATAATTTTTTTAGAACAGAAAAGAAACGCAAAATTTTGATTCACGAATCATTTGTCTATTTCTGCAAATGTCTGCGACTAAGCGACTCAGCGCTTAGCGCGCAGTGTAGCGCGAGAGCGTTTAATGAAAACAACTTTTTGAATTAACGTCACTGTAAGGACTGTTTTTTTCCATTCGCCTTTGTATAGAAAATGTTATTCGTATGCAGACTGTAAGTTTATTGCAAATTGAAAAGCGATTTATGCGCCTACTGCGTTTGAAAATTTCGTACTTTTTCCCCACATGAGGCAGATTGCCTAAGGCTGGATTTCCACTAAATGAGCGTAATAATTAAGAAATGACGCAGCTATTGCATCTCATCTATATTATATTTAGTAGTAGCTGCGCCCCGGGGCATCGCTCCCGTGGGAATTTCGGGATAAAAGTAACCTGTATTTTATTCCAGATTCTACTCGTGTACCAAATTTCATAACAATCGATCTGGTAGAATTTGCGTATAAAAGTAACAAACATAGATCGAAGGAAATCATCAAAGATAACCTGAACATTGGTTGTTTATTGTGTGCTGTGTGTTTGACAAAGTGGCAAAGAAAGTTGTTGTGTTTGTTTCATTTCACGTAATGACCATGACCCTCAGCCTTGAGGAAACATGACTATTGAATACAGTGAGACATAATATTGAATACAGTGGTAAAATCACATAATATAATGTGAAAGCATTGTTCAAAATCACGCGCGTCAATCGATTAAACAATTGTTTGCGAATGACACCTCGACTCAACGGGTTGTTTTCAAAAGAGCCGCAGTTAGGCAGCCGATAAATCACCGGCAACTTCAAATAGAAATGTCATATTATTTCCACAAAAGATTTAACTGGAAAATAAATTATATTTCCCCTTCCGCCATTGTTCGCCGACGTGTGGAAGCCGCGTTCGCGCCGATATTTAAAAAACCATTAAGTGCACGCTTTTGTGTAAATACAAACACCATGTAGATTTCAATTGTCGGGATGGTTAATTTAACGAAAACATATTTTCCGATCTTTATTACAAATAAAGAAAGTTTTCGGTTAAAACCCTTGAATGTGCTTGTTAAAAAAAATTAGGGCTCCTTATTATGCATTGTTAGCTAACATAAATGAAAAGATAAGTAAAGCAACAAACTACGTATTAAAGTAAATAACTAACAGACAAAAGGTATTAAAGGAAATAAAGTTCAAATTGTACAAAAAGTTTCCCCCGTAAACCATCATAAGGCCAATAACAAGGGCATATTTTCGTTTGTCACGTATTTGCGAACGAATCGGAGCGCGCCATAAATTGCCACTAGCCTGATTTACAGCGGGCTCCTCGACTAAATGTTTGATTTCTGCTCGTAAATCGAGATGAGCGTCTGTCAGACCGAGGTGAGCACCGCCGCTTTTGTTTTGCCCAATTATGAGCTAAAAATGTTTTAATCTTTTGATGTACATGTACCTAGATTTTATTTAGGTTTTTGTTTTGTTTTTTCAAATGCAATTAGGTGAAGATTTAAATCTTGGTAGAATGAATAAAACCACTTCCTCTCATCGCATTCGAATTTAGTTTATAACGTGTACACTATACATACGAAGATTCCTCTTTCAAAGGATTTCCTACTGCTTACTTATAAAAGCATTACCTATATAAAAATATATTGTTGTATTATTCTTGGTTGGTAGAACTGGTAGTAACATGGGTAAAGATCCTTCTTTTGTAATATTGGTCGGAATTGTCAATAGCATATATAGATTTCTATGCAATGCAGTTTATTAAAAAATGTCCCAATAATAAATTTAATAATAATACAAACTCCATTTACGCACACCAATTAAAAAGGGCTAATCAGGTTTTCTACTCCTACATTTCCCATTTGTAAAGCAATGTGAAGTGAAATATATTATACCTAAAATCTCATTAATACAACACGAATACAAGTTTAATTAGCTGGCTGATTCCGCACAAAACATCGTCAAACTTGGTCTGGCTGTGGCGGCCATTCAGACCTACCAATGTGTGAGCGCGATAACACTCATACCTACAGCTAACTGCACATTATAGAACTATAATTCATGCAAATTCACCTTTATTGCCGTGGCGTAGAAGTCTATGCAGGGTGACGTTATATGCCGTTTGCTGTTTTTGTCGCATTTTGTTTGCGATTCATAGAATACTATCAGCTTAGAAAGGTCCAATGTTTATGGCCTACATCTTGTCTTGTGTGTATTTGTCATCATGCCGGACTGTGTTCGGCCAAGATTGACAATGTTTTTTCAGATTTACTTGGATCTTGCCTTTTTTATGTATAAGCTATAAAACAAGGGGCTTCTGGGACTTGTAGAAGTTGAAATATGTACTTCGATCTGTGTGAATCACTTTAACAAATTAAAAAATGTAAACTGTCATAGTCTGCATTGGAAAATAAATCCGGTACAATGGTAAAGCATAGTCGAGTCCAATCGACAACACGCGATAAATGGCCATTCAACTTCGGGTTTCAAATCAAATGATGCTTTTGTTAGAAATTACCAATATTATCAGCATTGGTTGCTGTCAAAGTCTATGATAAGTTACTTTTGCAACATTAATTAGTACCTAATCAAAAAATAATTTGCGTTATGGAAAATTAACTCTAGAAAATATTACTTAGTCTTTATATATAAAAATATATAATAAAGACAAGAAGAAAGAAACAGTATTCAGATATTTTAAAATATAAAACGCCCAATGCAAGTGTAAACTTCGAAAAATAAAAATTCGTAAATTTTCCTTTTTTGACGATAAAAGATAAAAAATATATTAAGAAATACCTATAATATGGTTTAGTTAGCACATAAAATGTATTATGCTTTCTGGCACCGTTCAAACAAACAGAGACATCTAACCTAATATTATATTGATAGCTTTGATTTTGGCGCCCTCGCTTTTTGCGCGTTATTTATGGCCGGGCAGATATCGATAGAGCGTATCATGAAATATTAAACACATTACAAGTGGCATATAGGCCGGAAGATGAGGTAAGAAAAAACCGTTTGGTTTCATTTGCTGGGGGAGAGAATTGTGTGGATTGCGTGTGTGTACTCAATGCGAAAGCTGAAAGGAATTCTATCGTATACTGTCACAATTAGCAATTGTAATTATATAAAGATACAAATATAATGTGTATCTAACAAAATATAATAGAGAATATACCTATTATTCATAAAAAGATAAAGCATTCTTTGAACTAAAGTATGTTTTGTTACTTTCAGACTTCACAATATTTGACATTGAACGAGACAAATCATGCTGTATAGCTTAAGTATGCTTTTTTTAAGAATAACGGGCTATATTTTTTATTTTCTGTTTATATAGATCGAAGTTTATTTTGGTCTGTTGTTTATTTGTATTGTATTTTATACTTTAAAATGCGATATACTCTAATCTCTTTATATTTTTATAATAATATTAATTTGAGAATGAAATTTTCGAGAATACTTACGTAAATCTAAAATGGATGTTCACAACAAACTCCAGAACAAAATCAGTTCAAACATCATTAAAAAACGAAAACGAATATTGCTATAATAAATAACAGTGTTTACATAAAGCAATACATTTGGAGCGCAGCCACAAATTCTTTCAGTTGGGGTAGAGCGAAAGTTCGGCGCCGAACCGAGTCGTATCGCTCCGCGAATCGCACAAAAGTTTATTCTCTCACTTTTATCGCTGCGAGCGCGTTAGCGAAAATGATTTATACGATTTAACATAAATAAGTCATGCTGCATTCTGTTTTCGAACTTACTAGTCTTTCGCTGTAGTTGTTGTGCGGAAATTACATTTTTTTTAAATCGAGATTTCGAATAGGGGTGTTCGAATCTCAAATTTTAATGCTCATCTTTTTTTAGTTACATGGTTTGATTTTTTTTTACATAAATATGTTATTAATTCATGAAAAACAATATAATGTAAGTATTGTTATTAAAAAATATAACTCAACCTAAAAATATAACTATACCTACAATAAAACATAACCAAATAAAAAACAACTCTTTAGGGTCCGGAAAGAGTTGAACCACAGTCATAAAGTATCGACAGGTCCCTCGGATATTTCTAATATGATCATAATCTACATATTATTCCAATAAGTGGGTTTTCCTCACAATATTGCGTTCGGGAGTGAAGTATGAAGTATCCAACCCTTGGGTGCTAAGTTTTTACCTTTTATTGTTTTATTTATAACTTTGTGATTGATGATGGCGCAGCCGAAACTTGGCTTCATAAATATTGAGGCGGACTCACGCTGTGCAATAGTTTTGTTCGGTTTCTTTTGCTGTAGCCAACTGTTAGTGAAGTGCGCTCTGCATTCTCGTGTTCCATTGAGTTGTGTATTGAATTTTCTTTAGTAAATTATACTGAAACAGTGTTGATACTTTTTAAATACTTTGATTTTTATGTTCATTCACCTATTTATTTTTTGGAATTTGAAAATCAATTCCCAAAGGTAGAGTGGATAAATCTTTTAGATTCAAATGTTACTTAAAATTGAATAATATATGACCCAAAGATTGACTGGTAGATAACTCTCTCATTCATAAAAAATGTAAAAGCATTGTACGTTTTGTCACTTTACAATATTTGACATGGACAGAACAAGACAAAAAATACATTAGCTTAATGTACATATGTTTTGTCTCGTGTGCTTCAACGGTTTTATGATTACGAGGGTAATGAATAAATACAAATTAAAGGTTTTTTATTCAATCGACTAGCAACACATTTATTAGAGCTTCGTTATTATTTACAAAATGTGTTTACAATGAAGATAAATGCTTAAACAATTGAGTTATCTGTCGCTTTCCGGGGATTCCCGAGCACGATTTGAGTATTGTCTATAGTTGCAGAAGCAGGACAATAAAATGTAAATATAAAATTTAGTACTCGTTTCTATTGCGGTAACAGAAATACATCATCTGTGAAAATTTCATCTATCACGATTCAAGAGATAAAGATGGATGACAGACGGACAGATAGACGTTTTAAGAGCGAGGCTCTTGTCGGTTGAGTTCCTTTAATTGTTCTCTCTCCAAAGCCAACTCCTTCACTTCTTGATACGACAAGACGCCTACTATTTCTTTAATTTTCCTCTTTGGGTACAGAATCTTAAAAACAATCATTACAGAATAATATAACCGAACCTCATTTCTTTTATGTTTATGTTATACAATTTGTTTCCACGTAGCTAATAAACAGAACTAGTCCATAATAAAAACACTTGTACAAAGTTCTCATTAATAAAATTATAACAACAAGCTAACTGAAACTTTATATAGAAACCACAATCGAGTCGAGTAGAGAGCCGCAATTAATTCCTGATTGATTCACAAAGCTAGTTGGAATTCCACCCTCACTTCACTTCACCTCCGCCTCACCTGCCTCCCGGATCAGACAAAGATACCAAGTTAACGTCAGCTAAGGTTTGTTGTACAAAATTTATATGAAACTTTGCTACAGTACTGTATAATTGCGGGCTAGCTACGTCGAATGTGAATTTTTCGAAATGGCACTTAAATGATCAATGAACACTGTATACATTTTTAATATCTAGAGATCAATGTAATGTTATATTTTTAGTAATCGATATTTAAGATTTGAATTAATTTGGCATGTGTATTTTAGAATACATTAGAAGGTTGTAATTAACCAAAACCCGAGACCGCAAAATGTTAGATGGAATAGAAGCCTGTAGTATTTATGAATATAAACGCTGCTGAATTATGATATCAGAAATAACCTATTTTGATCGTTTAAATATTATTTATTATTCATAATACAAAACTAACCATCACACTCCTTTTGGAAACCATATAAGGTATCCAGGACTGTGAGAAGTGACACGATACCTCAAAAATAGTAGATGTTTTTCTATAACATATTTAATTTAACTTTTAATTAAATCAACATTGTTAGCTTGCATTATCAATGCGATTTGATGTATTAGCTTGATGTGCCAATGACTATACGTAGAAATAAATCATTAAAACTTAGATAATGTATAACACTTGTGTAGGCAGCCTTATTTACTCAATCGATCAATACAGACCATGTCGCCCTAATTTATAAGTAGTATAGAAACGAGTAGTCGAGGCTACGTACTTGTTGATTGTTTGGTTTATGTCAAGTAAATAAAATTACTTCTACAAGAAAATATTATTTGTTATATTAATAATAATTCCATACCGGACTTCTCCACACATACATTGACAAGGCACATTCAATGAAATTCGTCGCAGGTAACCGGCACGTAGAGTAGTGACGTGTGCTGGTACTGCTAAGATATTCCGAGACGCTGGCGCTCGCCTCCGCTCCATTATGCACGAACTAAACTTGCTTTTTGCTCCTCCCTCGTGACGTACGAATTATGTTAAACGCTTGACTTATTTTGTCAAGTTCTTTTGTGAACTGTCATTATTTTTTAACAAATAGTGTAATAATCATGGATTTAATAAGTATTTTGTGGAGTACCTACTAATTCCATGAGTGTAATACGATGGTAGGTAAGGGTGATCAATGAAGTTGTTGATACTATAGTCTTCTCTGGCATCTTAAACTATGTGTATAAGGTAAATTTAATAAAAATTATCATGTTACTCTTCATACATGTTAATTTTCACGTTTCCGTAACTTAAGTAAGTACAATATATTACTTACCGACATTTTCGCAGACCGAAAAACGTTATGTGCCTAGGAATCAGAATTTCCACGTGGATGATTCCCGTCGTATAAAATTACAAAGTTACATATCTCCGGCAGCAGCTGAGTGCGGATTAACCCTTTAACTCCCGACGCCTTCGCCCCGAATATTTTATTAACGTGAGCGCGTTAAATTAACTTCGTTACCTATCTCGCTGGCGTCGACTTCCCAACAAGATCCGATTTTACAGATTTAACCGACTTTGTTTTCGAAAGTGCGGTTCCTGACGTGTTAATATGTTATGGGAGTTTTAAAAGTACGTTGCAAGTTATGTTCATATAAATTGTGCTTACAAAATTGATTCTATTTTTAAATTTATTATGATTACAAAGCAAAATAATCATATTTTAGCAAATATAATTTAATTGCATGCTAAAACAATTTTATAAACTTTGAGTAGTATTTCTTACAATGAAACTGAAAGCGAACATTTTGAACTCTCAAAATAATTTCGAAAACACTCAGAGTATTTAAATAGCCTCAGCTTTCATGTCAAGTAGAAATGCTTAAAACATTTCAGGCGGCAAGAATCCCGACAAAAAGCGTCAAACGGCAAAACGTATCCGCCGGCATTCATGTACACAGGTGCTTGAAAAACTCGAGTTTTGTGTAAATGAGCGAGGGTAGACACGCATATGGCAGAGGAAGCGACGGGCATAAATCTGCGACAGTGGCGCCGCGGCCGGAAACGGAAGCTCCGTCGTCGTTTGCCGCATTGTGATATCGGACGCCGGGCCGCGCGGACGTCTTTGTGAATGCCACTTTATGCTCCCATTCAGCAGATACCGCCCTATCGGGTCTCCCACCTTTATGGTGTGGGGTTTTATATTGTGTTGTCTGATGCTACTTGACTCGCATTCATATTTGAGTTATACCGACATGTTCGGAACTTAATATGAACAATGTTGAAAAATACTTTTTGTTATTAATCTGGGGATAGAACATTGCCATCGAGGTTATCTTATTAAGTAATAGTTCAAGACAAAAGATTCGAAAGAAAGAAGAACAAATTGACTGACTTAGTTATATAGATCTTATAACATTTTATACGGTAGAAGAACGGAGTTGAGAGACGTATTTAAAAAAAATATGTTTTTGATGGCAAAGTACATATTACTTATACGTATTAGCAAAAAATTAAATATAATAACCAGATATCTAACCTAACATTAAATTTAAGTAACTCGGGGATTAATTTATTTACACCTCACATTTATAAATTGACTTTTTTCTAAAAACATAATATAAAGCCTATGTAAACGACACAATCAGAGCATATACAATAATTTCAACATAAAGCGAGAGTTCGCTCGGAGGCTAATCGCAGAAATATTTCGTTTGCAGCCACAGTTATTGAGGACAGCTGAATTTTAAACGGGGAATAAACGCAGATATATAAACCTAGATACCGCGTACAAACCGAGAAATCAGCGATATATCAACAACAATGACATAAAAAATACTCATGACACATTAAATTTTATTGTACGAATGAAAATTTACAAGCTTGGTTTTATTTTATTTTACAGTTAATTTTTATCCAGATCTATTGATAACCTTATGGTTACAATAATAATTACATAATCCTACTAATATTATTTAAATGAAAAAAATATGTGAGGATATGTGTAATGTATGGATTGTTTTGAAATTTGGTACACAGGTGGAATATAACCTAGAATAACACATAGGGAACTTTTTATCCCGAAATTCCCATGAGAGCGAAACGGGGAGGGGGAAGCCCCGGAGGCAGCTATTAATTGGTAATAGTATTTATTTTATTCACAGTAAATATAATGTCACGTGATATAAACCA
Organism: Plodia interpunctella; assembly: GCF_027563975.2. Lineage (NCBI taxonomy): Eukaryota > Metazoa > Arthropoda > Insecta > Lepidoptera > Pyralidae > Plodia > Plodia interpunctella. The sequence goes on along the minus strand of NC_071297.1, from coordinate 7,020,388 downwards.
TATATATAAGTTATATAAAAACAGGTAATAACGTGTAAGATCAATTAATAAAATAAAAACTAATTTTAATAAAATGAAACTTATATACCCGTATGTCACTGACTGCGGTATCTAGTGTATTTAAATGTGTGGTGTCAACACGGCGGCCGTTTTACATGGCCGATACGGCGAACACTCGAAATTTAAAAATCTTTATTGAATAAAATACGTTTTAGTGGAATCAAAGGTTTTTTTGTACTGGATATCGGACATCGGGTTTTATTGAATTAAAGAGATTTTTATCGAAAATTATTTATTGTTTTTCCTTTGATCTGCACAATTCATTTTATTTATGTGTCGTACCTTGCTCCCGTTACACTTTTCAGATGAAATATCAGATTTCCTTTTATTTCCCTATATTTCCTTTATTCTACTACCAACATGAACAAAATTTTATTTGTTTCATTGATTTCAAGTGATTGAGAAACAAACAAACACACATTCAAAATTTCATTCAAAAGGTAGGATGGAATTAAATAATAAATAAATATATTAGGACAAATCACACAGATTGAGCTAGCCCCAAAGTAAGTTCGAGACTTGTGTTATGGGATACTAACTCAACGATACTATATTTTATAACAAATACATATATATATAAACATCCAAGACCCGGGCCAATCAGAAAAAGATCATTTTCCATTATGACCCGACCGGAGATCGAACCCAGGACCTCTCGGTCCAGTGGCAAGAACTTTACCACTGCACCACCGAGGTGGTAAAAATTTGAAATTACTATTAGTAATTTGCTATTAATTTTGTCAGTAACTGCATGGAATGAATAAACATATTTATTATAATGTATTATTATGTAAGTATGTAATAATTAAGATCAACTAGTGGCACATCCCGGCTTCGCTCGGGTACCACTAGTTGATGAACATTAAACAAACAAAAATACAAAACTTTTCTCTTTATAATATTAGTATGGATTTAAACTTTTATCCAAACCCTAACTGACTGTAAATAATTTGGAAACGAACCAGTTACTGAATCTGAAAGTTAGCGACTTCGCCCGCAATTGTTTTGGCGGTAAGAGCGTCAAAGGGAACTTCCACCGGCGCCCGATTGTTCAATAACGTTTAATGTCTGTGTAATTGGAGAATTCGGATATTATAATGAATCTCTTTTGGAAGTTTGGCCTTTTGTTCGCATGGTTATATTAAACATCAAATAAAATTTTCAATTTATATTCCCTTAGTGTTGAATGAATACAATTAAATGTCAGATCCCTTTAGGAGACACAAATATAATTTGACACCAGTGTTAGCAATAACACATTAAATAAAGAGAAGTAATATTAGAGAAAATAGATATTTATTATAAGTTAAAGAGTTAGCAGAGCCCGTAAATCGTCTGAATAGAAGAAGACCCGTAAAAATAGATATTTTGTTAGAAGTAATTGTTAATTATATATATTTATTCTATTTTGCAGACAAAATGTTGCTCAGTAAAATATTCTACTGAAAAATAAATATTAACTGATATTTTATTATTTTTCTGAAAACCAAGCTCTAAATAAGTCCGTTAATAATAATTAATTCATACATTACTCAAGAATTACTATTTGAATTTATTTTTCAATTGTTTGCCTTTTTATTGGTTTTAAAAAAAATACTATTTTTAAAGAAAGGAAGTGTAAACAACACGGCAAAGCTACGAGGCGCGACGACAGTCTACGACTCTCCGTGCTACGACGCCTACGCCGTAGAATGACCGCTACAGTTCAGATATATTATTTTCGCGCTGAAGCTGTAGCTATATACGCGATATTCATTCATTCATTCATTCATTAGATCTGATAGATACATTATTTATTTGTTCTTTCGTAAAGTAGTTATATTTAAATTATATAATTTTCTAATTCAAATTCAATTTCAAAATACTTTATGCAACTGAGGATTTAGGTACAGTCAACAACACATCAACCTACCAAAATTAATTGCAAACTCGTCACTATTACCGCACCCTGTACCATAGAGTTTCATGCAGGGTAACTTGATGTGCCGTTGACTGTACTCATCGACGTAAAATTTACTTAAAACTAGTCTACTGCTGACTTCCAATCGCCTGTTTACGTAAGGGTAATTTACATCAAAATTGATAAGATAATGCCTATTTTCTCCTAAGACATTATAGCGATATTTCCAAATCTTGCCTCTTCTTTGTCTAAATCAGATTCCAGGGAAACACACAGCCGTTCATTTCGCCATTCCTCGTAATCACATAGCAAGACAGTGGTTGGCAAACAAATCAAACTAGTGGCTGGCAGGCACTCACCTGCGCGTGCATTCCTCGACGAACTCACAAAGGAGTCTCGTTCAAGATACTACACGTGGAACAATGCTCGCTTTACCCACGATTGTTTCGAATAAGTTTATTGTTCAATCGATTTCGAAGTGCAGTGAGAATGTGCTAACAATCTGTGTAAGTAGACAGACAACAGGAATTTTAAGAGTGGGTTGCACCGGCCAATTTAACTTTAACTTTAACCAGCGCAAAAAATCGCAAAGTACGCCATTTTGTCTAAACGTCAACAGTAGCCGGTTTAAGTCAATGACGAAGCTGACTGGTGCAATTCACCCTAAGTGTATCTCTGGACGATTAATATACATCGAAAAGATTATAGAAACGATATCTTATATTTTTTTTTATTGGAGTAGCTGGCCACTGTCTTATTCAGTCCGGGGCAGTGGTCAAACTGCTCCGTCCAACTAGTTGAACCACGGGCCGTTACTAAGGGCAGTTATCCAACTTTTAAAATAGTTTATTAACTAAATACTTTAAAATAAATATAGGCATCCTACTGTGTGAGTGAGTGATGGACGTATGTGAGGATGTTTGTTTTTCAATCACACAATATACATACATTTTTGTGTACGTTATTATATATCCGGGAATAACACATAGGATACTTTTTATCTCGAAATTCCTAAGACAACGAAGCGCCGGTCATAGGTGTTAAAATAGCTTTTATAACTAACCATTCATACTGAGAACACTTTAGAACTATCGACCTTAGTTACACATGGCTATTCATCTTTACCTTGACTTACAGATAATTGCTAAAGTAGGATCTCACTCCGCCCCGAGGGTAAAATGGCCCCGATGTACGGAACTCCTTAAGATAAGCAGATGTTGAGGCAAATCCTTAAGCCTAAGATAACAGTTCTCAATTAGCATCTAAGATTATGGTGTTTACAGCCCTCGGGGCTAGTGAGGATATTGCTATATCTATGATCGCAAGAGTATGAGATAGTCTAGAAAATAAAAATATGCGAATAATTTACAATTTTTCAAAGTTTAACAAGTTATTAGTTTTACTGTCTGACTTTAAACTACTAATATATTTACTGTGATAATGTTAAATTTATGAATGATTGATTTTGGAAATGATTCCTTCCTTAAGAAAATTTACGGATTGTAATAACAGCGCGGCCGCAGCGATCGAAACTCTGCGAACCACATATCAAGTTTTTCTGAAATCCAGTTAATAATAATAAGTAATAAAAGAAGAAATATTAATAATAGCGAACAAACAATTCAATTTTTATATATTTGCAGTTATGTGTTTAAAGCGCTTCACTTAAATATTCTAAAAAAACATTTTCAACGTAACTTCCTCTATACAAACAATAAATCAACATATAATGTTCTTGAAGCAGTTTGTTATAAATATTTGATTTCTTACTAATTACCCTCCTGACGTGTAAGAAGAGAAAGAGGGTCTGTTTGATACGTGAACATCCCCTTTAATAATTCAAGTCGATAGGTGAAAATTCACTAAGAATTTGTTGCTGTATTCCTTAGGCGTGTGTTTTATTCCCTTTCTTTGATAAACATAGTTCGTAGTTTGTTTTATGGGATGCGTTTTTTGTACATGTTTAGTTAACATTAATTTACAAATAAAACTGTTTCAATAAATTAAAGGATCATGAACTCGTTTGATCAAGCAGACATTCTTTTAATTTTATGGTTATTCATGAAAAAAAAACTTTACAATTTCTTTTTGTAGTAGCTTTTGCATACGTCTTTGCCTGCATAAGTTTCTTATGGAAACAGTACTTTTTATTGTGTACTTATGCGAAATTTCAAGAAAATTGGTTCAATTGTTATAGAACAAAAATAAGTTAGCATTAGGCAAGCCCCAATGAAAACCACGTCAGTTTGACCATAGACTAAAGCTTCCAACATGTTTCCAACTCAAATTGAAACCACTTGCAGTGGAGAGGGCTCGCAGAGAAGCCAATAGCAATAATTTCAACCGAAATCTGACGTAAACATGACCGATATTCTCAAACCAATTTGCATGTCCGTTAGCTCTTGAATAAATTACAGCTACCTGCCCCAAGGTTGAAGCCTCTATGAATATGTAAGACAATGGCTTCCAAATCTTAAGGCCCAATTAGAAGGGGGGTCATTAAACCCTTAGTTAATTACAATTGCCTCGCCTAGAGATGAATGGGGAATTAATGCCTAGATGCTCCAATAAATTAATGTTTAGGTAATACAGTTATAAGTGTATTATGCTAGTAATATGTTCTATTTGTCAAGTATCATACAATTAATATTGATCTATAATAACTAAATACTAATATAGCTATTGTCACATGATCACATAGCGTACCTAAATAATGCATTATATGTATAGTTTTCTTCATGTGTTTCGTTATAAAAGTGCATTTAGACGACTTGAGTACAATCTAAACATGTTCATAAAAAAGAAGATACCTTGTTAAAAATATTAATTTTCAGAAAGGGCTGGAATACGTTTGACGTTTGAGGCGCGCTAATTATGTTTTTTAAACATTTTTATATATAAAATTAGTAATTATAAGAACGGATACTTTCATATTCTGGATACTCTCTTACTCGCTTTATTATAATACTACAAACCAAAAGTATAAAAAAATATAGAATTATTTTATATGAATTTTTTGAAACTTTAAACTCTATTTCAAAACTACGCTTTTTGAAAGTATCATATAATATTTATTTGATTGAAAAAGATTTGATTGAATTAAGGGCAAACATTACAACTACATAACATGATACATATAACTTCGACATATCCGTTTTGTGCGGTCATCGGCATATTACGGTCGTCAGATTATCGAGCGGTCACCGCCGCCACTTACCGCCGTAATCTGGTTACAGCGTTTAATCGACCCGATGGACGACGATCGCCATATAGCGCTGGTGCATTTTACGCGTTATTTTACGCAAAAATAGGTTACGGTTAACTAGATTTCTATTCAAATATTCTGTAGGTAGAACTTCAACTGGCTGGATGATTTGTTTTTCTGTACGCTATGCTTATTGACAGACAAATATGTATTATTTAACTTGACTAATTTGATAAAAATAAATAAATTGCTGTGAATATTTCCAGTTAAACTTCGATTGATGATTTGATTTTTTTAAATATAACCATCATGGAATTACTTTTTTTTAAATATGGAAGCTATTTTATACGCCCTCACGATTTTATAGGTATTTGATAGGTCTTATAAATTTTTTGATAGTTATAAGTTCAATCTGGGCTAGATTTAATTTTACGCCGTACATTCGTATTCGTTCGTGTTTTCAAGAACATTTGTAATGGAGGAAAATTTAATTCTATTATTTTTATTTTATAGTCAAGATCAAATGTGGTACAGTCACAATCTAAATCGCTAAGTAAACAGAATAAGTCAGCGTCGTGCGTTTTATAACGAGGTAATTATTCGGGCGTGTGTCCACTGGAGTACCATAAATACCTTCGGCAAACACGGTATTCGCACCGGTCACCACTGCGACTTGTTTGAACAGGCCTAAAACAACACGTTTGCGACCAAACGACGGAATTTGTCACTTGCTGACTCAGTACTCGTTCCATGTGTACTTCCACGAATAACACGGTTTGGTTACTGTCAGTCTATACTTATAAATATCTTAGTGTATTACTACACATTTTCTACCAAAAAGTTTGTTACAAGTACATAATAATAATCTTAAGTACATAAATAATGGCAATACATAATAATTGTAAGTACATAATAATCATTTTCGTAAGAAAAGGTTGATAATGCACTGGACAAATTAATATAATTTAAAATTAATATAATATAAGTAAAATATCCCTAGTAGTCATTTACAAATGTTGTTATACATTACAAGGTGTTATACATAACACCAGAATGTTCTTCGAAGAATATTTATTTCCATGTCTGATATCTTAAAAATCTTTTTTTTTAATTATATGGTTAGGAATTGCAGAGAAGAGCATAATTTCTATATAAACATTTTATTTGTTTAATGTACAACAAATAGTTTGTAATAAAGTAGTACGAAAAAATGGTTGCATTAATAAAATGGACAAAACACTTGAATAAAAATCTAATCCAACACTTTTGTAGCCGCATGTACTACGTGACCATGCCTAAACAGATAAAGGGTTAAATTGTTTTTATTTAAAATAATATTTTATTTGCCAATTAAATGTAACGAAATAATTTAATTCTTATAGAGATATTATTTTAGGAGATGTTAATCTCTGAGGTTTTGTTTATATACATTTTATATTTAAATCGTGATCATATATTTTTTAAAACAACAAGAGATGAAAATTTTCTTTTCCAACATTTTTTAGATTTTAAATACTGTTATTATAATCCATAAAGTCACTATTAGTCCCTTAATAACAAATAATTAATGCTTAGTCCATAGTACATCATTTTCAAAAATCTCAGTTGGATAAATCAATGTTCGTTAATTAATCTGTCTGAATATTTTAGCAGAATTATAATAAAAGGAACCTTATATTTTCGACATATCTGAATTTGAAATTAGAACTATCACCAAACATTATCTAATCATTAAAACTAGACACGTGGTCACACAACGTCCGATTCCAACTACCTTGCACAAACACATCGGTCGCACGTCTGTACGCAGCCTAAACCAACACTCATTACCAGATAACGAACGTGAGCAGCGCGCCTAAACGCTTTTGGCAATAATAATTTTACAAAATAAAAAACATTCCGACTTCCGTCCGCTATTCAGATTATTTTCATTTAACGAGTTTTCATACCATTATACCTCTGAGGTCAAATAGACAAATTAGGCATCCTCCTACTATAAATGCGAAAGTTTGTGAGGATTTATGTATGTTTATTACTCTTTCACGGAAAATATACTAAATGGATTGTTATAAAATTTGGTACACGGATCGAATTTAATCTGGAATAAAACATATGGTACTTTTTATCTCGAAATTCCCACGGGAGCGAAGCGCCGGGACACAGCTTGTAAGTATATATTTTTGTGATCTCCATTCAACTCACTCTTTCACTTTGACACAACAAAATCATGACGCACGGCAAGATCTAAAAATCGTTCTATTTTGAAAAATGTACAAACAATACCGTCAAACATAAATGTATTCCGCAAATATTTTAGTTTTATATTTGAAGCTTTCATAATTGAAATATTTAGATATTTCACGCTCATACTAATAAATGTATATTGGCTTAGCAAAAAAATTATGTCATGAAATAATGAAAACAATAAAACAAAATAAAAATTTCCTATCACACGCAAATAAATTTCAACCGTGAAAGATAATTGTACGCACATAATAATAAACTGGGAGATAAAAATACACAGAAATATAATGGTAATGATGTGAACCATGCGATTTCTCATAAATTAAGCTTCTTTTGCGGGAAGTCAAATATTGATATTCACACATTTCTGTTTGCTCCGTGCTCCGTGACGACGATGCCAAAAGTCATTTCAGTAATAAACAAATATATAGGTAATTGTTATGAGAATGAACAAAAAAGCTTCTTCATTTACTAAATATTTCCACAAAATTGTCGTATACACTACAAAAATAGAAGTTAAATTCATATATATCATGATAAACAGCTATATAACACCGGAGCGATGGATTTCTCTACAGTAGTATCTCCATTTATTGAAAATCTTGCAAAACCTGTCATTTTCAAAAAGTAATTATGTATTTTGGTATAAAATTTAATGTACTCCTGTATCAAAATATGTTTTTCAGAACTCATTATCCAAATGTTAAAAGCGTGTATAGAGTGAGAGAATTACGTATTTGATATCGATAAAGCTTATTTCGTTATCAGTGGATTGATATTTGATCAATGTTATTTGTATTAAGTCAATTTGTTAACTATTACCTATGCTATTATATTAAAACCATTCGAAAAGATTACTGGTTAAAGAGATTGTATAATCTTTATTTACTTACTAGCTGTGCCCGCAACTTTGCGTGCGCGGTTCTAAAAAAGTAACATTATCTTTTACATGAGATCCCTTTTTTTTTTGGTTACCCAGGGGAATGCTTGTTACGCACTGAGTGTGGGACTCCTGAGCTGACTAGCGGCCCAGCTACCCACTAAACCCCTGGGGCGTTTCCATGCTACCGTTATGGGAGACGTCACGGGGTCGCTAGGCATTTCACCGTGACGCCCCCCCGGTCGGCCTTTCGGCCCCGACCTGGGCGAGCAGCAAGCACAAGTGCTAACCACCCGCCCCTTACGCCACGCGAGCGTGGCGCGGACCATCAAGCCCGCTCCGCGCACTAGTCAGAAAGATGACGGGGGGAGCGGGCATCACCGACCGCCGGTCCTGAAGGGACCAGCGGTCACAACACACATAGCACACACACAAAATCTTGGGTGCCACTGGGTACCCAAGTCTGCCCCTGTACGGCCAAGAGGTGATAGGCAGGTGACACCCACACATTGCACCCAATACAGAGGCAGCCACCCTTCGGCCGCAGAGGACAGGAGATCGTCAAGAGACATACCGACGCTCCCCTTCCCCTGCGGCCCTACCGCACCGTGTTCAGCGCCACGGCCGCGCTGTGGTCGCGGAGGACAAATCCCCGTGACCCCACCTCTGGTCCCCTCTGGTTTCCACATCCAAAGGCTGGCTCACAGCCAATGGCAGTACTACCGAGGGGACCGTCCACCAGGCCCCGAGTACCCACCAAAGTCTCTAGGCCTTGGGTTCAGCCCCACCATCGCGACAAGATGGGAACCCGTCGGGGGGTTACATGAGATCCCTAATCCATGTCTTCTATTGAAGAAAGCTGAAAAAGTATCGGCTTTGCAAGTACAATTTAGGGACTACATCGACCGGACCGTATTGGAGCTTATCATAAATTATACAGTGGTTATTCTGAAATGTCAATAGCTTGTGGATTTTTAAGTAATACCATATGATTTAAAATTTGACGTGAAAAAGTACCTGTGAAGGTCCAATTTCTTAATAATACTTTGACTTTACAGATCGAATCTGGCGCATTAGGGTTGCTACCGTTCATATTTGCGTGAAAGTGGTTTATGCGCACACATCACTGATGCGCCACGGAAGCGTGGCAACAAGAACGGTAGGAAAATTCAGAGAAATGGAGTCCTTTCTTGTATTTGTTTGTTTAAAAATGCAATTTAAGAAATGGTGATATATTTGAAAATGTCGCTCGTCTCGACTGCAGTTAGCGATGCACAACAAAGCGTGCCACAACACTGCGACACCCGATGACTAGTGGGCGGTACGTGTCCACAAGAGACACATATACCAAAACAGGTGTTGCCTACTTTATTATTCTTTGTTTATAAAATGTCACGAGCAAAACTGGTACCAATGTTATAAGTATTACTACACCCATATGTATATCTGTATATTCACGCGCTGGACTCTCGTTTGTTACTTCCAAACAACAACCAAAAAACCTTTAACTTTATAACCGCTGTGTTTCCCCACAGGACTTCGCAATCCAACTCTGGCGAAACTTACCCAGTAAATACCAAAACCATACAAACTTTCAAAAACTTAAGCACTATTCCCACTGGCGACCGACCCTTAGTTAAAACGAGCTGACCAGTTGGACCCTTGGTTATTTAATGGCCATTAGTGTAATGTACTTTACCCACTTACATGATATTTCATTATAACTATCACGATTTATAACTAAGTTTAAAATTGACACTAAGAAATGAGCTAGTTTTGAGTACTTAACAAATTTTCATTTGTTCTCCCTGATAATAGAGAATAGCACTAGGCATCTAAACAGCTATTTACTACGATTTCGTACCAAACATTCATCCAGAAAAGTTGAAACATACTTTAAGCAAGGTCTAGTCTCGTTCTGTTAATGTCAATATTGTACAGTGCGACTGTGACAAATCATATTTTAGCTTTAAGTATGTTTTAACTTTTTTATGAATGAGGGTTTTTTGGGACCAAGTGAATTTGAAACTATTCATTTCCCAACAAAGCCAATACTTAGTTTACGAAGAGTTGATTTTATTTGTAGACAGCTTCATTACTAAATCAACTCCCAAAGTTCTTATTTGCCATATAAAATACATATCCACTTAAAACACCTATACAACACACACTCGACGATATCCATAATTCATTCCAAGGCTCCCCGTCTACCCAACAGTTAACCCCGTCAAATTCTTAACCTGTCAAGAAGTTCCCAAGTTGGTCGCCGGCTGAAGTAACAGATTTGGCCATTGCCGAGCCACTTCCAAATTGAATTAATCATAGTTGGGATTAGTTCGCTTTGACGACCTGCGGGCCCAGACGTGACTGTCTGAACCCGTGTGTTTCGATACCAAATTTCATTTTAGCTAATTTACTGAAGGGATGTAATCGATTTTGAATAGATAGCAATTTTGAATAGGTAGCGTTTAGCGAACCCTGGACTCCGACGCTCAATGGCTGAGGAAGATAAGTGAAAGAGACGAATCGTTTATTTACAAAATGTACGTAAATCTCTCTCTCTCTCTTCGGAGTGATTTCCCAGTTTCTTCCTCAGTACGCTTTCCCATTTCTTGTACATCATACAGATTAAAATACGTTTTTATTATCTATTGTATTTTTACGAATTGTATTGATGCAATAAATCTTAAATAAACAAAATATGTTAACGTGTTAGATTTTTGTTTTAGCTGTTTATTTGTCTCATTGCTGTAAAAAATAGGAGGAGGAATAAATAATTACTTAAGTTTAAATATGTACGTAAATGTAAATAGATTATGTTTGTATAAAATTATTTTTATTATCAACTAGAAATTAATAAGAAACACAAGCTTATTTTGATACGTACAAATTCTCAAACTTCTTAATATACTTTAATAGTTAACAACTTGAAGTTAGAATACAAACTCCGTTGGTCAGTTAGACTAACTGCTTAATTCAAAGCGGAGCCGGCCGTCTCCCGTTGGGAATCGAACCCCGGACGTCGGGTAAGCAGCAGATTTATTAAGAGGCTATTCCTAAACCCGCTTTAAAATTAAATCACGCTTAGTTGAGAACTAAGCCCGTGTTTAACTGTCTGCCGAAGATACGGCTCTCAATTCAACCTGGTATTTACATTTGAATTGGGTAGTAGTGCACTGTGTAATATCTTGTTGAAATGAATTTTAGTAAAGAAAAAAAAAATAACTCAGGATTGACTCATTTCAATGAGCTCGTAAAACTAATTGATATTTGTCTTCAAAGATCACTAATATATTTTATAAGCTATTGTTACTTTTTATTGCAGAAATGTATAGTATAACACAGAGAATTAATTCTAAGTTCCCCAGACCGGAACTGATAAGTAAAAGTATAATAACGACACATTATCAACAATAGAAGGGTCGTAAAAGTTTGCCAGGAACACACAAATACGAGGAAATATTATGTCAATTACGACAGATGACAACATGTTTAACATCAAATGGAACCCTTTCGGAGTTACACAAATCAAACGGCTAATAAAGAAAGACCGGGAATTTCTTTCAGTCCAAGTTCCGAGACGGGTATTTCCTTGCCGTACAAAAGGGGTTAGTTCCCTCAGACAGTGTTCGCAGTATTGTTTCCCCTATATTTATATTGTAAGGAACAATCAGTGTTATCTCATAAAGTAGGTACGACGTTTGAAATGACACGCAAGTCTAGCCAAATAAAACTTAATGGTTTTAATACGTAATTTAGGTGTATACATTACTGTTTTTTTCTTGCATATATATAAATGCCACTGCTAACACTGGTGCCAGATTTTATACAAATCGTCTAGAGACATCTTAGGTGACTATTACGACGACCTACCGCGTCTAGTGGCAAGCAATCGTATACACACTAATGAACATAAACTGTTAACCAGTGCGCAGGTTTCCTCACGATGTCTTCTTTCACCTTGGTTGGTTCTTTCAAATGGTTGTCTATGAAAACTTCTAAATGTACATGCATGAGTCAGATTGGTATACAAACTCATGTGACATGAGTAGGATTCGAAGAAACTAAGCAGTGTCTATATATTAATTCACGTCTGAGTTCGCCGATTGTGTATAGTAACTACAGGTACTCAACTGGTATCAAAGCAAGCACCGTCAAAATGTTGAAGTCAGATTTCAAATAGTTGACTAAGTTAAACCGACTAACTAAAATACGGCGAGTTATAACAAGCTAACATTAAATAAACAATCCGGCGGTTATTGATTTCAGTTTAGCAACAACATAATCAACCCTAATTTGTCTAAAACTTTGGACAAGCAGTCCGAATTAATGGCTGCACGAATACAAATTGTTTGTCGGAACAAGCTGATCAATTGAAATGTGAATTCCAATAACAAATTTGATTCCATAGATTTCGAAAGTCCAGTTTTACTACAAAAGTATATTATAATTATAGAACTATCAAATACCTAGTAATAGTGAGATCTATGTGCGTAATTATAATAGAGTAACAATGAATAGTTTAAATCGGCGGTTCTCATTTTTTGGAAAGCTAAGCATGTGACAGAGCTTTGAAATATGTAAAATTTAAACTTGTTTTACATGTAAACTGACGAGACAGCTGACACTCTTATTAAATTTTCAATAAAGTTCTCATTTTATAGTTTTTAATTATTAGTTTGCAAAATTAATTATGATAACGAATCAGTCTTGAAACACAACACTAGCGGGCTAAATCTACATTCGAGACTGGGATTTGAATATATTCAGTCAGATACGTGCGATTGTCTCACTATTCTCCATTTAGGCTCCGTCACGTCATTTCTAAGACAATAAGACAAGCGCGCTATCTCGTGTTAATTTCCTGGGGGACTGAATCAATGAGTCGTAGACGTCACTAGTTGCTGACTGGCGGAAGCGTGCCCTACAAAACACTCAGTTATTTGTGAACACAAATAGGTTATGTATATAGAACTGTTATTAATATTGAAAATAAATCACCATCTGGTAGGATCCAAATACCTGTTTTACACATCTAATGTAACACTACAAATAAAATTTATTATTCAACAGGATGATATATATTCTTAGATATTTACTTAAATCTTTTTGTTATTATGTGTTATTGCCCATGTTTCACCTGACTTTTCCATTCATGGAAATCTGCACTATTTCTTAAGTAATAGGTTAAAAAGGCTTATAAGAAAAACAGTTTCATATAGTCTCAAAATACAAACACATTACATTATTCAATAATTTAACATTTACTTGTATTTAGTTAACCTGTATCAAAAATATGAAAACATATTTCCAGATAAAAACCCAATTCCCTACCAAACAGCAAAAAAAAACCAGATATTTTCATTGGCAGCCACTAAAAATATTAATCGGAGAGTGAATATTTCAATATCGCATGTAAATCGAATCGTAAAACTTTCCAATAACGTTCCTTTACAACACTGTAAAAGGGAATACACTCCGCGTATATAATCAAATGCGGCCAACGTCAGAACTCAGTCGAAATGGAATTTTTTCGCTCTTAAAAATTGCGAGCACGTATCTAATATAGTGAAAACAATATTCTAGTGACCGGATGATTTCAGCACAGATGCTTGCCCTTCCAATATTATTTACGTAGGTGGGGCAAACTTTTTCGTACAATTTGATATATGAGTGCGACATCAAATACTTCTAGATTGTACTATCAACCAACCCTTTTACTACGTTTATATCATTCCAATCTCAAACACAGGCGAATTGCAAGTTAGTGTATAGCATGTTTTTCGATACATTAATCAATTCTAATATCGAATATTGATGCAACGTTTTTTGCTACACATATGTCATCTCAATTTATATCGATAAATATCAAGTTATTCATGTTTTGGAATAACATGAATTCCATTTTCATATTTTTCTGAAGGTTTAAGTATCATAATTTGAGATCACATATATCGCATTTTTAATGCGCGGTATACGGGGGGAGCTAACACGCGGATCGATCCCGAGATATAAAAACCACATTAATCTGCACTTATCTCGACTATATTATTTAATGACGCGTCATTCTGCGTTATTTGTAACATTTACGCCGATATACACGGCGTTCGATGATGCCTCTTTAGATAAGCGTTTTTACGCTGCCATGACAGCGTTTCGTAAGTGATATTTGCTTGGGGCTCTTTTTATATTTTAATTCATAGATTGACAAGCGGCTCAATATATATTCTTTCACTATAATTCTAACACTATCGTAGTTGAAGCTAACTCCATACACTATTGATACATGTCGTATAAAAGTCCCAAAATATTTTTATGTAAAATTAATGCCAAAGTTTAATTAACAAATGCATCTGTTACTTATTTGTACAAAAATTTATTTTCGAAAATATTAAGAAACATAACAAGAAAATAAACCGTTTATTACATTAGCCATTGGGCCCATAAAACTGTTTCCTTACGCCGCTGAATTTGCATGAAATATAAAGGTGACCGCACACATAGTTGGCTCTTGTTTATGGCGGTCAGTGTTCCCCCTTCCCCCTCGCATTCCTGGCTCCGCTCCTTTATTGTCTTACTTTCCGCTTATGACATCCAAATGATATATTTGTACAGCGAAAACAAAAGGCATGGTTGAAATTGTTAGTTGAATAGTTTTAAATGCGAATAGGGTATGAAATACGCGAACTTTTGGATACATTACAATTTTACTTTATAAACTAAGATATTTTTTATCATATAGGTACTAGAATATATTTTTAAAAGTTTCAAAATTCGATAATTTTATTTTTTGCCATGTTTATGTTTATTTCTCGCATAAATCGATAATACATAAAAAATATTTAAGTTCGCGCGCCAGGGAATCTCCTATTGTTTTTGAAGGTTAAAAATAACGTTCGGTTAAAAATACATATTTCTTTTTCTAGAACACCAGACTATTGCATCGATTTACCTGTCAATTTTCAACTACCAAAGATAAAGCTAGCCGCAAATAACACATTAAAAATTATCTCCATTCTCTTCGCTTTCACATTTCACGACTGAAATGACAGCTTCCATTCACCGTCTCGCCATTATTCGATTATTCGATTCCATCGAGAACTGTCAAGTGTCATCGGACAATCGGCACTCGATCTTCTATGTCCTAATGAGGGGCCGCTCAGAACGAAATTATTAAAAAACCGGCCAAGCGCGAATATTTATTGAGTTATGAGGGTTCAGCATACTATTTTCATAAAAATATGTTTTCGTAATCACTTCCATAGGGGGCGGCTTTGGGATTTCCGTCTTTTGGATATTTGCAAGCAACTCAGTAAAATAGAGTTAAGCTGAGTTTATGATAGCTGAGTAAGCAATGATTATATTACTAAAGATTTAATTAGTACAAGGATTCTATTAGCACGTGTTTTTTCGTCATATAAGTCCATAAAGACATTTTTTGTACCGTTTTGATTTAGAAATGAGATTGACTATATTAAGAGTTAGTATATGTACTGTACTGGAAGAATTATATAATCTGTGTGTCAGCAAGTACTCACGCAAATGAAATAGGCAGATAAATCTTCATGATAATTAAGTATAGTATTTTTTAATACCTAGTTATATTTAAAGGATATTTGATTTAGCTGATTCGTTACAATACTAGATACATAATTTTTAATTATTTGACGAAATCCGAGAGACATACAACAATTCTTTAAATCAATTTTCAAACCTATTGCTTCGGGCTCAATATTTAAAATGTATTCAAATTTTGTTATGCGGAACCCTAAAAAGCATTAGATGTGGGGCAAACACCGTGATGGATGGCGCTCGAATCCGATCCATTTCAATTTTGTAGTACCGTCGTCATTTAAAGGGTGAGTGTGCCCGGGGTATGGAAATATGTTGGATATTGACCGGGACACGGCGTGGACTAGATTACCTATATAGATTATATGTATTAGCAATGTCTTTCTTAAACTATCCCGCTCAATGCTTATTAATTTTTTAAATGCCTGCCTGGACGTAATTGCTCATAGCGATATGGCCGTTTTTTACGCATATAATGTTGTGTTTTGTGCAATAAATGTTTATATATTTTTTAATTACTAATAATACTTAATTATAATAATAAAATTACTAATAATAATTGTTAATAATACTCGTATACTGTACAGAAAATCAAATAATTATGCGATCAAATGTATTATTAGTACATTAAAACAGTTAGATTTTAGCAAGTTCTTTCTGAGGCAGAACTTTTAAGTTATTGAATGCAGTTTGTTTTTTTTCTTGAGGAAGTAAAGTTTCCTGTCGCCAAAATTTGCAGAATAAAATATGGAGAAATAATTATTTAACTTCTGTCAATTACTGAACATTGCAGACATATCTTATGTCATTATTGTAATGGGAATACAGTGCAATCATCACAGATCCTAGAATCATTCTGTATAATTATATTTCGTTAATAATAAGTATGATTTTACTTATAACCATAAAATTTAGTAAATATTAAAAATAATAATGTGTAAGTTTTGTCGCAGAATGCCTTACTTGCCTTGCCTTCTGCCTTTCGTTTGTATTTCTGATGAAACCAAGATATAAAAAATAACCAAGTAATGTCTGCAAGGCAATAACGCGCGCGGTCTAACTAGGAGTGATGAGCTAATAAATCATATCTAGTTGCCGATTTATATCGCAATAAACGGGAGGGATGGCGTAAATAACGCGCGTTATCAACTCTTTATGATGTTTTATATCTACCATCGTTGTTTGGCGCTACATTTTTAACTAACTTTTTCCTGGACTGTACTGGAAATGTTATTTTAAGTTCGCCATTTGTTTATAAAAGTAGGATTTTACTTGGGACGATAAAGTTTTACGAAAAATCTACTAGATGGATTTCGATACACACTGGGTATTTTTCTCAATATTCATA
Source organism: Plodia interpunctella (assembly GCF_027563975.2). Classification (NCBI taxonomy): domain Eukaryota; kingdom Metazoa; phylum Arthropoda; class Insecta; order Lepidoptera; family Pyralidae; genus Plodia; species Plodia interpunctella. The sequence continues at coordinate 7,003,179 of NC_071297.1, read as the reverse complement.
AGGGAACAAAATCTAGCTGTTTGTATTTAATAGTATAGTACTTAATATACTTAGTATTAAATTAAATATTTCCTAGACAAATAAATTACTCGTTAAAAAATAATACAGGTTTATTTACTTTAATTCGCTGTTAAGAATTCAGTACGGTAAAAATACAAAACGCGACATAATCGTGAAAGGACCCTATTACGATACACTCACCATTCCATTCGGCATTACATACTCGTAGCATGGCTACGAGCGCTACGGGACATAAGCTACGAAACTCTACGAACGCTAACACCGACGTTAACTCACTGTATAAAATAACCATCTGCGGAAACCGCGCTTATCCCGAGAAAAACTCTTTGTGTGGAAAACTTAGCCCCTCTTATGATATGTTTATGTACTTTGAGATTTTATGTGGACGTTCTAACGCAGAGCACGAATTTTATTGGGTTTATAGAATTTTATGGCGTCATATTCCTTGCCGGCCGCTGTTTTTCATTGTTTATTGATTCCGATGTGTTCGGTCCGCTCGCTGACTGCCGACAGGGGTGTGAGTGACGAGTTATGAATTCGGCGACAGTTATTTATAAATGATAGTTTAGTTTTTGCCTTTAACTTGAACACTATATAATATTTTCCTGTAACATTATGTAAAGACTTCGGGCCCTTGCTTTGATTTGTCAGTCAGTAACATAACGTATTTTAAAATAACGGTTCCTTCCTACGTCTATCCTGTTACATAATTTGATAGACATAATTTTAATACCTATATCTAAAATGTCAGAGAAACATGTCTGAAATCCAGCGAGCGTCCAAAGCTGGGCTTTAGCAGTTTGACGGCGCACTTAATGTATTTATACCGGCGGCGGCCCGCGGCATCTGTGGCTAATGATATCGCTGGACCCATCGACAAAATAACGAAGGCACTGGACTGCTGTACCAGTTGTTACAATTGCATCAGTTGATTTTTGAGTGAGTAAAACGGAGAAAAATCTATATCTTTCTCCGTATCATAGGGGCATCTATATGCAAAACTCAAAAGTATTTAACTATTTAGATGTGCCATCACATAAAAATTCTCCTCTTATGACTGTTCGTATATTTGCAAGTAAAGCTAAGACAAGACAAGACAGCTGCTGTTTCGTGGATGCTAGAATATTCTTTTTTAATTTAGAAATAAGACAAATACAAATTTACTATATATGAATTGTACTAATTTACGCTCGACAATAATTCAGTTGTGAGCTGAAGGACAGAAAGCGAATTCTGTTTTTTCACTAATTTATAAACACTACCCCCTCCCGTCCCCAATAGGCCCCCATGAGTCGGTCATTAGTTAAACACGCACAGTAGCCCGCATGTCGCAAGTTTATCTTTGGCTAAACTGTAGGTATGTGGCTCGATTAGCCCTTTGATCAAATAATCCGGCTATAAAACAGGGCCAGAGGAAATTAAATTACATAACGTCATTGTCGGCGATAGTCCCGATGATAAGTCCACGCAGCTGAATAAACGCTTTTGTAATTGCGTTTGTGCTTATTAGGTGACAGTTAAGAGGATCGTATACCGCCCAATCGGCCGTACAAAAGGAGAAACGTTTTTCTACCCCTAAATATTATCAGTTCTCATTGATTTAAAATACTTTACGAACATATTTTTTCTGCGCAGGTTTAAGTTAACATCAAAATTGGCTGGTGCAGCCCAACATCAAAATTAATTGCAAAGTTTAACATAAGTATTACTAGCACCTAATAGACGCCGTATCATAAGTTTCATAGCCTTCCGTCTTAAACAAGTTTTGACATAGACTTAATTATTGGTCAGCAACAATCTATGACCGTCAGAGTTGCAGGAGCTTGCCCGTAGGTGAGACCGAGATAAACCAGTTAGTTTAATCGGCGGTCATATACACGACCGGCCCTCGATAGGGTACTGCTACGCTCTATGTAACGTCATGCATTTACATTATAGTTATGAAAAATATAAACTTTATAGTAGGCTTAAATAGGCTAAAAATATAGGTTTGTATAGTAGGCTTTATCAATCACTGTTACTCTCATGCTGAGTGGTTTCATTAAAAGATAAAATTCCATTTTCGTATATCCGGTTGGGGCTGAGGATTTAGTTACATTTTACTTGCACTTGTAATATTAATTCAATTCATGTAACAATATAAATATAATAACCTAAGGGCCTAATATATACTTCATAGGCCTTAAATTATATTATTACATAAAGAGGTATATAAAACATCGATGAACAGGTATCTATTTAGATTAACGAGAGGGGCACATGACCGTGTTCAATATCTACATACAATTTACAACAAGTAGTTTGTGCAACGTAATTTTATCATGCCTTTTTTATCTTTTACAAAAGCAACAATACGATTTAAATAAAACCTAATGCATGCAAACTGGTTGGAAAATGTTGTTCCGAAACGGAAGCCCGTTGCGGTGGTCACTCGATTAATACTAACATTAATCTCGGCCGCCCCCTCCCCACGCTCGCCCGGGGCACTTTAATTTATACTGTCGTTTTGACAATTGATAGCCAAGACTCCAGATGCTTTGTTTAAACAAACTTGAATGTGAATTAATCCATATTGTATTGGATTGTGCATCAATTACAATCAAATGACTTGGAAATGAGTTGTGTAATTATTTATCAGAAGTACGCGTCAATACGTACCAATTTAGAAACACATTATTCACAATTAACTCAAGAACGTTTGAGTATTTGTATACTCAATTTTGCAAATTTTTAAATAACCTTTTCTTTCATTAATTTTCATATTACTTAAGTATATACTTGACAGAACAAATTTGAAAAGAATATCTATTCAAAATTGTTCTGTCAAGTTCGTGATCACTCTCAAGTTATGCGATCAGCTTATAATATATTTTTTAGTATTAGTTACTGTTTATAATTATAAATAGAATCAAATCCTTTCAAATAACACAAATAGTGAAAACAAAAACAATTCATAACGCATTTAAAGAAAAAAAAGTTAAACACTCAAAAGCTCGTTTGTTGAAATACATTATAATTTTATTAAAATTTCACGGTTAGAGTTTGTGCGTGGAAATGACGCGAAAGGACGCGACAGATGCGGGCGTACAGTCGACCGCGAAATCGGACGCGCATGCCTGCTGTTTGGACGTTCAGAGCTACTTACCTTTATATAGTTGATTTGATAGTGACTTTTTAAATATTATTAATTACTTGCTGAATGATGTATCTCTCTGTATGAGTTGGATAAATAATGTTTACATTATTAGTGAAAGATGAATGGAAACCGCCTTGAATTTAGTTTATTAAAATAAATAATCGGTTTATTAAGTTTATAAAAAATACGAAAAAGAAACCAATCAAAACTCCATTTCAACTATACGTAGTTGGTATCTGATGGGTTTTAAATAATGTGACCACTATATCACCGCAATTTTCATTGAACTCTCTGAATAAAACCCAAACTACCTTATCATTAGTTTCCACCTCTATATTGATATAAGTCGGCCCTTTCCTGCGGCCCTTTGTGTTTGTCTAGTTAAATTAAGTTGAAAATTTATTCCGTATCAGTACTGTTCAAAACCCTTTGTGTCAACGTGGAATTTATAATTTTAAGAGCATAACTAATACAAATATTGTTGAGATTTGCTTTTGATTGCTGTTCTTAATTGGATATATTAATTACCGTATTACATAGGTTCAAATATTAAACATTTGTTAGCTGACAAAGTATGGAAACCATTTATTGTGCCCTCATACTTATCTTACTAATGTAAAAAACAAATGTTTATATAAAATTTCTCCTCGTGGTATTGTTTTAAAAAAATATGTCCAGATTTACTAGAGAGCGTGAACAGTAAATAGCAGTTATACTGAACAAAAAATGCAAAAACAACTCAACGGGAAAGTCAATCAAACGGGCAGTGGTGTAATTTGCGTGCAACTGCATCTGAGATGATGGTAAATTAATATTCGTGCCGTGCCGGGGCACGAGGGGGCACACGGGGCAGGCGGGGGCCCGTCAGCGACAGATTCACGCATGCCTTGCGACCGCCGCGACCAGCAACCACTGGGTAGGAAGCATTTATGTTGATGACTGTACTTTTAATACGAGACGATAGATTTAGAATCATATTTTGGACTCATTTACGTTTTGTTTTCTGTTAATCTAGATGCAAGTTAACTTGAGGCCTACTAGGGCGCAATTATAAATACTGTTTTATATTATAAGTAAGTAGTATTTGGTTTTTTTGTAACAGTATGCAAAATTTTATTCGCCATATAGTTTGGATGGACACACATTCTAGTATTATCGCAAATGGCAAAAATAAATTAAAACAATATTTCCAATGAAACAAGATTCCGCGCGCAAACAAAATCATTACGAATTAACAATAATTCAGTAATAATGAATGCACTTTTAAACGGGCTAAAATTTTTGATCAAAATTAAATTTCGCGTTTTAAGCTATATGGTATTTTAATTAAAACTGCTGGAGCGATTTTAGGGTTCCATTTAATAAATCCGGGCTTCCATCGGCGGCCGTCAAAGGTCATAATTAAATCAGCGTGAAATGCAGTGGTTCTGTATGCATGTGATAGTTGCAGCTCGCAGTTATTAAACCGCAGACTGACGTGTTCAATTTACAACGTAACCATTGGTAAATTTGTTGTAATCCAGAACCCCACCTGTGGTTTCGGGAAATTCCCTACCCTGCCTTATGAACTAGTAAATTTCCCAATAGATAATTTAGTTCTTGGGTTACACGTTTCAAATAATGTTTTATGCTAAGGAATTTATTTTCAAAAACACAATTCTATATGTTTTAATTTCAATTTATAAAAAAAGCCTTGTTTCAAACAAAACAAAATATATATGATAATGCATTCTTTTTGTTCTAAAATATTGTTTCCGTTCAGATAAATATTGCAATTAACTACACTTTTTATTTATGATTCCCGTAACAGTCCCTTTAATTGCCGTGGAAAAGCTGCAAACAGAAGCTAATCATTTATGTATAATTAAAAGTTAATCCAAAGCATGTTTTGTCACACTATCTAACCTTGCAACATTTAACATTGACAGAACAAGACAAAATATGTATATATATAAAATTATGCTTTAACTTTTTATGAATAAGGTTGATTTCCATTTACAGGCATTTTTTACACAATAAGTAACGCGTATTCCGAGTCACAGCACGTTACACAACTTGCAGATACAATACGAGCCCTCTCAAGTTTGCTCCATACATTTTCATTCGGCAAACAACGCCTGGGGAAGTAATTAATAAGGCTAATATGATTAGTAGTTGTTCGCCTCAACTTGCTTTTGCTTCTCTCTATAAATTATAGGGAGTTATTAAGCACAGAATTATTATAGTGCACTTTGCTGCCGATAGTTGATAGTGTTATTGTGATACAGTTTACAAGTTACAACGCGAAAAGTTAAGACTTGATAATGCATCTGATGAAATAACTGCGACTTGAAACATTATTCCGGGGAAATAATTCAAACATAAAAATAGAAATTAAAATTCACATGACCCCGAATCTCAGATTTATCATCAGATTTGTTCTCTCCATAAATAATAATAATACCCTTTATTTCCTCTTTACAAGAGCTTCTTACTAATTATACATGTAATTTGCACATGTTATGTGAATGAGGGCACATGGTCCATACACTGCATTGTATAGAAGCATCAGCCGCAAAAGTCTATCTATTAATCAATACATAAATTCCTTAGTCAGAAATTACTTGTATTATAGTTTATGTTAGACGGATAATTAAAGTTAATATAATATGTATATTGAAGTTCCAACAGTGGCATCTAAATCAGGCAAACATCCCAGACCAACTATATTTCAGAACGGAGACTAGTCCGGGAGTTAAGCTACAATTAAACGGTCGTAAATTCGAAGTTTGGGTCGGGCGGTCACTTCGGGGAGCTCAGTGCCAATTTATCAATTATTTACGCCACTTGCTCCCCGCGCGTCCCGTCACCTGCCCACAAGTTTGGAGATCGGTCGGTCGACCAGTTTGGTATAGGACATAATTTCGTAGCCAATTATGTTTCTTGAGAAAATTCATATTCAATTTCGTTAACACTTTGTAGCACCTACTCTGTACTTTAAATGATCAAATAACTAAATTTGAAGATAAAAAAACATCAAAAACAGTGAGGAAGAAATGTTGAAAATTCTGAGACGAGAGAGAGGATGATTTTTCAATACGAAAACGCCAGATGGTTGGCACAGTTTATTGCAATAAAATTGCATGTATTTACTCTTACGCTCACAATAAATAATATTTTCGTAAGCCCTGGAATAAAAGCTGAAATATTCATGAATATATTTTATGCTACTGATAGGTATTACAATTCAACTCCGATAGCTTATTAAATAAATAACATACTTCAGAAATGTTTCGCTCAATAAATGTTGCAGTTAGAAAATATTGCCTTTTGTATATTTAATATTTTTTAGTTAAAATAAACTTGTCATTATGCCTTTACAATTATACAAGGCAGAGTCACAAATTACATCTAAGCTAATCTCGAGACCATAGACACGGCCATAGATAACAGAGCGGAGTTCTCAAAGAGGACGACAGCGGCGCCCTCCCATCAGTCACTTAGTGCTGTCTCGATGTCCCAGTGGTGTCCCGACTTCCATATTATATTATACGTAGAGAAATAGTTATTGTCTACATCAATATAATAAATCTTGATTGCTCTGTTCGCTTCGCTGCGTACGGACATGTCGCGATACTTTAGCCGACTATTGGTTAAAAATTCAAAATTCTAAAATACATAATTTTAGTTTTTTAATCTCACTTCTTAGTGTTGTTCTTCTTAGGGTTCTGACCCAGACCTACCCGACCACAGAAGTGTGACACAGCGCAAACGTAGACATGGAGACGAATTTTATGAGATGTTCAAAACACTCACGACAGAAATAAGAAGTTGGAAGACCGAAATCCAGTCGGATATTTCTCAGATAAAAGCGAACTTGGACTCAGGGTTCCAGGAACTTGTATCAGAAATCACCAGCATTTGCCAAGAACACATAGAGTTCTGAAGAACTGTCCAGGACCTTAATGCTGCGAATGTTGAATCAAAAAAATTAGTGACATCCCTGGAAACTTCTGTTCAATTCAACACCGACCAGTGCGTAGAGCTTAATAAAAAGTAGACTCTTTAGTCGAGAAGAACAAACCAATCTCAAAACTCGAAGAAAAATTGGAGGAGATGACTAATGATTATAATCAGTTGCAGATCGAGCTGAATGCTAACAATCAAAGAGATCGTCTTATGAATTTAGAAATTGTCGCCCAGAGGAGTGGAGCACAAAGGACGATATTGATAACACATTTTAACTTAAAATTAACTTATTCATCGAATCCATTAAATTGAGATGCTGACATTACAGAGCATTTGAATAGTCTACACAAGTGTAGGTCAATGTTGGGGTGCTGGCGGACTCTTGGGGTGGGACGGCATCCATCTACGTCAGACACAGTTTGCCCACGTCTGGAACCGCTGACACGTTGGTTTCTTGGGTACATATCTACTTACGTTAAGATACAATTTATTGCATCGAAAATATAGGAGTGATCTACAAACTAATTTGTTTTCGGTAACTTTGTTTATTTTAATTATAAGTGTTTTATAGAAACCAGTACAATTATATTGGTAGGTGTACTTTATTTATATATTTTCTAAATATTGGAAATAAATTAACAATTAAAATTAACCGTTTTGTGAGCTTCAATAGAAATTGCAATTTACAAAAATGTCATTTTTTTATTGTCGTCAGAGATATCACATTGCATTCGATTCAATGCATAACAAAAGTTGAGGAGTCCTCGTTGGGAGCCGTTTTGGGTCCACCAGGTCATGATTTCATAATAATGCTTTGTTAAAGCATTAGGAAATAGGTAAGACTTTTAAGATTTTATTACAGATAAATAAACATCGGGATAAATAAAACTAAAAAACCTGTAACAAGATATATATGTACATTTATAAATGTTTTATCCACCCAATTCCATTAGATGTATATTACTGAAACACACACGAACATCGGTTATTAAAGTACATACCTATGCATGCAGTCTGAATCCGTTTCCGGTGCAATAAAATTAACATTTACTCAAAACTACCGAAATATTAATTGTTTGCTTTATCAATTTACCGAAAAAGCATTTCGCAGCATTTGCTTTCATAAATACTGATATGCCCGAAGCCAAAACTGCAAATGCGATTTTACTTCGACATATGTAAAGGTATTTACTTATGACATCAGGTTTATGTGATATATAAATATTACTGTCGTGTGTAGTGTATATAACTCTGCACTAGTATCAGGTTTTATTCGAGTCACCCAAAAGTATGTGACATAAATTTAGTCTGATATATAGGTAGTTTAGTACTTTCGAAGCGGTGGTGGTGAAATGTCGCCCGCATGTGAACCGAAAGGTCCCAGGTTCGAAACCTACTCATGCCACATGAGTTTATACCAATTTATACCAATTTGAATCATGTGTAGTAATTTTCATCGACCAGCACTTGCTTCCGGTGAAGGAAAACATCGTGAGGAAACCTGCACTCAAGTTGATAATCAACCTTGATTATCAACTTGTGTATGAAATAGAGAAAGCAATCAAACAACTCCATGAATAGTGCCAAGAATGTTATCAGCCATGAGGAATACGACCATGAAGTTTATTAGTATTTCTGACATATTTAGTGATAGCAACACTTAATGGGACTAATCAGACCACACTTGCAGGATGTAGGAGGTAAGGTGAGCTAAAATAGCCGCAGAATGGGGAATTATGATGAAAAAGAGGCCGCTCCAGAACAAGATGGTCGGATGATTTAGATGCAACTGAAAAGAACTGGAGTAGAACGAGCAACGAACAGCTATGGATGGCGAAGTAGAGAGGAGGCATTTGCCCAGCAGTGGATCACCACAGGCTAATAAAAAATAGTGATATAGATCAACGAAAAATAAAAAATGTATTACCCCGGAATACTTAATGGCTATAGCGACTAATGTGACATTCTTGTCTGTGAAGCCACGAAGCCGTAGTCGCAGTGTAAAAAGAACATTAAATTAGATCTAACTGTCAATTTTGTTGGCTCCATAATTCTTCTAATATACTGATTTGTATATCAAGCTGTAAACTAAATACAGTAAAAGTAAGTAAAGTAAGTACAGTATAAAGTAATTAAGATGTATCCGGGCGCGGGAATCTCCTTAACTGCAAGTGTTGCCATGATTTAGGGTGTCCATTCATAACGGTACGTTTTATTGCCGGCCGTAACTTGTCTGTGTTGAGACAACCTGTGACTATGTTGCATGTACTTGTATAGCTTGAGAATAGTTTTGGTTTTTATATACATATCACATAACTTTTTAACAAATTTTGAAAATAATCATGAGATTTCAGATTTTTTCATCTTATAATTTTTTTTTAAATCGACGAATTGTAATCATTATTTTTTAATCTTTTTTTAAAATGAAATTTGAGTTTAATATTTAAATTTACGAGACGTAAACTTGTAATAATGTTTTTATTTGTTTGTCTTTTTCATATGAAATGCAAAATATATATTATACTATCAAGCAAGCCAACAGGCATGCGGTGCGGCTCACCTGATCTATACTTATAGATATTGTAATGCCTCGGAAAAGAGGTACAATTTTCTTTTCTATAGATTTGTGAATCTAAATATCCGAAATTAGAAGTTCCCAATCCAAAACATAAACAATCGGATATTTAAAACTGCCAGCAGCATTAAGAACAGATTTTGGAAGCGACGGGAGCCGTCAGCTGGTAAGTCGAGATCTTTAAAGGCGCACGGCAGAGGCAGGGCCAAGTTAAGCCTTTTGTTCGTTAATTCCTCAGATGAACACGCCGTCTTTGCCAGTGTATACTGGGGCAGAATAAATCATTAATTATTTATTTATTGTATGTATTTATTCACAACTTACATCTATCTTTACAGGCTAACCCAATTCAGAATTATACATTTTATGTTATTCAAATACTGCACGACATATCAGAAAGTATGTCGTGGGCTCAGATAGGTATACTATCTAAAACTAGCTTAGCGACGCAACATTAGGGCAGTTATTGAAATTATGCAAAGACACAGAAAGACTAGCCTCAGTTGCAGTAGTCAACTTTGAGGTTAACTTTAACCCATGCCGCTGATTAGATAACATGGCGTACTTCGTGTTGTTCTGCCCAGGTTAAAGTTAACGACAAGATTGACTAGTGAAACTGAGGCTTAGTGCGTGGCTATTAATAAATGGTTACGAAGTTTACTCGCACTCTATAAAGGTATCGGGAAACTAGGCGTCCCGTTCACCCGTCTGGAGTTAGTAGTGACGACGTAAGTAGTAAATAAAAATGATGAGATTTATACATTGAACACAACCTTTGCCCTGCAGTGTACGCTCACCATAAGAGCCCGGTATTGTACTGACGTCATCAGTCACGATGAGTGAAAATTGTAACAATGCCGGATTAACAGTTGAGGCCTTTATAAATATTCATCCTGTATTCACTTCGAGGACTTCGGAGTTTTGAGCGCGACAGATGTGTCGAGAACAACGGGTAGAGGCAGACTTAATATAAATACGGGAAAACATAATTAACATAACAGGAAGTCGGTAGAAAACGGGGTCTTATTTTGACACACAGAAAAACACAAAAACTGGAAAGCGTGCGAGAATCAAAATGATTCTTTTTTGCTATACAAATCATATCAAATCAAGACAACGCAGAATATTGTGTTGCTTTACCGCACTTTTAAAATTCAGCGACGTATTCGAATGTTTGACCTGTTACGTCCAAAAACTTGCACACACATTTTTTTCAGTTTCAGTGGACAAATCGCGGCGGAAATCGAGTTGGCAGCCAATGATTAGCCGCACAGCGCAACAAAAGGGTGCACGCACTAGTATAGTGAGGTAGTGGAGCGAGCATTATCGCGCTATCTTCACGCTCGGCCGAGTGGAAGCCTTCTGCTTCATCGGACAGTCGCCACGCACTTCGCGGCGATAGCGCTAGTTTTTGAACGGAGTTAGTAAACTGAAATTCTATTTTTGCATTCCTGTTTTCCATATTTAAACCAGTACCAATACACAATCGATTATGTTTGGCGTGTACATTTAATATTTTGCTTGAAATAAAAAAATGTTAAAATATTAGAATCTCTAATTTTGAACGGTCTTAATCTAGTCTTCACATGCAATCAAAATATTTATAGCATCCATTCAACAACTTATGTATGTATGACTGTACCAATTTGTGAATTTCCTCATTTTCTGTTTTTATTTATTTTACTACTACAAATAAACTAAAAAGAATATAACCTTTTTATTATCATATAAAAAAACGGATTAATTTTATTTTAGACTCTGCATAACTGCATATTTAAATTTGAGAGCGCACACGATGGTCAAACAAATAAAACGTAAGCTAACAACCGCAAAACCATAATTACGCTCATATTTGCCGACGTCACACAAACTACAATGCTTTGTTACATTAGGAATACAAAATACTACCTAATAACATTCTGCAAACAGCATTCATCATCAATATTGGATCAAATGCCTGTATTGAAGCGGCTATTTATGCCCCCACACGACCTCCGGTATTGTTTACAAATAATTAATTGTCGAATGCAACTGTGTCCGTTGATATTGGCATAATAAATGTTATATCTATGTCATATTATATCAACGCAAATGATTTGAACCCAATATGAAATATAAAACTCATTTTGCACTTTAAAGCTAGACGTATAAAGTCGTATTTAACTATATGACAGAAGTTGAATTGTAAATGGTCGTATTGGGAAATTTTAAAAAGAAATAATTTTATGCATTGGGAAATAGAGAATATATTGGCTTGGATTAGTTAAACGATATTTGTTTGCCAATATTCGCCCTATGTCCTACTGAATCCAAAGAAAAAAGAACTTTAAACGTTTGGGGATAAAGTTCAATTTATGTTGTAAGATACAGGCTGTGTGTTTGTATGGTGGTGCAAGGGGTGATACAGGGTGGTGGATTCGGTGCAACGCGTGCCGGTGAATAATGCGTCGCTAACGGGCGATTAACGGCCACGATCGGCCATTTTTACAGGCGATAACTAACAACTTGATTACTATCGGTTAATCATTAATTCTATTGATTTGATATTCAAATTCAAAGTACTACTTATAGGATCAAAGTAGGAATATCGATGGTAAGTAACTCGCAAATTGAGAGAATAAATTCGAAAATTGTTTTTTCAATTTTCAATTCCAATGTCTTAAGCCTGGTACAGTCAACAGTATTCTATATACAGACAACAGCACACCAACACACCAACCTACCCAAATCCATTGCAAACTCGCCGCTATTACCGCGCCATAGAGATTCATGCTATCTTCATCATTCATGGTATCTTGATGTGTTGTTGACTGTACAATTAACATCATATAAATCACCCCAAATGGAAATTGCCTCAATCACTGCCACTCAAAGGTTCATTAATATAAACTATTCACGCGGTATACTGTACAAAATTAATAATTATCTCACTCAACACAAACTTTCTTCAAAACCACAGGGGTTGTATAATAGTACCTAATATAGTTCAAGTATTTAAGAAAAGAATAGGTTTAATCAAAATTTATTAGCAACTCATCGAATAGGTACAGATAAATCCTGTGAGGTTTACGCAGTTTGGTAACTGTTTCTATCTTTGTATTAATAAATGACTTTTTTTTCATCCTAGAATCCGTCTATTAGGAAAATAGCTTGAGACTAAAAATATTTTAAGATGCACAAGTGGATCGAAAGGTCTCAGGTTCGTAAAAGTGATATCAGATACCTTTAGGCGACTTGAATAATGAGGAAAATAGCCAAGTACTATTGTTAATGCTTCTAGTACATAATTGGTCTATCGGAGCTGGATATTGACTAAGGATTAAACTCGATGCCAAACGGTAAATCAATGAAGCCTGTCTAGTCAGGTTAATCAAATGTATCTACTGGGCTTTAGGAATATGCGACAGGTACTGTCGATAACGCAAGTGTTAATTAAAACTCCTGTCTTGCTTAAAACTACGGATCAGATCTAGTATTTATTCCTTACGGAATAGGAAGAGCCTAGGTCTGTGATGCTAGTAGATTGTAGCTTGTTCGTTATGTAGTTTGATTTAATACTTATATAAAATTCCGTAGGATTTGTTCAATCCATAAAATGGTTTCTTATAAATAATTTGTATATACTCTGTAATGTTTTTAGACAAACCCTGGCCTTCAAGGAGTTACAAACCCCAAATTAAACTGGGAATATGCAAGAATGAAAAAGAAATACATTCTGCAAAATTGCTTATCTATAGATAGATTATAAAGAAGTAAGCGTTTGTGAGTATATTGATTTGTATGTTTGAGGCGGGTAATATCCAAAACAACCGAACCGATTTCGAAAAATTTTTCACCATTAGAATGGTACATTATCCTAAATTTCTATAGACTATATTTTATCTCAAAATTACCGCGGGAGCGAAGCCCCGGGCGACATCTAGTAAATAATAAATGTATTTAAGAAGTTGTAATCAAATTTTCTTTGCAACACTTTTCTACTCGCCTGTCCAGGGTGATACTGCAACGTGATCACATTCCTGGCATAGCGCACGTCGGAATTACCCGATGGCTCAGTGAAACGGGCTGCGTCTCCCGGCCATACGTTTATTACAGTCTCGAGTGTAAGCCCGGACCCGGATGTCGGGAAAGTACTAATTAAGTGTACCTATTTTAGCTTTATAATTTAATCCTTTTCGCTCTATGTAAAATACTTTAAAATATAAATACCTCATAACCATTATTTATTTTATGAAAATTTGTATGTCAATCTTCTTTTATTTTTTATCATTCATATCTCTGTAATAAACTATTTTACAAGTAATCAAATCAGATACTCTTTTTCTAATGTCAAAAACATAAATGTATATGGAGCATGCGTAACAGTGATATCCTGTGACAGCACAATTTGGAAGTCCAAAGTATTAGTAATATAGGTATATATCCTGTAATCAGAACAATAAAAGAACCTTAATGAACCTTATTAATGAAAGTGACATTTAAATATGGTGATTGAGTATTGAAAGACCTTTGTATTTTATTTTTTACACAGTCAAAGAGGCAACTTTAAAACAAAAATTACATTAAGATTCCAAAAAAATATATAACAAACATATTACTGCGTCACAGAAAACAAAATACTAAATTAAAAAAACACCAACGAAAGTTACAATTTTATTAAATGTATTACACTTTTAAATCTAAACACATAGGTACTACCGTCAAGAAAACACTCCCTCATTTCCATCGCAGAAAATACGTCAACGAAACGTTTTATCATTCAAACAAAATAGCCTCATAAAAGAGCATTTGAATGACACTGAAAAATGACAGTCATCATTTCAACACCATTTTTATGGGCACAATTTCTTTCGCATAAATACAAAAATCGAGCCGTCTTTATAAAAACATCTCTTCAATTGTCATTCATAGCGGCGTGGCGCGTATTTGTCACCCGACATACTATCGGGTCGCGTTCCAAATATAAAAATGCAATTTTAAACAAAAATCCGGCCGCGGAATACGAACCCTCACAATAAAAAATAAATGCGTGCCAAAAGTACGAACACACTGCCAGAATTTTATTCAACCAAATATTTTTTCGATTCCTTTTTTGAAACCAATATAAGATAGTGGATTTATCGCCAGTATTTGAATTTATATGAAACACGTTCATTCAAATTGACATAAAAAGTATTAGGTATTTAATATGAAAAAAAAAAAAACATAAATCGCTATTTCAAAACATGTCAAATATTTAGAGAAATAGACTGTAATTTGTCTATAATAAATTAAAACACGAAAGCATTATGTTATTATACGGTATGACTGCATATTTCCGATGGAATTAATATTAACATCGCCTTATAAGTGTAATATTAAACCGGATTAGTACTTAATATAATACCCAGGAGTTATATAAATCCAGTAGAATTATAAAATCTACATAAACGGAAATACATATTTATTGTCAAGCATAAAATAATTTAAAAAGTAATGTGCTTTAAGCCACCCTCTTACAACACTTGCGGAAAGTTTACGATAAGATTACAAAACCGGCAATATCAAACACAAATACAATCACCAATAAATTCCAATACAGGAATCAAAGCGGAGTCGACTGGGGAGTCGGAATTTTGTATTCACTGCGTCGTCAAGAAGACATCAGCAGGCAAAGTAGCAAAATATTATAATAGCGTAATGGTGTCAGGTGGCGGGTGCCATGAGCTTGTATTTACCTGCCGGAAAAATTAAGGGACGGGATGGACAATTATCGACATCGATATCCAAATGTTGATAATAATTTTGTTAGAATATAATGGGATAAATTTGCTATTTTGTATGTGAAAAAAAAATTCAATGCAATTTTCATATACTTTGTTAAGGGCTATTGGGGACTTGACCTAGCATTTGAATAGTAATATAGGTTAAAAAAAGTTTTGTATTAATAAATTATATACTAATTTATTTTTTTCGCTCAAATGAAAAAGTACACCATTGACAGATTTTTGACATAAGTAATTGGCCATAAAATAAATAGGTTTAGGCCACTATTCAATCTGTACGTAGCCAAAAATCGTATTTTATTTTTTTTAAACCTATATTTTACAAAAATAACGCCGCCCTATTGTAAGACACAGAAACCAAAGTGTTCGCTGTACGCTAAGCGGCATTTGGGCTCGTGATGTGAAAGCGAAGTGACGTCACTCAACTCTTGCCCGAATCCCGGATCCCCGTACAATCCCGACTTTTATTGCTCCTGGATTGTCGTGTGCTTAGTTTTATTACACTCTGTTTAGACACCGCTCTGCGGTCGGAATGCCAAATACGAATATTCATGTATGAAAATCGGGCAATCGCCGGCACTAACCGGGTTTATGGTTGTTTGGGAACTATCAAAATTTCAACTGAATTTACATAAATGTAATAAGGAAATTTTTGCCTATTTCGAAAATACAAGTACTGTCATATTTTTTCATTAAATCTGATGTATTCTAAATTACTGAATGATTATTGATTAATGATGAGCAAAAATATTCCTTCGAGCCGGATTTGAACCAGCGACCTATGGATATCAATTTAACCAACTACAGTCCACCGCTCTACCAACTGAGCTATCGAAGGCTTATTGAGTAACACAAAATTCGAAAACAGTTGAAACTTAATGTAAATCATTACGTAAATAATGGTTATGGTCATCAGTCATTAAGGACTGATTATATGAATGATTAAGATTGATTATATTAATCGAATTCAAGAATCTAACGAGAACACATAATTAAACTATGTATAAATAAAAATTTTATTTTTCACAGTCCATTTAAAATTAGATATTGATAGGCATTTTAGCACTGGCCATTATTCTGAAAAAAAATCTGTCCGTAACATCGATTTACTCACTTCAATTATCCAAAAGATCTTAGCCTGTGATACTAGATTTAGGAATTAATTTTGGTTTGATGTAGGTGCCTAATTCTACCTGCACCGTCTCCTGATATCATGCAAGGAGTTCATGTCGTTCAGAGTAAGCGGCTTTCAACGTTCTGCGGCGCCTTACATCCGAATACTCAATTAATATGATAATTCATATGCACGAGCATTGCACCAAGTAAAACCATAGTCGAATCTGAGACTACTTTGAATTTCAGATTCAAATGTCAACCTCTAAAATTTAAAACATTTAGTAATAATCTTGCAACCGATTATAAGGTCTATAATTCTGATGTCACTTATTTTTAAATGACTGTAATAGTGAGTATTAGATATTCGTAATATATATTTTACTCGTAAAAATTTTGATTAAAAAGTGAATCTGCAGTTAATACTTCATTAACGGCTATTGTTAAAGTGAACTGTTTGTTTAAATGGTGCAAACAAAACAATTGTAGAAGCATGCTTAACAAAAAAATGTAATTAATACCTACTTATCTTTATTATTCATGTTATAGCTTAATATATAGTAACTTATAGGTAAAAATCTATATTGGGAATCACGTACGATATTGACGTGATTTAAATTGCCAAAAATACCTAGTTGTTGTTTTGAATCCATTAACAAATCTTCTGATATAAGAAAAAATGCATAAAGTTTAGTAAATTTGGTTCTATAATTATCAACTTGGTATATAAATTTTAAAATAAGTAGAAAACATTAAGAAATTAAAGCCCCTGATATTGCAGGCATCAATAGGCTGTGGTGACCACTTCCAATTAAGTGAGCCACATACTACTTGCACATATTACTGGCATAATACTTGCATAATTTGCCAAGAAGTAAATAAGGTTTTACAATACAGATAAAGGGGAAAATTTAAAAAACCTTAAATATGTAAGTGTAACAAAAAGGCTTATTTTTACGGAACCCTTGGTGCAAGAGTCCAACTTGCACTTGATCGGTTTTTTCTATATGTTAAATCATAACCTGCCGCTTCTCTAACCCCGCCTGACATCACTTAATTACACAGATAACAATTTGACGTCATCCCGCCTGCAATTCAAACTTGACGTCCGCGGATTATATCGTTCCATTTATTTTGTTTGTTTTGACATGATGTTGTATTTTGACGATCGCCCGGATATTGTTCGGCTTTTATCGGTTTTTATATATTACATTACATTCCGAAGAAAAAGTGCTTTGGTAAGTAGCAAGATAGAACAGGAACCTTTCGACTTCACTTACAAAAGTATGTCTAATTTACTTACGTAGGTAGCTATTTGAACGAATTATAAGGAGTCTGTTGCCCGTAATCTCCCCCTAGTTGACTTTATAATAACTTCAACTTCATGGAAAGTTCCCAACGACTTAGATAGTTATCGAACTTGCCGATAAATAGATGTAACTGTCTGTACGAATATTACTGTTTTCATTAATTTGATTTTGATACTGACTTCAGACAATAATTTTAAAAGTATACACATATTCTACAAACAAATCGTCCTAATTCCAAACAATAACTCGCTTTCAAAATACGCAGATCAATTAATTATATCATTGAAACAGCTTGTCATATATAAATATTAATCAAAGTCAACGAAGAGCCGCGCGGAAGCACGAGTATGTGGGGGTTTTTAATTATAAGTGGGTAATGATCATTTTTCATTCCTAATTGCCATTTTAATATGGCTGGTTTACATTTTAGCTAATCACCTTTATTAGACAGGACATTTCTAGTGGGGTTTGGGACAAACCCCTTTTTGGTTAATGTGATTTGGTAACACGTATTTTTCAGTTCAACACGTATTTTTCAGTCCATAACTTGCGATCTTAACAGATCGCAAGTTATGGACTGAAAAAAAAATGGTTTAACATGTTCAAAATAATTTTTAAATGATCTCAGGTTCAAACTCATACCCTAAGGCCTTCTGCATAATCTGAATAGTTTCCAAAATAGTTTTTCCGAGAGGAAAGCAAAATTTGATGCATATTCGTTGATTTTATTTTTAGGTATTTTTTTTTTAATCACGAAATGCACCAATCTCAAATTTAGTTTTATAAACAGAGACACACACACACATACAGAGTGATCTATCGTCCAGCAGGTGTCGCCAAGCAACCAATAGGTTCGTGATGTTGAAATATATATTGTCAGAATAAAATAACTTGTACATTAGATAAAACTAAAAGATAAACTAAAGTTAGAAAACCTATCTTGGAGACTGCCATTAACCAAGTAAAAACAAGTCACTTTTTAGATTAATGATATTAAATTCAATTAATTTAGTGTATGTAACTTGTACTTAATTAAATATATCCTATATTATATCCTAATATAATTTTACATGTAGTATTTTAAGTTAACTTTTACCTACATGAGTAAAAATATTCCTTCGAGCCGGATTTGAACCAGCGACCTATGGATGTCAATTTAAACCAGCTACAGTCCACCGCTCTACCAACTGAGCTATCGAAGGCTTATGTACACCTACAACAAATCCAATTGCATTCAGAATGCTACGTAGGTTTGGTGAAAGGCGCTCTAGTTTCGCGGTCACACACTCGACCGAGCCTTCACATGGATTCTCATTAACACATTGCGAAATTATATCACTAGCATATGCTAATGATATAACTTCGCACTCATTATTCATTCATTATGAAATAGATATATACCTATTTCATAATATATTATCCGTTCTTTGAGAGACTTAATTGATAACGGCAAAAATAGTAAAATACTTCAAAATAATTCGCAATTTAATATTTCGAATAGGTACTTAGAAGGTGACACTTGCAAGTTGAGATAAGAAATACTTATTATCAGAGTATGCATTGACAATAATATGATTGACTTGCATTACCCTCAGTGGCTTATCTGTCTGCAGATAAATTGGAACACGCACATAAAACGTCTTTATGTACTGTACATACACGATTTCAGTTTCGTTAATATATAAGCACCTATACCTATAGTTTATTTAGCGCGCGTGAAATGTCTTTCGGAAGTCGTCTGACGTGTCGTCTAGTACTTATACAAAACCTATTACTAAAAAAAACAAGCTAAAAAACTGTAACAAAGTGAGCAAAGTCCATTGATAGTTTTCTTCGCGAATTCAAAATGGAATAAGACCAAAGAGACCATTGAACATGGAGACAAGTGAAACAGTTAATTCGAAAATAGTTTTGAATTTCAAACTCGGGTGAAACGTTCCTAATTTGAATAGAAACTGTCGCGGTGGTCCGCGATAGTCGCCCCGCTTCCGTCCCGTCCCGTATCGGCCATGTATAAGCGACCCTAACGAGTTCCCAAAGAATTTAAGCGTGAATTACAACAGCTACTCACGTAAATGACTGGGCTCGTTTAGTGCTGGTTGCTCAGAAATAATGAAGCTATTTTTTTCACGCTTTTTAAGAAGTTTAACATATAAGCATTTTAAATTTGATTCTTTTTGAATGACATGAAGTAAAAAAGGAATAAGCTATTTTACTGAATAAAATACATATAAGTATTGAAATTAATCAAACATGACTTTTAAATGTCACTTACATTGATCACTTTTTCTATTAATGTGATTCACTAGTTATTTTGTTGATAGTATATTTCGAATGGTTTTGGACTTTAAAATTGTGACATAATATGACATATTTTCATAAAATAATGATTAATTTCAATAGACATAGCCACTTCCTGGTCTTAGTTCAATCACATTTACATGTTCTATGAAGAAACGTGTTATCAAACAAATTGTAAATTCTATTAGTAGATACAAATTGCCTCTTCCCATAACAACCTGGAGTCAGAACCATCACGCTACAGTTTTCATATTCAAGTAGCTCGGCATTAGCGTCACAAATTGACAGCAATCATATCTAAAGGGCGCCTTCAAAGATCAAACGCGGACTCGTCAAATAATTCAGAGGTACAACACTTAGCATAAGGTCAAACTGACATTTTCTAAAGGGCATGGGTGGCGGGAACCACTGTAGTTTAGCCCTACTTTGGAAGACAGGGGGAGAAATCAACGTGTCACTGGGCTTTCAAATTAATTTTATACGATTTTTATAAACTTTTTCTGTATCCAATCTTCAATAGCAAAAGAAAAACGACAGCCAGCTGTATTGTAAAAGACAATCATGGGCTAAACTGGATATTTTTCTATTTAAACTTATTTTCACCACTCATACTCCCGTTATACCGTATAATGACCGTATAATACAGTATAATACAGTATAATGTGACCTTCAGGATTCACAGCTTTAGTCCAACAACGTCTGTCCAATACATTGTTCTGATTTTACTTGAGATAACGGCCTCCTAGCGAGCTAGCCCACAGAAATAGCGGCGAATTTGCAATGAATGATTAGTTTGATGTGATGTCGACTGTATGTACGTATGTCTGAAAATATTTAATGGCGCTTCAAGTGCCTTATAAAGGGCTGTCAAAGCACAACAGGATTCGTTAGCATCAATGTGAAACTTTGAAAGAATGCTTATTTAATTATTGTAATTTTAACTACCCCCAGACATGAAAGGAGTTGTTCACGAAACTATGTGCTGGCTTCGCAGTTGGGGGAGTTCAATGAAATGTTTTACTTCGTTTGTATTTCTATTAATTTTATTGTTTTTCATTTGAAATATTATAAATAAATCCCGTGATATCGATAATAAGAAGTTTAGAGCGAACGCAAGAAATAAACGTATTAACTATTATTTAAGTAATAAGTACAAAATATTATTATAAAACACAAAATTATAAATTGGTCGATCATTTGCTGTTATAATATTATATCTTTAACAATGAATACTTTCAAATTATGTCACTCAAAAATCCTTGCCCTAATTCATATAATGTAATCAAGAGAATCCGCCATTAAATCTCCCTTTCTTGAACTTGCGAGAATCTTTAGGGTGCTCGCCCACCAAGATCATTCTGTTCTATATCCCAATATTATAAATGGGAAAGTAAGTTTGTTTGTTTATTTGTTTGTCTGTTACTTCTTCCCGCGTTATCTACTCAACCAATCTAATTGAAATTTTGCATCCACGTAGTTGAGAGTTCGGAGAAGAACATAGGAATATATCTAACACCATTTATCTCGGGAAAAAACGGTGCCCGTGGGAAAAACACCGGAGCCGCCGGTAAAAGCTAGTTTGAAATAAACGCCGAACACACAGCCTAGGCAGCAAATAAGCAACGACAGCATTCCCAAAGATTTATAACTAGGACTTCTATATGAAATATGTTACATAAATATGTAGATCAAAATTCTCGTCATTTTTCAATAACAACCGAATGTTGCCGGTGAATACAGACCTTTATTTTCCGAAAGTGTATAAAACGCGCGAAAACGTAATGGCATTTCACGGCAGAGTAAACCTTTCTTGTGGAGTTAACGTCTATTTTAACTGGGAGTTAGCGTCTCTTTAAACTTGGCTTAACTTAATCAATCGAGAAGGCCTTTAATTATGGTTTTATCTCGACAACAATGAGAGGCGTATTTTGTTTGACTTGGATTAGATATGTATAAAAATTATAAGCGCACATATATAAGCGCTTAAGGACTAACGATGAGTCAAAGGTTTTTTTTACTTTCAGTGAAATCAGTTCACTGTTTTCCTTTTAGGGTTCCGTCCTAGTCCTACAGACAAGGAAGCCTTATAATTTCGCTATGTCCATTTGTCCATCCTAAAAAACTCATAAACTGTTATAATATTATATCTACTGTACTACGAGGAAAATTAATTGTTTTCAGTATAACGCTTAGCATGTTTAGCTATTTATGCAATGTCGAAGCAAAAATTCTTACAACTCCTTCCCTTTACCTTCAAGGGTTTATAAACATCTAAGAGGTGTATATCACCAAAATTGATAATTAGACGTGACTGGCATAACTTTAGCAGGGGGAGGGGGGGTTGTCTATCCGAATGATCGCTAAACCTCCGCGACCTGCGAGGCTGCGTATTAATATTCATAATCGGAGACTTCGCTACAACCTGTCGAACACAGGGTGTCTCCAGATTGTGTATACAAATATGCCAATATATCCGTGTCCTGTCACTGACTATCATGTAAACTCTATTTCTTCTCTCCTGTCTCGTCTTTGCGAAATTTTAATTCATGAATGTGATGCCGCGAAGCGCGGGCCTGCGTAAAATATTAACCTTAAAATTTTCAACTTTCAGGTCATTCATGCAAGTCGTCTGCCTATCGTCAATACTCCTTGAAAATGGTATTGTTACATGCCAGCTGCCCAAAGTCCTGCACCCTTAGTCACTCACACGACATTTACGGAGGATACGGATTCCTACGGATCCTATTTTAGGGCGGAACTACACGCGAACTTCTACTCTTTTATAATTACCTGTACTGGAAATTATTTATCTGACAAAGTAACAAATATTTCGGACGACGTTCTAAAATGAATTGATAATTTCTTTCATAACACGGTATTTTATGGTTGATAACATGTTTGTCTTAAAACCGAAACATATAATGAACAAACATAACAATGTTTTGTCTTTACCCTTACGGAGTATTCGCACGACGTGAGACACCCTGTCTCAGGTTCACCACACTCGGGAGAAATGGAGACGTTCATTTAATATGACAAATTCTTGTCGCGGTATGCCGTCGCGTTACATAATATTATAATTATTGCTTCTGTAACGTGAACGTAATTATAATGCCTGCACATGCCAACACGAAGTAGTTAAATCCGGCATGATACTAGCAACTACTGCAAGTTACTATTTTTTATCAACGAACGAAATGTGTCATAATAATCGATCATAATATTATGAAAAAGTGTGATATGCAAACTAAAATTTATAATTAATTAAATATTTTATATACTTGAATTCCAGTTTATTATTTTATTTCGTTAAACTTTGTTTTTCAGAATGATGAAATAGAATCTATTTAAAATTTCATCAAAATCGATCCAGTGACGTTTTTTCCCCATGGATTCTATTCCGTTTGGCATGAGTAAAACGAGTAAGTGTGTTTTTCGAGTAATTTATTTTTTAAGTTTTTTCAAATATAAAGACTAAAGGTAAAAGTTAAAGTAAAAGTGTAAACACGATAAGTCGTATCTAAACATCAGGAGAGTGACTTGCGGATCGTTGCAGATCCACGCGGGACCACAAACCCTAATTATGTCTGAAACCCTGCATTATTTTTACCCATTTTGTGCTCAATCATAATTACCCGGCCGTCCCGCAGGAAGCATTGTTAAGGAAAATCATCGCCCTGTAACCCCCGTTTTATTATACCCCTGAAAAAATATTTACCTCCAAGGTCTGTGTTTTAACAGTGAAACAAAGGAAATTTTGGTTTTGTCATCTGATAACGTTATTAGGTGAAAGGAGAATTTCCTTTTGGTTAAGTTAAAGTAAATGATTTTGCTTGACTGCTCTAACTTAATTTAATAGAAATCTAAAGTAAATACCATCGGCATACATAGTCGTCAGCCGTATTATTAGGGACCTTCTATATGGCTTTTTTAAAATCTAATTCTTTAACAGTATTAAAAAAATATCTATCGACAATATCAGCTATTTAATTTATTTTACTTATATTCTGATGGTGACTAGTTAAAACAATACCTCCACTGGTTAATTAATGCATTATGAAAATACACAATTTAAATGTAACGAAAATTTAAAAACGAAACTTTATTTCAATATGTTTCGTAAAATTGATGTTTGTATAAAATTGTTAATAAATAAAACGGTCATAATACCTAATGGCTTTAAAATCAAACAACGACTCAAACCAAATTCAATTACCTGGCTCTCTCTCATATTTATCTTTTTCGTGTTTAAACGTTGTGTAGGGTTTAACAATAGCGGGTAGGAGGAGGGACGGAAGCTTTATATTTTTTTTTAATTAATGCCAGTGAAAATATCAAAGTCATTGGGCGTGCGTAGTGAGGAGTGCGATTAAAATTCAATAATAATATTTTTAAATAAATTACTTTTAAATATAGATTTTTTATAATATTCGCGTATATAAAAATAATTTTGTTAATAAATAAGCACATGACTGATAATTTGACCTTTTTGGACTTGTAATAAAATTTACATTTATATATTTATTTTAGGTTTATGTACACATAAAAACTACAAAAAAGTACAACGGATCTACTTTTTCAAATATAAAAAGAAAACCTCTTCCAGTAGACTCGTGAGAAGAGCAGTGGTTTATAGCGGAAGACTGGCGAACGCATAAATATTAACACAAATAGAAAAAGATTTACATTTGTTTATGACATTATTTAAATATTATCATCGAACCTGTCAAATCATCCAAACGTTTTATCTACAAAAGGAACAGTGACATGTTATTAAATTACTCCGTTTCATAATCAAAGACAGAACTTGTCAGTCCACCTATTTCTGCCTTCAGTTAATTCTATTGGAAACAAATGTGGATTGTCAAGGGAGGTCGTGTTTACCGGGGCGAAGCAAAACGACAGTTTAAAGGATTTTTCGCCATATTTGAATCTACTTATTCTGTTAATTAATAAATTCGTTTTTCATAAATCGCATTTTTTCATAAATTGATAAGTTCAATAAAGAATAGCGCATGATGACCCAAGATCGTGGTTTGGTGGAATTGGAAAGAGACCTTTGCGAATGGCCATTAAGAAAGGCTATTAAATAAATATAAACCATAACACAAAACAAAAGATAATGGCGCTCTCTCGTTTCGCAAGCCAAAATCCACTTTTCTTTTGAATTATTCAATAATCATGTTTTTTTTTATAAGTTTTTGCCCCAAAATGTAACGTTTCCATTACTATTGAGTATCCGAAAGCAATTAATACGTACAGCTTCATTATGCCCGCAGACCAGGGGTCCACCCTAACTAGGGTTGTCAACCATACTGTATAATATTCAAAACGTATTAATACGTATTAGTTGATGATACTACTATATTATATTTATCTAAGTCACATCACCATTTAAGAGCGCATATTTTCTGTGATTAACAGAAAGCGCAAAGATGAGTGTCACAGAAGAGCCAATATAGATTTAATAAAAGCTAATCTAAAACTATTAATTCATTCAAGTTCTATTTTTATGGATCCAAAAATATTTGGACTAAAAAAAGTTGGCAACCCTAACCCATACGGTATTTGATAAAATTTTATCACACCGCAATGGCAACCGAAATTAGCGTTATTAGCGTCCATGTAAATTGCCTCTCTTTCATTGGACAATTGATTGAATGTCCTTCTTTGTTTGAGATTAACGACCGATTTGCTTGATTGTCATCGAGCGCTTATAATGGGAACACATTTTACGTCAATTCATCCCTCTCTTTAAAACCCTTTTCTGCAAATTGTGAGTTATTATCTAGTGCAAGGCTTCGCTTCCTTATGAATTTCAGGATAAATAGTGTTATATTCTACCCGTGTTAAATGTAGACCAATTTTGTGATGATGACCGTGAAGGTATGGGTGGATAGTAACAGACATCCTCAACCGCAGTCAATTGTGGCGATGGCATGTTACAAAGGTGTGATGACAAGTTGCGTAATCGCACTCTATTGTCTCTAACGTAATATATTAGTACAACGGATCTACTTTTTCAAATATAAAAAGAAAACCTCTTCCAGTAGACTCGTGAGAAGAGCAGTGGTTTATAGCGGAAGACTGGCGAACGCATAAATATTAACACAAATAGAAAAAGATTTACATTTGTTTATGACATTATTTAAATATTATCATCGAACCTGTCAAATCATCCAAACGTTTTATCTACAAAAGGAACAGTGACATGTTATTAAATTACTCCGTTTCATAATCAAAGACAGAACTTGTCAGTCCACCTATTTCTGCCTTCAGTTAATTCTATTGGAAACAAATGTGGATTGTCAAGGGAGGTCGTGTTTACCGGGGCGAAGCAAAACGACAGTTTAAAGGATTTTTCGCCATATTTGAATCTACTTATTCTGTTAATTAATAAATTCGTTTTTCATAAATCGCATTTTTTCATAAATTGATAAGTTCAATAAAGAATAGCGCATGATGACCCAAGATCGTGGTTTGGTGGAATTGGAAAGAGACCTTTGCGAATGGCCATTAAGAAAGGCTATTAAATAAATATAAACCATAACACAAAACAAAAGATAATGGCGCTCTCTCGTTTCGCAAGCCAAAATCCACTTTTCTTTTGAATTATTCAATAATCATGTTTTTTTTTATAAGTTTTTGCCCCAAAATGTAACGTTTCCATTACTATTGAGTATCCGAAAGCAATTAATACGTACAGCTTCATTATGCCCGCAGACCAGGGGTCCACCCTAACTAGGGTTGTCAACCATACTGTATAATATTCAAAACGTATTAATACGTATTAGTTGATGATACTACTATATTATATTTATCTAAGTCACATCACCATTTAAGAGCGCATATTTTCTGTGATTAACAGAAAGCGCAAAGATGAGTGTCACAGAAGAGCCAATATAGATTTAATAAAAGCTAATCTAAAACTATTAATTCATTCAAGTTCTATTTTTATGGATCCAAAAATATTTGGACTAAAAAAAGTTGGCAACCCTAACCCATACGGTATTTGATAAAATTTTATCACACCGCAATGGCAACCGAAATTAGCGTTATTAGCGTCCATGTAAATTGCCTCTCTTTCATTGGACAATTGATTGAATGTCCTTCTTTGTTTGAGATTAACGACCGATTTGCTTGATTGTCATCGAGCGCTTATAATGGGAACACATTTTACGTCAATTCATCCCTCTCTTTAAAACCCTTTTCTGCAAATTGTGAGTTATTATCTAGTGCAAGGCTTCGCTTCCTTATGAATTTCAGGATAAATAGTGTTATATTCTACCCGTGTTAAATGTAGACCAATTTTGTGATGATGACCGTGAAGGTATGGGTGGATAGTAACAGACATCCTCAACCGCAGTCAATTGTGGCGATGGCATGTTACAAAGGTGTGATGACAAGTTGCGTAATCGCACTCTATTGTCTCTAACGTAATATATTTTTATTCGAATATCATAAAATAAAAAATTGTATTATTAAATACGACCGAAATTATCTAGTAGGACTTATTCCCATTGTTAAATTTTTTTAAGGAAAATTGACTCGTTCACTTAACAGTATAACAAATGTATGGACGCAATAGAGACTAGGTATAATTACGAGCAATTTTCCAGCGCTTGTCGTACTATGAGGTGATTATGGTTCTTTGGTCGTTTTAATTGTTCAGTTTGAAACAACATGCAAGAAAAACTTGTAAACATTCATGCCGACTTGATAAATAGTAGCATTTATAGGTAGTGCTTAAAGCAAAAATGTACTTAGTTTTAATAAAATCGAGAACAAAACTTCCCATAAGCTTATTTTTCTTTTCGAGAGTATTATTACTAACACTGGTGTCCGCGTCACCTAAAGTCACCTGACATGACTTTTACGACTACTTACCATCGTAAATTTGGCAAGTAGTCGCATACATAGGTACTAGTGAACTTAAACTCAATAGTTTACTTTTTAGTCTTTAGGGTAGTTACTCTTAAGTCAACCAGTGTGTAGGTTTCCTGACGATGTTTTATTTCACCGGAAGCAATGAAAAGTATGAAAACTACTACACATGATTCAGATTGGTGTACTAACTCACGTGGCATGAATTTGCATCAGCTTAAGTATCTAAAATGCAATGCAAATGCATTTTAGATTTTAAGCGACACTATAGATCAATTCGGCCGCATACGAAACTACGGTTGCGCCACATAGATATTTATTTCCCTTAAAACTTCATATGTATGTATATAATCCGACTGACAATAATCTAGAGGTTAACAAGTACGTCCTTATTTACTGGCAAGGAGCGGGTTCGGCTTATCTACTCCCTTTAATTGTTCGCGGGAGTGCTATCTCCTCGCAACGATTGCTGCCATAAAATGTTACAGCCCTTTTGTTGTGAGCAGTTTGTACTGAGGTTTGTCGCTAACTTGGCCTACTTTTCAAACATTATTTTGTCGCATTTTAGTGAGCTTCTTGATTTTCACCACTCTTTTTCGGCGCTCTGAGTTGCATTCTTATCTATCTAGAGCATAAAGGGTAATTAGGTTGACATAAAATGTTACTAACTTAGCGTATTTTTCAAACATAGGGCCTAAAGGCTAATTAGGCTTGAGCCTAGGGTAAAAGGATCAGGAAGCGCTGAAACGCAATATTTACATGCACTATTGATATAGCATAATTTCACGTGAAATTACGTGATTAATAAATCATGTGATATTGCAACCAGTCCGACACAAAACACTTAAAACTAAACGCTACGAAATAAATAAATGCGCCGCGAACTTTTAGCTTTAGTTTGGGAGCCCCTGATTTAAGATTCATCATCACAATTAGCCCACGGCGGCGATTGGAATTCTTGATCAGTTGCTGTAGTGTGATGACTTGAAGCTCATGTCTGCTCTGAGAGCACGAACTGCCGACAAATATTTCATAGTTTGACACATTATTTAATGTACGATATTGTGCACTAAAAAAATACTAAGTAACTAAGTTATTTCTTGATTACATGTTTCATACAATAAAGAATCTTGCGGAAAGCCAGGCGTGAATACTCTTATAAAATATCTTACCACGTTCTCTATTTGAATAATTTAGTTGGTGACAATTTCCATGCACTTCATTCCTTTTCCGGAACTTCCCGTTTAAATACGTGACGTCTGACACAAAATATTTGTATCTTTGTATCCTACTTCCCTCTGTTGATACGAAAGTGTGGATAAGTGTTTATCACGCAAAATCTGGAAGGGTTTGACGGACGGACGAATACCACAGGATAGTTTTCATCGATGATGCAAATTATCTTCAAAGAAATATACAAATTTTTGTGTGCCTGGACAAAACCTCGCTCGCTGGTGCTCGACTATAAATCGTTTACCTTCTGTAACGTATGGACAATTACATTGGGCATTAGTCTGCTCCACAAAAACATCCACATTTCAACAAAAACAAACGTGGGGTTTGCCTCTGAGCGGTGATAATTTGTCAGGTATACACTCGCCAAAGAGTATGCAGCCGAGATATGACGTCACGAAACTGGAACATCTGAAATCATTTTTCGTAATGATGTCTACACTAGAATAATGAACTAATTACAATTTTTGTAAAAAAAATAAGGTTTGCTTAGCACGTTATATTTCAGGAAATCTTATCTAACCCGGTCTCGGAAGACAATATAGACATAGACTATTTGGCTGACTAAAAAAATATATCATCTTGTATGTTTTTCAATAAAGTACCGTCACAACCTCCATTTTGCTTCTTGATTTACCATGAATAAGTAGAATATTTTTTCGCAAAGAAATGACAAGAAGATTGGTTTTTACGTTAATGTTTATTAACACTTTCATTTTTGCATTTATCATAAGTCAAGATGAGATGCAAATATAAATTGCACAGATAATATATTTCTATTTCTTGACGTAACTAAATCCGTGATTCTTCTTTGGCACACCGCGTGGGAACAATCCACACTGGAGCGGGCGCCCGCTAACGTCTTCTTCAAGGGGGATGAAATATCTAAACGCAAGTCTCTTAATGGCGCTCATTTATTTCCGCCGAATCTCGCACTGAGCACTTGTAATTATTGCATTTCCAGTAGGGTTATTAAGTTTTGCTTCGGTTAAAATGAGAAATGGCCGCATTTATTCGCCGTTCAACTTGATATCTTGAAGGGCTGAAAATTTAATTATGGAATGACGATATTATGGCGCAATTAATTTAATTGTTGCACCGCGAATGTAATTTTTCAGGCTCATAAGCTCTGAAATCTTTTTGGAAACAATCACAAGCGAAAATTTTAGATGAGTATACATTGAAATTTGTCATGTAACTGTAAATAAAAATAAAACTAAAATAATATTGGATTTAATTTTGCCCCATTCATCAAATAATCCTTAATAAATCTTTTAATATATTGGACAACCACACAATAGGACTCTGCCTTTCCTTTTCTCCGCTAGTTCAAGGGGTTTTCTTCACGAGACAGTCATCATCTCAGCCAATTTCGAAAATTGGAAAATCCGTCTGACAGTCATATTTTTTCCCATTTGGGATTTATAAAGGCACAAACACAAAGACTATATTTACTTCGAAATGAAAAGTACTTTATATTATATTCAAATTCATTATTTTATTCAAGACGTTCATTATTTTACAAGCATCAAGATAAACTAAGCAATAAATTGATCTGAGACAAATGTTGTGAAGTAGATAAAATCAGACAAATGTAGTTAATCGTCAGCCCTAATCGTTACTGATAGGATCTCTCCGTCAGTCTGTCGTTATTCTCTTAAACTTACCCTCCTGGAAGACAAGACAAAGTTTGTCGATACTTCTGTAATTTAACTAGCCCAATCTGATCATTTGATTGACGCAAAAATGGAGCCAATGTTATTTTTGTAAGATCTTTTTTTAGAATGAAAATTAACTTGATATCTATGGGAACCAAAACAAACTTTATGATTCCATATATGTACTTATCGGTCACTTATCGAAATCGCCTTATACAACATTCACGTCCTCAGTCCTAGTCCATGTCCAAATGGAGTCCTACTCCAGAGTGGAACCATACGCCAGGTATTACGGTATGTGTTAGCCTCTAATGCGTACATATGCATTCTACAGTATGTTACATAGCGCAGCGTGTTGTGAACTATCCGAGGCAGGCGAGCGATTTGTGTCGAGCTCACAGTTATGCGTCTTGCACAGGACGATGAAATTTCTTGATGAAACGTAGCGCAGGATGCTCTATTATATTATGTTAGAATTAATAGAGGATGCTGAAAAAATATATCCGTACTGACGTAACTAATAATATTATAGAATTATAATAGTAAAATAGTATGGATATGAATATATCCATACTATTTTACTATAATATTAAAAACTTATATTAGGTATAGGAGTAACTAGTGTTAGTCCTATAGCTGATATAGGTTTTTTTTAGAATGAAAGTTAAATGTTAGCAAGTTCTAGTGCACTTGCTAACTTTAGCTCTATCGACATAAGTGACCGTCAATAACAAAGCGCTCAAAATGTGATATATTTATTCGCAATAATAAAACGTTGCCGTGTCAGTGTGAACCACGGATACCAAGCCTTACACATATAATATAAAACAAAGTCCTTTGCTGCGTCTGCTTGTCTGCTCGCGATAAACAAAAAAAACTACTGCACGGATTTTCATGCGTTTCACTAATAGATAATATGATTAAAGAGGAAGGTTTAGGTGTAATATTTAATTATGTTTTTATCCGAGCGAAGTCGGGACAGGCCGTTAGTTTTTTTCTATTCCAACGCATTTTAAAGCCAGCTACTGGCCCAGTTTACGTGCAGAGTATCTTCGCCATACCATATAAGTAGAGCATACACCAGTGAAGCTATGAAGCATTGGCCCCGGACCAAATGCCCGCAAACCGCCTCGAGGCACGGAGCTGCCAAGACAAACCGAAATCTTATCACGGCGCTGTGTTGGTTTGTTAATAAGCAAAACTACACACAAAACCGTACCTGAGGCCGTATGGTTAGCATGGCTTTCATTGGCATTGTAAAGCTGGCTAGCTATTGCTCTGAGATATAAGAAATTTTTTTAAGACTTACAAATGTCAATTGACGTCTTGTTAGAAAAGGTTACAGTGAAGTTTGTTACGCCGCTTCTTCTTCACCTGCTCCTTGGAAGTCGGAAGATTTAGTTTGTAAGTATATTTTTGACGTCAATAAGTGATGTAAGTTTAATAAAAAAATTAAATTGATTTCTTTAATTCATTGATTTAGAATTATAATTTGTATGGGATTTGTATGACAGCGATGTGCTATAGGTAAGTGAAAATAATTTGCATTTATTGATTGCTCTAGAAACAGTAGTTACTCTGAGCCGGAGGCTGTTTGGCCAGCATATTGCGCCGCGCTCTCGCAAACACCTCCCCAATAACTTATGAGCAGGTTTAGACCCTTTGAAATATGATTATAGCGATTTACACTATACATACGATATATCATATGTAAAGTGCCTATTAATACATGCTAAGCAAGGATGTAATCGTGACCGACATATAAATATTGAAATATATTTAAATATTTTTTGTCACGCTTACTCAGAAGTGATATTACGCTTCACACTGACTGCGTAACACGCATATACGCGTTATATTGCGTGCGTTACAATTCCATAAAAAGTAACAATAGGTGTACAGTACCTACACCGACCTTTACAGTATAGTATATCAGAGCGACTGTCATCCTGAACTTTTTTCGAAATAACATATAACAAAAATTAAATATAAGCTTATATTCGTTTCAGAACTTTTCAAATAAATTTTAAATTATAATAATTGTGTATCTAATTACACACAAAATCATATTTTAAAATTTTACTCACCTTTTTATTAACCTATCATTTCGGAATAGAATTAAAAATAAATCCAACTTCGTTACCAGTGTTGAAATTTTCTCCCTTTCGTTGAAATTTTGTAAAAGAATTTTTAAAAGAGTTCACTTCGAAAAGAAGCCACGGTATTCCGAAGCCGTAAAACTTTCCATCAAAGAAATTTTTCTTATTGTTGCCTTGAAGTAGCAAAAAAGTTGTTTTGTGTAAGAAAATTGTTGGTAATTAAACTTGTACTCTCAAGATCACATTAACTCAGCTGAATTCATATAAAATTCGGCTTTAGTAGCAAAGACTTGAGAGATACAAGTTGGGTGACTTAAAATGCAGTAGGCTGTACTTAATTTGACGTTTGTGATTGTGACAATAAATCCGCCGGTCTTGAAAATTTCGATTAAAACAAATTCGGGGCGGAGTCCCGCGGGAGCTCTTAATTTCATAGCAATTAGTTGGCTACAGGCGGTGGATTCGTCACGAGCGAATGAGTACCCCTTTCATAATTATGCGCTTTAAACTCAACGACACGAAGAGGAATTTAAAAACCTTACTCGAATTAAAAAAAATGTATAGAAATTCCATGAACGAAACATTTGTAACTTTTGTACATCCATATTCTTAAAACTACTGTAACTCTAAGTGTTTATTTTTAATTTTAATTAACGTTTATCGTAATTAAATAACTACTTATCAAGGACGCAAGACGTACTTAATATACTTACAATGTCATGCAAAATTCGAGGAGCTTGAGCAGTAAACTATTCATTTTAGTTTAGAAATGAATATTAAGATAAGTATTGATAAGTACATACTCGTGTATAGAGTAGCTTTTAAACATGATCAATAGTGTTTTATTTTTACTATGATCGTATATTACGAAGCGTCCTCGAAAAGTAACGAAACGAGTAACTTGCTCATCTGAACGTAGTCTGGGATCGCAACAACTCCCGACTAACTTCAGACAATAAACAGCCAGATAAGACGAGTTGCCGACTTCATTGTTCACGTGACGCGGCGCCCGCCTGCTTCAAGTCAGATATTACTGGATATTACCAGTTTGCTGATTCTGCTCTGTCGTATACATTAAGATTTAAATGTAACATCCTTGTGATATTACGCGATAGTTTATGACCCACTTGTATTCTTGGATTTTCGTTATATTTTTTCACTATGCTAAACTGCTTTAACCTATTGTTTCATGATCATGACAATGAGTAGACCTAACTATGCCTAACTAATAAATTTCATTGAACATGTTTTAGTAATTGGCTTATTTATCTATCATTTTGTTCGCATCGTAGGTACCTACATATATTGCGACAGATACTTGTAATAAATCATTATATGAATTAATACAAGGCTTTTGGAATTAACTGTCTCAAATAATACTTGCAAATCCCATTCGCTGAAAGACTTAGGACAGAAGTCTTGGAACCCCAAAACGGCCATCGAAAGTTCGTTAAAGTAATGTCACTATCTCGTCCATCCCTCTTAGAAAGAAAGAGATGAACATATCGAAAATGTATGCGCAGGAAAGCGCCGGAAAATTCCCAGATAATACCCTATAATCACAGTTTTGTTTTCCAATCGGTGCTAACGGTTATTGGCGTGTTATTCGGGTGCCATTTTGAATTGCTTTAGTGCTAAGACAAGTCGTTATCAAGTACAATAAAAAGGCGGTGATTAGTCCGAGAGGTGGACTCGAGTTTTATTAGCAAACTTTTCCGCAGTTAATTGTTCTTTTTAATTGTTTTGTTTATTTAGAAATACAAAAGTTCTTTAGGGATTTGATGAACGGGTCTAAATTAATAAAATGTTTTTTCTTTTTGAAAATATAAAGTAGGTAAGTAACTACCTACCAAGTTATACCTAATTTATTTACAATTTAGTACGACTTATAAATAATATATTCAAATGATTATTATATTGTATTAATATTATTTTCAGTTGATACGTTACTGAGGCTTACTATATCTTAAGTCTATTTTATTGCTGACGTTACACCTCACAGTTCGGGAGAAAGTGTTCAAAGTCAAAGGATTTATGTAAAATAAACTACACTTAAATTGTACTTAAATTAATTCACTAAATACGATTCGGTACAAAGCGAGTACTTCCTATTTTTAAAATTGCAGATTGGCTGGCAATATGCATATTCACCAAATATTTGTCTGACTTTTGTTTATTTATGAGAATTTCACAACTGTGTAGAATCACACCATTCTATAGTTACTTCATTAAGCATCAGTCGTACGTAGGTAACAGTACTAAGAACATTATGTTTTAACCAATAATATGTACACTGTACTTGATATTTTAGTAAGTAAATACTTCGAAACCTGAAACTTATGAAACCGAGTCTCGTAGAAATCTGAAAATTAGAAAATGGTGTTCCTACTTATGGAAATTAGTAATATGTTTTTCATTTTCTATTTTTAACAATGAAGAAGAAGAAATAAAAGTAAGTATATAGATTATAGTGTTAATTTTCCACTAGCAATGACAATCAACTGGACCAATACGCAGCGGTGATGTTTTACTACCATTAATTTAGAGTACCGCTTAAAAATTAAATTTCACGTGGAAAACGAAAAATATTTTTTACCTGTATCTAAAACAAAAGCTTAAAAAGACTTTCCACTCACTTTATCATAATACTTGCATTTAAAAATGTGCATGCAGAGGATTTAAAAGGACGGACGGACGCTTAATCCAATTTTAAAATGTTGCCAGACCGCACATACATATACAATACATATTATAAAACAACATTATAGGCATTGTCGGGAGCTTAGCGTTTAAATTAGTTTATCCCCCCAAGCAGAACCACAGCGAGGGTTGCAGAATTTAAATTACAAATAAAAGTACTGAAAAATATCTACGAGTGGGTAGTGGCTCAATAACAAGGTCTGTTAATTAAACCATAAAGGGTAATAAAGACTTTGTAGGAACACGAATCAAGTTATCGTGTTAGCGAAACTGCGCCAAACAAATACAATAGAAATATAATTGTGATGTAGAATGAAACTTTTTTCGAAATGTGAAAATTTTGATGACCACGAAGATATTAAACTTATTTGTAATAAAATAAGAAAGACAAGATAACTGTCTAACTTATTATGAGAATTGTCCTAAAAATAGAATGAACGAGAACAGAGATACCTAATTGGGTTATCTCTGCTCAGCGCGTAACTCTTCCCAAGTCAATCAGCGTTGCTTTCAACAATCACGGTTGACTATAACAAGAAGCTGTGACATTCCATTTCAAGTTATATACCAATTCACTAAAACACTACGTCAATAAAACGATTATTTTAAAAATTGGATATGCTTGCTTTTGCCCAGCCGTTGAATGATAATGAAAAGTGCAAAAAGTTTTCTAAAGCCTGAAAAGCGACCGCAAACCAACAGGTATCAATATAAAAGTGTAAATAAAACATCAACGCAATTTGAAGGCACGGTTTTTAAGCCGGACTCGCCGGACCAATGACACCGATTTTCCGCCGTCCTGACGTTCGTTCCGCTCGAATGCGCCACATGGGGCTAGAGATGGGCGCCTACGCGGTATTAACCCGTGCAAAAAATATTTACCAGTCTCATTAATTAATGTAATGTAGTTTTTAAACCTTGATATTAAATACATTATGACGACACATTTCATGTAGATAATCATTTATATATTTATTTTTTATGGACATAGTTATTACCATAAAAATAACTTTAGTATACTACTAATGTCATTTCTAAAGAATGAAAACTTGGTATTATGGGAAGTTAATAAATAATTATCTCAGACGTACCAGATACTCAGATGTACCAAGTAGATCTGTATACCCATCTATAGGTACCTCATGTAAAGTGCATGTATGAACAAATTACAATTAATAAGGTTATGGCTTTTATACTTACCTAAATACTAAAGCCATAATACTATACAGATGATCTACTTCTTTGAATGTTAGTTGTTTTCAAATTAATAAATAAATAGATTAAAAAAATAAATAAAACTATATAACGGTAACTTAGTCGTTACACCATATGCATATTTATTGCGATCTTAACTTAAATCAATATTTATGCCGTATTAAGTATTATTTTTAATCATGAAGGTATGTAATTTTTTCTTAGGGATCCCTCAAAGACGAATAAGCTCAAAAACAAAACCGGGTTTTTATTTATTTTTACCCACTTTTCTTTAATATTTTTTTATCTATCCATCTGCCCGTCTCTACATGTAGCATATTGAAATATGCCGCCCGAATGGTTGTCCGTCCGTCCGTCGGTCGGTCACGTCTCCCTGATATAATTCCCTTCAAAGCACCTGTATTTGACTTGCACGCTTCGATGAATCGCAGTAAATATGCAATATCAAGATTTCTTTGAATAGCTCGAATACTGATACGTCCGTAGGTACATGAGAAATGTCAAAAAACGTTACAGGGAAAAGATGCAACGACCATCGAATTGAATTTATAATCCTAACGACATCCACGAACGGTCGTTACAAAGTCAAATCCATAGACATTAAATAAAAATATTTATTTATTTACAATAAATAATATCGACTGCTTTCCATTTTTCCATGCATAACTGTATTATGACATTAGTACGATTTTTTTAATCACACTTCAATAAATTAATCCCAACACCAAAATCCCAAAGTCAAATTCGTTGACAACTCCATCTGACTTTTAAATTAACAAATTAACTCGATATCTTAATGAGTATCTATAGAAAGCATTAAATTAATAAATAGTTATCTAGCTATCTCGTTTGCTTTTTGATCACTATTTTATTAAGATGATAATTTTAAATTCATCTTGGTACAGACTTTATAGGTTTATACATACGCAAAGTAATTGGTATTTAATAACGTTCTATCACTGTCGCCTATAATTGTAAACTAATCTATTAATTTTACTTGCTTCCATTGCACCTTCTCTAGCGGAAGCTGTAGCAGGCACATTGTAATAGCTATCGTAGCTTGCGTATCGATGTGTACTTGGCTTATACTCAAGCTGTAAATAATCGCCTTCCTCACGACGCAACTGTCCTTTGTCCTTCCCATCATATCGTGGATCTTCGTAAATTGTGATAGTTTGTTTATGGTGTGCGACCACTGGTGCGTTTTTAGGAACTTGAGCTACAGGATCATTTCGAGACTCATCGTATCCATAACCATAACCGTGATAGGGCCCCCGACCGTACCCACCGTCGTGGCGTACACCATAATCATCATAATAACCCGGACCACCGTAATCCCAGCCAGGATCTCGTCTTTCCCAACCTGGGTCTCGTCTTTCCCAACCTGGGTCTCTTCTATCCCATCCTGGATCTCTTTCCCATCCCGGGTCTCTTTCCCAACCTCGATCTAATCCAGGACGCTCCCACCCCCTCCTGCTGTCCTCCCATTTACTCCAATCCCACCCTGGATCGTGACGAGGCGGCGGAGGCGGTGGCGGCGGAGGAGCCCTAAATTCATGACGATCATGGACCTTGCTCCTGTCATAAGAGTTGCGATCATCAGCAAACTTATTGTGATGAAGATGATCATCCAATTGGTACTTCTTTCCGTAATCTTGATGACCTATATGCTTCTGCCCGTTGTCGCCATAGCGTTGGTAACCTCCGCCGTGATAATCATCACGAATGTATTCATGATCGTTATTGTGTCCACCTTTATACTTTCTACCTCCATGGTTATCATGACTTGCCAATCTACTATTGTATGCAGCTTGGTCGCCTTCATCATTAAAATCGTCGAAGAAAGT
Source organism: Plodia interpunctella (assembly GCF_027563975.2). Lineage (NCBI taxonomy): Eukaryota > Metazoa > Arthropoda > Insecta > Lepidoptera > Pyralidae > Plodia > Plodia interpunctella. The sequence goes on along the minus strand of NC_071297.1, from coordinate 6,964,374 downwards.
GCTTTTGTTGGATGATTCATCTTTGTGATAAGAATTTTGGAAGCCTTGTTTATGATGTCCTTTCTTGTGTCCTCTTTTAAATCCCGTAGCTTTACTATCTTCTGCTTTATCCTGGTTTGCGTTATATCCTTCGTAAGCATCACTTTCGGAAGCTGATTTAGTGTCATGATCTTTCTTGAGATATTTGGCTTCGTCGTTAGCTTTAGACCATTGGTTTTTATGGCTGTCGTTTACTTGATTTTCAATCTGGTGTACCTTTTCACCTTTCTGCTTCTCATGTTTAATGGATTCCGCGCCCTCTTTGTGATCAGCATCCTTGAGATGTTCTTCCAAAGCTTCCTTCAAAGCTGACGCGCCAACGCCTGATGCTAAAAGAAACACACAGAATAGAATACTAAACAATTCTTTATGTCGAGGAATCATTTCATCACAGTTCGAAACACTAAGGTCTTTCCGTCACAACGAGCAAACTGGTAGTAGGTGAGATTCCTGTTGTGAAAACAGTTTTATATCAGTAAGAATCGTGTCGGGCTTCACGGCGGATCAGGGCACAATGACAGGAACCACAGAGGCTATAGCGGGAACAATGCGCGGGCGGCGGCGTGCCCGCACGAGCGCCGGCCGTGACATCACATTATCGTAGAGCCACGGACGTGCTCGGAGATCGAGGTCAATAGAATCTGGTGAGGACGTTGACAAAGTTCATCATTCGTTCCAAAATGCTCAAAGTACTTATAGATTATATTTTGTACGAGCTGCTTCCCAGGATTTTGTTTGCTTTAAAAGAAAAAGTAAGTACTTTTTTTCTGGTGTCACAACACTCAGGAATGCTTAATATACCTAACTAGTGAATAAGAAGTTTGGAAAACGATTGAGTATAGTTTCGAAGAGTAAGTAAGTACCTACCTAATATGGGATAAGTTCTCCATCTCAAGACCCATTTTATCTCCTGATTAGCAACTTATACTACACACTTACCTACTAGGTATTTTGCCTGATTCGCATATGTATTTTAAATAGTGTATTTAATTGTTTTTCATATTAAATACTTTTCTCTTATCTATAGGTACATCTCTGGTATCTGCTAATATTCTGTGCACGAGCCTACAAATACTTTATTATGTACCTACAACCTACTACTGCATACAGCTTGCGGTAGCTGTATGCAGTAGTAGGTAACGTACAAAGAACAAAAAAACCTACATAATTACTTGGGTACATAAGTAATAATGTAGGTTTTATTGTTCTTCGTTCAGTTAACAACATCACACACAAGTTACTCTATATATACCTTTAAGCAGAACTAGTAACGGGTAATTTGAAATTAATTTGATAGGATTGTGTACTATCGATAACGTATACATTATTTCCCATTATTGACTAATTTTTATGCATATTAAATTAAAAACTTATTGACTCCAAAATCATCACTGTCATGCCAGATCTGTATATTTATCACAGATATAAAAACATACCTATACTTTATTTTTCGACTTTAGAAAAATGTGTCTGATTTGGCTAGTTTGAAAAATAATGTAACTAATGTAAATCCGAGTCGAGTTGAGGGTATCTAAGCTGCTGCGTTGACTTGATTCCCGTACACAGGGTCACTCATTGTCAGTTTTCCGGCCTTTGTATCGAAACCCGGATTAGTGAAGTGCGTGACATTCTATTTAGGCTAGGTCAATGTTGTGTACAATGAAGAATAGCCACTTCATGTTTTCAGTCATTTTTCTACTAATTATTTAAGTAAAAAATAAAATTATTCAAACACTGGACAAAAAAAATGTATGTAAAAGTACTTCTATTAGATTGTGAGCTAGTTCGAGAAACTCATTTCTCATACGAGATAATTTCAGAGTTGATTGATAACTTTCAACCGTGGCAACACTATAGGAACTTCTCATTTAGACTATTTTTTTTAATATATTTATATATATATATATATATATATAAATCCGAAGCAATACCTAAATATACGAAACGTAAGCGGGTAATCGTTTGCCTTGATATTTTTTTTATTTCTCACTTGCTGTTTAGAAACAAGACCACAGTATTTTTTTTTATTCGTTTCTTTTTTTCTTAAAATGAACAGTCACAGCATATCAACCTACCCAAGTTCATTGCAAACTCGTTGCTATTCCCGCGACAGAGGTTCATGCAGGGTGACATAATTAGCTGTTGACTGTACGTTGGTTGGCGAAATCATAAATACACAATAAAATCCAACATGACATATCTCATATTATTATGAAACTATACTCTGGCACAGAAATTAGTGTATTGTAAAATTTATTCATGCATGAACTTTTTACGTAATTTAGATAATACGGCTTTATATCGTATAGATCAGATACATCTGTATCGAAACCTGAAAAATATACAACGCAGCTAAGGTTCATGCATACACATAGAAAATATCTATCGACTTATAGATTCCATAAAATGCAAAGCGGACATTAGGTGTTCAGATCAGGAGATTTAAAGGGCAACAAAAAAACAAACTTCACATGAAAACCATTTATTAATGCTAAATAAACTCACGCATATACAAATAATTAAAATTGTTTCCACTAAAACAAAGAAAATGCTCGTTTTTAAACGCAGCTACAACCTAACTGTAAATAATTTATCTAACAATAAATAAAAGAAACAAAACCATTTCCTTTGAACATTTTTTGTATTATTGTTTAGTTTAATTTTCGGTTATTGAGGTACTATAGTCACTCGGATAATCAAAATAAAATATCCTATAACACCGTCGGACACAACTGCTGTAACAGATATAACAATAAATCTTCTTGTGTGTCGTCGAGTGCCCACTAAAGTGTGTTTAACCACTGGTTTGCTAAGTTCCCTGATGTTTCTGCGACTACTGCCACTAGGTGGCGGTATTCGTAAAAGTGTTGCCATATGCCTTTAAGTAACTTGGATTAAATATGACACCAGTGTTAACAATAACTTGATAAGAAAGAAGGTATATTAAAATTATGTATTTTAAAAATAACTCGTAGGATTACTTACTATCACATCGTTTACCAAAGATTTTTATAAATTAACTACTACTAATACTTGTTAAAACGCAACACTGGAAATCTAAATAAATGCCGGATTATAAAATCGTCAAATCAGAAAGTATCACATCTTGTTTCACTTGTACCGCGTTAAATTTTAATATAATAGAACAATTATTATTATTTTCAATACGCTATCTCAAAATTTGATGACGACGATTCGACGTTTGACGTCACAATGAAAATGTTGAAAAATTCCTTTCCCCCTTCAAAATGTAGATTTACCTTCTCTAGATTTCATCCACAATCCAAAATATTATATGTAGTAGATGTAGGACACATCAAATCAATCTGTATAGAATATACTAACGTCAAAAATATGTATCGATGGCATAGTGCTTCACATAGTTCAAATTATTACTAATGTGTAAAAAAAATACTGAAAATCCACTGAGCCACGTTTACAGCAAAAAGTTAGCAAAAATGGTAACAAAAAACTTCAATGTTTACATTCAATTTTCAGGTCACAAATGAAACAACAATGTTGACGATGTCGAACATGAATAATAAACAACGGGAAAATCCAGGAAATTCTAGTTATATATTAAGCTGTATAATAAGAATTTTCTGGACAATTTACAGATACAGATTGTGCTAAGCGAGGTCCAGACAAATATACGATAGGTCAAGCATTGGTCAGATAATGCAACCACAGTTTAATAATTCATAGTTGTTCATCGGCGTTGATATTGACTACACAGTCGCCGAATTAGTATAGAACGAAGTTACCCACCCGTACCTCTGACGAGTTATTTGATAGCAGAATGTCTGACCATAAACAGAGAAAACTATAGACTTCGTCATATCTTTCTTTTCGCTGATACAAGAGAAACGAAATTTTTTTTAAATTAGAAATACACAATAAAAGTAACAGAGCGACAATTTTTCCTGTAATTACAATAAAATTAATGTATAACTTTCTCCAGATATTAGCGCGTCTGTCATTGGATTTACAACGCCTACCATGCCATTTGTATGAGGTAAGCAAGGTGTATGTAAATATTCTATCTCATTTGGTTACACTACTTTTTTGTCTATAATTTCCTTTGTTTTTGGTAAGAACCAACTAGTGAATCGACTGTGATGCAACACAATTATTTGATTTTTATAACTGACCAGATGTGTCAAATGTTGACCAATAGCAACACAACATTGGACTCTTTGGACCTAACACGTCTGATGTGTCCGGTATTCAGAAAACCTCCCTTAGCGAGTCGGACCATTTATCTCTTTCCCCAAGTTAGCTATCCTTGTCTTGAGCTCCTGCGCGAGTGTTTCTCTAGGAACTTCGTATTCTTCCCTGGTTTTGACATTGCGGATTTTGACCACGCCACGCTTTAGTTCAGAATCTCCAAGAACCACAGCTAAGGGAATACCGTTTTCTTCGCAGTGTTGCAGCTGATTCAGCATTTTAGGATTTTTCTTGTATGATTGCTCGGCCTGAAATTAACAATGGTTATGTGTTAGAAAATGTATAATGTGCTCATATGGTGTCACTTAAAAACATGCCGAATACACTAAACAGATATCTTTGAATGCTTACATGCATGAACCAGCAAAACATGAAAGGCAAAGTGTTTACGTCAAACAAATTATTAAAAACGGGGGAACTTGATGGATTAGCCCAAACTCGAAGGCTATATTTAGCTGTACGGTCGGCTTGTTACTGGGATTGAGATAGTTTTCTAGCCTATTGCCTATGAGAATTTGTAAACGAAATTGAAAATCTATAGTTTATAGTCCTTTACCTTGATTGACTTCAATTTACATGGGATTTCTTCCCTTCCAAGCAAACAAGGAAAACAAATTTTAGAAAACATTAACATTATTAACAATAACATTATTATTACCTTGATGCCAGCGTCCCACAGCTCTGCGCAAATCTTCATCCTCTCCTCGAGGAAGTTCTTCTGCGCGGACGCCACGAACACGTCCACCTCGCTGGTGCGCACGCGCAGCTCGCCGGCCGCCAGCCGCGCCTCCAGCACCGAGAATATGCGCTCCACGCCGATACTCACGCCCACGCATGGCACCTGGAATTGTCACTATTATTCTTAGTTTTTTTTGTAACTATTTATTATACGAAAAATAAGTACAGTCGAGCTATTCTGATAGACAGAGTCTGTACTATGGCAATAGCGGCGTACTTAATGATAGACTGCTAAGGTGAGGTAACCTTGAGTGATCGATCGATCGTGGTAGAATGAAAAGAAGCAATACAATTTATTTTTTTAAATAAAACATCACGCCAAAGCAAACTTTTCTTATTGTATCATTTTGTTGAAATATACTTTTTCACTTATACAAAACATTTTCCGAATTTTTGTCTTAAATCAGACTAATGGTGAACACCACCAATAACTAGTTTTAATAATTGTTAAATTAAAATAGTTCAAAAACAAATTAAATAAATGTATAACTAAATCTCGATAAATAGTCAATCTACGCACGAAATTTTGAAATTACACAATATTTTTCAATGGAGCAAACATATTTCTCGGTATTAACAATGAAATATAACGCTTACCTGCTTGTTTTTAGAGTCGAACATGCCAACGAGGTTATCGTATCTTCCACCGCCCGCGATGGATCCTACGCACTGCTCCTCATTGCCAATTTTAATTGGCTCTATAAAGGAAACGTTATCAAATCAAGGTTACGAAATTATTAAAGTTAAGATTTCATGCCCATAATTAGACTCATAAATTTTGCGCATCAATCATTATCTTAAATATTATTCTCCGTAGATATTAATTTCAAACAAGTAAATTAAATCCAGTTATTTTATAATTGTACGCGTTGTTAAACCCACCTAATTTGTTTGTATATATTATTTTAAAATTTAATACAGGAAGCATTCACAAATAAAAATTAAAATTGATTAGCTTCATTAAAATTTAACGTGTTTTTCTTTACAACAAATCAAAACTCATACACTTCAATCATATTTTTCAAGAAAAGTTTAAATTAGGAAAGTACCATATTAAAATAGCTTACCTATTAACACAGCTTCGTAAATAACTCCAGTATAGTAGTCCAAGCCTCTTGCTAAGCTCAAATCGAACAGTATTTTGTCTTTAACGCCAAACAGTTCACAATACTCCAGCAGCAACTTGATGCCGTTGAGTCCTTCAATGGCCGCTTTGTTTTTGGACAACTTCTCGTCTTGCAGCAGTTTGTCAACAAGCTCTGTACTCCCATTTAGACGCACATACTCGCCTATTCTGTCTGCTGCGTCAGGCAAAATTCCTTTCTCATTTATCATCTCATTTCTCACTTCCGACCATGGTGACTGTAATTATTTTTATTAAAGAGGTTAGTTTGTAAAATCTTTATTGCACATCAAAATCACATACAAAGAAAGGCAATAAAAAAGATAGTTTAGTTAACGTAAATTTATATTACATATTATCATGGACTAACTATTGTTATAATATGTATTATTGTCCATGATATTATGCACAATTTTTAAAGCATTTTGGATTATATGCATTGTCATAATTATTTACACTAATCAACACAGTAGTACACAGTAGTACTAATCTACAAAGTTGTGTATCTTCTATTTTCCAAATTCTTTCACCAGCTACATTATTCCTGAGTGACATTGGATCCTTCTATCGTGGGGCGCATCTAGTGTTGTTATAATGTTGATGAAGTAGAAGTATGATGCTAAACGGAGCATATCTGATGGAATGTCTACTAATAGCAGAGGCATTCCGTAATGCATCATTTATTTTCTATTAATATTTTTAGAAGATAATTATATAAGGCGCCGTTGAATTACAATAGTGATTAAAGTTCACAATATTTTAATAAAATACCTGTCAATGTTATCTATGACGATTTTCTTAAACTACTAAAAATCTTGATGATGAGGAAATTTAAAAATCTCATTTATCAATATCTTTGATTTTTAACCAACACCTAATATAATTACAGATACGGTTGACTGAACCGAACCACAATCATTACAGACTCGTCAACTCAACGACAAAAAAAAACTGAAGCAAAACTTACCTTATCTAATTTATCAACAGTAGAGCAAGTGGTACGGAACTGATCAGCCGGCACTCCGCACGCCTCAAACATACCATCGAGCAGACGCCGATGATTCACTTTCAACACGTACTTGCCGATGTCTATAGCGTCCAAGATCTCCGTCACCACTTTGAGGCACTCGGCGTCAGGTACCATGGCGTCGTACTGGCCGGCGATGTCGAAATCCTGAAACCATGAAGTTTAGAAACAATAAATTACAAAAAGCTATAAAAATCACAACAATCAAACAATTTAGTTCTTGATAATATTGAAGTTTTACAAGGTAACTGCGATGTCTATCTGTTACTAATGGAATTCTCTAATTAGTTGATAATTCTGATCTCAAAGTACATGAACTACAGTGTAAGTGATATAAGTAGTGGAATCGATTGAAATCTTGGATTAAATAAGTCTCATTAACCCTGATTTGTAAATTTTTTAAAAGTTGTAAGACTATCATTATATTTTATTACATGGTATCTCAGGGCTTCACTTTCACGGAAATTTCAGGGTAAAATGTGTACAAAATTTCATAGCAATCCATAGAGTAGTTGGTGTGATTGAGTTACAAATATTGTCACATATATCAAAAGTAACATATAATATTACTATCTTCTATCATTAACTTTTGAACTAAAAGAATGACCTTAAAAGAAGGGAATTTCAACTTACACATTGATAGAACTCTCTATATCTGCCTCTGGTCATGGCTGGATTATCCCGCCTGTAAACCTTGGCAATGTGATATCTCTTCAAGTTGGAAATCTTGCTCATTGCCAAGTAGCGGGCTAGAGGTACTGTCAGATCATACCTTAGGGACAAGATCTCGCCTCCTTGATCTTTTAAATCATAAATAAGTTTAGAATCCTCACCATATTTCCCAGTTAACACTTCCTGCAATAATCATTTTACATAGTTCATCATTTTACAATAAAAATAAGTAAAAAAATTTTGTAACACATTATAACAGTAAGCCACATTTTTATTACTAATAAAAGTGATTGAAAGCAGTTAATTGTGAAAGGATTTGAGAACAATAACACCATTAAATGTAATTTATTATTACCATTAAAATTGTAAAATGCAAATTATAAGTGAATTATTGTATTATTTATGAGTCATAAAGATCTTTAAACCTAAATGTATAGAAAAGCAATAGCCTGAAAACTTCAAAATACAGCATACCTTTAATTCAAATACTGGTGTGTCAATACATTCAGCACCATGCTTCTTAAAAACTGTGATTATTTTCTGGAGTACATTGTTCCTTATAGTCATCTGTTGTGGATTATAATCCCGTGTGCCTTTGGGAGTTTTGAGTGTGAATTTCTGTGGAGCAGCATCCTCAGAACTAAGCTGAGCTTTCAAGGCTAGTAGCTTTGCTACTTCCTCTTGTATCTAAAAACAAATACAATTAAAATATTTGTATACTGCATCTATGTTGAATACATTTGAATGATAATACATCTTTTGTCTATATTAAAATAAATGGAAATAAACAGATACTGTGGAAATACTAAACCAATATACCAAATAATAATTCCATTATTTCTATGCAATGTGTAATAGTGTATAAGAAAAACTTTAGATGGAGGAAATATTTGTCCCCTTTTTCAATAGTAAATTAAAAAAATATCAAAGTATGTGGCACTACATATAGCCCAATATGTGCAGACTCATTGAAATAGAAATGAATCAGAAATGCTAGACATATTTTTAAACTGTAGCATGTACACAAAAAGATAATGCTATATGATAAAACAATATTTTATGTATGCTACATCTGTTATTATTTTATATCCAATGAATGTTATATTATATATTATAGCTTAGCAATGTTAAATTCTGGAAAACTGCAATTCCCTGGAAACTAAAACAACACTGGAAACTGAAACATGTGTTAGCATTTCTTTTTTTTTTTCATTTTTGCAATATAGTAAACAGTTAATTAATATGTATGAAAAGAAAGTTTGTTAAAAAGTGAACATTTCTACAAGCACTACTTTCCAATACCTGGCAACTAAGAGTTGTTGAAATACCCCTAACTAGACGGCCTTTATATACAAAATTGCACAACCGCAACACCATTACTTGGTTTTTTGCAAACATTGCCACTCTGAGCAGCATGCTTCAATAAATCCAAAAGCAGATCCAAACTAATGATTCCTTGTCACCACTGCAGTACATCAGTTCAGAACCGGAAAAAGAAAATAGGACAAATAACTGATTTAAATTAAAAAAAGAATCAATTACAAATTTTGAACAATAATTTCATTCCAGAACTGCTGATGTGGTGACGAAAAGAACCATATGTGGAATTTCTACATAAACACAGGCTGGTGTACCAAGGAAGAAGTAATTTACAATTTCGACTGAACTATATTAATTAATTACTATAACTAAAATACAAGTGCACACAGTACAAAAACCAACCTGTTCATCAATTGTTTTACTATTCTGCTTATAAATACTCTTAGGCATTTCATTTCTATTGAATAACTTAATCTCAGATTCACTGAAACTCCGCATATGGTACCACCATCTCCTGATATATTTATAACTTTCGAAATCTATATTGTTTCCTAAACTTTTGTGTAATTCAACGTCACAAATACTAGGCACATAACCACAAATGTAACTGTACTGAGACATGTGTCTATCTATTTCACTGAGGTCATATTCTTTTATCTTCTTCCCCTATAACATGTAAAATATAGGTTATACTACATGATGCAATTCAACGTCCAACCTTGAATTAGAAATAAGTAAAGAATAATGAATTATTTTACTGACCTTTTCACCAGATTCTTTCGCTGATTTTAATTTTCTTACGATATCACCCTGTTCTTTAATTTTCTGCAACAATATCTCTTGAGATTCTGCCATAGCATTTACAATAGGCTAACATACAAATTAATAAAACGTCCGTCTCTTAGAATCGCTTAGAATGAATTACTATATGTAAGAGCGCTCCAGTGTCAGAGGTAATTGCAACTTAGCCTTTCGATATGCCTTTCATTTTCTGTTTCACTATTGCAAACACCACAACACCACAGACTGCAAGTTGCAAGTTGGCTGTATTGCAATGCAAGCAACCAAGCATGCATTGCATGCAAAAGGCAACCAAAGATAGAAAAAGACACGATACGACGTTCATTTGACATGACACGACGGCGGCATGGCATGGTATATCAATGTCAATATGTAAAAATGCCATCCCAGGAAAAATATCATGTGGTTTGCATAATATTTAGTATTACATTTCTACACACAGACTTAAGCTTAAGTTATGCTTAATATATTTGTCTGTGAGAATGTTCTATCGTGAATATAATAAGTTCGTTTATATTTCCCGAATAAAATTAAAATGATTGTTGTCAATATAGCGCCCTTCTAATCTAAATCTATACGAACCTAACAAAACAAAATGCCAATGTCAAGTCAATACTGTCACGTGCATGCATGTTTTGACAATAATATAGATTTGATAAAATCGATGAAATCATAAAAAATAAAATTTATTTAGTATTTACAAAACTCAATCGAAGTACAATACAATGGACAGATTTGAATATATAGATGCCAGATTATTTGAAGGTGAAAATTATATCAAACGAGACAAGAATGTTAAGATTTACGACGGCGACGATAAAGTACGTTTACTTCAACTTTCCTTACCTAGGTACCTACTCATTTATGTATTGTTTGATAAAGTTTTAAAATGTCAATGTTATTTTTATAGACACAATATGTTGATGGGGAAGTTGTGTTAACAACTCATCGTATACTTTGGGGTAAGCCAGGAGATATACCCAGAGGAAATGTATGCCTATCCCTTAATTTATACTATGTATTCTGTTTAGAAGAGGAAAGCAGTGGTGTTTTTGGTTTGGGTGGGCCCAAACGTATTATACTTCATTTGGGACCAGCTCTTCCAGGTAAAATTGAATATAGTTTTTGTTCAATGGTGTCAGATAAAATAGTATCAATATTCAAGCTTGTAATGTCTGCCTTAGAATGTTCATTAAACATTAGTATATATTTTATTATTGTAATAAAATAAACTAGTTTATGTATAATTCCAAGTCCACAAATCTATTATCCACTTAATATCAAGTTTCAAAAGAAATACTTAACAAAAGTTGTAATTTTCTTAAAAATTTGTTTTAGGAAAAAGACCAGGCCCTGCCGTTGTCAGCCCATATCATTTCATAAAGCTATCATTCAAAGATGGTATTGACGCTGCTTTCTATAAAGCCTTGAGTGATGCAGTGTCAGCTAAAGCTTGGGAAAGACAAAGCCCTTTAGCTTCACCTGTCAGCTCCACAAGTCCTTACTCTTCTCCAAAACCATCTGTAGCACCTGTAAATTCTAAAATTAGGTCTGGCATTGTTGGAATAGAAAGAAGTATTGAAGAGCAACATAGGGCTACAGATGAGAGTATTACTGTAGCATTTCAAGATTTGACAAAGCTCATGGCAAAGGCAAAAGATATGGTTGCTATTTCAAAAAATATATCAACTAAAATAAGGGTAATTTAAATTAATATATATAACAAAACAATACCAAAAAGTTACTCTGTTCCAAAAAAATAATTTGTTCAGTAAAATAAGAATTAAAAAAAAATTTCTCCAGACACACTAATCTCCAGAACTACTGGATGGATTTGAATGAAACTTTTGTTGTATAGCCATGAAGTTGGTGCATAGTTAAGAAGTGTATTAAATAAAGCATTTTTTGATAACAACATATTGTATATAATAATCTTTGATAAAATCTGTCCAGCAGGTTTAGCATAACTGACATCAACATGTAACTTATATAGTAAATTGTAAATGATATATTTTTTATTATTAAAAGGTTATAAACTACTAGCATTATTAGGGATGATCATGCTGAAAATTGCCTAGTACAGTAGTTGCCACTATCTTTGATATGTCATAAAACATAGTAAAAGTAGAAGCCTTAAGGATGAGATTTATGTTTATTAAGTAGGTACCTTCTGTAGAAACTAATACCTTTTTCTTTTAATTGCAGGAAAAGCAAGGAGATATATCAGAAGATGATACTGTGAGGTTTAAATCTTACCTGATGAGTTTGGGTATTGATGATCCAGTGACAAGAGATGCATTTAGATCAGATTCAGATTATTATTTAGGACTGTCTCAACAAATTTCTGATATGATGGTAGCAGTATTGATGGTGAGAAATTAAATGTTATTAGTAATGATAAGTAAGATGTCCTAGATTAGATTCCCTGTGCTGGCAAATATTTATACCTGTGATCCCTGATCAATATTAGAACACAATACTTTACAATGTTTGACATTGATATAAATATAAATAAATAAATATATTAGGACAAATCACACAGATTGAGCTAGCCCCAAAGTAAGTTCGAGACTTGTGTTATGGGATACTAACTCAACAATACTATATTTTAAACAAATACATATATAGCTAAACATCCAAACGATAGAACGATACAAACACATTTTAGCTTAAAGTATATTTTACCTATATCCTAAGCCCACCTTACTAACTTGTATGAAACTAGTACATTCTTCTTTTTTTCTCAGGAATGTGGTGGCATAATGTCATTAGCAGATGTTTGGTGTAGGGTGAACAGGGCCAGAGGATTGGAGCTCATATCACCTGAGGACCTCTTGAATGCATGCAAGTCAGTACAATACTATCTACCAATAGCTGTTATTCATAAAAAAATACATGTTTTTTTTAAAGTAAGTAGGTTTTAGAGTAAGTTCTTGTCAATGAGAACATTATTGAAAATTATAACATAAAATACATTATAATACAGTTTGGAGATTGTTGGCGCCAATAAAAGCTCGCAATGCATGTGCATTCGCATCGGCATCTGTCAGAGTTCGACGATTGTGTGCAGAAAAATAACAAAAATATCACTATTTATTTTATTATTTATAGCAACAGTGTTATTTTCTTGACATTTCAATAAGATATTCTGAGATCTGATCCATATAATTTTCTTTTTTGTTTGATCTATGATATGATCTGGATGCTTATTTGTTGAATTAATTATAGAAGACAACTTGGGCATTCAGCGGAAAGGTATGAGAATGGTTAAAATAAATCAATCATATTGTGCAGGTTATTGCAGACTATTGGAGCACCAATGTCGTTGAGAAAGTTTCCTAGCGGTGCTTGCGTGCTGCAATTGAACAGCAATAGAGATGAAGAAGTAGCTAAGTCCACTAGTGAATTGGTAAGTATGTAATAGATTCTTAAATAAACTCAGAGCCTATTTGGCTATTACTAGCTATTGCCAACAGCTCCACCTCTCCCAAGTTTTTTTAAATTCACTATTACCTAATTAAAAGAAAATGATAAAAAGGTGATGGAGGCACTAGTGAGCAGAGAGCACCCCTCTTCACCATTTTGAAAAGTATCTAAAAGCTTATTCTCATTTTCAGCTTGAAGAAAATGGTTCCCTAACACCAGTGAAGCTGTCCCAGATAGCAAGTGTATCTGTCCTGCTCGCGCGGGAACGCCTATTCACCACCGAGCGCCTTGGTCTCGCTTGTCGAGATGAATCTATTGAGGGCTTAGCGTTCTATCCTAATTTATTTTTAAACCCGCCGGCGTAATTTTAATCTGGCATTGAATGGGACGAACCCAGGATCCGTCCTGGCGTATGGGAACGAGGAGGGCCAACCACAAATAATGGGAAGAGGAAATGAATGGGATGGATTTATGAAAACTAGAGCAAGTGATCCTTGGACGTATTGCTATTCGCCATCAAAATTATTTTCTCACGACAATAATGTGATATAATATTTTAAAGTTTAGACTTTAAGGAAGTAATCAGTTAAGTGTTAAGCATAACATTGATTTATTAAAAGCTTTAACATCACATAAGCTTACAGCTGCATACAATGTTACACAATTTTATCATACCTTTTGTAAACCATCTCCCAAAATATCACTCTTATAAGTCATTTTCGCATTACAATATACCACATACATAACTGTATTAAAAAATATTTTAACTTTTCATCGGAAGTGACGTTGCCATCAAGTCAACTAAATTTTAAATTATAAATTATCTAAATCTTGTTCCTACTTGTGTTGTATAAAAATTGCCAAATTGAGCTAAGATTTTAAACCTGTTTATTTCACCGCGCCACGTCCGATGCTAAGTCACTCCAAGTTATACTTATTGTACAAGTTCAAAGACAACCTCCCCTCAAATGCTCAAAAGCATTTTTCTAAATTCCTTAACATATGTATAAAAGTTACCTAATAATTCAATAAAATGCATTTGAGTATTTTGCCCTTACAACCTTTCAACCAGAAGCCATTGAAAATAGGCTTATAATATTTAAATACAATATGTAGCACTTAGCAGTTATTAGGTGATTATAATTTAGCACTTATGAAAAACTTATAATCTTAATATATATTATAAATATATTTATTTATAGATTTTTTGAACTGAGAAATTTATTCGTTACTAGTAAATATATGTGGCCGTCCAAATCAAAAGGGACCTTATGGCGCCCCGGCACTTACGCAATTATGCCGTTGATTTGTATTCGAACAAAGGCAATAAAGACTTAAGTGCCAGCCGCCATAAGGTCCCTTTTGATTTGGATGGTCACATTTATGTAGGTACCATAGACCACTCAACTTGTGTGAGCTGTAGTAGAACTCATTTACTTTTTTACACAGTTTACAGTTTCTTATCAAGAAAAGCCTGCCTATCGGGTATGTACACAATGGAAAACGGGTAGAGTTTGTAAAGTGTTGACTTGTTTTTAATTTTGATAAATAAATACATACCTAATTAAGTGTCTTTTTTTCAGTAACCTTTACATTCTGCTATTAGTCTTTCGCTTCCAAACATTTTTTTGTCCCAATATTGTAAAACACGAAACGATTATCTTATGACTTTTACCTTCTCAATTTTACAATCTGATAAATGAACTGGGGTGTAGGTTTCCTCACAAACTATGACTTAAATAGAGGCCTCTGCAGGCGTGGTGGGGGCATGAGAAAACGGAGTAACCATTTGTCTTGTATAGCAACATAGTGTGTATAGTATAGGCGCGAATACTGCCCGCTCCGTACACTCGACGCCTAAAAGCTAGAAAAACGCTACAATACAAAGATGCATAAAGCATTATTATTGGTTTTATATAATCTTAACTATTAAATCTTGACGATAAAGACATAACATTCAAAAATTCATTCTGCTATAAAAGTCATCTGAATATCATGATATAGAATACTTAAATAAAAAAAAAACAAGCAAGAAAACAAAGAGCGAAAAAAAAACAAAAAATGGGCCTATGTCTACAATTTATTATGTGGAATGTGTCACATCAGTAAATTTAATACTCAATTGCACTTTTGAAGTCCTTTGGTATCTGATGGTCTTTTCCACTTGACAGTTCCCAAGCTTTGAAGTCGTCACAGGATCGGAGGCTCTCTACAAAACACTCTACACCACGGACAAATGGCAGAGACATTTCATCATTGATGATTTCTGAAAGACGGTGCAGAAAAGCTATGTTCTTAGCTAGAGTCTCCTTGATTTTCACTGGCAATGGACGTTTAGTACATTCTACTATATCCAGCTGAAAGATAAAAAAGTTGTTATATAACAATTATATATGGAAATAAAAATATAAAACACAAATAGGATGAACTATACTATGTTACAGTAAATATATTGGTATAATTATGAATTAAAATATGTGTACATCATTATTGCGGATTCATATGTTTATGAATCCGCAATAATGATGTACACATATTTGATAAGAATAGAAAATTTAAAAACTTACCTTTACTTCATCAGTATTAATTTTTAGACCAATGTAAGAATTCATACATTGAGATAAAGTCTTTACTTCACTGGGTAGACATCCTTTTTTATTTTTCGTGATTATCAAATCTCCTACCTGTAAAATATACATCGTTTTTTCAATAGGCTAGTAGAATTTTTTTCTTATTTGAAGTCCCTTACTGGTACATATAACTATAATAGAAACACCACTGAAGAAATTACTGTGATAATGACAATGTTTTCAAAGATATGACAAAAATAAAATCACACATTGATTAACATTATGATCAAATTTTAATTGATGTATTGCTTACACTATATTTTCACACACTAGATAAGATTCAAGCAATGCAAGTTTATAAACATGAGAATTTTGAAATTACCACTAATTTGTTGTACATATAATAATATGTTACTGTAAAAGCACGAACTAATGTAAGTCCTACGATATTCCAGTAAAACCTAAGATTTACCAACTCTTAATGGTAAAAGTCCGAACAATTTTGTGATTCGAACTTTTACCACCATTTACTTGGTAAATCTTAAGATTTATATTGAAGACACAGTAAAGGATTTGACTAATTACTTAGTTAATTAATTACTCTCATAATTATGATACCTACATAAAAATATGTAAGATTTTGACTGAAAAATAAATGATTTATAAGAATGAATCATTGTTTTACTCCCAAAACCAACATTTACCAGCCATCAGTAGCAAAACCTAGCATATACTAAATTCTAATGGCATAAGCCTGAAAAAATTGTCAATTATTTAAAAGTCCTTACATTTACCAACCCATACCGGTAAATCCTAAGATTTTCTGAAAACACCTAAGATTTATCTGTATATGGACTTTTAGAGTAACATATATATACCTAGTATCAGAAACATAATGCAAATGTCCAATTAAATACCAGTTAAAATTAATGTAAACGTAAACTTACTTGGGTGTCAAATATATGTTTAAGTTTAACATTATGCTTATGATATAGACAATCTGCTATTTTCCTGCAGTCATGAACAATCTTTTTAGGAGCATCACTCTCAAGCAGCTGTCTCAGACCAGCATCAAAGGCATGGTACTGCATCACTTCAGTATCAAAAATATAAATTTGTTGAGGTGTAGACAAAACAATAAAAGGCATTTTAGATTTTCTTCCCATGCTTGCACCGTCAGTACTAAGAGCAATATAATTATACTCATTTAAATCTTTGATCGCTTCATGAAAAGTATTATCCACTTGATTTATGAAGATATATTTTTTTGATACCTTAATTATTTCTTCACAATCTTTCTGAGATATCTTCAAATGTTTTTGTTCATCAGTCTCTTGAAGCTTGATAATGTTCCGTATCTCTGAGTTATAGTAATGACAAACTCCTTCAGTGGGTTCATTTTGTGTTAGTTCTTTCACATTGTATAAGGATATTTTGGACTTGTCACTATCCATGCCATAAAATCTACCCTCAATTACTTCATAATTTTTAGTGTGAACTTGCAAAAGCTCTCCTTTCATATAAAGACTGTCCATTTTTGTAGTGTTCTTATATTCTCAATGTTTAGTCCTTTTTGGTTGCCTTTGGCGCTTCCGCTTCTGCGTAAGCTCGATATATATACAAGCCTAGAGCGAAATGCAATACTAATACTGCGACAACAGCAGAATAAACACTGCTGGTAACCGGCGCTAAGTCTAATCCATCGAATACAATTTTCGACGAAAAGAATGCAAGCACCGGTAGTACAATAATCACTACACAATATTTGATTACTGTCTGAAAGACCTGAAAGTCTGGCAGTTCCTGTAAGAAAAATAACAAATTATAGTAACAAATTCAACTATTTATTGGATTGCACTGAATAAAATGAAAGTAGGAGTGGAGGGTGTACTTACATTTGCTCGACCTTCAATCATCATAAAATAAAAATTAAACGAAATTAAACGGCAACTTATTTACTATCAAAGCTAATAATCATTAGCTGCACCGAACCCACAAGAAAGGACAAATTCACCACAAATACCTAAAAATCGATATTTTTACAATTTCATTTGTCACTTCAATCAAATAGGTAGGTATGAATAGGTACCACCAAGGCAAGACAAGTTGGTTTTGGTTCTACTTCTGTCAAAGTTTGGTAACGTTGGTACCAAATACGGTTGGTAAGTAAATCGCATGACATAATGTCAAGGAACAACAAACTATTGATAAAATTGAGGTCAAAAACCTAGTAGTAATGTAGTAGTACCACACAGTAGATAGATGTTCTGTTGTTCTTACATTATATAGACCCTGGACCCCGTTATTCATAAAAAGTTAAAACATACTTTAAGCTACAATATGTTTTGTCACTATCGCACATAATAAATTAGAAATTGACAGAAAGAGGCAAGACATGTCCAACTATTAATAATTATTTGAATAGGTACTTAACACTGTCATTATAAATTTGATGGCAACGATGTGTAGGTATTCTTTATTTAAAAGAAGATTCTCGATGTAAGTATAATGTACATTCTAGCATAGTGGGCAAAAATGCGGTTGCTCGATGGTAAGCAAACATTGCAGCCTTTGGGCACCATGCACCTGGTACGCATGGAGGTATAAAAAAGATTTTATACGTCATTACTGATATGGATAATGATTATTGCGATGAAAGAAGTACCTAACTACAAAGAGCCTGTAAGATTCATTTAGGTAGGTAAGAAATGATGAATTATATATTTTTAAGCAACAAAAAATATCACTAGGCAACTCATGTGTGTTGATCTATTTTTATACAATTGTTATTGTTCCATTGTGCTGTACCTATTGACATAGAAGCTATTGAAAACGCGACTTATAACTATTTAAATACCTAAATTTTAACTGTTTAGCAACAAAAAGGTAACATGCTATAATTTTGACGTGTAAATGGGTTTTAAAATACAATGAACTGTATGCTTACGCCCGCACTTTCTTGTTGCATGTGAGCTATGCAACAACTTTGCAATATTTTTTTCGTCATACTGTATATATTATATTCATCTTATTATTTAATATAATGTATAACAGTTCACGTGTTACATATTTTTATTACAGTCTTCTTCTTACGTTTATAGTAAGTAATTTTAGTAGACATTATTTTAGAACTTCTTTGCCTTACCAAATAAAATTTTGCTGTACTTTAAGCCAATTAAATTATAACGTTGTTCATACGTATATTTTTTTTAGTATATTTCATGGGTTCTAATTATCTGTGTCGATTTTTTATTATTCACAGATCGGGCTTAATGGAACTTTTATTGACTTAAATCAAGTACAAAACAGTATTTTACAATGGAAAAATCAGAACTTACAAAATGTTAATGAGGTCAGATTTTTTATTCACAAAATTATTACAATTACATTAGGTATCAAACAATATTATAATATTCAATAGTTATTATTTGTTTCAGATAGGAGTTGGCACCAATGGAATTTTTGATTTAAGTGACGTCAAAAATAAATTATTACAATGGAAAACCCAAAAGTTAGCTGCTTTTTGTCCTACCAATGGGTAAGGTGCACTAAAACTAATAATTACTGTAGGGGAAATTTATACGACCAATCAATTATACAAATTACGTTTCACTGAAATAAAATCATTATTTTCAGGCCACAATTGCAAAATTTATTAAACATTGTATGCAGCACAGCTCAACCAACGAATGTAACTTTGAGAGATGGATGTATCAACTGTTTCACCAGAGTTACTTCTATGCCTGAGGTTTATTTTTCTTTGTTTGCGTTAGTTATTAAACTAGTTAAATGCAAAAATGCAATACAGATATTTGAAATGGAGCCCAAGGATATTTTGTGTATATTATCTTTAATCACGATTAACTTTTTTCTTATTGTAGATAGTGCCAGATTTTAGCAAAATACGAGTATTTTGTAAAATTATTAGGTTCAAAAATGCTGCAAAAGTACTTACTCTATCTATACATAATATATTTATATTTCATAAAACAATATTTTCAAGGGACCTCAAGAATTAACTGATCTTGGTGCTTGCGCAACACAGTATTTCGTTAACACTTCTTATGCTGCGTGCGCGACAGCTTTGGTCGTAAGTAAAACTTTATGTTACAACTTTTATTAATGACTTGGTTAATCAATATGATTTTTAGCTATTAGTGTCCCACTGCTAGGCAAAGGAAATAATATGTTTAAAAAGTCATAATAACGTTTTTTTAAGGCTCTATCAACCTCAGCTTTGAATGTGCAGCCATCTGGTTGTTTCATGGGATACTGTGACTTTGTACGGTGTCTCAGAAGAACTAACTCCATTAATTTGGTGAGACTTTTTAGGTTATTAAAATTTCAGCTTGACCTATGAATGAAATTAAAATTCCTAATTAAACTTATCTAAGAAAGAGAACACTTATTGTGTATCTTATTTTACAGATTACCCAATGTACAAGAGAAGCAAGAACAGGAGTGAACATAACTTTAGATGCAGACAATGTGCGATTTTTTACTAATGTGACATCGTGTATATTGGCTAAATCACGGTGCGGTACCTATAATCCAATAACTGGCGAACCTCAAGTACCTGGTTATTCTACGTCAGGTGCAAGAATCAGTAACGCTTTGCAATTTTCAAGTACAGGAGAATTGAGGATATTTGCATTTTCAGCGACAACACCGGTGATCAATTCATTTTGTACTTCTACCACCAACTTAACTCAGAATGGCTGGTTAGCAAATGATTGCTAAAAATTAAATATGTACCTATTTGAAAACAGTTATCTGTGGTATTTTTTTTATTTTCGCTGTTAATGATAAACATATGATGGTAGCACTCGTACGACTACTTGTCCAACCAAGCGCGTGCTGGTTAAGTGGATCTATCTTATGTACCTACTCGGTTTTATTGCTTACGTGCGCTGGTTAAGTAGATCTACGGTACTGATTTAAATAAGTCATTCACGAGAAAGTTGTCAAGCGAATTTCTGAGAAATCAGAATTTTCGACGGCACATCACTAACTGCGCAGGATCGCTGATGTCATTTGTCATTGTCTGTCAGTGTCATCAAGGATTTAGGGACTTCGGTCGGTCGGTGTATGAGTTTCTCGGCGAAGGAAGACGAAATGAAAATAAAACAGATTTACAGAACAATTTCTCTTTTTTCTACAAGTCAATGATTTTTTAGTTGTGGATCAAGTTTACAAAACAATACATTCAGTGTAAAAATCATCAATTGCGCGGTACGTATTCATGAAAATAATTTTTCACAAGTGAAATTTCTATGAAATCTACACCATACAATCACTTTTGAGAATACTAATTATCCAGTTTCTTTCAAGTTTAACTTCTCCTTGGTCTGTCTTGGTCTTGTTAGTATGTACTTTGGTTATCCTGACGATCGCGGAGAATAGAGACATAATAGATAAACAATTATTTGACCTGCACGCGCATAGGTAATTCACCACCTGTTTGTAAGGTAGACGTTACATACTATGTTAGTCAGATACTACTTACACTACGACCTTCTGTTGAAAGTTCACCTAATGAAAACTACAGTTAAAGAATAACTGAATTCTAAATATGTAACAAAATTTACCAACTTAATTTCTTTTTTTTTTGTTTTGGTAAAAATGTATCATCAATAATGGATTAATATCAACAACAATTTTATTAGTAGTCATCATGCTTAATCCCTATAAAGTCCTTCAAGTTTATACTAGACCCCTGTCTAGTGTAAACTTGACTTTATAGAGGTCACTAATATAATAGTCAAATTCATGTATTTATTCATAAATTAAACCTTCCTTTCAAGTTTCAAGGCACTTTTATCCAGAGAAGCTACCAACTATATAAAGAAAAATCATACTATGTAGAAAATCATACTTTAGCAACAATTACTACCCTTACAACTATTTAACATTTTAAACAACTTTATTTTAATGATTGAAATATTATTCTAATTTTTGTGTTTACTCTCTGAAGCAGACTTTTTTAACTTGGGTTTATTCGATTTTGTTTTCTTTTTCACCTTCTTTATAGAATTGATAGACTCGTCTGAATCAGAATGGTCTGACATTATTGTACTAATCAATTTCCCGGCAATCTTTTTAGTCTGTATTGCCGTTGTGACAAGTGCAGTTTTTCTAAAACGGCTTTTGCTTTGTTTAGTTTCACTTTGTTTTTGTGATTCTGGCTGTGTATTTCTTGGTATATCTGTAAAACTGGTGTTATTCACATAAGTGGCATTTTCAGATTTGGTATGTTTCAACCTGAAATTAAAATTAATTTATTAGTATTTTAATAAAATTTAAATTTTGATTACTGTGCTGAAATTTTTTGTTATTTGTAATAATGAGTTCTGTTTAAACTTGAAAAAATGTCAGAAAATCGTAAGTGTTGTAACATTAACAGTTCCACTCACAACTCATTGTTAACAAATTATTATAATAGTCTTAGTCTAAATACATACTTCCCCTTTTTCTTGATAGTTTTAGGTATTTTGTTAACTGGTTCTGCTATATCATCAGCATTTGGCACTTTCAGAGAAATTTTCTTGATTTTCATTTTTTTCTTCTTCTTTTCCTCTTTGTTCTTTTTCTTTTCTCCTTCCAGTTCTTCTAGTTTTTTTGAGCAAGACCTGTTTGTTTTTCAGAAATGAAAAAGAAATGTAATGATTTTTACCTAATTATTTTATATGAGAAAGGCTGGATTTAAAATGGTATTGAAAGTGCTTATAATATACACTTTTAATTGAATGATTTATATGACTGGTATAAATAAATATAAATTGAAAGAGCAAAGTACACTAACCTCAGTAGGGCTTCACTATCAGTGAAATATGAATTCATTGCAAAACTTGATATTCCCCAAGATAGAGGCCCCTTTTCGTCACTGTGTATTCCACTCCATACATTCCTCTTAAGAGAACTAAGTTTGACCTGTACCTCTGATGGTTGAGTATTTTTAGTTTTTATTTCTGCTAAGCATCTGAAAAACCATTTTAATTTCTCATAGGTACTCTGAAAGTAAGTACGAACGTATGTTACATTCGAGTTAGTGTTACATGCGAATCTCGAGGGCGGGAAGTGAACTGAATTTGGATTTTGTTCCATATTTCAAATCTTACAAATACTAGGTATTTGGGTTAAAACTCTTGATTTAAAAATCAATAAATACTTTAGAGCCTTCTTTTCCTTTTTCCTTTTGCCTTCAATAAAAAATCTTGGTGTATATCCAATCCGGATAGACGACGGATTGATTCCTTTCGAACCTTGTCGTCCCAATCTTATTATTTGATATCTCAAAATTAACATGAATGTGAAGTTTAAGTATGAACATAGATATATCATAAATTCAGACACTTGTAGCGTAGATAAATATACATTTCTCCTCAACAAGAAGATGCTACTCTTGCGATGCGATGCTACGCAGGTAAATAAATAAATAAATATATTAGGACAAATCACACAGATTGAGCTAGCCCCAAAGTAAGTTCGAGACTTGTGTTATGTAACTATACTATATTTTATAACAAATACATATATAGATAAACATCCAACACCCGGGCCAATCAGAAAAAGATCATTTTCCATCATGACCCGACCGGAGATCGAACCCGGGACCTCTCGGTTCAGTGGTAAAACTACATAGAGCATTCTAAAAAGAGAAAATGAGATGTACTCACTTTGGTGGGGGTAAATGTCTAAATTGATGCCAAGAAGCAGGTTTTAATTTGGATTTCTCAATAGTTTCATTAACCATTGACACACTACGAGGCCTCCCAATTTTGGATAATTGTTTCTCACGATCTGAGTGATATGGCGAGTCACTTGTCTGAAAATAATAATTATTTATTCTTACTACGGAAGAAACGATGGTAACTTAGTGTTATTAGACATACATCATACGAAATATCGCTAATTTTAATAAATATTGCTACCGGTGCTGGAATAATTTTGAGTTCTGGAGGCATTTTCTTCTTTCGCCTTGGCTTTGGTTTCGCAGAGGAATGTAAATGTCTACGAACTCTTCTGATTGGACTAAGATTTTCATCGCCAGAGTCTCCGTCTGAAGACATGTCTGTCATTGCATCCGATGTTAAGTCTATTGTAGCTCTTGATACCTTTAATTTAAAATGTATTCGAACATTAAAATTGACATCAGACATAAGAGACACAACTGGTTACGATTTTCATACGTACTCGTAAAGTTTCTCGTTTCGTCTTCTTCCTTTCTATCCGTTCTATCCTTTTCATTTTTTCTAATTTGGGGCGTGCTTTTCTTTGTTTCTGAAAAGGTACATTTTGGTTTATTACATGTTTATTATCAAGAACAAATATATTTCAAATCAGACACTGTCATGGTTTCATTCATATCGAGCGTAGTTATTGTTATTGCTAGTAACACTGGTGTCAGATTTTATTCAACTGACTTGGTAGACTGTCAAGGTAGAGCAGTAATAGAAAAAGTATAAATAATTACTACTTCTCCGCTGCCGGTACAGGCATTGTGGATATCAGGAAACATTGGCGAAGGTGGCGGTGCTGGCTGCTTTATGTCTATGGGTTCCTTTAGGTTTCCTGCTTCAGAACTACTGCTTGATGTATCTCCCTCATCACTGCCAAGAAGGAAAGCGGTTGTTTAAAAAAATAAGTCCGATAATGATTGATATGCTGCCGTTGTAAATATATCTTCTCACCTTGAATAATCTGATAAATCAATATTAGTTGGTTCATCGGCATTAGACCCTTCCTTCAATAGACGAGTAACAATTTTTGTTCTTAATCGTTCTTTACTGGGATCTTCATCACAGAAATCTAGTAATGTTTCACAGAAAGTTCGTCCTAAGCTTTCGTAGTCTTGCACAGAAAAGTGTGTCGACATCCTGCTGCCTAATTCTGATCCTCCGAATGAAGCTTCCATGGTGTAACTGTTCGCTACTCCTAGCAACCAAACTTGAACACGGCCGGTACCTTCTTTACTACGTTGTATACGAAACTTGCAGTTTTCGAATGAGAACTGTAATATAAAATTATAAAAATGTTTCGTTAAGTCAAGATTAAATTTCATAAAAAAAAGATGGACTCCTCGTTGTTATTTAAATCACCTTGTCCGCTGCATTTTTATGTAACATCAATGGAAAAACTTGCTCTTGTAATCGTCTGTCAGAATTCCTTATACGACTCTCACACCCGTAAATAAATATATTATGTTTTCTTGAATGTGCATGTAAGTCTACGTACATAGCTACCCCACATTCTTCCTGTAATCTGTGTTAGGTAGTGAGAATATGCCGATGATTAAACGGTATATTTTACTATTTATTTCATCGGCATACTCTCAAAGTAATGATTGAAAGGTAGGTATGCGAATGATGTCATAAACATACCTTCTAATCATCACTTTCGTGTGCCAAACTGGTGGATACGTTTCTCTGATTACTGTCCGATATTGTCTATTTAAGTCCTTTCCGGTCAGTGAACACCGGTTGTTCCCGACAATAACCTGCACAACAATAGTTGATATGTTATTTTAAATAAGCGTTCATTCGCTACAATCGCATGTAGTTCATCACTTACACCATCGGGGTTCAACATAGGCACTAATTTGAAAATAAACTTTTCACGCAGCTCACGGGCTTGGTTGGAATCGCCGGTCAAATAATCCATAAAACCTTTCATCATCCAAGAGGATGGAGTTTCTCCTGGATGTACTCGGGCTGTTATTATTACAGCTTTCTTTTTCTGAAAAATTATAAATAGCCACTAATGTATTCGGAGATCGGGTGTAAGAAACTTATATTTCTGATTCGTATGTTTTAGTAGGAGTCACCTTTGGTTCTATTTCATTAGGATTTGGCGGAGCAGTCACGGTAAGGTAATACACATTATTGCCAGCTAAAGTCCGACATAGTAGTCTTAATTTGGAGTAAGTTGATTTCACTGGATGGGCTTGAAGTCTCGATAAATATTCTTGTAAATCCGAGTATGTGTATGGATAACAATGGGCTATATAAACAGCGTCATCAGTATGAGGAAATTCTATGTTAAAAGTCAGCGTGTAGCTTGGAAATTGTTCCTCTTCTTCTGATCTGAAAACAGTATAGATTTTACGCACATAAGAATTATATTATCTTTGTTATCCAATGATAGTTTAACAATCTTTAATTACGTTCAATAATATACGTACGTTGAATCATTTTTGTAGTACGCAATATTATCACCACACCGTCTCCAACCTATAGAATGCAGTTGAGCATCTTTCGTAGAGTATAATAAAGGTCGCATGCCTTCATTGTATAAGCTTTCAGCCTTCGACAAATTTACGATCGAGAATCTGAAAATTTGTTTCATACATTTATTACCTTGAATGACGTTTGAAGCAAAAAATTTTGATTACTTACCTATACATCATTTGTTTCTTTGTGTTCGTTACCCTAAAATAGAACCATTGCATATGTCTATTTGTATAAAGATCGGTTCTCAAGTGCAATTCGTAATATTCTGAGGTAATTCGTATAGCTTTAGCCAAGTTTCCGCTTTCGAATCGTGATTCAAATCGCAACTCATCTTCTCCTCCTGCACTTGCACAAGCTGATAAATATAATCTAGATCCACCAACAGTGGATCGGCTGAACTAAAAGAAGAGGTTATAATATTTAGCATTTTTTGTTTCATTACGGTACAATTCATAATTCTTATTTACTTACATAGTTGACGGCACTCATGGGATAGTATTGAAAAATTACAGTGCCAGCTTCCTCTCCCACAGGCTGCGGACGTAGTTCTTTCCCAGTTGCAATGTAGTACGGTTCAGGGGATGCAGGATTCCACATGATATGTTGTATACGTTCTTCAATGACCTTTAAATTACATATTTCTAATTTATTCTTCGAATGACGGGCCAATAAAGTTTTTATGTGCTCTTCATAAAAACTTTATAGGCCCGTCTACATATGTTCCGTAGTTCAACACGATATAGTTACATCGTTGCATATTATAAAAAATAGTCCCCTGTATGTCTGTATAAACACGATAAATTCAAAAACCAATAGGTGTGGTTTTGATTCCTGAGGAAGGTACCTTAA
Organism: Plodia interpunctella; assembly: GCF_027563975.2. NCBI lineage: Eukaryota > Metazoa > Arthropoda > Insecta > Lepidoptera > Pyralidae > Plodia > Plodia interpunctella. The sequence goes on along the minus strand of NC_071297.1, from coordinate 6,937,353 downwards.
GTAGCCGGTAGATACACCAAAGTGTATAATTTATTGTGATTTTACCCGAGTGAAGCTGGGATAGGTCGCTAGTTTTAAATAAATTATTTTTTTTTCTGATTTCCGATTATATAATAAAATGGTTTTACTGTGCTTTTATATTTACCTGGCATTCCGAAGGCCACCTTGGTGCTTGTTGTGGACAATCAAGTTCTTTAGGCAACGCGAAAAGATCGCGAGGTTCTTTCAATTTGGCTGTAGTTCGAAATGTTCGGATATCGGTGTTGATTTCTAACTGATTTGTCTTGAGATTGTTTTGCAGAAAACTCGATATGAAGGTGCCTGAGTTGGGAAAGGATAATTTTAAACTAAATATTTTTTTATTTATTACTAAAAACACTTTTTTGCTTTGCTACATTTTCCGTGTTATTTTCAATTTACATTACATGGCTTTTGTACTCGATGACAAATTATAAAGTGCCGTGACAAACTATAAAGTTATGTGGCTATGTTTTTGTGTTACAAATACTTATTCATTTAACTTAACGTTTTATTTTTACCTTTAGTACATATAGGAAAAAGAGAAGCTTGGAGTGATTTGACATGCTCCAAGTTTGCTATCAAAAAATTATCATGTAGTATCGGATCCCTAGTGGGTATAGTGAGGGTCACTGATGTTTGTTCACGGTACTGTCTGATCCGCTCTTCTTCCCGTTCAATCATTATGACGTTGTCCTGAACCCTCTCGAGCTGTTTCCACCATAACATCTTAGCATAACTTTCTAAAACTATAGTTTGCGGGAAGTCACTAAATTGCTTTGTTCGTTTTGTTATCTACGAAAGTTAAAGCCAGCTTTGTCGTAACCATGACTACAAAATGGATTACCCCGGTCGTCAATTTTGTATGAATACTTGCGGGTCGCGCGACACTCCGAAATCAACTGACTAAAGAGCTTTTGGCTGGCTATCGAAAGACGATTGCCCCAGTGTGTACTCCAATGGAGGTTTATCAGGTGATTGATGACGTCAGTGGGCTACGGGGCATGGAAAGCCGAAAGTCGTAGAATCCATGAGTTAGCTTAGGTTCAAGCTATTAACTGTTGTACGGTCACGCACTGTAGGAGTTCCTCGAACTCTACAGCAAACTTTAAGAACCTTAGATAATTTCTTCGACTAATATTTTTAGCATATACGATCGATCTTTGGCGCAAAATATTTTAAAAAAGTCAAAACATTCAGAAATTAGACCTTATCACGTCATATTCTATATTAAATAATATCAATGCCACAAATCAATAGTATTTAGGAACTACCCCTTCGGAAGAAATGGCGAAAGAATCTCTGTTAAACATTGTTAGCCTTATCATCTATCAAAGGGCGTACCATTATTATATTTTTTATACGACTTTTTAACAAAGTACATATAAATTATACGGTCAAAAAGTATACTTACATACAGAAAGACGAATGTGATCGAGTGCCAATAAAAAATAGACACAAAAAGCATTGCCCACATTCTTTAGACATTATGTAATGTAATTTAACATACCTTTACTTTCATCCAGTAGGTCTTCACTGTCAATGTAAACTTCATTGACGACTGCAAACGTGTCAGACATTTTTGATCATACCTACCTACATTCAAAGATTTCAATTCAATCAATGTAAATTTCTGGCAAATAAATATCTTCTTACAATATTAAATTAAACATATTTTTAAAATACTGGAACATATTGATATAATATTTATTACGAATTAAAAATACGGGTTTGAACTTCAGACGCGTTCTGAAACCTAGACAGCGCAAGCAGCCCTTGGAAAACCTGAAAGGTGACTGCACTTTGCCAGCCTAGATGGCAAGTTGTAAGCTTGTGTGGAAAAGTTACAGGAGCCCATTCCAAAGCTGTAGACTTTTAATCTGTTCATAGAGTTATAAAGAGATAGATGCCCTGATAAAGTCAAAACTTTTACGTGTAATTTAGTTTTTAGTATTGAAGTTTTCCATTTCAGACTGTTAATAACTTTAGTTTCTGTCATAGGTGGTGGGCCATAATAACTTTATATCTCTTGAAATATCTGTATTCATACCATGATAATTTATTATTTGTCTGTGACATAGGCTTTAATAACAAATATGATAGATATAGATGATAACAAATATACAATATATGTCATGAAATAATTTTGATAAGGATGGAGAAGAGCGATGAACAGAAAAAGCATTGTGCATTGACAAGAAAGTAATTTTGTACACATACACGTACATTGACACCATTGATTATGAACTATCATCTCAAATAATAAGAATAAGAAGAGCAGCCACATTTAACTAAGTTTATAACTCACGGCATTTTACAGTAAATAAGTTAAAGTCATGTCAGATGCCTTTGCGTACACTCTCATAAGAAGTAAATAAATTATCACGTCTAAAGGGTATTCAAACTACAGTTTTATTCTTACTCTACATTCATAACCAAATAAAAGTGCTGCGAGCAATAATCAAGGTATTTTTAAATCATTACGGTTAAAAAACTGGCAGTTCATCATAAAACATGAGGTTTTACTTTTTTACTAAAAAAACCTGCCTATGTAACAATCTGTGTAACCGTAAATTCTTCTTTATAAAGAAAAATCCATAATTTCCTCAAATGGGAATTTAAAAACTTGGTAATGGAAAATAATTTTCTTTGTTGATTAAAATGACATCGTAAATTTCAATATTGTTTGCGATGTTATCAGTGCAGGTCTTTCTCAGGTGTTATTTAGCTAAAATGACTTGACAAACGTAATTAAATTCATCGCTTACTACTATCATGTACGTAAATATAAATTAACTATTGTCCCGCTTATTATGTTACAGACGCAAGAACTAGATATTCACGATTAGTTTGTAACAGAAGGTTGCCTGGGCAACTACATTGGCGAAATCGATTCGGCGAACCAGACTTTTTGCAAATTTCCCGGTAAGTCAGAAGTCTAATACTGTTATTGGTATATTATACATATATTGAACTTTATTGATTTATACAGTAGGTGTGTTCTAATATAAGTGTATTCTAATCAAACTTGATGCTGTAACATTTACTACTACGTACGTAACTTACTTTACTACGTAATTCTTCATGCATAGCTTCATGCATAATTAGTAGTAAAATATAAATTTATGTTATTGTTCGTTATGTCATTAATTGAAATCTCATAGATATCTTATCGCGTAGTTTCAGGGTCATGGACATTTAATTCTTCTCTATTAAACTTTATCTCAACAAATAAGCCATTATCGACCTTATAAGGTCATATAATAGCGTTTCAAATAGCTAAGTAAATAAATTGCATATATTCATTTTTCAGTGATCAATTTGAATGAATATGCCATTATGTTCGGGCATATAAATATCTCACATGGGAATTGATTCTTTTCGAGCAATCTACTATTTCAGTTTAAAACATTACTTACCAATTACAAATCATAAAATTACCAGAAAATGACGTAATAATTCATCACTTACCTACATCCGTTCACACGACATTAAAATTTGCATTCGCTCTTCCGGAATTTAAAACGGTCCTTTAAAGACATTGACCTAAATGCAAAAGCGTGTCAATATGTAAATGATTTCCTAATGTAACCCCGCGTCCTCATTGAGACAAAAGTTCGCGACGCGATACGATGCGATGGGACGCGATACGTCATATCATTACGAGTCGCACAGACGTATAAAGTTAGTTTTTTCTTACAAGTATTGTTACGAAACAATCTTACCATATGTTTTTATGATATTACAGCAATAGAAATAGACTTCTTAGGTGATTACTTTCGGTGTTCATAAATTTTACTCTAGAATCTTAAATAAGTATTGTGAAGATTGATTACATGTTAGGACTCGTAAGAAAAAACGATCTTTACCTCCTTAAATTTGACGTTTTCGTATGACGTCTTTTTGTCTCAATGAGGACACCGCCTAACGCATCTCTACGCGCGTTATGCGTGTGATGCGCACCAGAGGGTAGTGGGGTTATTGGCCGGGGCCTAGCACGGCTTGCCACGGGTCGATCCCACCAGACAACCCTGCCTTTGTGCCAAGCTCCTCATCAATGGACTATACATTTCACTAGCTTTAGTCGCAAGTACAATAAACTACACGTTTATGCCCGCAACGTTCAACCTTTTATTTTTTTCAAATTACTTTTTATGGATCTGCTCAGGTTTAAGTTTTCATGTCTACGTTTTATGTATGTATTGTTGGAAGTTTTATAGACAAGATTTTGCACGGAAGTAATAAAAATTGAAATTGTTTTATTGTTTGTTAACAAGACAAATAAACTGAATCTTTAATAATTTAAAATAACGTCCTAACAAACAAAAGAGATCGAAATCTTATCGCCATACCCGGAATTTAGATAAAACAGTAGGGTAGATAGCCTATTTAGGTGTATATATAAGGTAAATTGCATTTTCATATTTACATGGAAATGAATTAGATACACCCACTGAAAAATGTGTGACTGATAAAGAGATCTGAAAATGATATTCGAAACCACTTTATGTTACCTATATGATTTTATGCGATGGATTTTCTTGTGTGGAGATAGTTTGAGAGCTGTAGGATAGGATACCTTTGGCTGCGGGTTATATATAGACTTAAGTAAATGTTAAAATATATTGCTTTGTTTCTAGAGTTAATTAAAACAGGATGGGTCGAAAAGTGACCGTGGCAGTATGCACGCTGAACCAATGGGCGCTGGACTTCGAAGGGAACCTGAACAGGATCCTGCAGTCCATACAGGAGGCCAAGGAGATGGGCGCCATGTACCGCACCGGGCCGGAGTTAGAGATATGGTATTTTTCTGGATTTTATTGAGAGTATACTGGAGGATTAGGAAACGTCACGATACAAGCTTAGTTCTTTATACCGTTGCGTGTTGTCTACATATTTTTAATTAGCTGCCATTATTCTATGATGTTTCAGTGGATACAGCTGCGAAGACCATTTCCACGAGCCAGATACCTATCTCCACAGTTGGCAAGTCCTCGCCGATCTCCTAAAATCACCGACATGCAAGGACATGCTTATTGATGTCGGTATGCCGGTGCAGCATAGGAACGTGTCTTATAACTGCCGTATTGCTTTTCTGAATAAAAAGATCCTGTTGATCAGACCAAAGATGATTTTGTGTGAAGACGGAAACTATAGAGAGAGCAGGTGGTTTTCTTGTTGGACCAAAGTGAGTTGACGCTTCGGTGTTTTGTTGAAGTTTTCGTACTTACGTCTGTTGACAAACTGTTTAGTATGTCAAGTACCTAACACCTGTAGATGTTTCTTCATATAGATGTGTGGAGCTATTTAAAATTATTATTGTTAGATTAGACTCAAGAAGGGTAAGGAAATAGTTAAAGCTAACAATGAGACACATATTAAAGTGGTTTTGTCAAGACTAGATTTAATAACTTACTGTCTTGGCTGTGTATGTGTGTGTAGTTGGAGGTAATAAACCGTAGAACAAGAAAGCTATAGACCCGTCAAATATTACATAAAGCTCATACAAGAGCGTGCTTATTAGAAATACATGAGAAAAAATGAGACAGTGCTGATATCATTTGTGCATCACGTGCTCGGACGTGCCCGGTCCAATCTGTTACTTCGCTTTGTATGAGGTTTGCCTGATTAGACCGAGAAGTTGTATGCAAATCTCATTTGGTTATACTCGTACGTTGCCTGTGTGGGTGTGGTCTTCTTGGTATTTAAATTTGTGATATAATTATCACACTCTCGTTTTCAGGATCGCCAGGTGGAGGATTACTTTCTGCCGCGCATGATAACGGCTATCACCGAGCAAACAGTGGTGCCGATTGGTGACGCTGTGATATCCACTAGAGATACGTGCATAGGATTCGAAATATGCGAGGAGTTGTGGAATCCTCAGAGGTATATCTGCTTTATTATATTTTAAATTATATAAAAGTGTTAGATCGTGGACAGGATAGTGAGAAAAGCTGCGCTCGAAGTTTATTTATTTGACCAAATTTAATCTATCATTATAGAAAACTTGTTCTAATAGAATAGGAATAATATTAAGTAAAAAAAAATCAAATCATTTATTAAAAAAAATAGACCTTCAAAGACCCTTTTTCACAATTATCTTCTAGTGTGTGAAATTCTTTCCACGACTATCAATCATGAGAAAAGGAAATGTGCCGAGAATGAAACTGGAAACGAAGTAAAGACTTCTAAAAATTTGTTTACGTTTCAGCCGGCACATCCCACTAGGATTAGACGGAGTAGAAATTATATCAAACGGTTCCGGTAGTTACATGGAGTTACGAAAAGCATACGTCACCGTGGACTTGGTCAAAAGCGCAACTTTCAAGAGCGGCGGTGCGTATTTATTCAGCAATCTCAGAGGGTGCGACGGACAGAGGGTGTACTTCAATGGATGTTCCTGCGTCGCTGTCAATGGGGAAATTGTTAATAGGGGGTTGCAGTTTGCGTTGCATGATGTCGTAAGTATATATTTAAAAAAAATATTATATTTTTAAAATTTGAATGCAAAGGCACAAACCTGAGGAAGCACGCGGTACAAGAGATAACAACATACATGAATAAATTATTTTGATTTTTGATTTTTATATTTGATATTTTATTTGGATATAATTTTAATTTTGAAAATCTTTCTCTTGATAAAACCAGCCTTCTACGTTGATTTAAATTTAGAACAAGAAAAAGAATGATTTATTTTCCGCGCGAAGTGAAACCGATCAAATATATTTACTTAGTTTAAATTTAGAATACCAAAATACCTATTCAATAAGTGTTTTTTGTTTTTCACAGGAAGTGATACCGGCCACCATAGATTTAGAAGAGATACGCGCGTACCGAACCCAAATACGTTCGCGCTCGCACTTGGCCGCCTCGAACAAACCATTCCCCAGGATCACTGTGGACTTCGCGTTGTCTGACGATGATGATGTGCACCTTGTGGCCAATTCGCCCATTGAGTGGAAATACCTCACGCCTGAAGAGGAGATCGAATTAGGTACTTATAACACCATAGAACACAGCTTTGTATTCTTAGCTTGTTTTAAAATAAAGTAGTAATGATAAAAAACATATAAAGATAACATGTTTAAGCTTATTTAACCCAACCAGGCTTCGCGGCGTCACAGCCCCGAACGAAACGGGGAATTTTTGTTGTGCAATCTGATGAATTCAGGATCAGTCACCATCTCTATTCTCCATCATTGAAAGGTCCAGCGTGTTGGCTTTGGGACTACCTCCGAAGGTCAGGTCAGGGCGGGTTCTTCCTCCCTCTGAGCGGAGGAGTGGACTCGACCAGTACCGCGTGCATCGTGTTCTCCATGTGCACGCAGATCTGCGAGGCTATACAGAAGGGAGGTTTGTATTGAGAAATATATTTTATTTACAAAATTCGTCTACATAGTTAAGTATATTCTCATAGTTCTTACTTTCATCTATACTAATATTATAAATGCAAAAAAGTGTTTGTCACGCTTGTCTCGGCTAATACACTGGGTCGTTATAAGGCAATTTGAAATAGGTATAATTACAAAAATGGGTAACCGCTAGCGAAGTTACGGACAACAGCTATACTTATCTTTGTTAATTTACGTCTTTGAAAAATGGCCGAGGTGAAGTCGGTTGGTGGTATAATAGCCGATTTGGTAACCAGCCAACTTCACCATAGCCATTTTCCAAAACCAAACTCATACAATAACATTTTGATTTTTCCAGAAAGCCAAGTTTTGTATGACGTCCGCAAGATCCTGTGCCAGTCAGACTACACGCCTTCAGACCCCATGGAGTTATGTAACAGACTGCTAGTTACGTGCTACATGGCGTCTGAGAACTCCAGCCAGGAAACTAAGCAGAGGGCTTTACAGGTACGCTATATTTTACATGACTGCATAAAAAGGAGTGTTTTATTTTCAGGTAATTATAATTGTATGTGTGCGGGTTTCTTTATTCCACTATAATTAATGGTTCAAATTCCCATATCACCCAAATATGATACTAGCATTCTCCACTATTATGGATAGAATTATAAGAGTCTATATTGCCAGGACTATAAGAAATGACGTGTGATTTTAGGGGGTGTAAATTTTAATTTGGTATATTTCAAAAAAAATATTTACTACCAATTTCGTTTTATTTACATTCTACTAGATTTCGATGTAATTTGGTCCATAGGTAGAATAGTTTAATAGGTTTAATTTTTATCCCGAAAATTTTACGAGAGCGAAGTCCTGGAGCGCCTCTGGTAGTAAGTAAGTAATATTTATTTTTTATATCATATATATTATTAGTTTACGAGATAACTTGTCTGCCCAGGCTTCGCTCGGGTAAAACCATAATAAAAACGTTGCCTCTGTCACTCCTGAAGGTTTCATCTATCTCTGTATCAAATTTTATCGAAATTGGCCCAGTAGTTAGTTCCTTTTCTCATGATTGAAAGTTTAGTCATTACAAACAAAAAAAACAAGAATACAAATCTCTCTTTATAATATTAGTATTTGATATAAATTTGATTTCAGCTAGCAAGCGAAATAGGGAGCTACCATTTCCCCATAGTGATCGACGCGGCGGTGAGCTCAGTGATTGGTATATTCACCGCGGCCACTGGTCTCGTACCGAAGTTTAGGAGTCAGGGCGGTTGCGCTAGACAGAATCTGGCGTTGCAGAATATACAGGTGAGTTCGAGTTTTTAAAATAATAATTTTAGGACCTATTTCACCGCTTGCTGATAAAACATTTGATAGCCTATATGTATGATACATATATCGAACAGATAAAAATGTGTTTCACAAATGTGAACTGGCAACATGGCTAACTGGCAAATCACATCAGGCAGATTTATCTAGCGGTTAATTTATCTGTTAGATTACGATATGATATTTTATCGGAAAGTGATGAAAGGCTATTATTAGTCTTGTATTTAAGCGTTTAAAAAAATATGTTTCTTGTATTTAAAAAATAAAAGTTAGTTGGCAACATTTTGACACGCCTGGTCAATTGTCAAATTTCAATAGTTGTACTATTTGACAGTCTGGGATCAGTAGCGCGATCCGGTGACAAAAATCAGAAGGAAAATCTCAACTGCTTCGACTAGACTGTGCAGATACGTCGAAGTGAGTATAAAAGACAAAAATGCTTCAATTCCAGGCGCGTCTACGCATGGTGCTATCATACTTATTCGCACAATTGATGCTCTGGGCCCGAGGAAGACCGGGCGGTCTGCTAGTATTAGGGTCGGCGAATGTGGACGAGGCGTTGCGAGGGTATATGACCAAATATGACTGCTCCAGTGCCGATATCAACCCTATTGGAGGCATATCTAAGACTGATTTGAAGGCGTTCTTACAGTATGCCAAGAGTCGGTGAGTTTGCTAGGTTGATTATTTTGGAGCGAATTATAAAATTGACATTTGTTTTTTTTTTATTCATGTAATCTATTGTTTAGTATTAATTTAGGAATGGAATCTTATTTTTTTCTGCATTCGTGAAATGACTTTATGTTTTGAGCAGTTCATTCGATATTGCAGTGCCACTGAATTGATTAAATTCGTCTAGTCTAGCAAATAACTATGTGCTTTTTGTCGACGGTTTAATTGGTGTACCAGTTGCCGAATACTACCCGAATATCGACATGGTTCTATGTCGATTTTCGGCTTTTCGACACATATATTCTCATAAATTTTCCATATCTTTAACTTTGTGTATTTGAAATAGCAGCTCAATCTATTAAGAAGTTTTATTTTACCCATTAGTGATGATACTGTATGCGACTACTTACCGCTAGATTGCAGTGGTAGTTGTAAAAGTCATGTCAGAGATAGGCGACTACAATATTTTTTTCTCTCTCAATAAAGTGTTATCGCGTGCTGATAGCAAGCAAAATTCGAAAATATTGCATCGAACTTACACATACTTCCACCATACTTAATCTTTACATATTATAAAACAACGTCCTCTGCCGCGTCTGTCTGTCTGTCTGTCTGTTCGCGATAAACTCAAAAACTACTGCACGTATTTTCATACAGTTTCACCAATAGATAGGTAGTGTTGTTCTTGAGGAAGGTTTAGGTATATAATTTATTATGTTTTTACCCGAGCGAAGTAGGGACGCGCCGCTAATTAGCAATAAAATTAATATGAATCGATATTTTCAGATTCTTCCTACCCTCACTCCTAGAAATCCTGCAAGCGCCGCCTACCGCAGAACTAGAGCCGCTGTCGGACGGTCAGATCACACAGACAGACGAACAAGACATGGGCATGACGTACGCGGAGCTGGCGCAGTTCGGACGGCTGCGGCGCGCGCTGGCGTGCGGGCCCTACTCCATGTACTGCAAGCTGGTACACGAGTGGAGCGGCCGCTGCTCACCGCAGCAGGTACTCGCGACTGTGGGCGTCGGCGCACTCTGTCCGACGGGCGATCGATCTAAAGCCAAAAATAAAACTAAACAAAATCATACTACTTTAAATGGATCTTTTATAATAAAGTCACACATGCTTTTTAACTTATTTTTGAAAATGATAATGAGATGAAAAAATTCTGGAATCGATCGGGAAATGAACCCGCGCCCCTGTCTATCCGGGACAGTGCTCTTGACCACTGAGCTATCGAGACCATGCCAGTTCCCGCTCGATTAGAGAGATTATAGAGATCTAGTTATTAAACATACAATTGCAATTCTTTCACGTTGTGTACATGATTTAAAGACGTTTATTGTATGAAAACATAGGCCTTTGTATGTTGTATTAAAATCAATTAAAATCGCAAGATGTCAGTTTTGCACATTTTTTTACAAAATAGAAATATCTCTGTAACTAAAATCTGCCCAGTGATACCCTTTTATTTGGAACGCCACATACGATAATATATTATTATATACATACAGGTAGCAGAGAAAGTGAAGCATTTCTTCCGTTGCTACGCGATCAACAGACACAAGATGACGGTGCTGACTCCATCGTACCACGCGGAGAGCTACAGCCCGGACGACAACCGCTTCGACCACCGTCCCTTCCTGTACCGCGTGCATTGGAACTGGCAGTTCAGGGCTATCGACAATGCCGTGAGTATATATTGTACTAGCATTCGCCCGCGGCTTCGCCCGCGTGATTTCCCACAGGAGGTAGTTATTTTTCCGGGGTGAACTTCTGATGATGATACTTCAATTCAAACTATATGTATGCAAAATGTCGAGTAGATTGGTTGAGTTGATAGAGCGTGAAAAAGTAACAAACTTACTTTCCCACTTATAATGTTAGTATATACTACGCATGCAATGTAACAAATACGTTCAGTTTTTTCTTACAAGTCATTTGTTATACAATTATAAGGCAATTTATAAAATAGCATGAATAAAGTAAGCCTAATAATGTTGGAAATGCTGAAGAGAGAGAGGTAGGCATAGAGATAGAAAAGTGTGTTGCAGATAACACATATATATAATAAGAAATTAAGTCTATGATGTAGATCATTCTTTATTATTCTGTAAGTTCAAATTTCACACAAAACACTCCTCTGAGAATTGAATTATTACCACTACAGAATATTCCCCTTGCCTATTCGTGTCTTCGTCAAAGATTTTTGCATTCAAACATATGTTTATCTAATATTTTGCAGGTAGCATTAATGACGAAAGATAAGAGGGGATCGAGCCACGTCACAGATCGTCCAGCCAATCAAGACAGTGGTAAATCGTCTAGCAATAGTTCACCCGCACTCGGTGGCAACGCACCTTTTAATTTGCGAAGTGGCGACCGAAAAGCCGTCCTTATTTAGTACAGTCAACAGCACGTCAAGCTACCGAAATTCATTGCAAATCCACCTCTATTACCGCGGCATAAAGGCCAAGGCTGGATGTTAACTTAATATGCTGTCGACTGTACATATTCGATAGACTTTATGTTTTGCTAAATAAGTTCAGAACTTATTTAGTTTTGTACGAATTTATAAAATCGCCATTTACCTCAAAGATAAGTAGATAACAAATTAGTTTAGAAATGCTTTGACGCCACAATTATTTTTAAGAAAATCGTGAATACGTAATATTTTTTATATATTTTATTTTGCTGTGTTTCCATTTTGAGCGGGTCTGGAGTATGTGAAGGCTAGTACACTCGAATTGGAAATTTACATTTTGTATATTTTCAATATACTATTTCCTTTATTCTTTCCTTTGGCTGTTCGTGGTCCTCAACTTGAGTCTCGGGCCGCAACATACACCCTGACTTTCATTTCTCGGTTATTTACCGAGTGTGCTATTATTTAGTCAGTAGATGTGTCTTGTCTACCTTTAAAAATGAAAATGAGTCTGTAAATGCCAATTGATCATATAATTCGAGTACGCTAAACTTCTTGGGTTATGAACGCTTAGTGCTCAGTTTAATGGTGTTGTCATCACATCTGGGATTTAAAGAAATGTGATATCTTATGGATGGTTTTTTTGTACTTGTTTTTTATTTTTGATCTGGATAGTCTTTCAGCGGAGAAAATCTGTGGAGGACAGAGGGGGAGGCCTTTGCCCATTAGTGGGACACGTAAACAAGTTATATAAAATAAAAGTTTTTCATTATATTTACTTACTGAAATTCGATAAGGTTCCTTTATCCATGGATCGTCATAGATATCCATAAAATAAATGTAAAGTTGATAACCGAGTGTTTCTATGAGAGAGTATGATAATACTGTAAGTTAATGCATGGTGCTAGGGCTGTGCCTGTGTATAGTGTGATTTGCAAAACATGTCTATATTAAGAGATTTATTAACATAAAAATTCGCACAGACTTATACAATATTATAATAGAGTTGCTTGTAAAACATGATGAGACGAGCCTCTCTTTTAAGGTTATGAAGAAATTGTTGACCCAAGGCTTCGCGGCGTCTCAGTCCCGAACGAAACTGGGAGTAGAAAATGAGAGAGAAATAGAGTTCCTCGGTGATAGTAACCCTGTAAATTAGATGTGAAAAACAATAGCAGTTTCTAATACACAGTAGTAAACATTTTGGGGTAAAGATAAAACACTTTTCTATAGTAAATTTAGAACAAAAAATTCCGTCATTTCAATGTTCTTGTCTTATGTTATTGGACATCAAATGAGCAAACTGCAACATTTTTGTGCTTTGATTATCGTTTACCAAATAAGCTTTCTTTATTTTCTGATACTACCATTTTGAAGGTGCTTCCACGCAGCAGTTACGTAATGTTCTCTATTTATTTTTACTTTTGATTATAATTTGTTAAAAGAAAGAGACAAAACATTTCTATCATGTAACCGCTGACACTGTCGTCGCGCCTTTAATGCTTTTCACACATATTTCAATATCATAGTTCGGACATTATGTAAATGTGTACATCGATTTTTATTATATTTAAAAGTTAATAAATAAGTCTGTGTGTTTAATGAATTCCAATTGTTTCATCATTTTTATAATTCTATTTTTTCTCCTATTTATTTTTTGTATACTGAATTACTTCATTTATTCTTCTGTTTCTAGTAAGGTCAGGATAAGGGGGTCGGACGAGAGGACAAAGTTCGACTTCCCTTGTTATTACTTGGAATCTATAAAATTAGGCTAGATTAATTCCGAGTGATACTCGTAGCACTCCTTCTAACAGTTCCTATTCCCGCGTCTGACCACACCTGACCTTATATATAACTTCTGGCTATTGTATTTTCTCGTGACACTTGCTCACTTTGGTTTGGATTTTTTAATGCCTTGTTTTGTTTTTTACCTGTGGTGACCTAATTAGCTTTCTGTTCATACCCTCATTTCTATATCCTTGTTACCTAGCTGTAAGTCTTCCTAGATAGTAATAAATAAATAAAAATTATCAACAATTTTCTACATATATTATTGCCATGTATATGTAAATAAATGTGCCATTTTGTCTAACGTGGAACGAACAATTTTTCACCAATATTTTTATTTTCTATGGTACGATGTTTTATAATTTTATAAGACACATAACTTCTATACATGAACTGAAAAGAGTTTTAAATAAATTGAATTTGTTATTTCACTTTGTTTTTTTTTTTATTTCAGTACCAACAACCGATTCGGGACCAAACTATTAAAAGGGCATGCTGCAAGGCGACTTGTTTGTAATGGAGTGGTAGCTATATACCCGTTAGATATTGAACCTTGTGTCACATGTAACATCGATTTTGACGCTGGCTCTGCATGTAGTAGGTTTGTTGTACAGTTCAGTTTGTAGTTCAGTGGCAGACAGTAATTAACGCGAACGTACATATAAAGTATTTAGTAGTTGTACGTAAATAAAATATTTACTTTCACTTTTATTTGTGAAGTGCCTAACTAGTATTTTTATTGAAAACTTAAACAATTCATTTATTACACTAAAAGATAAAAAAATATTAAATAAAAAAATTATTACATAAATTAAGATTAAGTTTGTTTCTCACGCAAAAAGTTCTGAGGGCTTAGAGCGGGTTTGCACATTGCAGTGTGGTTGTCGATTGTAATTGGTTCACTCCGTCTCACTTCGAATCGATTCGATGGTGAGATGTAAATAGCAAACCCGCACTAAGCCCTTTGTAGAGTAGTGTAGTTGACTCAATAATTGTTGTAACTATTCATCTGCTTTAGGCGGCACACTAAATCGTACTTGACATTATAATTTTGAATATTGGAAAATCTTTTGTTTACTTATTTTCACGTGGGCGACAGTACGCTTACATAGGATCCTTTAGATTATAAGGTCGAAAAGAAAAGATAACACTTCGTTTAAAGTAAGTATTATATTAGATAGACATTTTGTTGAGGTAGTAATAAATTTTGAAACAAAAATACAAGAACAAGTAGTTGTTACACTTCCGCCACTGCACTCTCTTTCGCGGCAAGAGTTTATTTTTATCATAATTACAAATGAATAAATAGAATAATTTTCAATATACCTGTGTTATATCATTGAAATTATTTAAGGAATATTCGGTAAGTATTTTTTTATTAGTGTCTCAAACTTGAATAAATTCTTTTAAAATGACTTAACTGACAATGATTGCCACCCATTTTGTTGGAATAATAGTACCGACATAGAGATATCTATTTCAAAACACTACAAAAAATACCAACTACTTACACTACATAAACATTTTTTCGCGATATGATACGATCGGTACGTACTTATTTTAACATGTAATAGACAAGTCTGTCGGTAAGGTTGGGTTTAAAATATATTAGACAGAAAATTAAACAAAAGAATATTATGCACGAGTTTTATTTTTGAAATGTACCTATAAATAATCTGAAAAAGCGATTGTATCTACATTATTATTGTAATAAACTAGTCAAAACAAAATCAAAATTATTTCAAATCTTTTGCACTTCAGCTGGTTAAGAAGGAATGTACATAAATTGTAAAACATGCGTTTTGTCAAAGTATTATTTTTATTATTTATCAAGATAGTAGGTAAGTGTAGGTATCTTCAAGGGTTTCTCGTGGGCTTGACAGAAGACTACAGGAACATCTCATCAGTTTTATTAGAATATTTGTCTTCCAGGATTTGTGTTGCCAGTTAAATCTACTCCTGAAGATAAAAATAAAAGATCGGACTTTAGCACGTTACTACAAATTAATGTACAAGTAATCCATGTTAGGTAACCCTGTATAATAAAAGTTAAAGCTATTTATATTATATATACATATATACTTTATTGAGATAATATTTGCTGTAGGATATTAAATACATCTACTCATCTACTCACCCCCTGCTTTCAGCAAGTAGTCAATGACAGCGCGTTCCTCTTGAACTCCGGTCGCTATGAGTTTTTTAAATGGATCGGTGATATTGTTTGTCGCACCTGAAAGTTACAAACAAATCATTCTGTAACTAGTAATAGTAATAAGTTTTAGTAATTAGCAGCATGTGCCATGACGCCGTGTATAAGTTGGCACTGCCATAAATTTTGTAATAGGCATTAATAAAATTAAGTAATTACCATTGGAAGTCAGTGGCTTGGTTAATGATGGATTGGTTAATCCCCCGGGGACTGCTGATGCTGTAAATGAAACGGAATATTTTTTTTGGCCATCATCTAGGTGCATGGATAGCATAGCAAAGTTGTAAAAAATATACAACTAAAAGTACATAGTATAAATATATACTTATGTTACGGCTAAACCCCGGTGCAACTCTATACCCAGTTGCAGCCAGTCTCAGTTGATACGCCTAGTAGCCTGCTATGTTCGGCTGTGCCTTTGTCATTTCGGCTGATTAGTGTGTAGCTTATAGGTATCAAAATATATTTACCTGGATTATCGGCTGGTTTGGCAAACTGAAAGGAAAGAAGGCAAAAAAATGTGAAATATGATTATTTTTATCTTATATCATGTATACCAAGAAGTCCATTGTTGGACATAGGATAGGACCATAAATTTAAAATACCGACATACAATTAAGAAATTCTACAAAGTTTAGTTTAAAATTTAAAATTTTCCAAATTTTTGTAATTGTAAAAAAATTAAATAAAATAAATAACATACCGAACTTACGATTTGCCCGGCCAGCGCGATAAGTAAGAGACAGTAAAATAGCTTACACATCTTTATATTTACTGTTGTTATCTCTGTTCTCTCTAGAATCGATAGAAACACTGATCCCCAAAATATTAACTTCCCAATTATATACTAAACGCTTGACATAAAGATTATAGGTAGGTTACAAAGGCGCTGAAAATTCATTCTAAGAAAACACAATTTGTATCACTCATAAGAATTGTTATTCAAATTTCGTACTTAAAAATAAATTACTCAAAGGACACATATGTCTAGTATGTATAGATACAATGAGTTCTCATTTTCTATCATGACTTTGTAAGACATGGAAATTAACAAATAACTATAAAAACAAAAGACAAGGAAATAGTTTTGAACAATCAATTAGACATTTTCTTAGTTATAGTATACTTAGTCGACATTAGCTTACTGCTTAAATGTATTGTATAGGGCTCATGGTAGTTTATTGGTTTGAAATTCATTGTTCAATAAGAAGAAAAAGAAATCTATTACAAAACAAATAATAAACTTTAAGATAAAAATGCTTCACGAACCGCATTGCTTGTTAATTTGTGATATTTATTTGATACTTAAATATAGTTATATTGTAATAGATAATAATATATTACAAATAGACCAATATTTTAAAATATTGTAAAGTCTAAATTCTCATATATCTATAACAGAAGGCGCTAATACCTAAGTATGTTTGCCAAAATGATTGCGATCGAACCTAACACTTTGATCTTAAACGACTTTGCCACTAAGTATGAAATTGTTTTTAATGATACCCCGACAATGTCCACATATTTGTAGTGCTTGCCAAATTATGTTATTATAATAATCAATGTAGTCTTTGATTACATCTTTGTTTGTATAATCTATGTAATCCATAGCCTTTTAGCCATAATTATATTACAAATTCTGATTACAAACTTTCTTCTGTGCTTTCATTTTAATAAGTATTTCAACTATATATAGGTATGTAGAGTACATATTGAATATCTAAACATTTCCTACTACTTACTATAAAAGTTTTGTAAGATAGAAATCAAAATGTAGTTTATCAAATAAAAGCATCTAATTTTAATTCACTACAAGGTTTAATTCACTTACTGATGTTACCAAAGGGAACTATTTATTTCTATTCATAATATAATTGATTTGTTCAGTCATAGGTAATGTCCTTAAGTCCCCTGAGATTGAACACACGACAGTAGTCAAATTTGGGTTGTGGTAACTTTGCCACTAAGTAAATTCGTCACGAAAAAAGTATGTGTAAATCTGCCACACCTTAATATTTTTTTAAGTTAATTCGTCACGTTTTGATATCGAGAATTATAAATTCGTCACATCGACAGACAGACAGCAAAAAAAACATTTCGCCCTTATTCTACCTTACATCTAACATAAAAATCACAAATAAATTTGATGGATTTAGTTATAACACATGGAAAAGCAAAACAAAGATAAATTGACCAAAAATCAAGGAACGTTTGAACCATCTATTTTGAATATGTTCTAAAAATTCACAGCAGTTATTAAACAATATTACTTAACATAAGTAAAGATATTGCTTTTAGTTTAAAACATATCCATAACAACTATGTAATAGTAGAATAAGTCAAAGTAAATAAAACTATTAATATCATATAGAAGAGCGCGTTTCATGACCAATTAATAAATCACAGTTAAAATAACAGAATTATTTGTAATAAGTCAACGTTCGTTTTCCTTAAGAGACATAGATTAATATTCGTTATATAAGAACTTGAGTATAAAATTAAATGAATATACTATATTTATGTTACATGTCTTTAAAATGCTGCAAATAAGAAAGTTTTGTAAGAACTTCAACCAGTGACATGTTGTTATAATTAATTGTCTAAAAGAGTTTTCAATTCTTTGTCATATGCAATAGATCTAAGTGTTCTCAAGTTTAATGGCCAGTTTGAAGTTTTTTATTTTAACATTACGTAATCAGCCTCCTTTTTGAATGTATCGAGAAACTGTAGCATTCTAGGTTTTTTTACGCATCATGTTATTTAACGTTTATGCCATGCTTCTGCTAGATTTATTGTCCTGTGACGAGAACCATGTACATTCCGATGATAGCATGTGCAGTCCTGTCTAGTACCTATGTTTGTTTTAATTTTCCCAGATTATCTTGTCCTCATATAGTTGCATACTTAAAACATTTGCAATAAATATCTATATTTCATTTTGACCGCTAAATAATCACTTTGCTTGCTGACGGCACTTTACTACTTGTGGCAAATTTACAATAAGCCAAACCTATCTGTGACGAACTAACACTTTTAAATGCATGTGACGAATTAACTTTCAATATATGAAGTTTTAAAAACGTGACGAATTTACTTTGTGGCAAATATACGATAAATTTAGGGTGTGTGATTATGTCGATTATGATGTATGGCATAGATTACCCAGTGGCGTGTGGTTTCCACTTCATCTTCCTGTGGATCACGTTTGAGACGACAAAGGCTCATATCCTATTGCTCAGTCCGTCGTTGTTTTCTATATAAGTTTTGGCATTGACGTGCGTTGTCGTAATAGAAAATTACGAATTAGTTGTTCTGCGTTGTCTGACGTACGTCAAACTAACGGAGCACGACTGAGCAATGGGGCATGGCTTTCATGGGATATTAAGTCTTGACAGCTGATAAACTTTGCCAAAAATAGTTGAAGTCAGACACGAGGTTGAGATTATTGTCTCACAAGACTCGATCTAAGCGATATTCTAAAAAATAAAGACTCCTTGCTTTCATACTACGTTCAACTAATAAATATACAAAATAACCTAATTACCTACTGTAGCGATGGGACCGCTTATTAATTAAAATATATTATTATCAGATAATATTTAATACTTTTTTACACTCAGGTAATCTTTCAGCTCCTCTGGGAGCTGACTGCCAACATACCTATATCAAATAAAATCTTGTTGGTCTTTCTGTTCTTCGTTCGAAATGCAATAAAGAGGTTTTTGAAATGTAATGAAGGAGTACTAACTAGTTGTAGAAGGATACTAACTAGTTCTGTAAATAACTTGTAATACGGGCGATATACTATAACTAATATTAGGCGATTAGGTAGGTACTTGTCATAGGGATAAATTACTAAGGTGAACCTACTCTGATATATATTTATGGATTTGTGATGGTAGAATTTAATTCGTTAGTTTTTCCAAATTCCATCAAGGTGAATGCCCATTTCCTAGACTGTAAAATAACCGTAATGTAGACAAACGTGCTAGCGGCGAAGCGAACCACCATCCCCGAGTCGAACTGGAAGACGCCGTAGATAAACGGCCGCGCATCCCTGCTCTCCAATATCTTCTGAAGCCTTTTCGTCAGCTTGAAAACATCACCTTCAATCAAAATTAAGATTATTTTAAACAGCAGAAGTAATTATATATTTGAAGTAACTGACGTTGGTATTTTGCCTATATATTATTTTGCGTTTCATTTTGAACTTGTTGTGGTAGAAAAAATCTACTATAACGTAGTGATTGGTTTTTGGTACCATTGATTATATTATAATGCAGATATTATCCCATAGTTTGATAAAATCAGTAGGGTAACTTATGAGGATAAAATATTGAATTAAGGGTCAAGAACAATCATAGAGATAATGCAAACTATTTACCATTGTTTTCAGGCTTTAGTTGGGCATATATACAAATGACTTTGGTCTGTTCGAGTTGGCGCAGTACTATGTCGGATCTTAGACTTACGGTCATCAACATTATCCAAGAGATTACGACCAACATTGTTATACACATTTTTCTTAAAAGTTCTATATCCTAAAAAATAATATTGAACATTTTGTAAACTTTTGGCTTGTATGCAACCACCATATAAATACAAAGTAAGTATATTAAATCTATCGTGCGACAATTGAATGACTAATACTTATGTTTAATGTGTTCAAATTGCCCAGTAAAAGCTTTTATTGCAAATGCTTACTTTCACGACAAATACTGTATGTATACATATTAAAGAATTGCAAAGCACAGTTATCGATGCAAATAGGATCTGTAACAAAAAAAATAGCTTATCAAAGTAATAGAAATGCGCCCCGCTCTCCACACGTATTTTAATAAGCAGTATTACAAACGATGAGCAAAGTCTTTAAATTGAAATTCGTGAATCTATTATGTACTTGTATAGTAGTAGTATAAGCAGTAGTATTGCAGTGTACTAGGTAGAAGTTGTTTTCCTACGACTTCTAGGCACAGATGTCGGAAGGAAGTGGTAAAAGTCATGTCAGACACAGGTGTTAGCAAGAACACACTCGATAAGAAATAAAAATACTGGTTTCCAGTTTATTTTAAACAAAACAACAAAAAAGCCTAAAAGTAAAACGTTTTGGAATAAGCAATTAGGTACAAAACTTACAGAAAATCTAAAACCTTTTTCGAGGCGTCGAATGTGATCGTAGATCATTTCAAAAGCGCGGATATATTTCTTCAGGTCGGTATCTTTATGAAAAGTAACATCGTCATTAAAACGATCCTTCCACAACACTCCGTTGAAGAGAAATATTTTTGGCAAATATTCAAGCTTCACATTCGAAGTTTTCATTAGAGCAATGTTTAAATATTTGATCCTCATACCTAAGAACGAGTATTGTGCAACAAGGAATAAGAAATCGTATAAAATAGAGAACGCAAGTATGAAAAAAATAGAACCAGTTACATGCAAATCTATTTCTACATCAAATGCTATATATAAGGCTATAAAGATTGCAAATTTAGTGTTAAATATGCATAAGCTCAGAATAGAATTAATTTTGATTATAATGTCCCTCATAAATTTTGTCTCTCGGGCCCCCAGCATCATGTCAATGTTGATACAGCTATGTATTATGTCGGACCCTGTGTTTCTCTTTGAAAATGTGATATTCACTATAAAACCATGAATCATTATATTGGTTTGAATCACAACGAAAGCCTCCTCGGTATAAATAAAGTGATCTCTAAATAGTCCCGCGTATATTATATGCACCACGAGGAAATTAAATAACAAAATTACGAATATGCCGTATATAATAGATGTAATAGTTTTTTCTTCAATCTTGTTTTTCTTTAGGGTAAATCTGGCAAATCCTGTCAAATTCAACCATTTTAATGTTATATTGTCGTACATTTTTACATATTCCTGGATTAATGCCTCCCTTTCTAAATTCATTTTAATATAATATCGTCAATATTTTCGTCAAAATAATAAAATTATTATAGAAACAGTTTGCTTGTTTCAGTTTTACTGAATAACTGACAAGGTAAACTATAAAATTGATGTAATTTTCTTGACTAGACTAGTAATTACTTGATTGTCTATAATTTGTACATTATTATAGGACTGGTCAGGGAATTGTTGACATAAACAATCAGTTACATTTGGTTAAGTTGTCATCTGCACAAAATATTTTATTTGTAATTTTTTGGTAAATCTATGAAATATGGATGGAAATGATAGTGACATCATTTTTTTAACTAGCTTGTTGTGTGCAAACCTTTCCTTTCCTTCTTCATAACATTATTATCACCAATAAAAGGTAAATCAACAAAACCTCTTCCTCCTAAAAAGCAAAAACAATATTTATTTGACCTTTAACTTAAAATAATCCCTTATTATGTATGAATATTTTGTTAAGTAAATAGTAGATACGCATACATAAAAATGAGAGGATTTACCTAATTGCCTACCGTTGGGAAGTATCTTTGCCAAACAAGAATATGTAGGGGCAGTAGCCATGTTTGACATTTAAATTTTCATGCTGAGTTCTACTACGATCATAGATAAAAGAAATATACCTACATAGACATTGCTTTATTTTTTAATTCAACTTTTTAATTCATGCTAGTCGTATGAAAGATTTTGATGAAATTCTTATACTTAGATATTATATTTAGTTATCCCGAAATTTCGAGTAGAAGTGGATCACAGTGGTAATATTCATTCAAAGTCCAAACCAATGTGTAAGGGCCTTTTTATTGTCCTTGATATCTATATATCAACTGAAATTAGAAATCTATTAGGTAATATTCAATCGAAGGACGTTTTAGGCAGTGAAACGATTTGTGTATGTTTTTAATCATGATATATTGCTTATCAATATAAAGTAACAGAGTTTGTTCCTTAAATATGAATCCAGTGTGAGGATGGATCAAATGCTAGTAAATGCAACAGACAAGTACTTATAAACAAGGCATTGCGCTATCACAATTTTTTTCAACCCAAAAATATTCAATGATAAGCCAATATAAAAAATCAGATCTATCAAAACTTATCAAATTGTACAAAATACTATTATAATATAATATTACAATTTTAGAATCTCATAAATGCTAATTAGGTACCACTATGTTAAGTAGTTATTACTTTCTCATTTTTTCTACTATCAGCTAAATTTAGACATATTTACAATTTATTATATTTCATCCACAAGCTTTGCTGTGAAAGCGCAAAGTATCAATTGAGCATCATAGTATATATTATGCCGCGATTCCACTGCTGCCCGAGATAGACATAGCTGGTAGTCAGCTGTGCCTGCTGCCAACGTTGGTGGCTATATACATTAACGAAGAAGTTACTGTCACTTCCTCTGAACTGACCAGTAGTGAACCACTGACTTCTATACTATACTATCTTAAAAATGTTGAATACGCTTGTGTTCAAGTGCAGCAGTGGACTCGGATCATTACCAACTCTCTGCAAGAAATGGAAGCGCCACTCGAGACCGAGTTAACACTAACTCGATTTCTATTAAACAATATAACAACAGACGCATTAAATAACTCATTTATACAGTACATTAAATTCTCACACACACTCACAGCACAAACTGTAACCGATCATAAATTTAATTTAAATAATATAAATATTGTAAAAATGCATTTCAACTTGGTACGACATACCGTGAACCCACTGAGAGGTTGACGTTCGAATTCCAAAATTTTGACATCAATATTAAGTACAAACAAAGAACAAACATAACATTTTATAGTACACATAAATCTTGTGACATAATTTGTGTTAATATTTTGAGAAACAATTAGGAGCTAGTATCACTAAAACGAGGAAAGAGATTCCGTATCGAGGAGTAATCGCCGGAGCTTCCCCATCGACATCAAATAGATCGGACAAGAGATGTCATCCGATCTATAACTGCTTCATTTCAAGTCAGCGACCGTCTTTTACTTAGCACCATCTAGTTTAACACCCCCAACTCAACATTTATGACTGCATTCCTTGGCTGGTTTGAAATGAAACTTAAAATGTTTCTAAGACATATTATTAAACTTATGTTTAGTCTAACTTACCAACTAAACTTAAGTGATAATCCCGTACCATCACCAAAGATTGCACATAATACCCGATACTTTGATTTTTGCAGTCATGCCTAAATACTAGGCCAGTGGACATACTCATTCACCTTGACTGTTAAAATAAGGTATTTTGGAGGAACAAAAGGTGTATCGTTCCGTAGTTTCAATAACCTTTCAAAGTAAAGTAAACCCAGGCATGCCTAGGTCTAGTTTGGAAGACATCTATTAAGATAAGAAGATTTTTGTGCGTGTTTTGCGGAATAAGCACTGGGGATAAATTCAATATTTTGAATTTGTTTTATTTCACTTTAAACGGACGGAATAAATTCGTAATTAAGTACCCTTCGTTCCATTACATCAAATAACTACCTTTTTGTCTTTTGTCATAAGAGGCCTAAGATTTCTGAAGTGAACTCACTAAATCAGTGAGAAATTCAATATTGAACGTTAAATACTGCCTCAAGATCGTTAATTTTGTCTTTAACAACATTCATTACGCTAATGATTAAAATTAGACAGCGGTAAAGTAGGTACAATTAGTTGTGAACTGGCATCGGCAGTTGTCCCAGGAGTTGATTGGCGAATGTTGCGTTTGTGAACTTGAAATGCCTCTTGTCGTAGAACTTGAGGAGAGCTGGTGAGTAGGGATGCTGTTTTTTCAAATGCATGTAGTGTTCTTCTGGTTCCGAGGTCGTGTGGCCGCATTCTTCGCAAACGTACATCTGGAAAGACGAAAAATAAAATGTCAAAAAAATCTTTGCCAAGTAGATGTCTTAAATTACTTTTAAAAAATGTTAAGTGTTACTTTTTAAAACATAAACAAATATATTATGAAGTAATGCCGAAAAATTTAAACTAATTAGTAAATATTATATGGTTACCTTAGTTCGCCTTTCCTTATACGCGTAGGTATGCTGCACACCGTGGACTTTCAAGCAGTGTGATTCTAAAGAGCATCTTTGGGTAAACGACTTCTCGCAGAGATTGCATTTGTAGGGCCTGACACCGGTGTGCGTTCTGGTGTGGCGCTTCAAGTCAAACGTGTCATTGAAACCTTTGCCGCAAAAAGTGCACAAGTATCGTTTAACATCTGAATGACACTTCATGTGCCGGTTCAGCAGCCTCTGCAAACTGAAGTTCTTTGAGCAAACTCTGCAGACAAACTTCGTGGGATCATCCTCGCTGACTAATACTTGTTTATTTTTTTCTTCTTCTCTTTGCCTGGCATTGGCTTCTGTGGCCAACGGATTCTTCACTCCGTGCCCCCCATTGATAAATTCCAATGGGAGCTCTGCTGGCAGACCCAACTGTAAAAAAAGAAAATAAACATTATTCGTGTGCCAATTATAAACTTAGTAAATAATATTTTTCATCATTATTATAAGGCTGAGCTTAACGCTATCAGTTATATAATAACAAGAAAGAAGGGCAAAGAAATACAAAAATAAATGCAGGAAGTAGTAAAGCATAAGTTGATTCAGGCTCAGCGTTACAAAATAACGACTTTTCATTATCAAACTTCAATGTCGTCACTGATGATTTACATTCAACGACAAAGAAGGATAAAAACGAATTGAAGCTTCGCCTTAAAATCAAGTAATGCTTACCCTTTGTTGCAAGATTTGCATTTTGCCCTCCGTGACAGAACTTTTCTTGAGACTTACAGCGGCTGCAGGACTGAGTGACGAATTCTCAATGTGATTCGTGCTATCCAAGGAGTTATTTCCACCTGGAGACGGCAGCGAGACACCGGTGGGGGAGTCCAGATCCAAGGGGTGAGTAGGGAACGGAAATCCTGGTGATAGTATTTGTGGCCTTTGCTGGAATTGTACGTGAATTTGAAGCTGTTGCATTTGGCCTTCATTCTGTTGGAGTAGAGCAGGATTCAACTGCATCAACAAGTCAGGGCGATCTTTTGCAAAATACGAAGGACTTTGTTCTTGACTAGCAAAAGCCAAATAGTTTGCTTTTTCATAATACTGCCTACTAAGATTTACTTGTTCTGCTAAAGTCTCAATATCTAATGGGTTATGTACTGAGTCTGGAGTAATTGATGACGATTCTCTCAACTCAGAATCGGTTATGGATTCCACATGATTGTTCAATAAATTGGCAAAGTCTTCGGTTGAATCGGAAAGATTACTCAAAATGCCTTCATTTGTACCCGAAAATGTTAATGTCGTGGAAAATTGGTAGTTATCAATAACATCGTCTCCCATATCCACTACCATAGAGTCATCGAAATTATTTCCATAATTACTAATTCCGTTTAAGTTTTCTAGCTTGTTCTCGTAATCTATATCTTCATCTTTTAGGACAATACCGTAGTGTGCATTTTGCATCAAAGAATATTGCTTGCTTTGTTCAGGGAAGTTGGTGGCATTGTCATTATTCTCACAATCCATATTAAATCCATTTATTATGTTAAATTCATTAGAAAAGTTTCCATTTGCATTAAAAGAGTTTTGTCCTCCTTTGGATGATGGTCCAAGCGTTTCATAGAACGGTGGAAGACTACCAGTAGGTGGGCTGTTAGGTCCATAATTAGATCTCCCATCTCGCCCATTTCCTCCACTGCCAGATCCTCCTCCCATTGCTCCACCGCCACCTGAAGACGGAGCAGTACTACCGCCACCAGAACTGAAGCTACCAGATCCTCCACTACTTTGAGAGCTACCACTAGAGCCATTGCCTCCTGTAGATCTTCCATGACCCGCTGCAGCACTAATTATTCCTGAAACTTTACTTGCAGGGCAGTTTCTTAATACCAAAACTGGCCGCGCTAAAATACCATTAGCAATTTTAGAGCTACTTGTTCGTCTTTGTTCTCTTATTTTCTTTTCTGTTTCTTCATCTTCAGTTTCACCTCGCTTTTTCGCAATAACGTAATCGATAGGTTGATCTTGTTCAGGTTCTGTTGTGGGTAATGTTGAAGGTATCGTCACTTCTGATAATTCTTTTTTATTATCACGAAATTGTGACTGTGACGGTGTTCTTTGTATTACTGATACTTTTTGACATGTAACATTGTTATCGATGCCAGGTGTCGATTCGGGAGAAGGAGAACTTCGCGATGGCAACACGACTGGTTCACTTTCTAGGTTGACATCTTTTTCCTCTTTAATTAGGGGTTTCTCTTCGGTTTTCTTATCTTCTGCAACAACAGGTAAATATTGCTTGCGTTCTGCTTGAGTTAAGACGTGGCCTCTGTGACTTCCATAGGGAATGTCGCCACCAAGGATTGATGAGATGAATCTCCTAGGTTCTTTTGTGCGTCTATCTTGTTTAGATCCATTGCTTTCTCCGAACACATCTCGATCTGAAATAGATAAAACGTATAAATTAGATATTGTTTCAATTGCAATAAGCCTATGTAGTAAAATAGCACTAACGAAAATATAAAAGTTACATAAGTTAACTTCATCCACTGCTTATTATTAATGTATTCGTGCGGCGTCGGAGGCCTAAGACCTCATTGACGTCACTGGTATGTGCCTCCATAACGGTAATGCTCGCCTCCGCAACACGCCTACAGGTATATGTGTTTGTCGCATTATTGTAATTGCGCCACCAGACAAAATGACAAATCCAATCTCGACCTCAATCTGGTATCCATTGACACTGCTGTTTTACCTATTCTGTTAATGTTCACTGTTTCCTGTCCACTAATATGTTATGTATCTATGGGATATATCGCAATATTTTTTATATCCCTGTCATCATAAGTATCTATTTTAATAAATTTATACCAAGTATGTATCTACTTCCAAAATGATTATTATCTATCAACCTGAATAGTTAATATACTGAAATTCTCATGGAATCAGATTTGGAAAACAGCAGGGCGCAAGTATATTAGTATTTTCTATTTTGGGTTATCCCTCAAAATATAAAATATTTACAGCAAAAGTACGTAGGCAGTCAGTGAAAGTCCCAAGGTTGCCCTAAACGAGTTCCCTTGCCCTTTCTCGGCTTTTGTTAGAGACCCAAGGACGACGCCAGCATTGTTAAGGCTCTTTTTTTGTCCGGTGCCCATAATTGTATGCGTCTGCGCAGGCAGGCGTGACGGGCTGCGGACTTCAAATTTTTTTGAATCTCTTTCCATAGTGCACTGGTTCGTGATGCATCAATGTAAAAACTCCCTTTAAGGAATCCTTTAGCAAAGTTTTATAGCAGCTCTTAAGGACTTCGAATATGTGTTTAAATTTTTATGTTTGCTTTTAATGTTCGTTTGGGTTTAGGCCAACGTTCCTTGGTTTGATTATGTCAAACAAAATTTTGTTTTGAATGGAGAACTCGCATATTAGGACTGCTTATTTTTAATGCATCTTCATTTAAGTTTTTAGGTCACATTAGCAATAAAATAATATATTTACGATCAATATTTATTGCCACAACGAGTTTTGATTGTATTGCTATTTTGTTTTGCTTTATTTAGAAGAACTTAGGAAACAAAGGTATTTTTGCAATGTTTTTCTGAGATTCCTTTTATTTCTGTCTTCACTTTTATTGTAGTCTGCCAGTTTACAATATTTTTATGATGTCTGTGCTGCTTTTGGTCCAAATCCATTGATTTAAATCCATAAATCAGTAGTTATATTCTACTTGTTTGTATAAGTTTCCTTTTCTGAGTTTCCTAAATTCAAAATCATTGAAATTGTATTCAAAATTGTCCTAAATAATTCAATTTAGGTCTAGATCTTGTGGGCGTAGAAACCATGTTATAAGAGTGCCTCGGTGTGCCCTCTCGTGGAGATTTACCTTGGATCTTATACTTATACCACATTTGAGGTTATGCAAAGTGCGCACCAGAAAATAAATTCAGATAATTCAGAAATTCAAAATTCCTACTTATATTTTAAAATTATTCAGTATAAAATGCGCTAGATTGATAAATATTTTAAAAATATTATAATTACTACATTTTCCAACTGGTTTATGTCATGCTTTAAAAATCACGTATCTTCGCAAAATAAATTAATAACCCGACAATGTTTTTGAAATGTTATGCTAATAAGTAAATTTGAATAATATAAGCAAATATACGAGTTCAACACTCGGGTTCATGGTCAACCAATGTTAAGTACGGACGTGAGACTCAAATTCTAGATAATATAGTTTTCATTGGAAATGTGACCGTGGAAGTTTGACATTTGGAAACCAACCTATGAATCGGTATTAGTATTCCGAAGGAGACGTGCCACAGCGCACAGAGAGCTACAGAATTCTAATGAGAAATTAGCTACACGTAACAGGACTGTGGAATTTTTGTTGGTTTGTGGAACTAGTAAAGTCTTTTCGTGTTTTCTTACTCGTTTGATTATCTTTTATCTTTCATCTTCCTGTCTCACTCTCGTCTGAATTATCTTCTCTTTTTTCTGATAATCCATTAGGAAGAAACGCCTCAGCCCCAAAGCGTCAGAGTAGAGGATCCACTTTCCTACTTTTCTTCTACACTCGCTCGGTCTGCGGACAGACATTGCTAATGCTAGACATTGGTTTGTTCATTTATTATTGTATCATTATTATGGAATCAGTACAAGAGTCTAGTCTAGGATCCGTTTATGATTTAACCTATAGGTGTGAATTGCAAAATTTCCGTATTATGTATAACGTCACGATATTTTCAATAGCGGCACTCAATATGGTAAATATTAGCGGTGTCGCGATCACGTGGTAATCGCAGCTTGTTCCACCGTTGTTGGAGCGATGGCGTCATTTTTGCTAATATTTGTTAGGTACTTTAGAAACTAGATGGATGCAAATCATTGGAATTTGGAGGATACATTTTAGATAGTTTTATATACTTACAAACAATTGCTAGTATTTTTTTTCTTTTCTTTTGAATTGTTATTAATGGAATTATATTTCTCAATGCTTCGTTTGAACTTAGAATTACTTCTTTTTTATAACTATTATTTTTAAATAAGTACTACTACATTTTTATTCACTTTTATAAGATCACAATTCAGTTACCTTTCATTGAAATACATATGCACAATTCCACATTTATCGAGCATTTAAATAGTGCGGTTTTTATTCTAAAACGGTAAGTCAAGGCTCCGTGATTACCATGTCCATATCTATTCAGCTAGTGCCGTTTCCTGCCGAGAAACGACCAACCTTGTGCGCGGGCGCACTCGAACGTTACGTTTTACGTGCTGTCGTCCCCGCATTTCGGCAATGATTAGCGAACATGAAGACACTTGTCAGGATGTTACTGATGAAATAAATAATTAAAATGTAATTTTGAACCATTATTCGTAACTTGAAATTCAATATTTCTATGGTTACAATGCGACTTACATAATTTGAAGAGTAATTTATTGGTTCTATATTGCGATAAAAAATGACGTAATAATTATTGATTTTTTTTTAAAGAAGCCAGGTAATTAAAGCAGCTATTCAAGTGCCAAACAATTGCTTTGCCAATTATTTTGACATTAGCGTTTGGATCACATAATACACTGAGCATTCCTTTTAGTGGAACATTATTACTTCAAGTAGAACCAGCAATTACTGATACATTAATCACGGGTAAAAGGTTGTTCTAATCTGGTAAAATGATTGATTGTACCATTGTGAATGTTAATAATACATAAATACAATGCCATAACAAGCGCCAAAGAATATAAGTGAACGCGTTGCATATGTATAACTAACCGCATATTAAAATCAAGCATTTGAAACTGAACTTACGATTACCATCGATAATGTTTCCATCTCAATATAGATTAGCATTTATATGTGAACAATAAAACAGTTTGATTCTGATAAATCATTTAAAAAAATGCAACCAAAGAGTGAGCATCTGAGAATCCAAATACTGTTTTTATTTTGGTCTCATTGACGAGAATAGAAGAAATAAAAAAATATATTATTAAGACAATTAGGTCAAACAGTAGGTATGTTATTAGCTCGCGAAACAAAGGAATTATTTGTACCGTACGAAGTAGCAACATACAAGGCCTCGCCATGACTGAGACCTTCAAATTTTTATTGTGCTCGTTAGTGAGACTAGTCTTTATCTTTACTTGAACTATTTTTAGTTATATTTACTAAGCCATTGTCATTTTAGTTACAAGGAATTAAGTTTTTATTATTACTTCCATTTCACGTAAAAGTTTTTTAATTTATCGAAGTTATTTAATTTACTTCTTGTAAGTATAATAATTTTGTTATTTTTAAATTTGTGATATGAAATTATTCATTTTTTCTGCAGTCTTTCTCTTACATTGTTCATGACGAAATCTGTAAAAAAGTCCAAATTTAATGAAAATATTAATCATGCCCAAAATAATTATTACTTTATCTGTTAAATATTTTCATAATATATCGATTGAGGAGGCGGTAGTGAAGTATTAAAACTAACGAGTCCGGCTGGCTGCCTGTCCTTGCGAGGTTATCGCTCGCTGCTAGCATTTAACATTACAGTAGACAGCTACGAAGACCCGCTCCGACGGGCCACATAAAATTCCGTTGAAGCCTTTTTTTCTACAGAAACTCGAGTACCGATAGTACACGGTACCCGGGAGCGCACCGGCCGCCGTCGGTTAAAAGGTCGCCTCGAAGGACATTTTTTGTTTTGAATTATTTATCATGTGTTCGATCCGAACGCATGTGTATCGTTTCTGCCATATGTAGATTTAGAAAGACTTTGCCCATTTCTAAACTTTTCAGCTTTTGATGCGAGTTTTTATATTGGAATTTTATGTAATTTTAATGTTTATTAACTCTTATTAAATGAGAGAGTTCTAAACTCTTATAGATTTTTTTGCGATCGCAAGCGGAAATTCAGGCGTTGTCTGTTCTTAGTGACGAGTATTACCTTGACAATAATTAGCGAAAATCGTTATTTTACTGTTAACAATGAACTGACGATTCCTTTTAATTTGTATGCAAAAACGTCTGACATTGGTGGTAAAGATCTATAAATACGCGAAATGACTGTTTCTTGAAGAGCATGTGATGAGTTAGCATAGCAGCCGTAGCGTAATATACTTAATGTAAGGTTGAAGAAGTAAGGTACCTACTTCTAACACCCACCGAATCAGTTGCTTATCCTTCCGTATGTTTTTCACTGCCACTGCCATAAAAACGGCGAATTAATACGTGGTCTATAAACGAACGGTCGCAAAAACTGTTCAACGTTTAATTATTTTGTTCACGGCGTGAATCACAACCAGATTTGGAGAGGGTTAACGACCTAAATATGTTTAGCGAAGTGTTCAAGGCTAGTCAACTTATTCGGCTAGAACCGATTGAAAAAATCGGGTATCTACGCAGGCAATCGGTGGCTTGTTTTCGTCGGATACTCGTTCCGAAGGCAACTCAAATTTTATTACGAGATTAAAGATTTAAGCCGTTAAAACGGTTACCGTTATTTAAATTTTTTCGATGGGTCGATATTTTAAGATGTTTAGAGATGAAGATGATGTGTATATACAGGTATAGTATTTGGATGATTTTAGAGCAGAATATAAATCTAATAAACATCATTGTATCTACGAAGTTCTGTATGTTTGTTATGTCGTATGTTCAAAACATTTTGTGTGCTTTTAATAAATCATAGAAATCACGAAACAGGGGCAGACTGGTTAAATTGCTCCAAAATGCACGAAAAAATAATATTTTGTCGCGCGTGACACCACAATGGATAAGATGACCTTATGCGTACGAGATGTGATGTGAGCCTCACCATTCGCTATTTTATATAACCTTTAAAACGTTATAAGTTTTAATCCCTTTTGTGTTTTTGAAAACGACTGTGGTAATTTATGACTCCGAATATTTCACGGTTTTTAAAAGCTTTCATTGTTGAATAAGATAAAGGATTAGTTTTCGTCCTAGGTGGTCCTTAATGTACTCGATAACGTTGAGTGCCCACAGTAATGACGTAGATTGTCGTGGCACTTAGTTCTAAATGGGAAGTGTGATGAGCAAGGATTCTTCTTATATCTACTTTGAGATGATTTAGTTGTTTGGAATACCATTAAATATATGCATAGGTACTTAGAATATGTAAAGTAAATTCCATAGAAAATATTAAAATGCATTCAACATTTTACAAAGAGCAATTTTTCAATGAAAGAGAAAGAGAATTTAATTATTTGGTATCATACATATTAGCTGATTAAAATCACGTTAAATGAATGTAGCATTTTGCAACTGTTAAAAGATTGGCTTGTTGTATTAAAAAAGAACTGTTAATTCCGATTTGAATTAAATTATTTTTAAGCTTGATCACATATTTGTTTTGATTCCTGAAAGAACAAACATCTTAAAATTAAAGTAGATATAATT
This sequence comes from Plodia interpunctella, assembly GCF_027563975.2. Taxonomy (NCBI): domain Eukaryota; kingdom Metazoa; phylum Arthropoda; class Insecta; order Lepidoptera; family Pyralidae; genus Plodia; species Plodia interpunctella. The sequence continues at coordinate 6,904,169 of NC_071297.1, read as the reverse complement.
AGTCACGAAGTAAATACAAGTCGATTGTCAAACTAAGATGGAACTAATGCTTTAACTACACGTGCGTGAAATTGACGCAAGTTTGTGTTTAATCCGAACTAAAGAACAATCATATTACCTAGTTTCAACACGAAAGCAAAACGTGGTACTTTTTATTTATCATTATTTCTTAAACATCAAAATACATATTTACAATTTTTTATACATTTTAGTGAAATAGTAAAGAATATAATAGTAAATTGATATTCAATCGCCTCCACCTTTTTAAAGTGCCTTAATTGAGGTAACGATAAACGAAATGAAAGTCATTTAAAATCTAAACTTAATATGCGATCTGAAGTTGTTTGAGAATTATTTTTATAGCTGTGTAAGAATTAGAAGTCAATTAAAACAAATCTATGTACACATCTAATAATAAAACGTGTATTACGGGCGTAGAATTTAATGACGTCAATGGATAATTGCAAAGCATAACGACAGACTATATGATTGGCGGACCGTTAGTAGAAATATTTTCTGTGCCTTCTTATTTATTCTTATAATATACTAAAATCTACCAGACAGTTATTTTTTGTAATAATAATTGGTTTTTAATAATAGTAGTCAATTTCTCAAATTAAAAAACAAAGTGTTTCCTGACAGTAATTTTTACAATGATCCTAAATACGCGAAACTGCATTGCGATCATATTCCGTTTTTCATAAAACACGTTAATCATATAAACACGAGGTGTATGAATATATGCGAATTAGAACGTACATCTAAATTTGAACAATAAGAAATAAGGAAGTGGTTTTTATGAAATAGGTACTCTGAACTGTATACTACATTACGAAGATGTAATTTATATAATAGTCTAGTATGTGCAATAATAAACTGAATATAATACGGTATCAGTATTTACGTTGGCAAATTAAGATGCCAAACTTGCAAGTTAGCCTTGAACCAATTGCTTTGCTAGTTTTTTTTTTTGTGTGGCGGTGAATAATTGCAATAACATGGACCGCTTCCTAGAATTGCGGTTATGAGTAATTTAAAAATTCGGTAATAAGCATGGGAAATGACTTGCGTCTCAGGGTCGGAACTGTTTTTATTATATTTTTTAAGATAATTGCCTTTGGCCCTATGGCCTCACTCACGACACGCGTAACTTGAAGGTAACATTCTAAAGTAAAAATATACTTCACCTGTGGCTATAACTTTGGCATAAAACATGCAATTGCAATTACCGAAAGGGTCTTTGATAAATGTCACGTTTTATAATGATAATCTGCAACCATTTAGTATTAAACTGGTATAAGCAGATGCATTGGGACCGATGGGTGTAATTAAACGTAGGCTGGACCCGCATATCTTAGTTATGGAAATACTGGTCCTGAGGGCATGTGTCTTCGACTGTTCCCGGAACGGTCGACACGTGCGTCGCATCTTGACATTAGCAAAAAATATTGGCTAATGCCCGCGGAGCTGATAGTTTCGTCCCTTTTTGTCATTTTGTATTAAACAAAGATAGCAATAGCTCATTAATTAATGCTGCTACGGATTTTTAGTAGTAAAGTAATAAGTAGAAATATAACAAGTGCCGTTTATTTTACTGATCTCCCAAAGTTTTACGAAATCGGTGAAGTAAATAAAAATTGTAATGTAAATGTTAAACCACGGCGATTTAACACAATCAGACCGATGTGTTCCGAGAAAAGGTTTCCTGAGCCTATTCTTAACGTAATCGTCTTTTTATGATCACTTTTGAAATGGCAGCCTTAAAAAGGTAGCTGGATTACAATGGACAGCGATACAATAGGCCACATGGTAATGTGTTTCTTCTTTTTGGTTATTTTTAAAGATGCAGATTTTACTGTACATTCAATGCTGGAAAATTTGCGATAACGTTTCGTTCATAAGACGCGATTGTGAATGAATGCGTCTTAGGATTCCTTGTGTGCGTACATTTTATTTCTGGTATTTAGTTCGTGCTTGATCTGAAACATATTTTAAAACCGACCTCGCTCTGAGGATAGCTCCCGTATATAGTCGTATTGTCAGCATTAGCGAAATACTAAACGAAAACTTGTTATATTAGGTTGGTTAAGCCAGTAATCACATATTTTCACAGATTATAAAATTAATTATTTATTACTTCATTTAAATATAATTTAATTATTACTTAAAGTAACTACACTTTCCTCATCTGTATGGTTGTTATCGTAATATGATAATTATATATTATTACATAATATTTAGACAAAGATATAGTGTAATGTTTGACAAAGACGATCCAACGAGTGCTCCCTTGGCCCTAATGCGTATGTCAACAACTGGACTAACGTTAATTGACGCGATGAAGGTTGAAGAAAATGCATTCCGTTCAGTGCACCAATTGGAGGCATATATTTCATTCCTAGAATCTCCTCGTACTTGAAAAATATTGACTGATGCTCTAAACGCAACCGTTTTCGAATCGGTGCTATTCGAGTTGATGTGCTGAAAGGAATGCCACGTGGAGAAGCGTTACTGCATCATTATAAGTAATCATTACTCTTCGTTTAGTTATTCCTTGACTGAAGTATATAATGAAAATTAGTAAATAATGCAATTTTGCTTGATATGCTTGTTTTTAATTTGAAAAGTAAATGACAGCATTAGAGCAATAAAGAATCCTGACTATTTATTGAAAAATCATTTATCAACATGCAAGATTATAAACCACTTACACCACTTAACCACAAAATCTACCTAAATAAATATTTATTATGAAAAATAAATCATTTTATTTCAAGTAATAAAATAATTGCGACATAAAAGCCTAACATAATTGTGAGTGACCCTTATTATAAATATCTTACAGACTAACATACACATAGGTAAAATTATATCAGTTATATATTTCGTTACATCTAAACCTAACGTGTAAATAACGTGTACAGCCAACAAAATAAAAGGAACAATCACCTTTTAAATAGCCTCGCTCGAAGTTCGCAATTAATCAAATAATGTTAACAGGCAGCAATTCCCGCGGAACTAGAACCGAACAAAACGACCGTGTACTTAGTATAATCAGTTTTAATATTTTATTTTTAGTGATAATCATAATTTTAGGTATAAAGTGGATTTTTATTTACTAACCTCTAAATTTTAAGCAACTTTAAGGTTGCTTGTTCAATTGCTTCCTAGGCTCTTCTCTTGTCCAGAATTTAGCAAGTACGTTATTTTAATTTAGTGGAACATATTGATATATAAAAAATGAACTTAATATTTCATATCAAAATGGCCAGTGATTTATTGTCATATTAACGTAAAGTGATATAAAAAAAAAAACAAGAATTTTATAACAATTTAGTTAAGATCATTATAATACCTTGCACAACGTCAATGTTAGATTATTCTTGGCTGGCAAACATTTTATAACGAAAATACCAGTATGGCATTTGAAAATCTTAAAATCATTACTTTAAGTCCTCTAGTAGGAAGTATTAATAAGTCGTTATATTGTTGCGAGACGTGTGGTCCCGCCCTAGAATTGGATCACTCCAAATCTTCCCGTGGATGTCGTACGAGGCGACTAAGGGCAACAATAGCATCGCCAAATAGGCAGGCAACCGGTTGTAAAAGCATAGCCAAATCTTAAAAAAATAATGGTTGATTTTTTACGTGAACTGGGTTGGGCTTCGGGGCGTCACAGCTCCGACACATTCGGAGCTGCCGGGAACATGTGAGGATGAGAGAGTTTTATGTTCTGTATTTATTTCAACATGTTTTTGATAAAACAGGAAAATAAATATTTTTTTACAAATGTGTTTTTTTATTATCTTTTTAATTAAACCTGATTAAAAAGCCAAAATACGTAATAAAATTGTATTTTTCTCTGATTACGTAGGCATTTATTATTTGAAAATGGAACACAAACATAACGGTTTTGGCTAATAGCGTCGAAGGTCGTCAACTTCACAGCGCACGGTTCCCATCATGTGACGTCACGTGACATGATTGGTCAATAACATACAACTCATCTATGTTAACTATTTGGGTTAATTATTTTCATTGTTATTTTGCCTATAGGGAAAAGTTTAGCCCCTATGTACCTATAAGTTATGCTTTTAATTATATTATCACTACATATATTTTTATTACTTATCATTTCCTAGGTTTTTTGTACCATAAATATCACTGACGTAAGAAGTTTTCTAGTAACTGAATCAAATTATCTGTTATGATTTGTTACTTGTTACAAGCAAGTAAGCTTTATCTTAGCGAAAGTGATAAATCATTTTTCGTAAAAAGTTTTTAATTCCCATCAGTTCCCGAACTTGAAATAGTTTTGCGCAATTTATAATACAATAAGAATAGTACAAAATTGTTTAGCATGAGTTTTATAAAACAATTAAGATGATTTTGTATGTTTTGCGCGGAGCGCAACTCGTTGATGTCTTTTGTATCCGCGGCGTTTCGTCTTACGTAATATGCGATCTTTCAATTTATAATTAACTTAGTGATAAACTTGATAGAGGTGGATATTGATGTATTTCTTCCGCAGTCAATAACATCTATTGAGCCAAAATAACGTTCTATTGAGCCAAATATATATGTAACATTAGAAAGAAACAACAATATATCTTTTACTGTTCCAAATGAAAGTAAGCGAATAAAAATACATATGTATTTTTTAGGATATCCTTTGTCGCATAGTAGTTTCATCCAGTTTTGTAACATTCGAAGCACAATAGTCGAGCGTTGCCATCTTGACCCCATTGTGTACATGCCCTTTAGTGCCCCTATATTTATAATGCACTTTGTCACGGAGGGCGACCTTCAGAACTGCTCACAGGTGAACAAGCACCTGTAATTCTCGTTTCAATTGAGAACTGCCAATTAATTTTAAAAGAAAAACGTTATTGTTAATACGAGTAACCAGTATTACAATTTTAAATTTAGAACTTACAATTTATTAATAAAAATAATAAAAAACGCGGAATTTTCAGTAGCCTGTTCACTGTTCACGCTTGAAGAACACGCAATTAAAAATAAATATATAGTGGCCAGTGTAACAGTAAAATTATTCGCTTTTGTGTCGTATACGTTATTTAGATTGACCAAACAGCTGTATTGTGACACGTATCTACATATGATTTCAGCGTAATTTGCATTTGAAACTAGTTTTCCGTACTTCGTAGATGTACGTGATATAGTCTGTTCATTTTGCTTTTATTTTAAAGTTTAGTTAAGTATTTATTACACGAAACATGAGTAAAGATGAATACGATAGACTTTGCAAGTTTTTTTCGAGCTAAAATATTTCATACAAATCAATATACACTCTTACCACAAATTAACAAAGTGTCAATTAAAGCAATGAATGTTGCACTCCGCAGCACACTATGCCAATCGGGCGCTGTACGGTGACCAGCAGATCAATAATTCCAAAAATTCATTGCTCATTCACCTCTATTACCACCGCATATAGGAAAACTTGCAGGTGACTGTACGATGTTAATCAAATTGAAATGTCAGTGGAGATTGCGGTGACTAACCTAAATACAAAGAGTGATAGCCGGAAGCGACGCCATTGTGAGCGAAGCATTGACACCTCGGCGGACATCATCCGGTCAACTCCTGACTATGTAACTCTATGTCACGTGTCGAAGCTTAGGTGGCTGTTGGATACAATTCTGCAGAGGACCAAAAATATGATCCGGTGCTGCTATTGGCTAAATTTGATAAGAAAGACAGAAACAGAAATGACTGATACTATTTCCAACGCCGCCGGATCAATCCTTCATATCAGTCCTTGTCATGTCGTAATTGTTTATGGGTATTGTTGTATCAGACCACCATTTTCTTGTTAACATTTTGTTAACATGGGCTTTTATTCAGGGAAACGTAATTAATATAAACAGGACATTGATAAAGTTCATATTACAGTGCGCAATATCATTGGAACTAATAGTTATGACTGATTAGAGAACACAGTTTAAGCGAATTACAATAATAAGATTTCAACTAATCAAATATTCAATCAAGAATAAGTACGTAATGAACTTGTCATTAAACTTATGTTGATACCGTCAACTCAAAATGTAACAAGCCACAACCGAAAACCATGTAGAGTAATTTTTAAAACAATTGTTAAAAGAATAACATTTTCTTCCAAAGTCCGCTTATCTAACTAATTATCCCAAAAGTGATAAAAGTACATAGTTAGGAGGAGGCTTGGGAGGTTTGAGTAAAGCTAAATTTTAGCGTCTCGACGAGAGCAAACAGTTCGAGGAAACGCAAAAACACGACAGTTATATCAATGATTCACGCGTGGTTACTACCTGCTGGGACCGTTAACAGCGCAATGATGATCGTGACAAGTGCGGATGATTTGACGATGATACTGACTGCTTTGTGTCATTAAAATTTAGATCGGATCAATGAAGTTTTTGGTCAAGATTTGTTTGTAGATTTCCTTGGTGTAATTTTAAATATTGTGTTTGCGTGTGCGATTGTCGATATAAAAATGTAAGGGTATATAGAGATAAAACCTGCGACAGTTTAGGATCACGCAAGTCACACAAATGATCTCAGGTAGACGTCGCTGTGGAGCCGAGAACAGGATTCTGTCCAAGTGCGGGCCGAAACCTTTTTTTTTTTGGTCGAGCGAGTGGCCGTTATGGAGCAAATAAATAAAGTAACATTTCCAAAGAATTGGCAACATAATTGTATATCTAAATAGGGTGCGAAATTGACAAGTGCAAAATCATCTTTGATCAATATAACGAGCAAAAAATAATAGTAGTAATAGATATAGAACGACAAGTTTATGAAGATATTTAAGACAGCAATGCAAATTAATTTTTTTAAGCAGGAAATTATGGAAGTAAAAACATGCATTTTGAAAAAGTAAGTAACAAATAATGGGGACTCACCAGCGCATTCCTTGTCTTTCTTAGAAAGGAGAGGAATGGGTCCGTCATCCAGAGAGAATCCTGGGCAGAGCGGGTCAGTTTTGTTGGATATCAACTCCTGCGCCTCCTGCAAGCCCAGTTGCTGCTCGTGCAGCCGCTTCTTGATCAGGAAGATCTTCGGCATCTTCGGGCGTTATAGTACACTGCACTCGATCCTTCTGTTCGTGTTTGTCACTGTCTTTTAAAATTCACAGGCTAGCATCATATCACACTTCACGGTAAGTTTCCTCGCGTTGTTGATGTTTATTCGGTGCGGAGTAGCTAGCGGCACATGCGGTACCGTTGGCCGCTGCGAAAGGACTGAGTGTAGTGTGCGGTGCCTGCGACACCGTTGTCTGAACAGGTCCGCCCCCGCCCCCGCCCGCGCGGCGCCCGCGCCGCTGCCCGTCGCCGTGCGCCCGGGCACCTCCGCGACTTGCTGCACAACCACCGCTCCACAATACAGACTCGCATTCCTGTATTTCCAGTAAAAGTGCCGATTCCTTTATGAATTCTCATGAATATTCTTTCAACACCTTCCTTTGTTTTATTTACAAGAATTAGAAGCCCTTTTTCGTAAGAGCTGATAACGTTTGTTACCTACCTACGTATTACTTAAATGGTTTATTACTATCACATAATCCAACATGGATAATAAACAACATGGAAAATAAAAGTAATTTGCTTTTATATCAACCTTTCTTTTAATTTGTATGCGAAATTTCATATAAAATGCTATATCGTCTATTACAAAATTAATTGCTTTAGTTAAATATTTTATAATTTTTGTTGCAGTTTGAGCTTACTCTTAGAGTTACCTTGATGTAAGCATAATTTTGGCTTTAAGCCTTTCTCGGAATCAATTAGCAACAAAGTGTGCCAGACGAATCATCAAATGAATCACATGTGATTTTTACAACAACAAATGGAATTATCTACATCATGATTTCAGAAATTAAAGTAGTTAAGTTATAAAACTTCTTGGATGCAATTTAGTCAACTTTCAGTTTTATATTTTATTATCGTTCTCCGATATTATTCTGCAATGGCTTATCTTGCATATTCATGAGTCATTTATTAAACAATTCACAGGCGGACCTCACAGCATTTGTCGGCAGCCTTTCAAATAACGAGAATATGATAAAGCAATCCTGCTGACGGGAACCGGTGAAGGGAGAAATAGGGATTTACAGGACGTTTGTTCAAACAACTGTAGTCTGCAATAAACTTTACGGCACCTTTTGTTTTGCGAAGTTTCCATGTTCAAATTATTGGTCTTTTGTCTATGGTTGGTCGACGACTCGGCGGCGTCTTTGGTGTTCTATCACATGTTCGTATTGATGCCATCTTTTCTTAAGTCTACTTCCTTAGGGTTTATTGCACGAGTTTTATTGGGTGTGCCAGAAAAGAAGTCCTGATCAGTGAGAAATTTTGGATAGTCTGTTCAAGTATTTCGGAAATGAAATTTCATATAAGTATGTATGCATGCAGTTTTTTTTATATGGAAATTTGATTGATTTTGTGAACATAGTTTCATGCTAGATTTATCAAATCTTTGCATTCTAAAAAAACCTTTTGATTAGCTATTCTTACCCAAAACAATTTCATAACTTATCGATTTTTGTATAATCTAGACCAGTCATTTGAAATGTCGGCCATGTATTGAATTCGATACATTATGAATTTTATTGAGGTAACTAAAGTTTGTTGACATTTTGTTTTACTCAGATCTGTGGTCACATGTCATAAAGTCATTTTCTATAGTAGTAGTAGTAGTACTATAGGAAATGACTTCTACGTATCACTTCACTCAATTTGTTAAACCAATTTTACTTTTTTTTAAATTATATTAACGTAAAATATTATAAAAAATATTTCAGATAAGATATTTTTATTGCTCTTTTACATAAACTATTCCAATACAGATGGAATTTGTCTCAAGATACAGAATAAAGAACAAATAATTCCAAAATCGAAGACAATAGCTAGTTATGCGTCCTGGAATCAACTACGAGATTGTTAAGTCCAGAAGGTTTGGTCTTCAGTTCAGTAATTTTTCTTTTACAGTCTCAACATGACGGCCAGTAATCCAGACCACGAGTGCCGTCAATCGCAACGTGTACTTTAACGATATTATTTTCAAAACCATTCTATAGACCACTTGAGGAAGTACAGCAACAATGTACAAAACTCTTTGAAAAATCCGAATGGAGATTTCTGCTTACACTTCCAAATAATGAGCTTCCTACTTGGAGTGTTATACCTTCTTCCTGTACTTTTGATATTAATAATAAACATATAAATAACACCGTATTTATTTAAACTCGGTTTAAGTATTGAATTTGGGCGACGAGAAATAAATGAACTGTGAATTTCGTATATTTGTTTGGATATATTAAATCCTTCTTTTGAATACCGTAAAAAGGAGATTACGACGTCCGATACACACAGACGGTTAAACAGAGTCCCGAGAAAACGGTCTTAAGATTTTTTGTGGCCGTACGCAGGACGGTAAACACGTTAAAAGGAGACGTCTATGCCGTAAGTGTTCTCTACCGGGAATCAGCTCCCATTTGAATAGCAGTTTTTTGTCATTCGGACTTAATCCTAGATTAGGTTTCTGCAAAACAAGAAAGTTTGGTAAGACAATGGTGAGATATGTACCTACCTACTTCTTTTGCAAGTTTTATATTCGGCTAAACTCCAAAAAATAAAAAGGTAAGCAGATTTGCATTGTTGTAATGTTTGAAATCATGTTTAACCAATTCACCAGGTAAACTTGTTACAAGATTAAAGTTTCTCAGAAAATAAAAACAAAACGGACGGATTTTTATCGACGACGCATTTTCATGGACGAATAAAGCATCATTTTAGTGATCATAAATCATTTTTATTTAAAAATTAAGCCAACGAGTTCAAAAAGTGCCAAGTTGTTTGACACAAACAAACTAAAACCCTAACTTGCTACCGAAATTTTTATGTTTCTTTCTTTTTTAGCTCAGATAAAAAATGGACGGTAACAATTTCAATTAGCAGCATGCATTTTTTGTTCAGAATCAGATGTGATTCATAACTGTATGCAATTATGTCAGAAACTTTGTGGTTAAAGTACTTTATTTTCTCTAAGAAATTATAAATTTCACTTAAAGAGAAATACACTTAAAAATAAATTACATTTATTAGTGTTAGTATGAGCATTCTAGAAGATTAATACATGAGTTTTTTTTTTTTTTTTTTAAACTTGTCGGTAGTTGCATTTCGGCGTAGCCGCTACAAACTTGGCAAAAGATATGAAACATAAGGGTGCTGGTACACTGGTAATGTATCAGTACAGTAACAAAAAAAAATAAATAAATAAAATTAGTATCAGATTAGTATTAGCACTAGCCTGTACTTGAATGTGTTGCATTGTATATTATTAGCTTAGTAAGATTATAATTATATATATCCAATTTAAAGAATTTTTTTAAGTAAAGAATTTCATGGGTTTCAGATTTCATAAAACATAATAATAGATTAACAATATTCATGATAGGGTTAGTGGTTTTAATTTTCTATTATAGTTGATAATGTACATTAAATTAATTATTATTCCTAATTTATAGTTAAGTATAAATATCAAACTATAATTGTTAATATAGTTATTATTATTTACAATTTTATTATTTATAGTTATGTATTATTTATATTATTATTTACAATTTTATTATTTATATGTATTATTTGTTTATCAATAAAACAGTACATCTTTACATCCTAAATAAATAATGCTTGCGCATCGGTGTGCGTGCGCCCTATGGAATGACGTTTTTTTTTAACTTGTACAGGGTCGGATCCAGTTCACTGCAATTGGGCTTGATTAAAAATAAATTGTTTCAACTTAGTTTTAAATTTGTTATAACATGATGTTCTGATTTCAAGCGGTAATTTATTATACATGTGAACTCCCTCGTTTTTAATATTCTTTTTTCCGTAGTTTGTTCGCGCGCTTGGAACAAAAATATTATTATGGCTTCTAAGGTGTCGAAATCCTAACTCCTTCTTAGTTTCAAAATTTAATTCGGAATGTAGTTTTTTACAAATAATTTTTTTAATTAGAATACATGTACTATAGTTATATATTTGTTTAATTCCCATGAGTTTTGTTTTTTTGTAAACTTCTTTGGTCGGGGTGTGGTAGTCGAGGTTGAAAAGAATTTTTACTATTTTGTTTTGACACCTTTGTAATACTTTTAATGACGTCTCTGCTGCAGTGCCCCAGACTTCAATTAAATAATCTAAATGAGGCTTAACAAGCGTAAAGTAAATATTGTATCTTATTTTACGCGGAATACACTTTGTCATGCCATAAAGAGAGCCAATTAATGCAGAAAGTTTAGATTTTAATTTATTTATATGAGGTTTCCATGTCAGTCCGCTGTCAAGTATAAGTCCGAGATATTTTTCTTCACTGGATTCTTTCAATTTTATATTATTTATAGTTAATGTGGGATAACCGTTTATTTTTTTATTTTTAGGTTTAAAAATTATGTAGCCTGTTTTATTTATATTTATCGTTAATAAGTTAAATTGAAACCAGTTGTGTAGTTTGTTTAAATCTTCTTGAGCTGATTCGATAATTTCGTCTAATGAATGTCCAAAATAGAATATACATGTGTCATCGGCATACAAACTGATGCTTCCATTTAATGATAGTGTGCTGATGTTATTAATATAAATTAAGAATAAGAGCGGCCCGAGGATTGAACTTTGCGGTACACCACATTGCACTGGTAATGTTGAGCTCTGATGTTTGCCAAGTTTAACCAATTGTACTCGGTTTTGAAGGTATGATTCAAAAATTTTTAAGGCTGTGCTGGTGATTCCAATTTGTTGAAGCTTTTTTAGTAGTAATGGATGGGTCACTGTATCGAAGGCCTTTTTTAGATCTATAAATATACCAAGTCCAATGTTTTTATTGTCTATGTTTGTTTTGATTTTAGTTACTAAATCTATTGTTGCGGATAATGTATTTGATTTTTGACGAAAGCCGTACTGCCTAGAGTATAGAAAATTTATTTGCGTTAAGAATGCATCTAGACGATTATATATGACTTTTTCGAAAACTTTTGAGATTACTGGCAGAACTGACACAGGGCGATAGTTATTGGGATCTGATTTTTTTCCTGATTTATAGATAGGTGTGACTTTAGCAATTTTCAGCTCATTAGGAAATATACCATTTTGTAAACAAGTGTTTATGCATTCAGTTAGTTTGGGGACTAGATAGGATTTAATGCTTTTAATTGTTTTCGTACTAATTCCGTCAATTCCTGAGCTACAATTGTTATCTAAGTTACATATTATTTTTGAAATCTCTTCTTCAGTGCACAGAGGGAGTTCCGCTAGTTTTTGTTGGTCTTTTTTCGGTAGGTTTGGAAGAGTATAGGTTAAATTATTATGATATTTTTGAGGGATTTGATTTGCTAGGTTCATTCCGACGGTGGCGAAGAACTTGTTGAATTCTTCACATATTTCGTCTCCTTCAGTGATTTTCTTTCCATTAACTTCAAGAGTTGGCGGGGCGCCTATGGATTTATTTTTATTTTTGGATAGCTTGTCGATCAAGTTCCACATTCCTTTCGGGTTACTTTTGCATTTTTCAAACAGTCCATAATAATAAATTTTCTTCGTTTTGGCGATTAGTAGAGTAGTTTTCCTGCTTTTATCTGTATAGGCTTTTTGTAAGTTCTTATTCTTCGGTTCACTTTTCAGCTGTCGCCATATTTCGTTCCTGTTGTTTATACTGTCTATTATAGTTTTATTTATCCAGTCTTGATTAGGTGGGTTTTGTATTTTAGAATAAAATTAAAATATTAATATATTGCATAACTTTAATTTAGCTATAGATATTTGTAGCTTTTGATAAGGCTTTTATTCCTGAATTATAAAATCTTTGGTTCATATTTATCGCACAGGTTAATATATAAAATTACTTGATGATGATGAGTCGTTTTATACAATATAGTTTAATAGTCCTTGCCACAACATTGAAATGGTATTTATCTTTAATTAGGTTTCATTAAGTATCCGTAAGCTGCTATCGGTTGAGCGAAGTACTAACTTAGCTTAAAATAATCTTACGATACAAATACTAACATTTACATACCAATAATAAAGGAATAAATTAATATAAATTTCAAATTATCATTAGTATAGTCAATATTCAGTTTAATATCATGATACAGAGTTATTATAAGGAAAAAAATATATTTTCAAATGCTACTATAAAATCAATACTTGTGTAGTGGTACTATCTTACCATCTACTAGTGTAGTTGTACCTGTTATCTTACAGGTTAGAAAAATCAGTAGTTGTAAGTATAAATAAATACTCAGGTAAGTGTACGTAGAAGTCGTAAGATTCATTTATAGTCGCTTTAAGATTTTCGAATTTGCTGTCGCACATCGTAATTGTTTAGATTTAAATTGCCCATATTTTAAAGAAAATATGTTAATGTGTGTGATCTAAGTAATAAGATGAAACTTTAATGAATAGACGAGATGATGTAAACTGTATAACTTAACCTTAACTAAACCATGTTTTACAGTTACAAAGTTGTTAAAAATTTATGAAGTCAAATGTAAACTAATTTATCCGCCTCATATTTTATTGATGACGTCTTTTTCATTTCTAATAGTTTTGACCGCCAGCTTGCAATTGACACATTTTTATACATCAAATCCTCATAATAGAAATTCCTTTCTTGTTAATGTTAGTATTTGATACATTCGGCAAGTATGAAATTTCTTGAGATAAGCTGAAAATTTTCAACAATTTAATTTAGAATTTAAAAAAGATTAATCACGTGTCACTTATTACGTCTGAGTATCTCACACGAAGTATTTTACATAATAAATAATTATTAGAAGTCAAAATAAAACAAAACCAGTGAAGATGACTGCGGCATAAGCGACCGCATCTCACGTCGCGGTATCATCTTGGGTTGCGCAACTCTTGCGCATGCTCGCGCACCGCTGCGCTTGCGCCGGTTTTGTGCGGCGACTTCAAGTTCTCGGCAACGTTAACCTCGTTTAAGTTTAACTGCAGCCGACATTAATGCCAATGTTTTCTGTCGATGTTATGGAAAGCGCCTTGCTTTTGTAATGACTATTTAGCTAACCTAGGCTTAGATGATGTCATGATTCAACATGAAGTACTTTTAGGGTAAATCCCAAAATATATTTTTTATGAAATAAAGCAGAAATTGTGTATTTTGTAGCACCACTTCTTCTTCATCTGTACTTTAAAAGTGGTTAGGATGCGTAAAAAGTATAGAGAGAGAGAGAGATAAAATAAACTTTAATATAGATGTTCTTCATCATTTTGATTCATCGTATTTTTATTCATCTTTTCTATTTATTTAATATTTTTTGAATTTTCATCGTTCGTTTGTCCTATCATGTTAAGGTCATGTATACTAAGATTGTATGTCTAGAAATATTAAGCAACTCACCTATATATATATATATATATACATATATTTGATAATGTATGCAGAATTAAGATTTTTCATAATTTATGGCTCAGAAAGTCTACAATTAAACTAATATAAAGCGGGTATTTTTTAGATAAAACGTAAAAAGTAGTCACATCTCATATCTGTCTTAACATCTACCTTATAGGTATCAATTTAAGATCTTTTATTTACGCATCTTTATTTGGTAAACGCCCACTTCGTGACCACAGTCTTTCAGTTCTTATTGACTTTACCTATGTCTGACATGACATTATCTTGAAGCCAGCTAATTATGCAGCTGTGGCAGCGACTGACGCATATGAAGATCAGATTGGCCGGTTAACATCCGACAATCTGACGTGCGATTGCATAAATTAATAAAACATGGATGAAGCATATTATTCGCATATTTAGAACGAGAGAATATATTTTAAATGAATTTTGTAATAGGAAAATTAGCAAACAATCAAAAAGGAAAAAGGGAAGACAAATATAGTATCTCCAATGGTAGACTATAAGTTGGATTACGTTCTCTCTTTAATTATTTACGGTTTAATTAAAGTGTGTTATTATATGGCGAATGCGTTATCTAAATTCATAATTTCTAGCTAGTTGGAGGCTCTTTGGACCACAGCATGAGCTACAGTAATAGATTGTGCTGTTTGACGAATAAAATATATAATTGAATTAACGTATTTTTTGCCAAACAGAAATCAAATTTCTTCAACATTTTTGTTTTTTTATAGGTACCTATTTATTTGACTAGCTGTTTTGGCTTCGCTTGTCTGAATTTCTCACCTACCCTATGTCCCTTACACCAGATTTTTTTATTATGTATACGTTAGAGCAATCACATCCCGCGATGTCTTATCACAGCATATAGTTGCCCAATATTTAAAAATATATTCCAATATATAATAGTTAGACATAGCTATGTACCTAAAGCATTTCTAAAATCGACTACACCTGAAATTACCAGCTATATATAGAGGGTAGCTATTTGAGAAGCTTCTAACGCGTCGTATGCCGTGATGCCGTAGATAAAGAGGCAACCAACGGTACCCCCATACCCCTTGATTACTGGAGAACACGCGCGGCGACGCAAGAATAAATTGCAATACGAGTATTAGTGATTAGAACCGGTTCAATGATTACGTCTCAAATGGACACACGTATTATTCAATTGGAATCACGGGCACTATTTTATTAGAAATAACGTTACACTTTTATCTCTTAACTGCGGTATAACTTATCCTTATCCTTACATATTATAAAACAAAGTCCTCTGTCGTGTCTGTCTATCTGTTCGCGATAAGCACAAAAACTACTGCAATGATTTTTATGCCGTTTTCTCTAATAGATAGTGTGACACCTGAGGAAGGTTTAGGTGTATAATTTATTGTGTTTTTACCCGAGCGAAGTCGGGACGGGCCGCTAGTTAGGGTATAAATATAACTTGATTATCTCTGAACATGGAATTTCACACAAATCTATTATTATTGTCATACTTATACATGGACCTTGCATGTTTAGAACAAAAAAAATGTAAATTGAGTACCTAATTAACAAATTGACGAATTAATGTGATGTTTAATAATCGCGATTTTTAAAATTGATCTAAAAATCTTTATAAATATTCATTTTTTTTAACCAGTGAAATAACCAATTCATAAAAGCGTTTTGTAAGTACTTATACTAAATCTTTTGTAATTACCAATGTATGCAATTAATATCGTCCTTTACATGATGGCTGACGTCAAAGGCGCTAATCTACAAAATTATTACGATTTATGTAACAAGGCTAAGTTTACCGTAAAGAAACATTATTTACTGCATGGCATTGGTAGTTGCTTACCATATGCTTGTGTGTTTATAGGACAAATGGTAGGGAAATTAACAGTCATGTTTTTCATTGAAAGCGAAATGTAAGAAAATATTGGTTAACGATGTGTCCATTATTTGCCATTATTTGTCAGAATGAAATATTCAGTCATTTACTTTTCAGTTAATATGAGTTCATATATACAGTTCACAGAATATTCAGTATTGTAAGTATCCTATAACATCTCTGATCGTCGTCATACGTCAAAGATTTCGTTCTCTTTTACAATGTTCATTTGCAAGTTTCATGAATGAATATGAAAAACTTATTTTTGTTGGAAAACATTGTGCAAAACAACACATTGTTCCAGGAAAGTCTATCCCGTTTTCTGGATAAATATTACTAATAAGGAAACTTTATTACAATAAAACGTTGCTTTTTAACGTTTTACGTTGATTTTACTAGTTTTATATATATAATTATTGCTGTTATCAAGTACTCGAATTTTTTTGAGGTCAATTCATCTTATATGTTATTCAATTAGTGTAGTGCACAGTCCATATACTGCATTGAATCTAAAGTGAATTTGTATTGAGGTACTGAATATGTCATGAAAGACGTGATGCATGTCGACATAACAAGTCCAGGTGAAGTTTAGATTTGAAATATTGTGGAAGTTTCCACTTTAAGTCGATTAAGGAAAGGGAACACAGAACGTGTAACAAATCTAAAAATTTGTATACACTCGTCAGATTTCAAATTGTTTATGTATGCTGTATAGTTTCAACATTCTGGGTATAAATAATTCAGCTGGCCCTGTCTTTCGTTGCAACTTGATTTTTTAAATCTAACGTGTAAACGATAAAACAACTGAAAGATAAAACATTAAAACTATGAATAGCCACTCCAAAGCTCCATTAAGGGTACAATTGAAAGGTTGCAAGAAGGCTTTGTTACGTGAGGAAACGTCAGAAAATTCTCAAGCGTTGATATTCACGTATAATAGTAAGTACCAACTATACCGGTTGTCAAAAGGCAGTAGAGCGGGCGAGACAGGGGGCGGTGAGGACGGCGCGGGCGCGGAGGCCGAGTACAGCGACCGCAATAGCACTGGTTGCCGCGCCGCAGCCACCAATGCCAAGATCACGGTCCACGCGTGCGCAGCGAATGTCAGCCACGTCACGATCCAGCTTTGTGCTATCGCGATTGGATCGTTTGAATTTAGAACTTGGAATGTGATCACGATTCGACCAAATTCAATTGCTGCTATCAAAAAGCCTATAATAATAGACGTTCTCGTCGGAAAAAAGTTATCGATCTGGCATGTTAGAAATACTTATCTAAATGTGATGTCATGCTTGACTTGATATTTCTGAATACGAAATAAATTGATAAAGGCATGTAGTTGATTATAAGTTCTCAATAAATTGATTGCATAACTCCCTAGAGCTTAAAGCTCATTTAAGTACTGGTCACGCAGTCTTCCCGTTCCAAATCGAGCGCTATTATGCAACCGGCTCACAAATGTGAACGCTTTTTACCGGACCCATCCCCACGGTAAATAATGTCCCAAGACTCGCGAGCTTCATGCCATGTATAATAGCCCTTGCCCTATCTTTATATGGGCCGAGCCGTAGCCTCCCGCAATCTTCATTCAATTCACGCAAGGTAGCGGCCCTAAGGACCGGGTTTTTGTAACAGCAGCGCAACAGGTAGAAAGGAAAGGATTGCGATAGTGGAAAGAGACAGCACGACATCATCTTCAGGGCTGTCTCGCTCTGAGCTGGCGCAGGAATGCCGCACGATTTGTGCTCGCTTGCTATGGTTGTGTTGTGTATAGCGTGTGTATAGCCTGGCTGGCATAAGCCGCACACACTGCCCTAATGCGTACGGGTCATATAGCGGGATCCCAGAGTTTAGCCAGTGAAATTATATTGAAAGGGAGTCTGGTGATTTTTGACCATTTTCAGATTGATGGCTTTGAAATGGGGACAGTGATTATTATAATTATATATATTTATTTACAATTTTGCGTGTTGACTTAACTGGCAATTTTACAAAGTATTTTACTTTTTTGAACTGTCGGTGTTTTATTACAATGGGGTTTTGTGAAAAATTATTTTTTTCTTCTTCTCACTTTTATGGCTCGGCATAATATGTCAGTTTTCAATCGTATTCCATTTGGATTCACACTTCCTATCTGTTCTTACGATCTATGATGCAATCCAACTAACTTTATATTTTTTCTTTGGTCTTTTAATGTCAAAACAAAAACAGCTTTAGCCATTTTGTGAAATGAAAATTTAAATATGTCATTATACACCGCGGGTTGCCAATTTGCTGTCTGACGGTCCACCATACCAACTTTTGTTTACTTCGCGTTTTTCTTCATCTTGTTATAATTGAATATTATATCTACATATACATATTTATTTTTTACTCATTAACTACATAATAAACAACATATTATTACTTAACCATTTTTTAAACGAATTCCTAGTAAGTTTTCTTCGGAGCATACTAACGAACGCGCAGTTTAATGTGACATAAAGGAATTTTGATCGAGCAGCATTCTCCATTACTTATGCGATTCAGTCATTATGCCACATAATAAATTGGTCGAGTGTGCAGCAAGTTCTTGAGTAAACATGTAGCCTGTGGCTGGGCCGTGGTCACAAAAAGTACGCCGAGCGGGCCTTGGTGGCGTAGCTAGCCTACACAGCTTCTTGAGCAACGACGCAAAAAGACTTAAGGGCCCTGACAGATATGATTGGTTGGTTACTATATACACCAAATATCATTCAACCAACTAATCCAACCTCTTAAACATAACAAAGTTAAAGTATATTTTAAGCTGAAGTTTAATTTATCTCTCTCTCTCTCTTGATCGCGGAAACACACTTGATCTTTTATATGAATAAGAGGGTTATAAAATATAATAATAGGCCTTTTTTTTAGTCTAAATCAATTTAGACTAATAAAAAGGCGATGCTGGTGATGACCCGAGAGCCCCTGAGGTTTGTGGCCCTGGTGCGTAGGACCTTATTGTCCTCAGATAGCTACGCCCCTGCGAGCCGGTCCCACTGGTCCGTAAGATCGACGACCCCGGCTAGATGTTTGACTTATGGAAATAAATTTTCTTGTCCCATTCGACTGATGAGAAGTTTTAATTATACAACATTGTGGTGCGTACACGTCTTCTTATGGGATGTAAAGACATCTGTTGCAGTCCTAAGACTATCTATGGATGCACAAACAGTACACTTTTTTGACGTAGTTACGTTTTAGTTTTTTTTCCTATATGATGAATTTAGAAAGAATGAAAGCAGCTGAAGCGTTTATAAGACAATGACACAATTTTATGAGCAAAATGACAAATACAGAAAACGAATGAAACAGCAGTTAACCGCAATATTGGACATTGTTTCTTTAAAAGAATCAACATGTTGAGAGATACTGTATTTTTTTTTGCTATTTACCATTATATATTATTACTAGCCGCGCCCCGGGGCTCCGCTCCCGTGGGAATTTAGGAATAAAAATTAACCTATTTGTTATTCCAGGTTACATTCAACTCGTGTATCAAATTTTATAACAATCCGTCCAGTAGATTTTGCGTGAAAGAAACAAACAAACATAGGTAAGTACACATACATCCTTACAAACTTTCGCATTTATAATATTAGAAGGATTAGCACATAACGTATTGTCTTCGTATATTAGCGCGACAACTTCAAGTAGTGAATCGTAATGCATTTGGCGTCAATTGTATACGTGTCGTTGGTTTAAACGTCAACAGTTTTTTTTTGCTTTATTTAAGGAAATGTCTGGCTGCACTTATTTTATTACCATTCCTATTAATCAGCTCACAGCAAAATCGCTTTCATTGTTGCGTTTGTCTAAAACGACACCTTAGAATCCAATCACAAACTTTAAATATTTATAAGAATATGATAGAAATAGGTCAAGCTAACAAATATTTGATTAAAATCTTGCTAAGTGATCGTCTAGCTAGATAAAGTACTAGACTTCTGTAATAGTTTGTTTAAATCTAAATGACCATCGTCTGCCACAGCCTCAAAGCCGTTGCCGCTGTGTTAGAGAGCGGCGTGCATGTATTCTAGTTGCAATTTCGTGTCAAATCTATTTCTAGACCAGCTAGACCTCGTTGCATGACACCATTTATACTCACCATTCAACAAAACATCGTTTGTGTGCTCTTTTTCGAGCAACAATATTAGATAGTTACTACACGTTTTTTGGCTTTGCCCCTTGTGAATGCGCGTGAAACTTCGACCCCCTTCGACCTCTTCGAGATGAATTACAAGATTACTTTCTGAAAAATTTGACCTTAAAAATCGTTCAGCGGTTTCGCTTCTGTGTTGATACTTACTATACTATAATACATAGTTAACATACTATAATAAGGTACTAGTTAGACAGTTTCTTCAATTCATTGGGATCTATCGTGTTCATATCGTGATAATTCGTGTTCCTGGAAACTTATGCTTCTACTTCGAAGCGTTGATTCTCGAGCGAACGTCTATTTGAATATGACATAAATTATAGAATTTTATCAACAATTTTGGCAAATTACGAATATTAATATTTAATAGCTCATTACTTTATTAGCCATCGAAAGATGTTTACTGCAAAGCTGCAGTATAGTTTTTATAAAGTAACTGGTACACAGACAACGTATAAATATTAATTAATTATTTTTTTTGTAAATGCCAAGACTTCTTAAATACTCTAATTCTTTATTAAGAAATGATGTAGACTGTAAATAACTTATAATATGATTAGACTGATATAATAATATAAACCACGACTCGCTTCCGGTGAAGAAAAGCATCGTGAGGAAACCTGCACTCTGGTTGATTATCAACTTATGTGCAAAATGGAGAAGGCAACAACAAACCTCTTCATTAATGGTGCCAAGAAAGTCGTTATGTGTGTTTCATTCCACGTAATGACCACGAACCACGGCCATGAGAAATACGACTGTGAAGACATGATTTTAGGAGATTTTAATGGTCATCCTGGAACTTTGATCGTGACTAATACAACAGCAACAACTGTTTTTGACATTGAAGAGGTACGAGTATATCCGTATTTTGTACTGTAATAACTGAGACATCCACACATGAGACAGAAAAAGACCTAACCTATTACACGATGATGTTGCAATGCATCGTGGTTGCGGTCGCGCTCGACGGTGCAGCACGATCTAACGTTACGCTCTGCGCCGGCGCACTCCCCTCTCTATCCTCTCCCCTCCCCACGTCACCCCCTCTGCCTCCTATTTCTGGCCCTGACCGAGACACAGACCCCACGAAGGCGAATTGTTACGAAATTGCCCACGGAACGTGTTTCTTACTTACAGCGCCGCTCGGAAACATTGATTGGATTGGAGCTTCGTCTAGGATTACAAAGCAATCCATTTTTATCAACATTTCTTCTAGCGTCTTCAGTGTAATTACATGATCATCTATATAAAGATTACCTATGTCCCATCGCTTCCGTAGGGATTTCCACATAAAGAACTTGTAGTTTCAGAGAGCAGGTTTTTTATATCAATGACATAAGAGACTGGCGGAACCTGTAGCTAGTCGAAAATCTCTTCTCTTTACTCGCATTTTATACACCAATTTGATTGTGATAATGAAGAGATGCAATGGCAAATATTAATTTCATAATTATAAGATGCCAAAAGGTTGAGGTAGTATAAGATAGGCATACGCTCAGCATTGGGTACAAAAAAGCCGAGAAGAAAATGATAATATTATTATTTTAAATACTCAGTCGTCAATTAAAAAATACAGTGTAAGAAAAATAAAGAGTTACTTCAAGAGTATTATTATATTATATATCAATATTATTATTCACTGTTAAAATTGTGTTTCAAAAGTGTTGGATAAGGCTAACTAAACTTGAGATAGGTATATGAAATAGTTACTCTAGTCATCTGTCAGAGCACAATATGATACTTTATCGAAAATTGGTGAAATAGGCTCAAACTATTGTAAATACTTATTACAAATTTACTTCATGTATACAGGAAAAGCATGGAAATGAAAACAAGTAACCAGTCCGTACAAATTGAAACCCCGGTTTTATTACGGGAAGCTTGCTAGGCATTTTCACAGCATGACGGTAATTTAGATATTTCTACAAGGATATTTTAATTAATACTATGCTTGGTTCGAGATAATAGGTATACTTGCTTAAAAATAACAACTGTGTGTTTAGTGCAACATGCCATTCTTTCCTGTTAAGGTTTAATTTAAAATATCTTCATAAATAACTTCATGCATTTACTGATAATCAAAAGATTTGTCGTATTCTTCAATTATTTGTGCAAATACTATTGATGATCAAACATACCATGATGATAATCTGACCAAATATACGATTTCATTAACAGAAAAAAATATTAATCCGAAAATTAACAATGTTTTTGTCTAGTCTAAATCAAACTACTTAGTCAATCTCGTTGATATGTACTTAGATACAAGTGAAATAGCTCTCGAAAATGAAATGAAAACCACTAGCCAACAAGATTGCATAAATTGAAATGGTTTAAAAACCAGACATAACCACTTATTGGAGTGATTAACTGGAGTGGTTTTTATTTAACATATTTATTTCTACGGCATCCTGTATCCATTAATAATTAAGAATATTTGTGTAATTGCAATATTTGTTAAAAGGTAAAATTGACTTTTTAAAGGCTATTCGAGTTATTCGATTTACGTTATCTAATTCACCACCTGCAAAATATTTTATTTAGTTAATAAATCTCATTAAATTGCACCACACAGACTAAAAGTTAGCGCTTGTGTTTATGTGAATGTTGGTGGTGTACTAATTGAATGTTACCGAAAGTAGCTACACTGTGGCTCAGACATATGATGTGCAGTGTTAACTTAATTGTATATGCTTCAGCAGGTGTGTTGGTTGATGATATTGCTAATTATTTGGTCGAAATTTTTGGCAACCTGTGTCTGCGTTTGCGCAGATTGTTGTCTTAATGATTGGAGCTGAAACAACCACCTGCCTCTGTAAAGGCTTTTGTTAGAAACTTTTAATTAATCGCTTTATTTTTTAAAATTTGTAATTTACCTCATTAAAGTCTTCAGATTTTTTGATGATTTCATTTGTAATTGAAATAATTATAGAATCGATCTTTTTGTTCTTTCACATAAAGACGTGAACAAATTTAATTGATTTTAATAGTTTTTACTACTTTGTGCGAAGTACGTGTCAGTATAAAGCGAATACGTAACAACTTAACGACTATTTGATAATCCTTTATTATATAATTGAGTTGATTACTGGGCACACTGTCATTACAGACCACCAGAGAGACGATATTATTTATTTTCTTCTGTACCTTTGTGGGAAAACCTTTGTTGTTATAATGAGTTATTTTTTATCACTCTAAGTATTTAATTTAGTAGTAAATCTTATAAAATATTTCATTTGAATCAACATTTTGAATCTTTCCTTTATTTTATTTACTAATTAATTTAAATTGACTAAAATCAGTAAATAGATTGTAATGTAATTGCACCTACTGTTTACTGATTTTAGCCAAGTCTAAATACATATTGTCATATGTATTACACAAATATGTATTACATATTATAAAGCAAAAACCTATGCCGCGTCTGCCTCAAAAATTAATGCATTGAATTTCATGAGGTTTTCACCAAAAGATAGTGTAAGGAAGGTTTAAATGTATAATTTATTACGTTTTACCCCAGCGAAGCCGGGACAGGCCGTTAATCTTGGATATCTCACTGAAATTCGATACATTTCATTTAGTGCTGCGAGGAGGACTTAGAAGGAGATGAAGTTCATTCCATTATCAATCCAGGAAGACCTAAAGAAATTGTTGAGGTTTAAGCCAGGCGGAAAGTGAAGAAAATTGAGGAATACAATAGAATATGAAATAGAGTTGAAGTACTAATAACAAGGTTCCATACTGTAATAACCTTTGATTCCGAATTTTTATGCAAAATACAATGCGTAAGCGTTACTAACTTCAGCACACTTCTAGTAATTTCTAGTTATACAATAATGAGTCACAGTAAATGTGATGAAATTTTATACTCAATACATTTGTAGGAAACAGAAAAAATAAACATACATTCTTTTGCAGAAAAACTTAGCTATTGTAAATTTGTTGTTGATAAAGCACACATATCTCCATATGATAAACCTTAAAAATTTTCATAATTTAATCACACATATGGTTAAATCCAGCGAAGTTAGACTTCAGCTAGTGCATTTTATTTCTTCTTTGATTAATGATCCAAGTAAAGGACGGTTTATCAAAATATACCTACAACTACTCTACTAGACGGGTACATCGCACCGAGTTCAAGACAGTCACATACAAAGAGTGTAATGAATATTCACACTTCGGCCTCGTTACAAATAAATGTCGCAGTCGAATGTGCTGTATCCACTGACACGGTTACTGCTGTTGATGCTAACGCTAATCTTCACATGACAATATATAATGATAAAAATTGTGTATTAGTAAAAGTTGTTTTTCTAATTTTATTTAGATTTGACACGGTTTATGCAAGAGAACAAGTACTCTTTATCTGGATAGGAATCTAGACTAGTTTAGAGTTTATTTTACTTATTAAAACAACATTCAGAAATGAAAATCGAAACGAATATCAGCATTTATTAAAATACATGTATTCATGTAGGCTTTACTAATATGTGTCTACTTTCTGTCATTTTGTTATAATATTATATTGTATAATTTTGTACTTAAAATATATATTACTGTTGCGTTGATAAAACAGTGTGAGAAAAAAATACAATTAAAAAAGATTTATTTCTCAATATACATTAAATGGAGCATTGTTTTATATATCGTGGATCGTTATTTTGAAATTGACCCTAGTTCAATGATTGTTTATTTATATTTAGAACCTTGGCCCAGTGGAATCATTGAACTGAGGATATTAGTATTCTCAGGAATTTATGCGAAAAAATTTCGTGGATAATTTTAATAAATAAAATGAGCAAGGACTTTACGCAGGACGCGATGGGGATTAAAATCATAAATGTTATGACAGTGCTATTAATCGTTGAGGAGTTCCCTTACCGAGCGCTGGTCCTGTGTGTACCAACTGGGCATGCGTAATCATAATTGAGCGTGTGTACAAAATTTCAACTTAATCGGTTGAAGAATTTGTTTCAAAATTGAACTGCAAGATTGCATCAGAACAAACATGTTAACTTGATACAAATATACATATATTGCAAGTTAAATAAAAGCTTGTAAAGTACTCACTTCTGACCATTTATTAGCCAGATTTCGTAGCTGGCTTCAATCTGTATAATGTAACTGTCAGGTTGAGAACTAGACTGGACGGCGTCGTCATGACGAGAAATTAATGAAAATGCATAAATCATAATGTAGCATTTAGTGATTTATACTCGCATATTAATTTGCATGCATGCATGGTTTGTGGCTGGAATAAGTGAAGCGAAAACCGAAAAACGGGTAATAATTTACTCTACAAGGTTTTCATTATTCAAATAAAGTCATTCATAAAATCTTCTAGTTTGATTTTGCCAAAAGTCATAAAATCTATTAGTTTACATATATAAGAACATCTGTGTATTAGTTTGATTTTGTCAGAAAATCGGAAGTTCCATATTCAAACTAGATGATTTGAGGATTTTTAGAATATAATTTTCATAATCTATAAAATAAAGCATTTTAGGCACTCCAACCTGTTTCGTTTTTCATTAAAAAATTAAACATATATGCAATAAAAAAATAATGTAGAACCTATAATATTACAAAAATTCACTACTATCTCATCTGAGCGTTTTTCGGTTGCTCCGCCATAAAACGTCGGAGCCCAAGGTCCGCTTTAGCACTTTTTTCGCACGGTCTTTGGCATGCTTAGTAGTCAGTCATCCTTGACGGCATCAAGCCACCGAGGAGCCCACTTTTGTCAAGATGGAAGGAAGACGGACGGCGGAAGCGGCACAGCTGAATATTTGTTATCTACGGTAATTTGTTACAGTACACCTATAACTAATATTTGAGAAACACACCTTTGTATCTACGGAAAGTCTCCGGTTTTATTAGCGGCCCGTTAATTGATGATGCCGATAGTTTTAACAGATCTGTTTAACGTCTACACATGATACAACTACAGGTTGTATTCTAATTATGTATATTTGCATAACTAGAGTGTAATGTTCGCACTGAAAATACCTAGAAGCGGGCTTTGAATAACCTTGAGTGTGGAATACATTATAGAAACCATGATTTTTATAGTGTACAGTTGTTTTTGCTACATATGAAATCTATTGCTACATATGAATATTGTTCATTATTATGTCTTAAAAGTAAAAAATAATCATGTCTATCTGCATTCGGGGCTGTAACGCTGCGAAGCCCGGGTCAGCGTAAAAAATACTTACTCAATAGTAAGGTTTATTTTTTACGCCATAATGCCAATGCATTATTTACAATTTTGAAGATTAGGCTATGATTTTACAACTGGCCGTCTGACCGACGTCAACTCTCCTTTGGAATACTAGTCAGCTGCCAAGGCTATATGATGACATACTAGGGCGGAACCACATGATATTATATATATACGTCGAAAACTAATGACAACTTTGAGTAACTATATGGCTTAATAAAAATTACAGAACTTAAAAGTAAGAAATACCAGAACATATAAAAGTTATTGTAACTGCAAGATAAATGAAACAAAGGACGATATATAGGTACATATTAAAATTCACGTCACACAGCAAATGTAGGCAAAAGTTTAGTATCTAGACATTACTTCCTGTGAGGGCGCCCGCATCGCAAACGTTTTCACTGATATGTGGAATATGGAGTAACACACACCTCACTTTTAATGTTTTTCACTTTATAAGCAGTTTGTAATCATCTTACATTGTTGTCAAATTTATGAAGAAATTAAATCTTTATACGTTTTTCGTTTATTTTCGTCAATTTAACATAAAAGCGATCAAATATAGATCGTTACTAAGATAGCTAGTAGTAACGATTGTTGCAATTTTATGCATTCAGGTCGCTTACAGAAATGTTTTGGCTTGTTTATTTGTCTTTTTTTTCTGTTTACCTTTTGTCCATATTGAACAGAGTATAGATCTGACTTCAACAACTAAAAATTTTACATTAATAGAAAATAAGAACAAAATTAACAAAGGAATAACGAGAAATAATGATGTTTTGTTCAAGATGAGGTTTAGATCGAAAACGATTAGTCTTTCCGCCTCCGCCATTGAGCGCGGAGCCCTGGATCTGCATTCCTACTTTTTTGTAGTCACTTTGCACTGAAAAAATAACAGCATTTAAAATTTTTCACATAGTATGTAAGAGCTCTTACATACTAGTGAAAAATATTCTAGAGAATTAATTTCAATAGGGTAACAGTGGTTGTAGATAATATGACAAGAATTATTTGAAATAAATAATGTCCATTAGCTATGTAAACGTCAGGCTCGTATGATCATATTTCGTGTATATATTTCCTGTTATGTTAAAACATACACTTTGTGTTATGTTAATTTTAATTGGACATACTCGTAACTTGTCATTTGTATGTCAATGCTTTGCATGAGTAGGTATTCAGTTTTGCTGATACAAATAAATATCAATTAAAAGAGTTGAGAGTTTCATGTAAATACAAAATAACTGATGGGAAATTAAAATGTAGAAACTAAAACTTTATTTAAAATTTATTATTTGACTTCACAATTGATGATAACATAAAAATGTTGAAAACAAGTAGCCCAAAGGGATCACTTCACATAGGACCGATTTCACCACTTGTTGATCAAACAGATACGATTGAAAATTGGTTAGGGCTAACTGGCCAATCAGTCAGTCAGATTAGAATATAATATTTTATCAGATCGTAAAATAAGTAAATCTTGTTAGCTAAATAAGTAAATAGTAGAAGACGGAAATAATTTCCGAGATACAATGCCCAGTTCAATTAAAAACTTAATTTTATATAACTCACCATAACTTCGTATATGCGCGGGCGTCTAACTGTAAACTCAGCCAGAGGCTTTATAAAAAGTAAATCGGTAACAAGTGGAGCAAATCGCGCTCGCTAATTGTGCTGCATCAATTATTAACAATATTGTGCAATATTCCATTCTACTAGTCACGAATACATCAAATTTTAATCGGAAACTTAATTGGATCTTGCTTCCCTTCGCTACGGTTAGTCTGAAATAGAACAACTTGTTTGTAAAAAATAAGTTATTTCGAATATTTAAAATACGTAATTTAAAAACAGTTCAGGGAAATACCTGAAATTAACGATTTTATTTTTACTGAAACATAAATGATGTTATATAAATTATTTCTAAACCATCTAAAATATTATTTGTTCATTTCTGGATTGATTTAACTTAACGATATAGTATTATTTCGAGATTAGATCTGAAAAAAGGAAGACAATTTGTTCAATATAAAAGCTAAAATCAATTATAAACTGAAATAATAGCCATTGGGCTCCGTTTTATCCGAAAATCTATTTAGCATCAGAACTTAAAAAAAAAACAAAGCGAGCATTAATCTTCTCGCGTCACATTATTCGCTCTTGGCATTGTTAGGGTACCTTCTAAACTCGTTGAATCAACGCGAAAGAGGTCGCCGCGGCGAGGGAGGCAGGGCGATGACCGAACAGAGCCTCAGTAAATGTCTAGGGTACAGAAGTAGAAGGTTGACAGGAAAATCCAGGGAAATTGTTGTGGAAAATTTTACTAAATATAATTATAAAACTTATTTGTATTTTCAATACAACAGTATACTGTTTTGTAATGCTTCAAGAATGACGTAAATAAATAGTGGCCACAATTACCTCTTGTCTCATCACTCAAACACACATAATTTTCAACATTTTCAAGTCAGTCAATTAAGAAAATAAATGTGACTTGAAAAGTGATACCATATGGGTACATGTAAAGGTAAGTAAGTAAACATTTTTGTGAACTATTTTCAGATGTTCTAATTCTAGATATTCTCGGGCTGGACTATTTACTATACGAATATTTAGCCCATTCACGCACTGGCTAGTGGGTGTATTCGGCACGGCTTCCTTTTTTGTTGTTCCATCCAACAAAAACGTATTGCGTAATTGCATCTAACTACTGGAAAAAACTAATCAGTCTTTTTTGCTTCCCCTTACTTTGTTATTTGTAGCGCAAAATCTACTATTTAGATACAGTTTTCGATGATTTTTTGTAGTGTTTTAAGAAAAATATATTTCAAAATGTTTGGATTTTGCCAATATTGTTGAGATAAATTAATTCTTATCATTTAGTCTTTATTACTAACCGTTAATCATTGTTTAACTATTCTATTAGTATATGTATGTATGTATTATACAAATTACTTTATTTTTCAAAGAAATTGATTATGTCAAATATGATCTTGTCAGAAAACAGTAAAGTTTTCAGTAAAATTATAGGTATTGCATGAAAAAATTGGATAGTTTCAAAATTAATGAGCTTTTGTCGTCTCGTGGTAGCTGACGATAGTTCGTCTCTCTAGGTGTTTCCGCGGCGGGGCCAATGCCCTCCGAAGTTGTTTGTGGCAAAAAATGAGGACAGAAAGACCGGCTCACTTATTTTGGTCGGTTTATGAATCAGCGTGAGAAAAACAATATTATTAGGAAGGGGTTTTTTATCTTTTTATTTAATGTAATTGTTGTAGGAATGCGGAAATTTGTTTTGGCTTACCGCAGACTACCTGACTTCTATAACTGAGCTTTAAAAAGTTTGCGTCACACCATACATACTTGTACTGGTGATTATATTTCTTTGCTACATTTTCATAATTGTTTTGGTATCTTGCTACGAAAAAATATTTTCACTGTTTAATAACTACTTATCAAAATGAAATATTTTATCGTTAATAATTAATATCAAACTTATTAATTAATTATTAATTGTTTACTATTTTGTCCAATAATTTCATGATTGCTCATTATTTTTGTATTTTGTTAACAACTTTGGTGACCGGAACCTACTATATTATATTAGCTTTAGATGAATTTTGATCTTTATTCGTATTGATTTCCTTAGATGATTTCTGTATATAAACAACAATACACGTGCAACCTTCGCAGATTATGGAGAGTTCTAGAAAACCACACAGTATAATTCAACATATTTCCCGTTCTGCATTTAATTTGTGTATTTATACATTCAAAATAGTGTTAAATAAGGTTTCTGATAAGCATACGAAACAAAATTGTTTCAAGTTGAAACCTCAAATGCTTTTAAAAATATTTACCAACATATTACTGAAATTACATATCCCGTTGTCATATAACATATGTTTTAATGTAATCTATTCTCATTGTAAATATTGCTTTGGTCTTGAATAACGCCTGAACTGCAATTGCAAACGCTGGGAGTTTGTTTATGTACTTATTTGTCATAAAACTTACTACTTAATCGATCATTTATTATAAGATCTGACATATCAACGCCACGATGTGCACCCATTAATGAAATACTTACATTATATACAATTTTACTCTTCTAATAATTTCTCAAAACACACTCAAGAGGATGAGTGAAAAATCCGGGATGAAACGCAGCGTTTCCGTGCGAATTCCAGGCCGTGTATATTGCGAGATATTAGGCATGCCTGTATCGACCCATTTAGTACAACCTCGTCCTCTCGCGGCAACGACCTTACATTCTGATACAGACAGTGGGACCCCGCGAACAGGAGCGCGTCATGAAAACCTTGATTTTTTTTAAGTCACGGGCATTATGCCATTTTTGTTTTATTTTTTTTTTTTTGATCGAGAAAATCTGAGTAAGTTGGGGACTTTGAATTTTTGAAGTGCAAACTTCTTTAGCGGGTTGTTCACATTTTGTGATGGGTAAAAAAATGTGAAATTCGCGTCAGAACACGCGACCTGATTGAAAATTCGTAAGACGTCAAAAATGCACAACGTTAATATTCAGGTTTTCCCTTCTGCCGGCATTCCTGGAGTGCAACCTTTTTTCCTTCTTAATAACAAGCTATGCTCTTCCAAAAATTATAGTAATTTTTTATACAATGTCATAATTCGATTTAAGACATTATTCACCTAAATATAAACAATCGTACTTAAAAACATCGGTGGTTGAAACTATCCAAACATGTAAAGTCGTGATATTTCGCGACGAAGACTTGTAGAGTCAATTCGCTCTACATAAAGACATCAACGACACCTTGACTACCAACCCTAGTACTGGAGCCCTGTTACATTTTATTCATTAACTAGCGGCCCGACCCGGCTTCACTCGGGTAAAAGCGAAATATCTAAACTTTACTCAGGAATTACAGTATCTATTGGTGAAAACCACATGAAAATCCGTGGTTTTTGAGTTTATCGCGAAATCAGACAGACGTGACAGAGAACTTTGTTTTATAATATAAGGATAAAGATGAACGCGTGTAGTAAAAATGGGTTATTGAGGGATTTTAAGTGTATTCTCGTCCGTTATATCAGCAATCTAAAACATAGGTCAATTGTGAAGTTGGTCAGGGTTGATCAATAGTCAAATAAGATTCTTTTTTTAATTTTAAAAACAGTAATTTATATGAAACTTGTATAACAATGAGCCCAGAGTCACGTCAACATTATAGAGTCAATATTACTAACACCATTTTTTAATAACGTCATATAATAACAAAATTATTCAGTTGAAGGTTTTAATAATTAAATACTATTATTTATTTTATTTTCGTGACTTTGAGTCCAGTAATTGGTCCGGAGATTGATGTAAGGCGATCCCATAATCGGAAAGCGTATATAAACAAAGTGGTGATGATATGATAAGTGTAGAGTAAGCGAGAGCAAACTGTTAGGATCGTACTAAGTTTATTTATTTATTTTAAATAAATAAGTACCAATTTGGAATCTATATTCTTTGCCTCTTCGAAAAATAGTTATAAGCCAACGTATATTAATTTTAATGACTGGTATTTCCACAAATATATATTACATATATTTGCGTAAGACATTTCCATGCGTAACATAACCTTTCCTTCCATATTTTTAAGGACCCACTTTATTTCTCAAATTCATTTCGCGGTCATAAAATCTCGGTCATGCAAGGATGTAAACAACTACTCACACGGCTGCGAGTTTGATTATGTTAAAAATTATACATTTATACACACACATACGTACATATAAATTGGTTACATTTGGAATTTGAACTTTCTTTAGTCAGCCGTAACGATGTTATTTCTTTATCAAATACAAATTGTAGAGTCAGATCAAAAATATTTTTTGAATGAAACAATTGTAATTGTTCTTAAATAAGATTGAAAAGTGCTATTAAAAGGTTATGTAAATCTCTGGAGTTTTCTCCCTAGATTAGGTAGTATTATTAAGAATGTCCTTAATAACATGTGAAAATTAATGTTAAATTGAATTTTGCACTTTATAGAATGAATGAATTTACTGTAATTATTCAATGTAATAAATTGAAATGGGACACGTCCAAAGGCTGATAAAAATATTAGATATCTACATAACCAGCCTAAGAATTTTGTGAAGTTTACGTTTAATTTTATTATACACTAATTAGCCTTTTTCACGAAGAATTACATTATATTTACATATCAATCTACAATCAAGTTATTGCCCCTGAAAAATGGCGTGTTGATATACTAACGTTACTGTTTCACAGATTTTCCTTTCCATGTGTGTCTCGCATGCAGGCTAACGGTAAAGCTCACGTGTCTCCGCGAGGCAACGACCCTGAGCGGCCTCCGCGCAATATTCTACGCGCAATAAGGAAAATAACGCATCTAACATTTTTTCCAAAATCTTATTTATTTATTTAACTGTTGATGTAGCCAGAAATATAAAAAAAGAGATAGTAAATAGGAAATTAAGTACATACATGCTGCTTATTCTGTTTAATGTTTGTTTGTTAGTTTTTTAAAGTATAGGGAACACAACAAAAAGCAAAAAAGTACAGGAAATAATTTTATGATAACGGTAAACTTGTTCCATGAGAATATTCTCAACGAACAAATTTAACTCTTCCAGTAAGCCTGTGACCAAAAAAAAAAAATTGATAAAACAGAGGGTGGAGGTTCTGCAAACTGCAAACAGTAAAAATAAGAAATACATATTTTGTATCTTATATAAACTCATATGGCACAAGTAGGATTCGAACTTGAGACCTTTCGATCACATGTGGACGCATCTGGATTACCATTGCTTCGTTGCGAAATAAGTTATAGACATTGGATTTAGCA
The DNA here is from genome assembly GCF_027563975.2 of Plodia interpunctella. Classification (NCBI taxonomy): domain Eukaryota; kingdom Metazoa; phylum Arthropoda; class Insecta; order Lepidoptera; family Pyralidae; genus Plodia; species Plodia interpunctella. Next base: position 6,870,606 of record NC_071297.1, on the reverse strand, counting down.
AAAAGACGATTGTCATAAAGGTCAGTTGCGTACTTCTTCCGTAAGACGATGTCGGCAGTATTCTACGCGTAATACTCGACGCATACAAAATGATTTAGAGACCACTAGAATGATAAATAAAAATAAAATTAAATAAGCATAGAAAATATTAAGGAAATTAATTTGAAATAAACGTATCATTTTACTCGATTCTAGTCCAAGGACTAAACGTAAAAACCTAGAATTTTGATAGATGTAATTTTTTTGTTAATGAAAAACTCCTATTTGTAAGTTTTATATATACACTTTTATGTTGTAGACATAATTTAATAAATAAATAAAGAATAAACAAAAAGTGAAGGTCAAATAATTAGCAATACTACAATATCGGTTTGTTAACCTTTTTTTGACTTTATATCAAATGTTTTAAATGGGGCATGTGTGATGATGATCAGGTACTCGATTGGTTATTACTTGAGATGTCGACTGTCGAACAAAATCGACTCCAATTACGCGGCATGCAATCGCAGCCCTCTTCTCAAGAAAAAACCCAACAAATTAAAACAGATTTTAATAAAGAAGATAATAAAGATAAGTTATCCACTAAATCTATCTTCTAAATTAGGTGCAGATTTTTTTTTATTTTACAAATAAAGGATCTAAAATGAGAATTAAATTCTGAAGTTGCCAACTGCGAAAAATATATGTTATATACTATTATTTAAATAAATGGACAACACTGAACTGTCCACACTAAATACTAAGTTTGTGTCCCAAAACAAAAAATGAACCCAATACACCCAGAACCACGAGCTATCATCTGTGTATTTGTATATCTGTGATTACATAGACATATTTATCCACGCTAAGAATCGAACGTAAGACCTACATATACCCAGGAGGTGTATATATACCTATAATTCTCACCACACCAGCTGTATCTGTTGGTCTAAGTTAAGCACTAAACATAATAAAAGTGGTCTATCTCTTATGTGTAACGTTATGATTACTTGCAATTACTGTTACATACATCTCATTCAGTATATATATTATTACTCTAATATATTATGTGATGTTAATTTATGATTTATATTGAAACCCGCACGTTCTATTTGAATATTACGGGACAATAACGTTAAACTGTGGAGTTTACGTTCTCAGCTGTAATTGCAACAAGTTTACAGGTTCGTTTGCAATGTGGCAAGTACTAAAATCGTGTAAAAATGCCATAATTCTGTGCAAATAATGTTTCTTGTAAAAATATTCGCGAATATATTTCCCCAATTTATTCGAGTCGTTTTGCATTTCCTGTAACTTAATGTAGGGAAATGAGTGTTTTGTTGGAAAATGAATGCTTTTATTTCACGAAAATTTCTCTGATCAACACAAATGTATGGATCTAACTGTAACTATCAGGAATCAATCACGTTGCCTCTGTCGTGTTCTACTCACTTTAGCTCACCACATCAGCTCAAGCCTTGAGTAAAATAATATCGATAAATTATGTTCATCTTAAAGTATCAATTAGAATTCTAAATATATTCAGTAGATAATGTTCATAAAACAATAAAGTAGTAAGTGAGTCCATCATTCGGTCGTCGGGGGTAAGCAAATACCAGGATTAAGATTTTTTAAAAGATATTATTTTCAGAATTTGGTACATAAGACTGATGATTTTAAATTCATTTCAATATCAGTATTCAATATTCTTATAGAATGTAAACTCATGTCAAATTGTCTTGGTATTTACACCTGAGTGTGGAATCGAAGTAGGTATTATATTTGATATTACATTCGGAAATGGGGGCTCGTTATTTGAATTGATGATGGGTGATCATAATTTCTGAAGAGATCCACACAAATAAGTAAAATAGAAAGTACAATTCTATTAAAATTTATTGATTTATACACGTTTTAACATAAAGTCACGCGTATTGTGATGAAGTTGGTAATTTGAAAATTTTTGAACGAATTATTTTAACATGAACTATTACGGCTAGTTTACACAGATTTTACAACATTTTGTTCTATGCATTAAGCTATATTTACACCTAGATTATATAGTTTTGCGTTTGCGATTGTCTAGCTTTATGCACTCCTTATTTATCATTATTTCAAGAGTAATTTTCGGTCTCTATTTTTGTTTTCTATTTACAAATGGAATAGACAGAGAGAAAAGTAAGCGTGAAAAACGTAAAGTAACGACAATAAAAATGCAGTCTAGTCATATTAAATTAAACTAAAAATCAAGGTCGGACGTCTTATGGACTGTAGCAAATATGATAAATATCAGAGGATCGAACAATCGCCTCATTAAAGTGTAGGTGTATGCAGTAATGAGTGTTCTTAAAGCTGGCATTTACATCGAGATGGTACAATAATGTACGGCGACCCTTGAGATAAATGCCAAGTGCAATTCAACATGGCCTGACTTGATCCTGGCAAAAGCAATATTGTCTAGAAATAACTTTAAAATTTAAATTTTGAATATCGAATATTAGAGGCAGTTGGTAGATTTGAAATCACGTGCATCACGTGTTGTTTGTTCAAGGACTATGACGTTAGTTATTGACTGTCTGAAGAGAAATTTTGTTTGAATTGCCATTAATAAAATTTTAAAGCCATATAAGTAGAGATGTCGGACACTTCTTTAGAGATACAATTTTTTTAATGTTATAGTAAAAAGTACAACTTATTACTTAACTTTTGTTGCCTATTAAAATATTGTTATATATTATTAGGGGCCAAGGCTATTTATCCCTCAGTCGTTAATTCGTCGTTAATTCGTCGTTATTCTAAATTAATACAAAGCGATATAATAAGAAGAATCATTGATATTTAATTCTCAATACAAGGATAAATAGTAATGCTAATTTAGTATATAAAATAGTAATGGAGCAAATATTTCAGATTTCTTCATTTATATGTATCTTCAGGATGTCCTAAGCCTCGCTTTCCATCTACTTAAATTGACTTGATACTCGGTTACATTTTAAGATTGCCTGCCATAATTTCTTCTAGCCAGATGTCTTATCAAATTTCAATATTAGAATAATTGTATAGTAAACATATCTCTTTTGGTAGAAATCGAATCTTAAACATTTATTCCTGGCATAAAATAAGAAGTACAGTACAAACGCAAGTCTAGGAGAGCATACGAATTTGACTGAACGTGACATTTATTGGTAATCCAGGGCCTAACCATGAATAGCCATCTTAGTTTCTTGTCCTAGCAGAAAATGTACATTCAAGAAGTGTTGTTTTATTGTCGTTAAGGAGGACATGCGTACCAATATGTTTTAATGATTAAGGATATCGAAAACCGTGCGCAGTGGAGAAAAAATGTGGGAAAAAGGACATTTCGCTCTGACAATTAACGGGTAAGAAAACAACTAAGATACGAGACGGAAGAGAGACGGGAGAATTATCTCTGTTGCTTCTGTTATAAAAACCGGTTTGTTGGAGCCCGTGTCCAATTTCTAATATTATATATTTAACTTGCAACTAACTCATTTCCGAGACTAGGATGACGTATGAAACATCGTAAGATATTCTCGATTATGATGAAGATGACATAAGCGCATGCCTGTGGCGCATGCATAATAAGATACGCGTTACTGACGACATCGACGACCGACGGTAAGTAATTGCTATTTGCATTGCACTCGCATGTGCTTATCAAGTAAACGAGACGCTCATGAAAAAGATAAATAGTGCCTCTTGTAAATATAGCTCTTGGGAAGAAAAGTTAGAATTATTTCTATTATATGTATTTACTGCAATAACGGTTTTTGACTCTTAAGCCTATTTGAATACAAATAACGCAAGGAAGTATGACCGTAATAAAATGAAATTATCACTCACCTACATACTCGATTCGTTATCGACTACGTTCACAATGAAATAGCAGGCGATCAAATCTTCAAAACTTAGAAGTTTATTTTTGATGTGAAAACTTCTTTAGCGACGTTGTGCACTTTTTGTGAGGGATAAAAATGTTAAACTCGCGTCAGGACACGTGACCCTAATCGAAAATTCGTAAGATGTCAAAAATGCACACCGTTCATATTCAAGTTTTCACTTCTGCCGGCACTCCCGAGGTGCAACCCGGATTTTTACATGGTACACCATAAGACTTCAGATTTTCACAGAGGCGAATGAAACCTAGGAGGGATGATAGTGAAGGAGAGTTAAATATTTAAAACATTTATACAGTATCCAATAGTTATATCCATAATGAGGATTTCTAGGTTTTTCCTTACATAACAGCAACAACCAAAAAATATGACGCAAAAACAATATAAAACAAGCAGGCGACATAAAAATGTTTTAAACAGTTATCCGACCTTCAAACTGAGATAATACACTTTTTCAACACGTTTAGTCTAATCTTTTCACCGCTTGCATAATGCTGCCCTGTGTATCTCTATGCACATAATTCAATGATAAGGCTCACGTGGCTATTACTGCTCCGATTTGTATCAAATCAGCCGAATATAGATTGTGTACAATTTTTAGCAGTTACAAATTAGAGTTATCTTATATAGTCTTATAAATATGCCTATGATTTCTGTGTTCTTGTATGCTGTAAACTCTAAAAATGATCAGCTGTACATTTCAGCAGAATTTAGTGTTACGACATTAAAAAAAAGATTTTCCGTAAATAACTAAACTGCGGATATAACCTAATGTATAATCAGCGAAAAAGACCGAACCAAAGAAGTCGGGCATTTCTGTAATGGTCGTTCCAAAATGTTAGTAGTTTGTAGCTTTTTGAGAAAAACTATATAATTTAGAATTTGGAGATGTGCTTAAAACAAACAGAAACAAAATATAAAATACTGAATGTTATATTTTATTTCTGTTTGTTTTAAGTTCCATATCTGGCGATGAAAATGAAATTGAGGCCTTTGAAGGCCTAGTATAGATTACATCCAAAGAGTAAACTCTTTGGATGTAGAAGCTTTTTGACTTACAGATTGAATTATTATTGGATTTAGTTCAGTTGCGTAAATCGCAACACGCACAGAGTTTGCCATATCGAATATGGTAAAGATATTTTAACATGTTGATTTTATTTTACCTTTCACGATTGTTTAACAAAAATGTATATAAATATAAAACCCTCTCATCTGAATTTTCCCGGATGCGGTGTTATCCGAGAAGAGTCAGAACCCATGATCATTTTCCTACTTCTTCCTTTCTCCGCTTCCCTCGTTTTTCGACATCTTTCCGGTATTACATTAGTTTTAGTTACGCTGCTTTATTACCGTTCTCCGCTTTTCGTTGCGCTAAAATTCCACTTCGAATTACCCGCTTGTATTACAACATACTATGATTAGAAAGTTTTTCTAAATTATTCACCTCGTCCGGAATATTTCCAATTAAAAATATCCTTTACAATATATTCAAACAACATGTTTACCGTATCGACTGCATACCGCGCTGACCTTGAACTTCAAACGCTCCAAATACATTCCCGTTGTTCCAGCACTTTCCTATTGTTACATATTTCAGGCCATTTTTTATTGATCGTTTCAGTTTTATATAATCTCTTCTCGAGTATACATCAACGTTTTAATGTATATGGGTTACTTTATGGCTACCTAGCTCCTTAAACGTAATTGGTAACTTCTGCTTGTTACTCGTTCAATCATGTGTTTATAGGCGTTTGCGTACTTTATATTAGACATCCAATTAAAATAAGTTAGCTTCTAGTATATATTTATATATATTTTCAAACTATGAAATTTAACGGCTACCAACTCGACTGTAAAGAAAGGCTCAATGAAAAAGTGGTTTATTGAATTATTGCCGACGAAGTCCCACCTTCGCATCAGAGTACAGGTGCCAACGTATCTCATTCATCGAATCTCGTTCCCACGGTCGCGATTGTACCTTACATACATAAATGGTTCAGAAGGTTGGGGGTGAACACAGGTAGCTAAAGATATTATAGGAAATACGTTATGGCCGTTGAGTTAGACGGTTTGGACAAAAGGCTTTTGAGTAGATCTAGCCATGAACTGGTGTGATAATATTTCTCGGTATCTCTTTATTGTGATGTTGTTTTTATGAGGTACATTAAATAGGTATCCTATTTTCTTTCGGAAAACGTAATTTAAGTTTTGTAACTGCTCCGGATATTGAACACAGATAAAAAGTTGTAGTAGGTACTGTATTTTACTCATAACATAAGGAATCATAAGGAGACAGCAAATTGAATGTTAAATTATTTTATACCTTAATTATTTATTTACATTGCATTGTCTTTATTTTTAAGTTCAATAAAAATTGTAGGAGTAACTAGTTTGACTTTCCATCATAGTACAAAATAAGAATAATAAAATGTATAATAAAAATGACTAGGAAGTTGTAACGTGTAACAATGGCGGAGGAACCGGAAGGATCGAGCATAATATGGCGGCGCGATTGTGCGGCCTGCTTAGTGTGCGAGTGTGCGCCTGCGCCTGTCTATCTAGGCCTCCTCGATTATTGAGCGGTGGGTATTGTATGTCTGGATAAAAATAAAATAAGAGAACTGATTCATACAATTTACTTTTTGCTTCTCATTAAATACTCCTCATTTATTTTCATTGCACTATATATGTAAGTATTTGACTTAATTCCATGGGCGAGAGGGACGATTTTCCGCACTTAGGCCTTTTGTCTGAGCCGTTTTTATTTTAATTCTCACAAACAATAATAGTAATGATTGAACTTGTAATAAGCGTTGAAACTTGAAATAATAGGATACCTACCTGTAACAATTGATACGTCTTTACGTTTAATTATTGGACGTATCAATTGTTAATGATAAAACCCAAGAAAACGTATTTGCTCCGAACACAATATTGCAAATAATCTTAAGATTGAATACCACAAATATTTTAACCACACAGTGTCAATATTCATTACAATGATAAAAATAAATAATCTTTAACCACAGCAGATTTATCGAATCCGTATACATAAATTACTTAATTTAAATTTCATAACAAAAAAACGCAGACTTGTATTAAATCTATAATTTCATAGCAAAAATACAACCATGTTAACATATATCAGTTATGCAAATCCTTTTCAATAAATCCTGATACTAAAAAGGACTTAATAATAATTTTACTCAGCATCTCTTCCGAATCAATTACAGTCACCATTACTTATAAAATCCTCCAAAATTACAGGACAGCTCAGTGGTGGATTTTCCATAAGGCTAAAGTAACTGGCAGATTTTTGGGGGTGGCAAACTATTTACAAACTATTCACTTTCCGAACTAATTCATGTGTAATGAAGAACATTAACAACAACCTGCACGTGAATGTAATTTTAACTATTGAATAATGAAAAAACTGTCGTTTTGCAGTCATTAAAATAATTTATATATTTATTTTACTTATATTATTTTTTGTAGTTTGTTTAATATTTGAAAGTATTCCCACCATTTTGTGTTGAATTCCGTTCTTATGTTGCTAGATGGCACCACAATGAAAATAACTCACACAGACGGGGCGGCGAAAATTGAATAGCCTACTGACGGCAAATTTGAAAATCCGCCACGGGGCAGCTCTGTATATTAATTTAAGTTGAACATCATGGTTTATGTAAGCATAAATCTCCGCGTGGTTCCATATTGTTTGGCTTATCCGCCATAAATTTTCTTATGTCGTAAAGTTTAATTATTAAATTACAGGCATGATGCGGAAATCATGAGGCAGATCGTGGCTGAGATATATAAATGGGATTGAATCGAGGAACAATGGTGCGGGTTATCGAACTACAATAACATTTTGGTGAAGGTTCCTAGATTCGAGGTCGATTTTTTTCAGTGGCTGAGCTATGATTCTGTCTGTCTAACATTTGGAAATAGTAAATAACTTGTTTAGACGAAATAGCAATACGCGAAATGCCAACGACATCGTTTGACACATGAATTTGCATGATGCATTATTAAATAATACTTGCAAATGTGAAATGGGAAGCACAGTCCACTCAATAATGAAGTATTTTATTTAAAACTATATTTTATAAAGGGAATATTATTTTTCAAAATTAATTTCTACAAATTTCATTTTACATAAGGCTGTCTTAAAAATAAAACTCAATTGTCAATTCTTCAAATGAAATTTATAAATTTTTTTCTTGGTGATGTTTGAGAAATAATTGTATGTTACCTTAACCTGTAAAGCTTAAAATCTATGCGCTTTGAGCAAGAAAATATACCTTAATTGGAAGTTGACATTTTTATTTCTCCAATAAAAACATGGAATTAAAGTTTGTAGTCATATTTATCCCATGCGCACTGTCATTTCTATAAATTTCATATTATTCTGTTAATAAATCGGGTTTACATATAAAATTCACTTTAAATGCTTAAAAGCGACATATTATTAATTCAATTTGAGAGGTTTAATAGCAATATTGCAAAGTCATTGAATTTTATTTTTAGAATGCTTTAAAATATATTACAAAAAAAAGCACGTGAAACCTTAAGTTATGTTGCAGTAAAGTGTTGAATATTGAAAATAGTTGTCAGAATGTGACTCATAAACTATTTTAAATTCAAATCTTTGAAAATTTCAATGAAAAATGAAATTTCAATTCAATTTCAAAAAACTCTTCGAAGATTTTTTTTCAAATCACAGGAATAAGAAATTAGTGACTTCTTTGATTTTTCATTGAGATTTTCGAAGATTCGAGAGTAACATACTTTGTGCCACATGTCTCCGCATGTTCTCGGTTGCGTGCAGGGTTGGGAGTTAGCAAAGATTATTGCACGGCTTCGCTGTCTCACAAACCTGTTACTTGCTTAAAAAAGCGAAATTCACATTACTATTTTGCCTGGTGAGTTTTTAGAGCAGAAAAACCTCAGTAACTTATACAGGTTAGTTATCTAGTCCCGACTGTATATTTATGGTGTTATATATTTTATTGAGATTTAGTCTATAATATAAACATTTCAAGTTCATTGTTTTGAGCTCAGTAGTTTGCAAATTACACGTTATTCTAATAAAATTAGATTCAGGTCATTTAAGTACCGAAATCAATTTAATTTTATAACTCTGACGAAATACACCTCAACTTTAAACAAAGCTGCGGTTATGTTAGTTTTGACCACGTTCCGACATCGCCCGTGAAATCTTAAGTTTTATTATTATGGCCAGTAACATTGTGGGAAATATGAGAGAATAGTCATGTTGGAAGTTTATGATTTATATTGAAGATCTAAATGGTGTGATATTTTTGAAGTTTTACAAAATTGCTTACAAAAAGATTTTTTGTTTTTAAGCAATTCTGTAACAATAAATAATGAATCAATCTGATAATTGATTTTGCAAGGAATTGTAAAATCTTCAATTTATGTAGAAATTGATATATCAAAGCTATGCGCTTCAACTGCTCCTGTGTTGAACTTCAAACTATAAAAGATGGTGACTATATAAGATCTATCTAGTTGCGCCATCTAGTATGAGCAAAGCTAAACTATAAATTATTCTGTTACACACAAACAGAATGGCTATGATTGCGCCTATTCCTACGCTTACACGTTCACTTCTAAACACTCACACTGCTGTAAACATGTAGAAAAACAAGCATTACGCACCAACACAAGCGCAAAATGTTACAGCCTCTTACGTGAAGAACGTAAGCGACTGCGGAACTCAAGATGGCTGACATTGGCAATGGCGGGTCATTGAACCTGCGCGCGCAGCCTTCGAAGCTTAGATCTGGCATTAGAGAGGTTTGTTATTTTCCGACATGATTTTATTGGGTAACTAATAATATAAATATCGCGCGTTTTTATTATTTATCAAATGGCGTATGGATATTTTAATATTAGATGTGTAAATGATTTTCAACTTGTTCATGATTCGAAGGTACCGAATATTTATTTGTTGATCACAGTTTTTAAACATACTTAGAACAAGTGATTTAATTCACATCTTAACTTTTTTCATGATGTCATAATAATGTTAAGTATTCAATTTCGAAGAATGATTGTTTTATTATTTTTGAGAATAGGTAGATGAATTCTGATGACAAAACACGACATGTGAAAGGAAATTTTACAATACCTAGGTCACGTGTTGTGTTATTGAATGTTATGTTATTCAAGAAAAGTTTGCCAAACTAGTCTAGAAGATTCACGCGAAAGTCTAGTCATACCTAACATATTCTTATTTCGAATATTCATATTTCTAATTGAGTTTTGAGAATACGTATAGTAGTAAGAATAGTAAATTAGGTTAAATATTTAATCAGAACGGTTACACTGAGTTTAATCGAATGCTAAAGCTAGTAGGTTCTATAATGTTGTAATAGACCAATCGTCCAAGAAAGGACAAATCCGGATTCACGAGATTAGAACGCAGTAGCAAGAAAAGTAATTTTAAAAGAACGTTTGCGGTTGCAACTCCGCCTGGCGGGCGATAGCGGCAACCGCGGAATGTAGCTCAAGCTAACGGTGCGCGCGCGCCGCGAAAAAACTCAAGTTCACTATCACGCAAGATTGCGCGCTGCCATTACCGCGCGGTTACGTTGCCTTGTCGTCTACTGACGATATTATGTCGTCTCTATTTATTACATAACAATTTTTAAAGACTTTTTTTTATGATAAATTAAGAAATATATATTTTTAAAACATGATGATTTATTAAAATGATTGGTTGTGTTAACACTGAGCCTAATTTTATCATCATTTATCAATTCAGTCGAAGAGATTCCATACATTGTATTGGATCTCCTAACACAGGTAATTATTTACTTAAAAGGAGATCTCGGTCACAAATATGCTCATGTAAACCATGGTACAGAAATAAAGATTTTTGATTTTTTGATTGATTGGCATCTGCTGCTGTATGGAGCTGTTCCATACATATGAGTTGATGGACATAGGTCTCCCCCAAGGGTTTCCAAAAAGCCCGGTTGGCTTAATTTTTTTTTAACTTTATAAGTTAATTATAAAAAATAATAATAAATACATAAATATTCAACATATATATTGTTTCTAAAGGCTATCAAACTTTCACAAATCCATTATCCACTTACGAGTAGGCTTTTCAAATTTAATCGGAATCATAATTTATGATGATTTTATTTAACGTTGATTAAAACTATTTGATGTTGATTAAAAGGTAGGTTGAGAATGCAGATCTGATTTTAGTCAGCATTTGGTGGTTGACAAATAAGTAGACGGTTTGCTACTAGTACGGGTCACTGATCGAGTGCTCTTGCGACATATCTTATCATCAGCCATTTATCGTTACCACTGATGGACCACTAGAGGAAGGAATCCTTATAGAGGAAGGGTTATGACCAACCACGTATGCATATTGCAGATCTGTGGGTTCGAATCATGCCTCTTGGATAAAAAAAAGCACTTAATAGGAACAAATATGTTAATTACATAGTACTTCAAGTAATTAATTCAGTTCTCATTGACATTAGATTCGCTCTCGTAACTATGACTGTTAGTTATCGGAAACATCCGGTAGCTTATTACGAATGCGATTGGAAAATATGTCAGGGTTCCGTGAACAGAGAAGAAAACTCTTCAAATTAGGGTTAGCTTTTTAAACAGCAAATTTTATCAATATTCTATGTAATGAAGACTATATTTTGTGCGTTGAAAGGATTTAGTTATTAGAATTTAATTAACTGATACTTTGGTCACGTTTTGTCGTTATTATGCATCGTCACATTGTCACCTAATTTACGTACGTAAACTAGAAAATACTATAGATATATAGATATACTATAGAAAAAAATGACTACGATGCACAAAATATTTTTAGTAGAAGAAATTTACTAGTATTCTAAAAACTTTTAAAATAGAATTAAGTATTAAATATTACGTCATGGAAAATGCACCATTAGAAAATACCCTAAATTACAATACCTACAGAACCCAGCGAAACCTAGTTAAACATTAACAACAATTTATGGGCAATATCTGGATCTGGAAGCATCAGCTATTACGACGGTTATGATGTGAGAACCTCCATTGTTTTCAATTTAAATGGTGGGTAAAACATGCTGCTTACATTTAACTCGCTAATTGTGCAACTTTGCTTCTTTTCTTATTTTGTGCGTTCATCAGGGTCAGCTGAATGAGTTGATTGATGAACTTGTTTCTGAACAGAAGTTGCATTATGAGGGTTGCATAGACATAATATATTTCAGATATTTTAAACGAAATTTCTCTTTAGTTATAAGTATGTACAGAAGCAACATTATAACTGGTTGGGCGTGGTTAAAGCTGTGACATCGACGAAGAAGAAAAAATACAATGTAGAATGCAGAAATTAGAGTTACAAACACGTCAATAATGGTACCTGTACAAGGTAGTAGGACCGTGGGAGCCTGCCGCAGGTGGCTGTGCGTTTCCTATGCACTCCGCAGATGTGTTCGCTATACATTTATATTACGTTAGACAGAATTTACCTTTGATGTCTTTTCTGATATTCTTTAAAGTTTGTTGCATACATATTTTAAAAAAATATTACTGAAATATTACTATGCATGTGGACTTTGTCCCCTGTAATATCAATATTAATTTGCTAGTACAGATTTTTCAGTTATAAAAGTTTAGCAGTCCCAGAAGTAGAAAATATTTTTGACAAATGATAAATCCTGAGCCAAATTTTGATTTTATACCTTTTAATCTGTATCAAAAGTAATTCCACCTTGTCCGTAATTATTACGAGGTAAAAAAATATGACGACTTGATTGTTACATGCTTCTTAAAAATTTTAATAAAGAAATATAAAAAGTACCAAATGGCACCTGTAAGGTTTTTTCAATAAAGCTGGCCGATATAAGATTTGATAGCAAGGTGCAAAACTAAAAGAAACCGATCGCCTTATTAGCATCCCTCGCCCGCAGCAACCCTGCCCAAAACAAAGCAAGTCAATATCTGATAATGACTCGAAATTATGGCTTTTGTAACCCATTCCTGACCTACCATCAGCTGCTACGATCCATATGCTACAAATATAGGTCAATTAGAATAGCTTCCACGGTTTTGATTTTCAATCTTATTACGCTTTAGTTAAAGTTGAGTTTCGTGCTACTTATTTTCACTTTTCTAATGCTATTCACAAAAATGGACAGTTGTAATGAATCTTTTGAAACAAGAAAGAAATTAGTTAAGGTTCAAAAAGACACAGCTGCAAGGTGGCACGCTCGGTCATTTGTTGGACACAATCTGATGCATTCTTGCTATACATTGAGTTATTATATTGACATTATTTTGTATTAGATATTTACTGATCTGAATTATGTAATTTTTTATTCAATATTCAATACCTACATAAAAAGTGATTTAAAAACTCTTTTTTGAGATGTTATCTGTTTTCAGCAACAAAGTTAGAAAAATAAATTAAGACTATAAACATGAATAATTATTCAAGCGTATAATAATTATAAGCTTATCGCGCAATTTATATAAAATGTAGACGTATAACGGTTACATATATTTTCTTTGGGGAACGATAAAACTTAAATTGTTCATATTACTCTTTAAATAAATTTACGTTTCCCACGATCAATGTTCGCTTTCACTATTTTTTTATTAAAAAAGGTATTCTGATAGTTTTTGTCGCTCAAAAAATGGTGAGGATCTATGAAAAAAATCCCTTTCGATTTCCGCCAGGCGCCATCTGCCTTTATTCCTTGTCATGTGTTTGTTTAGATTAGTTTTTTTGGCATTTGTTGAGATTTCACCGGAAGTTTGTGGGTCTATCAATGAACGTGGTTTAACGTTTAATTTTATGCATTATAGTGGTCCAGGGGATGTTTATGATAATATAATGGTTTGTGAATGAATTGGTCAGGTGCTTTGGTAATTCCCATAGGGTGAACGATTATGCTGCTATGTGTCTTAGGTAAATGTTAAATTATAAATACAGATACATTTTTATTTCGTATACAATATGTTACATAATGTTTTTGTATACTTTTCTACGCTTGTTTATCATGGAATAAATAAACGCTACACATATCCCATATAATGTTTCATCTTTGGAAGTTTCCAATATATCCTATCGTATTGACAGTTTAGTGCTTTTTAAAAACTTTTGTTTAACTTGCAATGTATGTATGCATGTATGTATGTTATTTTTGTGGCTAATAGCGAATTACATTATTTGATATCGATATTTGATTCCACGCATTTGTGTTTGGTATCATCTCTATTCCATATCAAATGCCTTTTGTCCCCTTTTCTACAAATACAAGATATACTTAGAAATATTATAAATGTATATTTTAAACTTTAAAATATGTTTTTAATTTAAAGTATGTTTACAATGAGTCTTGCTTTAAAATTTAAAGCAAGACTCGTTGTAAACATACTTATTAATAATAAGATAATTAATAAAATCGGTTGTATCATTACTGATATCAGCAGGTGTGGATGCACATGCGGGTCCAGGCAGGGAGTGACACAGGAATATGATCGTTAAATTCTATAAACAAGCTATTTTAATTAATTTTTTTGTCAGGTTGTTTCATAATACTGAAGACCTGTATCCTACACTATATAATGCATGCATGTGCCAAAAAAGACTGGCACACACGTCGAGAATAATTTTTATTAAAGCTTTATTTAATCTTTATTTTCAAATCTATAATACATTTTACGAATAATAATTCTAAATATTGTCATCTTTGAGTGTAAATATAAAAGAATTGTTAAATAAAATATTTAAAATTATTTTAAAGTAATACAAAAATTATTGAAATTATTATATTTTTTATTACCGATTAACAGCTACCTTACCTTTAAGTTACACAAAAGATCAATAACTAACTTTACTTTTATTGAGCAGTTTAAAAGAAAGTTTTATTGCATTTGATAACAACTGAATTCCTTTGCGTAAACAGGTAATTTTTACAATCTTCGAACCCAAGAAATGCACTTCAAAGATGCCGCCGCCGCTCTGAACAAATTGTATGATAATTTCAAAATGGCCTGATAAGGGGATTTGAATAGGGCTGTAGCTCAGAAACCTTTTCCTCATAGATAACTTGAAAAAATTACCTATTGATGCGTCAAACAGAACATAATAAATGTGTGCATTTTGTAATAACGTAGTTAAAATTATAATATACATTAAATATATTTCAATAGTTTTTACGTTCTCGCCCAATGCATTGGTCATTCTTTTTATTCATAAAAATCTTTATATATCTTATTTCTGCATACATTTCAAGATCAAATTGCTACATGAACTATCGCTAGTTTTCAGCGAATTTTTTCAAACAAAATCTCGCAGATTTTTTTTATTATCCCGACAAGAAAAGTTGTAAAATGACAATTGAAACATGTTTCAATGTCGTGCGATTCCGAAATTCGCGATATCTCACACATATCACATTCGCCGGATGCAATGTAACCCTTGAGCACAAAAAGTACAATTTCACTGCATAAGGTGTTTCCAAAAAGTAGTACAAACGTCCGTTGTTTCCTGCACTATTGATCATTTTGATATGTGTACTGTGACCACGCTATCAATGATTTTGGGAATTTTCGTATTCATAATAATTTTGATATGGACTTTATAAGTATGTCAAAGACATGTCATATGTCTTTGACATACTTATTTCTTTCATTAAATTTTCATTCATTCGTTAGCGATATGAATCAATTGATCATGAATCAATATTTAACTAAAATACGAAGAAAAATCTAATCTGAGTGGACAAAAAAACTTAAAAGCTTTTTCTTTTCATTTTTGTCGTATCACAAATTCGATACTCTTTAAAATTTATCTAGGAAGCATTGTTTTTTAAATAAAAAAAACTTAATATTTCTTTGCATCAACTAAAACAATTAAATACTTGCGAATATAAAACTTATTTATTTCTTATATTATATATAGTGTGTTATTGCAGATAACCACAAAATCACATTCATCTCTTGACATTAACACTGTATTCGCAATTTTTAAATTACAAAGTCCAAAATCTGCTTATTCCCAGATTTGGCAGGCAGCATGGTGAGCCTACAGAGGTAGATTTAGAAAAAAGTTCTGTCGTGACTAGTTCCACATCTGCCGCGGTTCCCACGGCGAAAGGAAAGGCTTGATGCGAGCCAACACTGACGGTGCAGGCTTTTTCTGACTATTTCTTTGTTGCTTAGCCTTTGTATAATTTGATTAGGAAATAAATTACCTACAATTAAATAAAAAAGTAACATGTGAAACAAGTTAGATATATTCTTGTTAAAATTATAAGAAAAGACTAATATGAAATTATATAATTATTTAAAAAAAACAAGAAAGAGATGAAGAAAATGAGAAAGAAAGAGATGGGTTGACTGCATGTGGCAGGATATGGAAGAGTATTAGCTAGATGCAAGTATGATACAAAATAGAGTGTTATGGAATGAAAAAACATCTCTATGTCTTTGGGAAATGGTAAGGAAAATGTTTATAATTAATGTTAAAATTTTGGATGACGACCTCGATGGCGCAGTGGTAAAGTGCTCGCCTCTGAACCGAGAGGTCCCGGGTTCGATCACTGGTCGGGTCATAATTGAAAATGATCTTTTTCTGATTGGCCCGGGTCTTGGATGTTTATCTATATGTATATTTGTTATAAAATATACAACGATATTTCGTTGAGTTAGTATCCCATAACACAAGTCTCAACTTACTTTGGGGCTAGCTCAATCTGTGTGATTTGTTCTAATAATATTTATTTATTTATTTTATTTAATCATTTGAATTGAATAAATTATGTAAAATGTGAAAAGAGATGGCATATTTCTTCTATTAAAGCGATGACGTCACAAAGATGAATAAACGGCAAGCTCACCTACAAAAGACATCAACGCACTCAACATTTTTCATATATAATTTTTGCATAATTAATATTTTAAATGTCATTACATATTTGTATGCCTCATACTCCCTAATTTTCTGCGCTAATTCGAATTTACATTTAAAATTATCATTAAACCCGAAAGTAAGCGTGTGTTGCTGATTAACTGCTTTAACGAGTCCTAAACCAGTTTCCTAAAATTATTTGCATCTGCTTTTTGAAGCCGGATGGCACTGCAGAGCAAAATTGGCTTTATTACACATAACCACTACCTTGGCACTGGCTGTATTTTAGTTTTAAGGTCAGCACACATCATGGCTACAAACAACGTTACAATTATTGAGACAAACCACTCAGCAATGAGCTTCAAGGTGGTGAATTAGTGATATTTTCTTGAAATGAAACAAGTTCTTTATTTAAACTGAATATTTGAAATTGTAATAGTCCGGAAGGACACTATAAGGATTTTTTAAAATGAAATAATGACAATGTTAATTTTTCAGATAGGTTGAGCCGAAAATATATTGGTTAGGATTGAAACAGAGTATTTTGTAATATTAGCCTACTTCGAGTTATCCTATCATCAATATCAGGCATTTTTTTAGGTGTTGTGGTACTTCTTTTTTATAAGTGGATGCTATGAGCCCGGGGCCCAGCGCGGATTGGGTTTTAACAACTGCAAATACCTACAGCCGGAATTCTTTCGGCTTTTCGTGGTCTAGAAAATACATTTTTGGTCAACCATCCAGTAACCAACTATCCGTGTTATCTTTATCCTATATTTTATTACATGGTCTCCATGAGTTCAAATTGAGGTTGTTATTGTACGATGTGTTCTTCTATTGTCTTATTATAAAGTTTGGTGTGTTCTGACCTTTATCCTCGAGATGCTAAAATGATAGTAATCATAGCGACCAATGTTCCTATATCGTTACTTTCAGACGCGCCAAATTTTGAAATTATAGCGTTTCAAATTTTATTTAGTGGTTAGCGAAATAGTTGATAAAAGTCAGTTAAAATTCACCATACACAACGAAAGAATCTAACTTAAAATCTCTCTTCTGTGCGAACCCGGATAATTCTTGGTACTGGGTCCGCACATAAGTGTTTGCCTAATATTTTGTATAAATTATTAATTTTGCGTTCTCGAAATTATAAACTTTTCATTCCACTCAAACTTAGGTTGAAAACCAAATAAGGGAATATAGGGAGACTTGCCTGTATTTATTGATCTGTCCCGAAATCTTTTTCTATTTTTTATTTGTTTAAAAATAACTAATAACCACAATGTTTTTTTTTATTTGAGTAATCTCTGCACGCAGCTTGTGGCTACTTTATGAAAGTAAGAGAATTATCGGAACAGATTACATGTTCATAGTTTGACAGCTGCCGCCTCGGAAACCCTTTGACGATTTGTGCAAACCTCATGACTTGCATTGTGGCGACCGCAAGAACAGATTGCGCACAATTGCATACGTCCAACTTCAGTTAAGGCGAAGTGCTTACGCGCTTCTCTTATTGTAATATTTAATGGAGTCTACATAAATTTGAGTGTTAGGTAAAATGAATTCAAATTTTCGCATATCTCTATCAGATTGCGTAAATTTTGAGATTCCTTTGGTGTCCCTTTTTTCCTATATTAGATCAGTTATTTGCCAAATAACATTGTATATTTATAGTCTGCATATTTCGACTTAATTAGTAAAAGCGTTGTTGTTCACAAAATTTTATGTGATAACAAATAAGTAGTAACCAAAAATTATTATATATTATTATTTGTTTTGTATGATACATAAATATACAAATTACACAGATTGAGCTTGCGGCAAAGCAACTTTGCAGGTGTTAAACAAAAATAGAAATGGAACTAACAGTTGATCGGCAACATATCAATACGTCCCCTTAATAACGCCAGATGAAGTTTGAAATAAAGCTGCACTTCCTTCAATAGCCTACTATAATACTTTGTGACATTTTCAAATAAATATTTTTGCAACTGACACACATTGCGCATTTCCTAAAGAAATGGCCACTCAAGGTGCGCGAATTATGAATACACAATCCATCATAATTATGAATGCTCGAATAACTTATTTATCTATGGTTGAATAAACGAGCTTGCAAATGTTTCGAATGCGAATGCCTCTAAAAGCAATAAATGTACTTATAAATAATATTTAATTTAATCGTAAATTGGCTAATAAACCATCTTATGTAAATATTACATAAACATGCTTGTGAAAATATTACGTGAATAATTATCTATAATTTATTAAGGAATCAGAAGAAAAT
Organism: Plodia interpunctella; assembly: GCF_027563975.2. Classification (NCBI taxonomy): domain Eukaryota; kingdom Metazoa; phylum Arthropoda; class Insecta; order Lepidoptera; family Pyralidae; genus Plodia; species Plodia interpunctella. Next base: position 6,851,507 of record NC_071297.1, on the reverse strand, counting down.
AATTTACCTTAGATATTGCAGCGAATTGAATGATTTTTGTTCAAGAGTCAGACCTAAAATAAATAATTTATATAAATAAAGTCACACAGATTTAGTTAACCCCACAGTGAGTAAGCTTACATGTTATGTGAAATTAAACCATAAAAATAATATAATTTTCTGCATATTTCGTTGCATTTTATCCCGTAAAGCCTAATTGTATTTGTTCCTGTAAAACAAGCTATGATCAAATAAAACTTCCATTCAAAGAGGAATGTTGGTTTTAACTCATTGCATAATGGTATACAGCCATCATAAGACGTTTTAAATGATCAATCTCTTACGCGAAGTTGAAAGACCGATTAAAATGTTTGTGTAGCCTTAATTAAGAGGCAAATAGTGGACGCACGTTGTGTTGCGATATGTTTGGCTTGGTGCTACTGCTGTGGTCGGTAAGTCGCAAATAGTCGGTATGGCAGACGTAATTTTTTAAAAATTATCTTTACGACATAACACATCGTAGTACGTCATTATTTAGATTTTTAGTAAATATTTCATTTCGCAATTTACTGTTTAATCATAAAACGTGAAAATCATTGAATAGTACTTACTATACATCAAAATTAGAGTCGATTATTCAATGTATGTATTTCATCACATGAAGGGAATTATTTTCAGTTTCTTGGAAGATTAGTCTTAAATTTATCATATAATTAGAAAAAAGAGAAGATGGAGTAATTTCAAAAATAAAATGTTCTTATTAGTTAAAATCAACGCAACCGATCAAAAACTATAGCTGTTTTTTTTCTTCTAGTTGGTGGTAAGATTAAAACTGACAAATATTGCTGGTGGCTGCGAAAAAGACTGCGTTGATACCAATCACTCAGCGCCCAATATTAGACATTATATTCTCTAGCCACCTTAGTGTGTAACACACACGTGTATGACCATACATACATCATATATGTATGATATATAGCGGCATCATCATTGAGAGCGAGCTCGGCTGCCAGTTGTTACTTTTTGCGGGGAACCATTTCCGCAAGCTCCGTCCTTCGCTGACTGACAAGTGTTCTATGTAGCGATAGACTTGTGTGGACCTGTCTTTTACTTTGTTTGATTGTATTATGAAATGATTTTCAAAATAATTATTATATCAACAATACAATCACCAAAAAAATAATCACAGTTAATTTAGAGCATTTGTAGACGTTCGTCTTGTTATCGAGTTGGAATGGCTATTTATATATATATAGATACCAATTTATGACCATGATTAATCACTTTGCCTTTTTAGATACCAGGGTCCGTCTAAGGATTTTCAGTCTGTTCAAGCAAGTTCGCTATACAAAGGTACCTTTTATATAATGTTTCGCATAGAAAGAGTTCGGAATTTTTTTTCTCCCAATCTTTCATATCTGTGAAAGCGCAGTTTGATGATCGGTCGGAACGGTCGGTCGTGAGAAAAATATGAAAATCAATGGATTCTCTTCTACAATTCCTGTTTGTTTCTAGTCTTGTCCATAGCTACTCTACGTATAATAACGCGGGGTGAACGCCCTCTCTTGTCCTCTAGAGCTATAAGTCTTAGAAGGCTCCATCGACTAAGTCCTTACTTTGAGTAGACTTTACAGTGATGTTTTGAGAGACATGAAGTGATCAGAATGGTCAAATTACTGAGATGATGAAATGAGTCAAGTTGAAATTTGTCTTGACACAACAATATGTCTAGATCTGTTCGAGGAATTACTCAAGTGTCATGACCACAGGCATGACATACTTAGCATCAATAGATTAAATATGTTGGTTTGTAATATTTATTTAAACGAGTAAATAAATATTTGCTGATTAGGAAATAACAAAACATCCAACTAACAAGTTGGTTCGGGATTACGTTGAGATTAATAAAGAAAATCCGCTTCCTCTCAGCTAAAGGATGCTGCCTGCAGTGATAATGTCGGCGGCGTATCTAGTATGTTCACTCAAGCAATGGATACTTCCGTCCACCACATATTTGTAGAGGTATGTTTTATTTATATAATTCATAATTACTAAACTGCACAAAAAATTGAAAATTTTGTATGGGTAGGTATTAAAGAACTTTGTATTCGATATAAAATAAAAAAATAATTTTCACTAATGACTAATATGACTAGGAGCAAAATTCTCATAAAACTAGTATTCACTAAAACATTTTGTAGAATCCCTTATATTTTATACCCACTTGAATAAAGAAAAATATGCAATTGGCGCAAACTGAATATGAATCATGGGCCGTTGCAATTATGTTGAAAGTTTTCTAGAAAATCTGTTTAATAACATAAATTACATGATTTACTTAACAGCTAGTACCAGGTTTACGTATTTGTGTTACGTGGCGATGATGAAAGAGGAAACGCCGGTGCGACCAGTCAAGCCGGGAGCCCAGTGTTGGTGAGGCCCGCTCGCCACGTCTTGGCTGACCTACTGCCGGAGTATTGACCTTCGCCGCAAGAATGGCTTTTGAGGGGGTTTTACAATGAGCACACAAATACAACTCGATATAAAATTGAGGACATTCATATTTGTCTGTAATTTTGATTGATGGAATTAATAAATTGAATGCTTGCATGAGTTGAATCATTAACACATCTTTAGTTAATCATCAGAAGAAATGTTTGAAAGCGTTAAATATTAAACCAAAAAATATGATTTCAGAACAAAACACAAAAGAAAAAAGTTTTTGGGAAAGGGAACTTAGTTCTTTGACTTTGCGCTTTAGCCCTTTGAAGGTCCTCCTTCCTCCTTCTCCTCCTTTAGCTCTAAGTGAGTTCAGAAAAATGGTCACTCGCCCATTTATTATTTTCATTCAAACAGGCAAGTTTGTTTGCTCATGTGCCGATTGAAGCTATATTATTACAAGAAGCGGTACCTACCTAAAAATTAATAATACCATAGTATTTTTTGTCGATTTATCTAGCAATTTTTTCTTTGGCCAGTGGTCAATGAGCAGGCTATGGCAGGGCCGCGGGATGACCCACATACCCGGGTATTGACCTCACAGTCACTCCGTATAAAATTAACTGGCCATGAATTCGTATCACCATGCTTGCCGCACACGTCATTCCGCCGATGGGCGGCTATCTTTGCTATTTCTATTTGACGTAACATGCTGCAAGCTCGGCACACATCGTTGACACCTGTGAGGCAGAATATTTTATAACTATGACCTGATTTACTCGGATGTGTTCATGTTGGCTCATTTTAGATTGAACCAAATATGGCCATGCCATCATGGAACAGTTGAATACATATTATTTAAAATATTTGGTTTCTCTAAAATTAGAATTTCCTGATATAGAATATGGTACAAACAATCAATAATACACGGGTAAAATAAGAGCAAAATCTTACTGAGAAATATGATGAATGAAATAAATTTAATTAAAAATGAGTAAACATCCTGCATTTTGATCAATTTTCGTATAAAACTGACATAGAAAAATATATTTAAGTTTGTTTACCAAAGTTTTCATAACAACGAGTCCATCTCACGTGTTTGGATGGTAAACAATTGTCGAAGTCTAGTTTTCTGTCGCAGGTCAAACAACTCGATAGTGGAGCATCACGGTGTCGGCCGTCATATTTAGCACATTTGAGTGCGTCGTGACGACGTCGTCTACTTTTGTCACTTTGCTTTCTCATTAGAACGTTACATTTTCGACGAAGTGTAAACTCTAATGGTCGGGCATAGACTGTTTCATTAAATTCACACTGTTGTACATTGTTGACAATGTGGAATTTAGGGGATATTTAGCTTCACATACACCGAAATTAGGAGTATAGCTAGCATAGGGAGTGCTATATTTAGTAATATTTACTTATTTAGGTGTAAGTGCCATTACGTTCCGGACTTTATTTGATTGCATGCACATTGCACACGGCCGCAATCAATAGTTTGTTTCTTTGAATTAACTCTATTGCACGAAAATAAGTGCATAATTATAAAATTAATACAAGAAAGATACAACGAATGTTACGATATTTGTTATTCAGACACGCAAAAAATATTTAAAAATGAGAAAGCTTCGATGTATTTGAGTATATTCGATATTTCTTACTCAATAACGCAAAATCGACTGGACATTAGTCCAGTATATCAATAACATTCTGTACACAATAAAAGTGATAAAGCACACATATTATAGTTATATGATAAAACAATAGTAAAAAACTTATTACTGTGTGCAAGTCCTGGTTTAAGATTAATTTACAATACTGCATTTATACTGTATGCTGTAAATAAATTTCAATTTTTATCTTACAGTAAAATAGCGATTTACACTGCATTCAGCGATGTAATCTAGAGACTGCAATCGTTACAAAGCTGCACAATGTTGTCCAACTGGTGAACAGCGCGGGATAAGCAGGATGCTAACCGGTCACTGCTTGCCTCGAGTAAAAACTTCCAGCCTTCTTGAGCACGCTTTTTAATGAGGCCGGCTATGTACCACTTCTCATGTAATCTCCCTGTAATGATACATGCCTACAGCGGGTTGTATTTATGGTAACCAAATTTTTAGACCTTAGTAGAAATAGTCACAGATCTTTGTAACTAGTGTTCTCCGATTAGCTATGTGATTAGAGTTAATTTTATATCTTAGTTACACAATTTTAGATACTATTCAGACAGTGAGTTGGACTGTCAAAATTTACTAAAACGTTGGTTTTAACCGGCGCGCCTCTGACGTTTAGACTAAATGGCGTAATTTACGTTTTTTCGCACGTTAAAGTTGACGGTGCAACCTGCCCTAAATGCTTTGAAATATTATAAAATAACTTTTTAAAACATTATTTAAGAGCAATAAATATATTTTTTCAAATTCAAATTTATTTATTCAACTTAGGATGATATACCTCATGAGTATCATCTATAGTGACTAAAGTTAAACAACGATCTAGTGAATACAGTTGTTACATTGAAACGCATGCGTAAGATAAACATTCATTTCTGAATCACCATAAAATTACTCAAATATTATGTCTTTACAGTTTGCGGTGGCATAATATGTAGAGCGAATGAAAAAAAGGAAAAATATTCACCGAGAAAATGCAAAGCGATAAAACAAGTAGGATGACCACACAATAAAGTACTTATAGGACAGTAAAGATAAATGTAATTGCAATTATCAAGTTGAACCATATTTTTGATGAATTGTTATAAAAGAAAACCAACAAGAAAATATAGTCTCATTATCGGTTTCATATTCGTTGGTTCATGAAAAAATCAGGATTCTTGAGAAATTTCAAACATTGTTACTATTATAATCTAAGATTAACGTGTATAGATTACAAAAAGGTTAAAAAAGATATTCAAATTTTTTTATCTCATGGACAGCAAACACGCGGGCAAATCCGCGAGCAAAAACTAATTTTGTAAGATATAATGGAACTGCGGCGCTGCATTATACAAGTGACCGTAATTTACGTAGCGAAATTACGGCCAATCCTGACTTGCTTCTTGTCATAGAGTAAATAAATACAGAAGTATTCGTTCAGTGATAATAGGTAATTACCTTGATGAATTTGGAAGCGACACCATTACCGAATTAGTTATGTAAGTATTTCTGTCCCTTATGGAGTGCGTAGTGAATTTTATGCCTAGTAAAAAGTATTTATTCTGTCACTTAATTTATACTAGTATAAGTAAATAAACATAAATCCTACCGTTAGATTTGTATGGCAGTTGAGTGCAGCCAATACTTGAGTGACATGAGAGAGATTTCCGTGGATGACAATTCTGCGCTGCGGTAGTCTTCATTGTGAAATAGCAGACAATTTCCAATAGTGCAACCTGCGCTGCTACCTACGTCGTAAATGGGCAAATGAAGGAATGTCTGGGTATTTCGATTTTCAGGCGAAAGCGAAATGATCAGACATTCGTTAGTTAAGAAAAATATGCTGTCAATGGTTAGAACTAAGGATGCCAAAGACCGAGCGAAGTTGGGAAAAAATAGGAAAAGGACGCTGAACGGCTGAGGAAATACCCGGGAATATGTTCAGATGAGACATAAATTTGTAGTATGTGAAATTAACGAAATAATGAATCTGTTTTTGATATTTCTTTATTCTTTGACGAAGGTGAAGGCGGCGGGGTGGGCCGCAGTGGGGCGCGCCGCTGCAGTCACGGTCAAGGTCTGAATTAGCTTCGACTCCGCTATCATTTATTACGCAATACAATGTTTTTCCTTGATATTGATCAAGATTTTATATTAAAATGTATGAACAATACTACTCTATAAATTTCCAAATATTTTTGTCCCACTACTGGACAACTTAACATTTTCTGCTTATCCATCTCTTTAGTATTTTTTTTAATGTACATATAACTATTATTTCCTTTATTCAATGGTTTTTTTGCACAAAAAAAATATGCACAAATGGTGAACTTAATGCCACTTAACTACCAATCAACCATAATTATGATCAATTCATTATAGGTAGTAAATATTTTTAAAATAAAGAATAGGTTAGCAACTTATTACTATAGAATATCAATTCCGCCAACGAGCTCGCCATACAGCTAATTGAGGCATTCGAGTTTCGCAACTCATGGCTGTCTGCTTTATAATTCGTAGATACCAGATATAAATTACTTACTAGCATAGCTTCCAAGTATGTACATTACCAATAATATAAAAATGTAGATTATTTGCATCTGTCGGTATTTATGCTAATGTATATGTGTCTTAATTACTTATTAAGTAAAATAAGTAAGCAGGTATATGTTTCCTGCACAGGAATATACACCTGCAACGTTGCAATGCTCCACACACGATATTCAAAGACAAGTAATTATGAGATGGGAATGTTTTTCATCTCTGAACCTTAAACTTTAGGGCAAGATCATTTATCATTATCCGCTTAAGCAGAAAAATAAATTATCGACTATTTATTCGGACTGTAAAGGGCATCTTTGTTTGAATAATATTCTTGTCTTTATAAGTAATTGGAATTGTTAATAAAATAGCTCATGCTCAGGGCTTCGTCCGCGGCAAAAAGTAGCCTGTGTAGCCACTAGGAGAGAGCTCTCCAGTAGGAGAGATAGTAATCTCCACATCAAAAATCACCTTAGAACCACATTAATTTGATTTTAAAGTAGGGCAAACAAACACACATTTCACATTTATTACTTCTTTGGGTTACATACGGAGACCGTAACTGAAATAAATAAACAAAATGTATATAATAAAAGAACAAGATTTAGATAACAAGGATTCTCCCAGAACAATAAGCCAGATAAGATCAGCGAGATTCAGTATTATTCTATACAAAAAGTACACATACACACGTTACGGAGTCGGTGTGCTACTACGGAACTTATGTATACCTTACGATAAGGTACACATAAGTTATTTACAACAAAAAAATTACACTCAAACCCAAGTAAGTCAATAAAAATCTGCATGAGCTAACCGTACAAAAATGGGTATCGTCGAGTTATTTATTTATAACGTGCATTGATTGATTACATCTGTCGAAATACCTGACATCTACCTAAACGGCTCATCAACGATTCATACAATATTAATCTGCTATAAAGAAATAATGGAAATATTTTAAACAACAATCTTTTTAGTTGTAATTTTATATTTAAAAGTGTAATATAGCACATAATAATATCTTATGAATTGTAAACACACCTAAACGCAAAGCCCGGAATCATATATCAAACAAAAAAGTGCCTGCTACATATGAATGGATTTCGAATTAATTAAAAGTACGATCTCCTGATAGAAGTACCTATAGCTATATATGTATAGCAATGTATAAAGAATTCTTATTTTTTTTAATATAAATGACTGAATTTAAATATTTTCAATTGTATTTTGCATATGGAGGTGAACTTCTATAAGCAAAATACGATAATTAATTATAAGAAAATATTTAAATCCAGGTGAATTCAGTCCCTTGGTGAACCTCGAGAAAATTTGGCCACCACTGGTCCATAGCAATTAAGAGAACAGTACCCTCATTGGGTTTTATGGTAGATAAAACAAGGGACTGTGATTTGTCAGAAATCCATTATTCAGACAGTTTTTGTTTGTCCACAATGAACATGAGTGTAGGCGTTGTAACAAAGCGGTTCATACAATACCTACACAGCCTTGACTCAGTGTTCTTAAAGTATAACGTGATGACTCAAGTAAGTTTTCCGCTGTTAAATTAGAGGTTGAATACAAGACGACGCAAAATTTATGAGCAATATTATTATGATCTGAACCTTCGTGCGTCGTAACGGCGTTGATGGTTAAGTGGTTAACGCCCGCATGCGAATTTAAAGATCCCAAGTTCGAATCTTACTCCAGCTACATGACTTTCTATACCAATCGGACCATCTGGTTCTGACTGATTAATTAGTTGTTTTCAATAGACGGCCATTTGCCTCTGATGAGGGAAAACATCGAAAAATCTGCTTTATTTGATGATTATCAGCTAAGTAGAGTTCGAAATGGAGACTATGACAAACCACTTCATTAAAAGATACGAAAAAAAATATAGTTTTACATCCTTACATATTACAAATAGAAGTTGCTCTATCACGTCTGTATGTCTGTATGAACGCGATAAACTGAAAAACTACACAATCAGCTAGTATGATTTCTGAGGAACGAGAATTTATTATGGTTTTACCAGAGCGAAGCCGGGACGTGCCACACACAGTTTGTAATATTAGTTTATAATTTTTTTCTTAAGGAACTAACATGTTGCCGTGATAATAAGTATATACTTTAAATAAGAACAGCTGTTAGACGATTTTATTGCAGGAAAATGAGGATAAAGTGTAGTCTAGACGCCTTGTTGCTGCTAACAGTATGTTCAGTTACTCATTAATACTCAGATCAATGGCTGGTAATAAAGTTATCTAATAAATGCGTCTGTAAATCCCTGGCCGTTACTTCACACGGATCTTTAATTAACTTCCTTCAATCTAAGAGTTAATGTGTGTTTCTACCTTATAGACATTATAATATTGATTATGCAATTTCATTCCAATTTTATAGTATTTATATCCATTGGATTAATATTCATGAATATTAAAATGTATGTTATTGTGTCTTAGAAACGTTGGTAATCAAAGTGGTTATGATGGCTACTTTGAAAAAAAGGGCCCAGTTTCGAATCTCATGAATTTCTATGTATGTAGTTACGATATTATTTACTTCCAAAATTGAATACCAGTTTGCGTGCTAATGGTCTGAATACTACTTAAGGATGCCAAATACCGTACGTGAAGAAAAAAAGTAAGGAAGCGGAACCGGAGCTCCGACGCTTCACATCTGATGACTGGCAAAAAGTGGCGAAGAACAGAACAGACTAGAAAAATTCTACTTCTAATACCTGAGGCCAAGATCCTCAACGATCACAGTAACTAGGATTAGAGAGAATTAGATAAAGAAGAGATAACACGTCACGACAAGAGCGTGTCAGATATTTAAAGCTAATCATTAATTTACTCGTAACAGCAGTTAGTTGAACATTAGTCACAGTCAGAATAGAGCTTCATGGGCATACAGTTTATATCCTAATTAACAAATTGTTTATCATGTAAGTGCGTTAGTAGCAACTTCTATTAGTTACGCCAGTTGATTTGTCGCTGATTGATGGACAGCAATGTATTGCGTGTGTAGATAAATATGCAGTGTAAGGCATCCCCTTTAATAGGCTAACTAATTAAGAAGGCATCGTTATAATCGAACAGCGGATTGAAGAGGAAGGCAAATTACTTAAATACATGTGGTAAAAGTCTGTATTTCGTAGTCGATTCAAGTGAGGTAGGAGTAATGATGTAGGTAGTAGGAGGTGATGTAAGCTATGACTGATACATTGGCAGATTTTATTGAACTTATTAGTTTAAAACAACAATCTCTCTCTCTCTCTGTCATCTGAGCGTTTCCCGTTGTTTTTCCTTTGCCATAGAACGTCAGAGTCCAAGGTCCGCTAGGGTCCTACTTTTTCTCTTTCACATGCACGATCTTCGGCATCGTTAGTTGTCAGATCATTCAAACGGTTGATGACATCAATCCAGCAACTCTTGAGCTTGCCATTTCTGCCAGGGCCATGCGAAAAACCTATACATTTATTCCCTACATAATTTACTGATTTATGCAAAACATGACCGTATCATCAAAGGCGGCACTTCTGGAGTTTGCAATGTCACTAACATGAAGACTGCTGAAAATAAGCGAGTTCATCGTGCGGGCCTACGGTATATTATAATAATAATGATTTTATATTTTTCAGATGTTTCGACACAGATATAGCACTGCGCGTAGTAATTCGGTAAAAAAAGCTGATATATCTTCACTGTCAAGTCATAATGTTGAGCTGGTCAGAGACCACGGCTGCAGCAACCCGTGTTGCATAAATAGCATAAGGCGAAAGTTTAAAAATTGAATTTCCATCAGCATTATTGTTTGCACGTCAACAAGACCTCAACCTTGCAGATGGCACAAAGCGGCGCCGGCGCAACCCGCGCTAGGCCAAGGCCGTGTGACATAACGCGTTACGTGTCACCGTTATCCAGCGCCAGCCGAGAAGCACCGCTAGATGCAGCTACCGTATGCTTGTTCATGATACTACGTTGAAATTGAAAGCATTTAATTCATATCCCAGTTTGTTAGCCGTTGTTTTTAACATTTAGCGGCGTCGAATCGTCTATTGCTCTATCCTGTGTCACACGAGCAAATTATCCTATAAAATTTTAGAAATTAGTTATCTCTGTTCCTCTTTGTCTGACCGTTTTCCCGTTTGTTTCCTCAGCAAAGCCTCGGATACCAGAGTCCTCTTTCCTACTTTTTATTTTCGAACGATCTTCGGTATATTAATAGTCAGATCATTGGAACGCATTCATTGCATTTTGATTTGATAATAAAAAATCGGTTTGACGTTAAAACCAAGTCAATATCTATTACGCACTTGCAGGAAATACCTTCTAGTTACTTTCTGGTAGTCTTATAAAATATTTATATTGACCTATGTCAATTGCAGTAAGTAATAAATAAATGTATTTCGAAAAGGAAATGCGTGTATTATTCTGACGGAGCACAGGGTTCAAAATAACTCAAAAACAAATCCTAAACATAGAATAAAATGGAGGATATTATCCATGTCTCCATCACGTGTGGTATAAACAACGTTGGCATGGCGTTGTATACATGATGTGCGCAGGCGCACCGCGTGATGCCGCAACGGTACTGCCAATCAGAGATTACGTGGAAAATAGCGTCGCTTTTTCACAGTTCAGTGGTTCTAGCTCTGAAATAGAACCACGAGAATGCAGACGGAAGAACAATATGGGCTTTTATATCGCTAAAATTTGTATGAAAAAGAAGTATTAGTATAAAATGAAAATAACTTCTAGAATTTTAAATGAATATTAAGTATTGAATACTTCGTAAGTAGAAAAACTTATTTGTGATGAAGGCAAGATAAAATGTATATTAACATTAACATGGTACTGAAGACTAATGCGTTTTACGTCTTGAAAGATTAAAATCAACTGATTTCTTGCAGGGTTAAGTATTAGATCTGATCCTGATATACAAAAGCATAGCTGAAAAACTAAGTAAGTTTGTAAAAAATACACACATTTTTGTACATTATATAAGTATGTAGGTACATATTTAGCAATCTCATTCAAATCTGTCTTAAAACATTCCATCCTCGAGGATGCCAATTATTTCTATAGAATCATCCAAGACCAAGACTTATCTGAAAAGACCTTTTGGAATCTCAGCCCCTTTGTGCAATTTAGTTCTATTGTTCGGTCGTTAGTCCTTTTGTTTGGCCTTCTATATACATACATGGTTGTATCACGTTGTTAGCAAATATGTATGTGGGTCCAAGCGGACAATAAACTGCTACTACTATGGCTACTCGAAGGTCTTGACAATTTATCTAAGTGAATCTTACCACGTAGGACCTTGAACTAGGTAATGTAGAAACAAAATCACGAATCAAGACATATTAGGATTTATGTGGTTCCGCCCCAGAATAACCATTTTGGATTCTCAAATAGATGTCGTAAGATGCGATTAAGGGGCACATAACCATGGCAGATGATAGGCAGCAATAGAATTGCCAAGGAGAGTTGACGTCAGGCAGGCGGCTCATTGTAAAATGACGGCTGAATCTTCAAAATGTTAGATTTATATTTTTTGCAACTGGAAATAGGTACGCGAAGAAAAGAGAGTTTTCTGTGTCAAGCTTGGTATGGGTGTTCGTTACGCAGGGGAGAAATAATGTAGAACGACAAAATAAAACGGAACAGGAAATGAATATAAAAACGTATGTGTGATGTGAATGAAAGAACGTTGATCTCCAAATACAATAGAGGGTCTTTTAAGTTTATTAATTGATTTGATTTTATTATTAGTCCTAACATTATATATTGCATTTAGTTATTAGCAATTCACAACAAAGCGTTGATTTAGCAATGCAGTTTTTCTTAAAGTACCTGTTATTAAAAATTGAGTGATACACTATATACTCATATATTAAGGTAGGTACCTACCTGCTCATGTTAATTTAAAGTTGGGTAGATGTAACTATTTATCTTATCGGTTGGTGGTCCACGATATGAATTATCAATCACTAGTAGCAAAAAAGTGAAGGTCAAAATTTACCATAAAGCATTGATATTTATTTTGTTTATTAAGCCACTAATTGCCTTGGCTCTATTTTTAATACCTTTTAATATCGAATTAGTTTTATAATTTAACCAATTTTATAGGCACAATCATATCTTCTGTCTTACCTAATATAATCAAAATATTTGCAATCTTGTTTTACGTTTGACGTCGCGTCCCCAGGTCGAAGAATTTTTGTATTGTCTTAACCAATAGATAGTGTTCTGAGAAAGGTTTCTGTGTAGGTACTTAATACATTATGGATTTAAGCGAGCGAAGCCGTGACGGGCCACTAATATAACGATATTTTTAGGCTCTATCCGTTAATGTAGAAGTACGAGCATAAATGTTTAATTTAAAAGTTAAAAATATAATTACTTATAATAAAAATGCAATAAAATACTGAAGTTAACAACAAAAACAAATCGATATTTGTTTTCACATAACTATCGATATAGTTTTATGTAATTCACCTTAATAATGCTGCCAAAAGGAGCAGTGTTACGAGTTGCAGTTGCATTGCAGAGAGGCATTAATATTCCAGTCGCTATCCAGGCCAAGCCAGGCCTATAAATATACCAAGAGATATGAACCTTGTACTCCTCCGGTTTGCCAATACACCAATCAAATAAAAACAAATATAAAAATAATAATATAAGATAAAAATAATAATATAAGATAAAAATAATATAATATTTTTACTTAAGATATAAATAGATATATTAACGTTTTAATCTGTTTATCTAAATTACTCACTATTTCACTTCATCATACATATTTTTTATTGTCACCATGTTTTTAATTTAATTTTTTTGTGAGATGATTTACATTATTTTTTTGTCTTACATAGAATATTTTACTTTTTTTTTACTTAATTCAATATAAAAAGACGAAAAATTGAAATAAAATTTATAAAACAGTGATAAGTTGCCAGTATTGTCTGCAAATAGAAATTGATCAGCATTACGAATATTATTATTATACTTAGAAGAAAAGAAGCTAAAACGTAATGTGTGTTAGCCACTCCCAGATTAATATAGCATAATTAAGTACTTATTTATCCGTTAGGTAATAAATAACATGGGTAATTTTTATTCGGAATCTGCCTTTGTACTGGCGGTTTGGGCTGCCACTAGTTATTATTATCTCAGCTTTATCTTCAAGTCTCACGGGAATTGTACCTCAAGCGGACGAAATAATAAAATGAGTATAAAAATTATTGCCAAATGATATCGTTTTTTTGCAGGTAGGTAACCTTCAAACCCGTTTTATTTGAGAGGCGTGGGACGGATATAAGACTAGTTTAGCAAAATTTAATTATAACATATCATTTAATAATGTATAATTAGGTATATGATAACCCAAGAAACCAGACGTAACATAAACCCATGATGCAAACCATGCAAAGTGGAAGAGAAAATGTGTAAAAGCTGATCCTGGGCTCCTCTAACGCTCTAGAGCTGGATAAACCCTCACAAAGAAAGAGAATCCATCCATCTTGCCTAGCCTATTAAACAACTCTTATTTCGTGTGATAGTACTTACTTACTGGATAGCATGCTCCTCTTTATTTATTTATATTTGCATACCTATATTCGGTAAAACGTGTAGGTCTAATTCATTTTGACTATTTGTACTCATGTTTTTGGCAATTAAATGTTTTCTTTCTTTCGTATAAAATTTACAGCAGCCATTCCAAAAATACCGATTGCCAAAAATCGTGATAATTGAAGAAACATGTAGGCCCTGAAACCTGACGCTTCAAAATGGCTGCGGACTGGGAAATTGCTTAGATCTGAGTCAGATCAAAATCTAAACCAAGACTAAAGGAAGTCCAGTGTCTAGCGGCGATGTGAAAGAGCATATTTTAACGGATATTATGTCAAAGGTTTTTGAAAATGGCATGTAGTTTCTTTTCTATTTGCCTATCCTGCCTGTTTAATCCACTTTCTTAGGATTCAAATATCATTAGGGTACTTAAGTACTCAAGAACAGGTATAGTAATCCCGAAACTAAAGAGTTGTTGACGTAAATGAACACATGATAGTAAAAAGAATACCAGAATAAAACGTTATGATATAATGTTTACGTGATAGTTTGCACGTCCAGTTAATGTACCTTCAACGCATATCGTCACTGAAGAAACCATTATAACTCTCAATACAGAGGCAGGACGTGATATATCGACATGTGATGGCGAGTACTGTTATTTGTTGATTCGGCATTGTCTTCGCATTGGAAGCCACATCGCGCGTGCTCAGAATTTATCGCCATGTTGGTGAGAACCAAGGATGAGGTAAGCGCGGATCCAGTACTTAAAGATGGTGTTTTGGCCATTAGGAACCTATACGACTGTTTTATAATAAATAGGTAAGTCGTCAATCCTCGCAATTGTTCTATGTGAGAGTCACATTAGAATGAGTGGAACGGCCGGACGGAATAGGCCATATTCGAGTCAGAGTTCTTTTAAGTACTTATATTGCTAAAAATACGAGCTTTACAAATATAATGTAAATTTTATATTTTTCAGTGCATAGTAACAATTTAAAAAGTTTGTAATAGTGTAAGTTATTTTCAGAGCTCGAATTTTATGTGAATTCCCAAGAACCATAACCATCATGTCCACAATAGTGGATCCGTTCCTAGGATGGGGCAATATGTGCAATTCAAATAGCCGTAATATCTGCCTTCTTTTTCAATAGCCAACTTAGTCATTCAGTTTAAAATTCCTAAACAATTGGTAAGTACCTATTTGTTTTTAGAAGTAACATAATTAATTACGGAAATTGTAAGGATTAGTTGACAATGGATACTGGTGATTCAGATCATTACTTTAATTGGGAATTATCAATATAGAGGTAGTAATAGAATACGAGATAGGTAATTCAAGAAAATCTCAAAAAGTATGTAAACCAAAACCAACATTAAAAAATATTATTAATATGCTATTCAATGAAGACCAAGGATCAATGCTGGTCACATGTCATACATGTCACCTCTTCTTAATCTAACAGTATATAAGTAGCGAAATAGCACTAATTTGTGATTTTACCAGTCCCATAAGCGATCAACAGTGGCTTCGATGCGGCAAGCGTCCTCCACGCGACGATTTGCAGGACGTGCATGATCCGCATTGAAATAGTTTTCTCACTATCCGATGATAAAACCAGCGTCACTTGAGCTCTCCACTTACATTAATGGGTTATGATTTCTAGTTGAAAGTGCAAGTATGCTCCCAATATTAGCATGGGATGGCGTCATCAGTTCATGTGTTTGTGAGTCCAAGGTTCTAGTGCACACGTGCAGCGCCACGGGAATGATGTCGGGGCAACGTGAGGCTCCGCTTGGAGGCTTACCACCCGCCTCGTGACTCGTGCCCTGGTTCGACAACCCATTTGGAAGTTAGATACATTCCTCTCGAATATGAATATGTTTCTGTGTTATCAGTTGTTTTTCAATGATTGGATTCAATGATTTTTTTCTGAAGATGTTCCACAAATAGGACGTTAACAGGATGTTTCTCAATCACGATGTCTCCTGATTGTTACGCAGAATATAAATGCTTGTCTAATGATACATCGAAAGATTAAAAAAAGGGTTAATTTTATCTTATGTACTATTAACTGTCCGAAAGGATAACGTCTAATGCATACTGTAAAACTTAAATAAAAAGTACATACATCTAATTTTTAGCCTGTTACAAAATATATTGTAACTACCTCATTGTTAAATTTTCCGAAAACTTGCACTAAAATAAAAGACCATAACATTGAGGGTAAATATTTTTGGACTTTACCAATTTGTTACACAAATTCAGTAGGTCTTTTGGTTTCATTCTTTTGTTGTTCTCGAGAAATGACAAAGGACCAGTGTCATAACTAACTTTCGCCTTGACTGCACTTTCTATTTCAAAGGGCAATATTTATTGACGGTAACTGTATTGTAACGAATGCACAAATGACCAAGCTGTTTGTCTAACCGATAACGTACACAATCAATGGAAAACAACGAGCTATTTCAAAGAAAACGGAAACCGAACTACATTGTATTGTTATACATTTATTGTTGGAATATTACTATTGCAGTTCCAAAACTTGTGATAATTGTGAAGTTTTGCCTGCAACTGAAGAAATTGCCTACCTACTACTGTTATTTCAACTGTCGTGTCAACGAATTATAAGCAGAAATTAGAAAAGTCATCGAGAATACTGCAAAGACGTCATATCTAATGTTGACAAAAAATTGCTGCACTAAAATTGTAGGTCAATCAACTCTGATTGGACATAGTTTTCTCCCGCAAAGCTTGAATGTCTGAAGCTTAAGCATAAAACCTGAAGAATTGGTTTGCTGGGAAATGCGCTGAATCATGAGGATAGCTGAGCGTGTAACTCCTATTATAATTCATATGTAAATGTATCATCTACTTGTGTTACAAATATATATTTCTATATTTGTAAACAAATTATTGTAACTAATAACTGTACTAAGATTAGATGCTTAATCATTTTGCTTTGCTATATAAAATGACCGGCCTATACGTACTGAGAGCCATTAAACCACATAGAATATTTGCATATTTATCATGGTAAAGGGCGTAACATTCTCCGAAGTATAATGAGAATCATTCGGGTTTAAAGAGGCCCCTTGTAAGCCTGAGCTTTGAATCTCAAAATATGTTTTTCTCTTTTTCACTCGTGGATTTGGCTGCGGGAGGAAGTGGATAGGTGATAGACCCGGCCAAACGCATAAGTTGGCCAAAGTGAAATGACCGCTGTTGACCATTTTGGCAGTTGCGTCATTCATTCGAGACTTGAATTTGAAGCACTGCGTTCCACAATAAAAAAATTATCAATTGCCGCCATGATGCCAGTTTATTTATCATTATCTGTTTATTTAGCTTTTTGTGACAATATTTTTTCGAACTTATATTATTCGAAATTAATATATGTATTTAGGTAATCTATATAAAAAATTAAATTAGAAAAACAATTTTGACTTAGGTAGGTACTTTATTCCGAATTGAGACCTTATTTAGGTAGTTCAGGCATTTAAATTTAAGTTTTTATTTTGATTACTGCATTAATAAATTAGGAACAAATAGAATTCTGGGAATGAACTCCATGACTGAAATATGTACTATTTTTTTTTGCGAGCCCAAAACGATAAAGATTTATTTTTCCTCTATTATAAACTGTACAATTAGATCTTTTTCAAAAAGATGTAAAGTATTGGTTTCACAACTAATATCTAGAATCATATTTGTACTGTGCCAGATAATTCCATCCATACTAAACGATGTCAAACAAATCTTTTGTAAATGTCATAAGTTATTCGACTGTTGGAACAAACAACGTTCTATATTCAAAAACCGTGTTTTACGACATTCGCGTCAAGTTCAACAGCCACTGCCGCTCTAGACTTGGTTAAGGAAGGATGAAGTCGACCCACTTGTGGTTCCCTGACCTCCGCCGCAGCCTAGCATAGTAGCTTCTATCTCTTTTCCACTCTAAACACAGATATAACTTGCTCCCTCACTCCCGGAATATTTTCGCAACCATGTTCGGAAAATGGCGCAGAGCCGGCAACCTAGCCGTGTGATGAGATGACAATGAATTTTTAAATTTAGAATTGAATTGGTAGAATTTTATATAAGCAGTGTAATGACCTTAGCTGAGAACATTTTGATTGGACTGGCTTTGTGCACTCATCTAATGCCTATAACCTGCCTGCATACATAGAGATATCTTCCAAATTATATGGGATTTAGTTTTAAATACTTTCGTTCGTAGCTACACAACGGGAAACTAATATATGATTAAAAATATTTTATATCATTAAATTATAAGTAATTTATTTATTTGATAAAGTAATTTATTATACAAATGTATATATGAAACTGAGACGTGAAAAAAATGCGTGTGAAAAACAATTAAATTCTGTAGACAATGATATTTACGATAATCCATTGTTAAAAGATGAATACCGGAATCATTATCATTACAAATCAACGAGTCGCTTTCACGTTTTCAGTAGGTACGGCATTACGTGGGTCACGTTAAGTGTCACGCTGAATTTCAGCGCTCGGTGCCCCGTGACCCGTGTCCATTATCCATTAAAATATGTATGTAAATCTAAATTTTTAATTCATTCTAATTCACAACGATTTGCAATAAATAGGTTCACTGCAAACATCGAAAAAGTGCACTGTTTTCTCTTCCTTACCTTTTGGTATTGGTTAGAAATTAAACAATAATTCACATTTGTTTGCAAGTTTTATATCCATTATTAACATGTTTCTAGTACATTGATAAATATTGCTTACTAGCTGTTACAGCCTGTATTTGATCACGGGTCATTAACAATATCTATTCCAAATTTCATCAAAATTGTCCCAGCGGTATAGCTGTGAAAGATTGACAGACAGCCATGATGAGACTTTCGCATTTATAATATTAGTATGCCTACAGTTACATAAAGAGAGCTTTCTGGTATTACGGCATTTGTTCTTGGCAATGGTCGTTCAGAAACGCTAGTAATTTGTAACTTTTTTATTTTTATTGTTTTTGTGAAATACAATGTAATAAGAATTTGACGTGAAAAAGTGCCTGATAGTTTAATTCCTGAATAAAAAATACAAACTTTTATATTTGTACATACATACAAATAATGGTAAATTTATGAATATATAAATAGGAGTTTCAACAGATTGCCCTTTAAAGATACAAACAATATTTTTCAATAGTAAAATTATAGGAAATAATCAGAATTTTAATAAAATATTGACATGAATGAATGCATTTTTAGATTAGAGTTTCAGAAACGAAATTAATTTAGGTTATTTGTTTGTTGAACTGATGATATATAATAAGATTTAATAAGATAAAACCTCGTCATAATAAGATTTAATGTAAATAATAGCATAGATTAGTTAAACATTATACGGCACTGGTTTCAATATTAGTGCTGGCTATTTGTGCCTCGACTACAGCCTACGATGTTGTATTCTCTCTTCGACCCTAATCGAGTCGGCGAGTGAGAAGTAAATAATCAAAATAATGCCACATAATATAATATTCCATGAAAACATATGGATGTTAATAAAATAAACACATTTTGTGTTTTAAGTTCTCGAAAACTATAACCATGTTGTTAAAATTTTGATTATATAGAATAGTAGCTAAGTACATATTTGTTTTTTTTTTATTATACATGTAGTAGGAAAGCGAAACCAGGGTTGAATGCCCATCCATCGCTCGGAAAAATCGGAAAATTGCTCAGATGAAAAACAAAATTTTAACCAACTTGTAATAAACAGTCACTTACCAGATATTACATTCCCAGTGCTACTTTTCTGTTTTATTCGTTTACTTCATTATCAAGTAACTACTTATTAACTAATAGTTAAATAATAACTACGTTTTAAAATCATAACTGGTTTTCCCATCGCAGAAGTCAATGTCATCGATAGTAATGAGATTCTTTAAATTTTCTTTAGAAGTTGATAGTCGCAATTTGAATTTATAAATAATTATCTTACTCTTCCGGCTATCGGGGCAATGACCCCGCTGGCTACTGAACGCTTTATTATGTATTTTTATTTAATTTTTATGCACTGTTATGACTGGATGACTGGTAAATTGTTGATGTGAATGCGTACTATTGCATTATATTAATGTTTATCATAATGATTGCAGCCTTTTTTTCTTCCGTCTTCGGACATAGGCCTGCTTCATCCTCCTCTATGATTTCCTGTCTTTAGGCTTCTTGATCCAGAATAAGTTACTCTTTATTCTTAGAATAATAAAACATTACATAAGGTCAATATGATATTACAATCATAATCATGTTAGTAATCGAAATTGACTATATTTTATGAAATAGGTACTTCGTATGTTTTAAAATATTTTACAAACTTAAAAAAAGCCGATTTCCAATTTAACACAAACACTTCACATACAACAAGACTTCAGTTTTATTAAAAACCCCAAAAGGCTTTCTTTTGATGCGATGGATTTTTTGTTCATCGGAAAAAACTAACAGATAGAATATGGCAACTCTCTGTACATGAATCAGATCTATCTATCTTCAGTTGGAAATACATGATGTAATGAAAATTCTAAACGAAATTCTAAAAAAGAGTAGCACACCAGATTCATACCAAGAAAACGGATTCAAAAATCATAATACAGCTATATAAAGAAGGACACTGGATTTCATTTTCTAAAACCCGATTACACGGAGGTGACGCAAAGCTGAGGTCGGCCGACACAACACTCGAAATCGAAAGGGTTACTGAAAACGAAGGGAGATATGCCGTTATCCTGAACCGAGATGGAAAGCTCCCGTTAACAGTCATGAGCTGCTCATGCGAAGGTGAACCCAGTGAAATTGATTTAGATAATTAGAATTTTGGCTATTTATATATTTATTTCAGAGTCTATAGTAAGGTTTAGTGAGTATTTTAGTTACTCTTAAACTAATCGAACATAGTTATTGCATGCATTGTTTTTAATATTCATTTTGAAAAATTGTAAAATTAAGTAATGTCAAAATTATTTTTATACGAAATTAGCAATTGGCAGGATGTAGGACTGTAGGTAGGATGAAAATGTTACAAATGAAAGAAAGCATTGAGTTTGTTAATGAAAAACTCATGCCGCATCATAATCACATTTTTTTTTATCTATGTAAGTCACACACGGTTTTGATAATAAATGTCTCTACTCGATTACAATTGTTCTTCACCTCAGCTTTAGAAATCGACTAAAGACTTAATTATAAGTAAATTTTTACGCCAATAAGTGATGTTTCACAAATAATTTTAAATTTGAACAGCAACATAACAAAATCTTAAAGAAGGCACTATTAATAAGATTGCATGTGGGGTACCTAGGTAATACGGCTGTATCATACGAGATCATACCCATACTCGGCCAGTCAGTCTCATACCATGCTTAACTGTTATCGTCTTACGTTAGTACCCGTTCGCACCAAGGACGTTTTAACGCCAGCTAACCTCGTCATAATAAGATTTACAGTTATTTTATACAAGCCGTAAATCAGTAGAATAAAGTGTTTAATGAATAAATTAGTAGTAGTAGTATTTATTAAAAAAGATTTTAATAAATACTACTACTACTAATTTGCCTGTTTTATTATTATATTATTTACATCCTGGGACTCTGCTCCTGTAGGAGTTTTGAGAGTTTTATTATTTTTATCTAATACTCGTCGTATTGAAATCTTAAAATTAAAGCCGAGGATAGAGGTGTTACGTATATCTCACCGACAAGAGCAGTAGAAGTAGGATTATCTGCATTATGTAGGTATGTTTGTTTTCGGTATTATAAGGAATGAAAATGTTGAATTAATGGAATTTGAATTGTTTAAGTTAAGCAATACACACAGGTTATTTAAAATTAAATATTATTTATAATAATTTAATTTAATGTTTATATTATTATAAATGTCTTTAAAGGAAATAGTATTTTATACTAACTATACATTTCTTCACAAGGTAAAAGTACAAAAAGACAGTAGGTAGAAAGTGCTATTTTTAAGAATTATTATTACAATATAATGCTAATATAATAAAATAAAAGGTTTTTAGAAAGCTATACATTTGTGTTGTCCAAACAGGTCTACTAGTCGAGTCCACGCAACTCTTGCACGCACGCAAGCCGCGCCGCCGGCGCGGCATTGCGTCCTACTTCCAAGTAACGGTACCGAAGTCCTGACCAAAACACCAATGCGGCTCCAGCGAAGGTTCCGCTAATTAACCTGTTGCGAGTACACAGAGTACGTGTAGCTTCCGAATGGAAAGGAATCAGTTAGCAATATCATATTAAACAAAATAAAAAGTTACTTTTTATCCGTCTTAAAAAATGGAGGAGGTTCTCAATTGGTAGCGATCTATTATTTTTTATGTATGTTACTCGATTACCCGACGACGGGACCGATTTGAATTTTTTTTTTGTTTTGACACTTCTCTTACCTAGGTACGTTTTTTTGGGATTATGATGTACTAAATTCACAAATTAAACTCTTGATTTCGAATTATAATTTATAATCAGTTTTATTGTCTATCCACTAGAAATCCACTTTGTTTACAGTTTGGCTACAATACAGTATTTATTAAAGACGTAAAGATTTAGCAGCATATAGATTTTGCCTTTTTATTTTAATAAAAAGAATATATGTAATTTGTTATAGGTACGTGTAAATTCAAAATTCTGTGTAGGTTATAAGAATTTTGCTACAATATCGAATTGTCGTTTGAAAATAAAATAAGTACATAAATGTTTGTTCCCTTAACACGTCTTATTAATAAGTGAATGAATAAGACGCAAGTGCTTTTATGTTAGGAGATGTCTTTGTAAATAATAACAAATAGGTGTTTGAAAATTTCACGATTTGCGCGGAATTGCACAATGTTTACACTTCGATTGACTCACAAGAGCGCCATCTTTGGAGTCGGTGTTGAATTAAGCACATAAGGTTTCAATTTGTAGAAACTCCTCTGGCTCTACAAACACGACGCTCGAAGATTATGAGGGTTTTTTTAATTTATACAAACTATAACAGATGTCGGTAATAGCTGTAAAAGCCATGCCATTGATGATGTCCGACGACTGATCAACTCAAAACATTTGAATTTTCGACGTAAATTGACTCAAGTCAATGTCAAAACCTTTATGCCAACTCCACACTGTCGCCGAACTCAGACACATGACAACGCGAATGCGTGAACATTGCGTAGTTAGTATGAGTGCTTTTATTTACCGCAATGAAAAACCAGCAATGTATATTGAATTCGCCCAAGGCATTGTTGTTAAACGGGCCGTGGAGCCGGTATTATAAAACAACAATGTTGCACTGTGCCACGTCGTCGCAAAGAAGCACGACTGAGCAGGGGAGGGCTAACCCAAAGTGCAGTGAAAGACTGAAAACTTCACCAGGTATTAATTTTTATACCTACATGGTCTACCTCGTGTCATGGTCTACGCAAATAATATACTTATTTATAATCCCAAAATTCTAAATACATGTTTGTTTTTCTTTCATGGAAACCCTAGGAAAAAAAACATTAAGAGAGGAAAACTAAAATTATTCAGCTATCAGTTTAGATATTTTGTCCTCTTTATGTTTAAGTTTATTTTTATGTCTGGTAATTTGTGAAAATTTTTTTATTCACGTTGATATTAAATACACGTCAATTTATTTTATACTTAATGTTTTCAAACTTTTTTCGAGCTTTCATTGAGATTGGGGGTGTTAAAATGTTATTATTTAATTAATAATTTCACTGAACTTTTAAATCCATTAATTCTGATACCCTACTTTATATAGTTTTCTATCATAAAGAAAAGAAAAAACACTTTTAAAAATCCATGTATAAACCTATGTTAATTTTTCTAAATGTACATAAGTTTTCGTCACAGCGTAGCGGTCTGACGACTTGTCAGCATTAAGTAACAGACATGGAATTAGTAGGTACTTCGTAACTTATTAAATCCATTAGTAAGTAACTTACTAAATCCATAGTAACGGTCATGTTGTCTTCATTGCCATTTCCCATCATTTGGGGATTTTTCTCTCCATAAAATTATCTTATATTGCTGTCATACTAACGTCTACTCTTTTCTCCTTCGTTCCCATCCCTTAGTTAATCCATCTCTTTTTCCTCTTCTTCTGTAACTAGTAAACTTCGTGTTCAACATTATTTTGGTTAAATGTTGATTTCCTCTCTTCATCAAAAGTCCATACCAATTCAATCTATTAACCCTTACTTGTTAATTTATACTTTATAATCTAAGGTGCTGGTTAATTTTTTCTTTTTTTTTCATATGAGCTTGTTAGTAAATTTCCTTTATGTTATTACGCTCATATATTTCCGTGTGAACTTGGTGCATTTCCATTAATCACAAAGGCTGTGACTAGATAACTAGTTAAAGAGTGACCGCTTGAATTTCTAAGTAATCGACAATTACGGTTATATGCAACATCGTAGCTAGTAAGAAATAAATATCGATATACGTATCTATTACGCATCACAGTTGTTTATACTACAATCTATGTAGGTTCGTCTCAACTACGCTAATTTATTTGTCAGAAATATTAAGATCATTGAAAATACTGAAAACAGATATTTTCAGAAATTTGCGTTTCTAAATTCCGAATACGTATTTGAAAGTAACCATAGAAAACGACTAGAAACCTAGAATACCCTGCAGAGCTTTCTATGTCATTAAAGTTTCAAAAATTTGAAACAAAACATTTTTGTCCTCTGAATGCAGCTTCATTATATAAATGCATCGACACTTCCGCCTGACCCTGGCAGAAGTCACAGACCCAAAATTAAATTACATTTCTAAATACTGTAACTACTTGGAATAAATAAAATGTGCACAGGAAAAATATTGGCTTGGTTTCGTCAAGGAGGAGCCCATGGTCTGTCAATTAAGGATACCGAAGAACGTGCCTTACCGAAGAGTACCTACATAAGAATGATAGAAAAGCGGACCCTGAGCTCAAACTGTTTACAACAGTTGAGGAAGTAATAGCGAACACTCGATGAGAGACAGCGATAAAATGCATCGTTGCCTTACTCTAAATCTAATCGGTTTATAGTTACCAACTCTTAGTACAGCTGACGGGAAAGAACATTTTATTTTTGCAACGTCCACATCCAACAGAACAGCTTTATTTTCTTACGTAATGAGATCTATGGTTTCTTCCATATATTATAGTAACGACCGCTATTATATTTGTTATGACGCCATTAGGCCGACATAAAGCAGGTTTGGTATTTTTAATAATATAATCTAATTAGATACCTACCTACCTATATCACAACGATGCGACATATGTACCTATATTATAACAAAATTCATCAATATTTCTTCGATTTAATTATTAGATGATTTTTTTATTATTCCCACGTGCAGGGTCGGCACAGTATGTAAGTTTTACATAAAAATATCCCACGTACTTTGGAAGATATCATAATATTTCTGTAATATTCCATTACAATTATTCCATGCATCTACCGGTTTGCCTTTCTTGGAAAATTAAAGTTATTATTCGCAATGGGGAAGCTACGAAGATGATACTTAATTGTTAAATTTATTGATACTTTTACTTAAAAAATATCAGACTTAAATCTGAATTACAACGAAAATAAAAAACCATTTCTAGAAGATATTTCAATTTTATTTATACAGACAACAAGTATTCACATTTTTTTCTTGCCTAAGCATTTTTAAAATAGGTATGAAATTAAATAGTGACAAGCCTGATTTTCTGAGCTTCGATTTCAAGTTCAATTTCACAGATTTGATAACACGGTGTGGTAGTTTTTCTGGACGCCACAAAAATCATTTTAGCATTGCAAGGCGGTTTTTCGTTGACATCGTCGTAAACGAATCCTAAATTGAACGACAGCCCAGGTGGGATCCTCTTACACCGAGAAAAAGACAAATTTATGTATTTGAGTTGTTCTAAATCTGGTATCAACTTGTAAAGCTTGATATAAACTGGTTCCAAAGTAAGATTGCAGAATTTGATGTGCTGCGTAGTGACCCCTCCACGCTTGTAGTGTATGGCGAATGGATTTGGATAGGAAACAAGGCGGTTCTCGCATATATATGAAGCACTTTTACGCAAAGGACTTGAGAAATATTTGGAGATCTCAACGAACCTCTCGAACTCTGACTTAAAAGCGTCAGCCTGGTCCACCGCCTCGCAAGGTTCGCAAGGCTCACAATGTTCTTGTGCTTCTTCACTGATCTCAGTTTTTGTTTCTTCTTCAACTGGTTTCAGTTCAGAATTTGATGTGGTCATTTCATCTTCTTCATGTGGGGTGAAATTGAACAGTCTGGGTACAGGACGGCCTCGTCTGAACGTTGGAGATCTCGGTCTCATTTTTCCTTCTCTACTCATATCTGTTATTTTACTTTTACAATTTATAAATATAAGTTCAAATAAGTGGTATTTTATGGGAGAACCTTTGGTCTGCACTTAGATTTTGACTGTAATGACTTTACGTCATTTTTATGTTTCAAACATTGAGTTCATACCAAAGACTACTGTCATTGCTTCTAATTTTCAGAAAAAAGATTAAATGTAAAGAAGTCATATACCTACATTTTTTATCATAACGTAGAGTCAGAGACGTTTAATTTATCATGAATTGCATACATATAAAAAGTGATGAATTGTAATAAAGGTGCTAATTGTCTGCTAATTTTGTAAATAAGAGTATCTACCAGTTTAGTATATTGTTGTTAATATGTTTCATTACTTACCTATCTGCTCAAAAAAAATTCTAATTGCTGGATTTTTTTTTGTAATTCTTAAATAGAATCTATTTATTATTACTTCGTATCGAATACCGCGGCTCCACCCGCGTGAATTTCCCACGGAAGCAGTCATTTTTCCGGGGTGAAATGTACCTTTTATGTCCGTTCCTGTATTTCAAACAACATGTAAGCAAATTTTAAAGAAGCTTGATTAAGTAGATAAACCATGAAGAGGTAAACTTACTTTCGCCTTTATAATATTAGTTGAGATAAAATAAGTTATGACGACAATACAATTCTCATAAAGGCTTAGATTTAAATAACTAGTTTTAGACTAGTTCGTAAGTGTAACAAGAATAAGCGAGGAAGTATTAGATCAGCATATAAATATACACGTGCTATCTTCAACATCATTTAAAAAAAATTGCAATGCTATCGACACATGGAAATTTATAGTCAAATAAACGTAGTAATTAGGCTACTATTTACCCCTGCAGACGATATTTGTAAAAGACTATATCTTAAATCTTTATCTGGTATTCTTTTTCGCCTGGACTATTTATTATTAAACTATTCATCAATAAGAACTAGACAATATAAAATGTAAAGCTTAGGCTTGTGCCTAAGCTTTACTGCTGAATTAATTTTTACTGCACCTTTAAATCTTTCTGGGTGAATGCGGTAGATATAGTAAGAAAATAAAAAATTAAATAAACAAAACATAACTAAATCATGGCGAAATGCAATAAGTGGTTGTTGGTGCAATACTATGAAATTAAATAGCGATGCAAATGCAATTACGAGCTAAGTATATTTATATAATTTCAAATTAGCACTAAGTAATATTTTTTGACTAATTTATAGTTACTGTAAATTTCCACGAACAACCGCCGAAGGCCCCATATATTTGACGTCAGAGAAGTTAGCAGGATACAATCCGTTTATTAGGGTTCCGTAGCCAAATGGAAAAAACAGAACCCCTATAGTTTCGTCATGTCCGTCTGTCCATATGTCACAGTCATTTTATTCGGAGACTAAGCTTAAGGTTGAAATTTGGTAGATAGCTGTGTAACAGCTGTACGAGTAATATTGTGCAATATGATTTTGAAACATAAAATTATTTTAAAAAAATTTGTCTACATTGCATTTGTGGGGCATCATGGGATCGGTGTTTAAAAATGATGTAGAGTTTTCTAAAATAATTTGGAATTATTCCAATATTTAGGGAAATATTATTGAATAATTGTAGGTATTCTGTGCAAGTACTTACTATATCCATGGTTTTGTCCATTTGAAACTGTTTTTAAATAACTGTCACAATTCTTGAACCTTCTGTGAACTTATCGTGAGCGAGTCCGACTTGCTCTTGGCCGGTTTTTTAATCCTTGACGAATGACCGACGGTTTTTATATTATCTTATAATGATAATTTACCTACGTAAATAACCTAAAAACTTTTGTTTATCATTTTATTATTCATTCTATTAAAAATACCAAGATTTTTGGTATTATGAATAGAATTATATTTACTCGTGTAAGTCAAAATTTTACACGCTGGATAATGACCGTATTGCCTTTTGTACTACAGAGATGTTTGACATTACATTATCATCACCTATTGTTTAAATCATATTCTCAATTGAGTGCGTAATATTATCATTCAAAATATAGTTTTTATAGTGAGAGTATATCTACTACAGTTATCATTTTTTAAACATGTATAGATACAAGATTACTGTTATACTTAACTCTGCATCATATTAAAGTAAGTATGTCCAAGCAAAAGGCAAAATACTAATGCAAAAAATATATGAACACCTACTCGATAAGATTGTTCTCCTCAATATAAATAAACATGGCAAAAAATTATGTATATTTATGATTCAGACACGTCTATAAATAAATGTAGTACCTATGATTGGTTTCATAAAAGTAGCATTAAATATCAAACGCTGAACTACAACGGAAAGTTTCGATAACTCGGGTTAAACAAGTTTTGATCTCGGTTCAAATAACATTAATATTGTTGGACAGACATTCCTAATACTTATTTTTTTGTTTAAATGAATAAACCAGTTTAGGCCAGTGTCTTCGATATAGGGAAAATCCTTTACTCCGTTTTTTATGTGCTTATGTAACAATCTTTAACTATATAAACTTTAAACATATTTTATTTCATAACTGTGCCGCGTGTATATGTTTGTATATGTTACGGCGCTAGATCTAGGTGCAGCCGGGCTCTGACGGTTATACCTAGGTGTAGGTGGTTAATCCTCCCCTGGACCTAGTTTTGGCCGAGGACAAGCAGACCTAGATCTAACTTTATTCTAGATCTAGGTCTAACCGGTATAATAACGACTAAACGTATGTCTAGCCGAAAATGAACAGGGTACCTAGGTGTAACCAAGACAGACCGGCTTCACTCAGGACTAGGCTAAATCTAGATCTACCCTTACTTTGGGGTTTAGCCGTAACAAAAAGTCGAATAATAAGTAACAAAAAAATAAATATTATAATTAGATTAAATACATGTGACTGGATTTAATAATAAATAAGTTCTTCTTATAATATGTATTCCCCATGGCTGATCGTCGTGGCCAATATGGAATGTAACACATACAACTTCTTGGGCAACTTTAATGCAGAGGTAACCACTGCCTTCTCCATTTCACGCACTAGCTGATAAATCACCAAGAGTTCAGGTTTCCTCACGAAGCATGATTTAATCTATGAAAACTACTATACGAGTACACACTGATATATAAACTTATGCGGCACGAGTATTAGGTATTTGATATCTACTCTCACTATTTGTTTATTGTAGCTGTGGACAACCACAGTTGCAATAAATAGGCAGTGAATATGATAAAGAAAATATTACAATAAGCTATGCCGCTATGGTTACATCAGATCCTTCGTCATGAGTGTACCTTGTCTTGTGGTACCTACTATATTTCCTAAAAGTATTTAAAGTATCCGTTATGTTTTTAAAATATTTTCTATTCGGTTTTGCCTGCGGATTCGTCCATAATAAGTTTTTTGCTAAAATTTATTTTTGACACAAGGTTTTATTGTTATCAGAGAGATCTTATTGTGACAATAAAATTATTTCCGTGCAGTAAACCGTTGACGAGTTCCTACGTCTGGAGCCGTTCTTGGGTGCATCATCAGGTCATGCTTATCATAATAATACATTGTTATCCAAACTACATGTGTACAAAATTTCAGTTCGATCAGTTGAAGATATCTGCTTCAAAGTTGAGATGCAACATTCCACCTGTCTTGGGGGGTTGTTACATTGTAAAGTTAAATAAATAAAATAATAAGTTTATAAAAACTGAAACACTACTGGCATTTTTAATTTATTATTTTAGATTAAAATCCACGTGTTATGCCTCATTTATGTAAATATATGAGATGGGAATAGTGCGTAAAGTTTTTATTGATTACTTATTTTACTCTGGTTTTCTCAATTTTGTATCAAGTTGTTGCAAAGTTCATAATACATTTTACATAAATTAATGTTGTTTTAGCAACTTTTAGGGAATTTGGAAATACAGTAATTTTAACCACATTCTTGATGAAAGATATTGGTGGTGGTACTTTTTATGTGCTTTTTACTCCATCAAATTATAAGTTTTATGTTAAATATTATATTTTTTATTACGACGTATGCCATAGTTCTAATTAATTACATGTATAATGATAAGGAAATATGATCCCTAATTATTGTCATTATTTAGTTTAAATATTTAAAAAACAAAACCGTTTCAAATTCTATGTGCATATATGTGAAATTAAAGATAACTGTAGTATTACAATTATCTTTTATTTCACACATATTATAATTTATTAAATAGGTAGGCTATTTAATAAATTATAAAATAAAAGCAATGTTTTTTTTTGCAAATATAAAAGAAAATTAGTTCGTGATCTTTATTAATCTTATGTTGTAGCTTGTGAGAAATAACTATTTAATATAAAAATTGACGTGATAAAGTGCCTGTGAAGGTCTAATTTCTGAATTAAATATTTGAATTTATGACCTCAAATGACCTCAAATGAGCTCATCATCGTTCATCATGTTCATTATCATGAAGAATTTCATATTTATTATTTCTTTATTTGAGCAGGAGGAAACAGATATAGACCTGTAATCAGTTTTCATGAATATTCTATATTTGGTAACAAGTTTTCTCTTTAATACCCCAATGCAAACATCACACAATATCAGTTGTATGTATCTGGTGTGTGGCATCGTCAAACAATCGTAGGTATACCGGTCTTACCTTCGTTTTTTTAAAGATGAAATCGAGAGTGTACGTATGCCATGAACAAAGAAAATCTGTTGAAATTTTAGTATAAAACTTTTAGTGGTATATTCCTTTCAGGGTTTATAGCTCTTTTTCGCTATTCCTTTCAGCTTGACTTACAAATTGTTTTGTAGTGCCTAAACAATGACTGGATATCTTTTATGGCGATAAAATATATTTATTAAATCACTCTTAATATGAAGCGTTGAAAGTTGAGATTTGTTCAGCAATAAATGTAGAGTGTAGTAAACAAGAGTGTAGCGTCGCAGTGAAGTGACGTAGTTTGCATGTATATAGATAGTTGCGCGGGAGGCGGTCAAATAGTCGATCCGTGACACCCATCGAGTCCTTTTGGACTGAGGACGTACTGGTTTTTTAATTGTGATATTGGTGACAAACTAGATGAAGGGAGAGCTCAACTAAAGGTAGGGATGATAAACAAAAAATATTATTTATCAAATTATAAGTTATACATTTATTTAATTGAAAATATTTATATGTATTTTTATAATTATGCAAGTAATTTAGAATATTTCCTAATAAAAATAACCCATACCTTCTATCTAAGTTATAGATATTGTCAGATGCAGTCAAAAGTTTCAAGTACTATATAAATAAATTTTACTTCGAAATTATGATGAACGTAAAACATTTCTGTGTCATAAGTTAGCGAGAGATGGCCATACTGATATGCCCAATATACTCGTATATTGTGAGATACTTTGTCAACATTTTTTATTTTTTCTGCAATACTTATTTACACACAATAATATATTTTATACTTAGCTATAATACAGACACGAATGTTA
The DNA here is from genome assembly GCF_027563975.2 of Plodia interpunctella. Lineage (NCBI taxonomy): Eukaryota > Metazoa > Arthropoda > Insecta > Lepidoptera > Pyralidae > Plodia > Plodia interpunctella. The sequence continues at coordinate 6,819,437 of NC_071297.1, read as the reverse complement.
CATTTAAAACATCACATAAGACGCTTGTGATTATTAACTGTTTTGCAATATGTGTAAGTAGAACTCAAGCTATAAATAGAATGTCAAAATGAAAGTGAATGCGAGTCTAATCAAGATTTTATTTGTTTGTTCGTGATCTCCGAAATGATACAAAATAAAGGCTATGATTATATTTAATTCACAGATACAATAATATTGTTTTTCTTATTATAACTGTGTACCCTCTAATTATAACTGTGGGACACTCGAAAACTATATAAACATGGGCACATATCTAAGTCGAATTATAACGAAGCATGATTTTACAAATAACCAAATAGATTTATACATCTCAAATAGAAGTATTTTGTTTAGCGAAGAGAACAGCTTTCCGTTTCGCGAAATATAAGATCCGTAGATTTCACTATACCGGTTTTTACATAAGTAAATATTTTTTAAATTGTATAAATGTTTGTTAATGATGTCATTTACATATAAAACAAACTCCATTAAAAGTTATGCATAATAGGCGAAGGCTCATCTATTTATACGAAAAAAAAAATCACGTTTTTGAAAAAAATTGATATTATATCGTGGTAATTAATTTATTAAGCTGTGTTACGAAGTGAATCATTAGGAAAAATCACCGGATTATTTATATTTTTAGGAATCCAACCTTAATATTCGTCATTTTATTATAGTAATAATAAATGGAAGTTCAAAGGAGTTCAATAAACATGTTTTAGGCGATATAGGAAAGGTGGCAAATTAATATATTTTGTGTGTATATAAAGCTAAGTGGCAAAATAGTTGTGAAAGAAATTTTTATCACATAGTTAAAAAATAATATTAAATCGTCTATTTAAAATAATCCTATGTTATTTATTATATTGAAACTAAAAAAAATTGTAAACTTGGTCTTTGTACACCTAGTATACAGAATACCGACTATTATTTGAGACTATGTCTGAAATATGAATAAAGCAAAAAAAATATATCTGATGTCGAGTTTAAAATATTAATATATTATAGGCATTTTAGTGATGTGCAGTTACCACAGCTAAGCAAGGAAAATAAAGCTACTTTGAAGGAAAAACAAACTACCTATTACGTTGGTAAGAAGGTGTTATGTGTTGTATCTCTTATTAAGGAAGTCAGCGTGCGATCGTTTAAGCACAGCCTAGTGCGACCTAGTTTGTAGGTCGTTATGCTGACACCAAGTGGGTTTCAAAACACATATGGCGAACTTTAAAATTGGTTTAGTAGGAAGGTATAAAATCGCGCTTTACTTGCTAGTAAATAATGTTCAGAGTAAGGAGTTTTGCTTGATGGTCGATTTATAGAAGATAGGAGGATTTTTATAATTATATATTGTTAAGATTATTCAATTTGGCGTAGCAATTTCATTAATTCAACTCCCTTTTTAGTTTACCCCTAAAGTACACGTACACACTGATCTATAACAGATACCTATGGTAGAACAGGTGTAGATTTTGACCCAAAGTCAGCAATACATCAAAGGTTCTCCTTGTTTATGCGTCCCTTAGTAATTACATATAAAAAGTATATATTAACATAGGTCAAAGAGACTATTACCATTGTAATTGTAAAATATGTTCTTGTCTATGATTCAATATATAAGCTTATTTGCATTGCTTATTTGCTAGAAGTAATAAAATATAATAATTAATTATAACCAGGTATAATTTTAAGGTTAATTACTTAAGAACGGGAATAAGGGACAAAGAAAATTTGCATGCATTTACGAGATAAGTGATCAAGGAAGACAAAGGTTCCACTATAATTAAATTATTTTTCCGGCTAATCCATTTGAGATTCTAAGCATACATGATGTCGTCCCTTAAAGGGACACATCAAATGTTAAAGTTTATACGTGGAATTGTAATTTGCGTGACTCATACAACGCAGTTTTGACAATGACATGTGTTTTATGAAGACATTGACGTAACTATTTCACAAAATTATAACAACCAATTACTCTTAATTCGTCTCTGTTAATTAAAAATTTACATTTATATTTCGAAACTAACTCTTAGAATTTTGATAAAACATGTGGTTACATAATGTTTATTAACCTTCTTCCGCTACCCGCTAATATTATCATATGTAAAAAATGTGGAGCGGGTCACTAGTCCATACTTACTTTCTTAATCATTCCTAATCCAACAGTTATTTATAGATTTATAAAACACGACGTTGATGATACTACATCTGTTCATGCATTAACACTATCCCGATTAGGTATATTTTGCAAATTGTATGTAAAATAAGACTACTACGATTACAACATATCAAAACCTTATATGTTAAGTAAAAATGAAAACATGTCCGTTTTATGCAATTTATTAATATTACCTTAAATAATATCAAAATGAGAACGCAAATTAATCAAGCCAGCAACAAAGGTTATTAACATATTTTGCAATCGTTTAGCAATTCTAGAATCTAGATGTAAGCATTTCTTCATTCACAATGGTTATAAAGGTAATAGCGTGCATAGTCATATAACGCGGCTAACATTACATCGATTTATCACTTGTCTTTTAGAGTAAGTAAGATTATTATACTAATAGTTTGTAGCTTTATTTTAATATTATATAATTTAAAATTTGACTTGCAAAAATATGCCTGCGAAATGAAGATATTATACTTTTCTATAAACGATTTACAATAAATCTATTTCTTTTGTCTACAGATAACGATTCATTTCTAAGATGTCTTACGCAACGGAGAATGTGGTGCAGTCTACGACATGGGCCGCCACCAGCCTGTTCTACATGCTAATGGTGCCGGCGCTGGTGCTGTGGTACGCCTACTGGAGGATGTCGAGGCGGCATATGTATGAGTTGGCTGAGAAACTTGAGGGACCAGCTGGTTTGCCACTCTTGGGGAATGCCTTGGAATTCACGGGCGGCTCTGCTGGTGAGTTTTTATATAATTCACATTAATATTCGTATATAATTCCTTATAGGTATCTGAAATTATTTAAAATATTTTCAGATATAAGGAATTTCACTTAGCAAGGATGAAAATGGCCTATTTTACGACATTCAATAACTAACTTTTTCCTGGAGCTCGCTTCCGTGGCAATATCTGGAAATAACTTTTGTTTTAAACTTTTAAATTTTCTAGACCTAATATAAATTCAGATACGCGTCGCGTAGATGCAGCGCAAACATTTTAAAATTTTCATGTGACTAAGTTTATAAACGTAGCTAGTTTTATGAAATGCTTTCAGTTATTAATGACCGTTTCGCTTCTTAGCAAAAGTTTCCTTTTGGGAAACGTATTATAAATTATTTACCTCTTTTTACTCAATTAAAATTTTTAAGTTAATAACGAAATAACTCCTAAAAATTGCAAATATCGTCATCATAAATTATCCTTGACAGATATCTTCCGAAACTTGGTAACCAAGAGCGAGCCGTATGACAAAGAGGCAGTGGTGAAGATCTGGATCGGCCCCCGACTGCTGGTGTTCCTCTACGACCCTCGCGATGTGGAGCTGATCCTCAGCAGCCACGTACACATTGACAAGGCGGACGAGTATCGGTTCTTCAAGCCTTGGCTTGGTAACGGACTCCTTATTAGTACAGGTCTGTACATACAATTTTTATTATTTGTTGAATTTGTTTGATTGATTATCAAACATCCCAGTATATGATAGAAAAGTATTAAAAAACTCAGCATTCATTTCTTACATCTGTTATCTTTCAGAATGAAAGAAAAAGTAGGTAAGTAGGTACTCCAGTGACAACAAATTTATAGAAGTAAATTCAAATTCATAATCTAAATACTGAAGATTGATTTCATTGTCAACAGGTCAAAAATGGCGATCACATCGCAAACTGATCGCTCCCACATTCCACTTGAACGTCCTCAAGAGCTTCATCGATCTCTTCAACGCCAACTCGAGGGCTGTCGTGGACAAAATGAAGAAAGAAGCCGGCGTATTCGATTGCCACGATTACATGAGCGAGTGCACGGTTGAGATATTGTTAGGTAAGTGTTATAACATTGTTTATTTCCACGTGTAAAATTGATTGCTAAGTTTTGGTCCACATCATTTAAACAGCAAAGAGCTTGTCGATTTTGCACGTGAGCACGAGCTTGTCGTTGATAAGTTTCCCCAGGAATCAAAGTATCTATTAAAAAACCCGCATCAAAATCCGATGCACAATTTTAAAGATCTATACAAATACAAAGGGACAGAGAGCGGGAAGTGACTTTGTTTTATAGGTACTATGTACTGAAGAAATATTATCATATGATTGCAATTTGGCTCTTATTGGTACCAAAACAGTAAGGAAGTAGTATTGTTGAAATAATTTCATAATTATTTTCATAAATACGACTCCTTTTTGAGGAACTGGAATTCCAACAATTTCACTCATCCGGTTTAGGAAACTTGCAATGACATAAACACGAATAAATATAAAAACCCTGAAAAAAAAACTTAATGATGTAAAACCAAACGAATATAATTCGGACTGTATTTCATTGAATTATTTCCAAAGTTAGAAAAAGATAATTTATATTTACAGGTATTTTTTTATATTCTTTAAAGGTATTTTATGCATTAGGTTTATCATTAAGTTCATTATATAGTTTCGTAATATATTTAACAAATCAATCAAATGCAATCAAAATCTTGGTATACAGGTACACGCTCTATCTACGCTATAATTTGATTGCAATTGATTGGAAGTCCTAAGAAGTTGAATAGTTCCCTAATAAAATCTAATTTCGCTATAAAACAGGACCGAAAAACTGACCTGGACATTAACCTAATTGATTCAAGTGGCATTCGCTTTCATAATATCAATATAGTTATATTGATATAAGGCAAATACCTTATTCGGTCACAGTACAATATCGCCTGTTTTAAGAATATTAGGACTTCACGTTTTTACTTATTGTGTATAATAGATTAAAATTTTAGCCACATCCTAGAAATGGGAATTTATTTATTTTATTTTATTGACAAGGATTTAATTCTTTGAGGATAAAAAAACGTACATTTTTCTTGAAGTGAGATGTAATAATTTATGTTGTACTTAATTATTACTAAGCAATGCATATTAAATGCATTCACGTTGAAGAACGTTGGAAAAACACGACAAAAATGATAACTTTTTATTGACCCCATAAATACGGGCAGTAAAATCTTTTCTATGTAAGCTCCGAATTGTTGTCCGAATTACCCAACTCCGATGGTTCGGTAAGGTTCACCACTCCTCGTTTCGTCCTTGCTTGGTTCTACAAATTAATTCTTTGCCAAAGAATGGTTCGCCAAAAAAAATCGTTCACCCCGTCACGGTTCTACAATTAATCGGTTTACTACGAATTTGTTTGTCGAATAAACTCTTCATCGTCGGTCCCTTGAACGAACTTTTTCCATTATTTCGTTAACGTTGAATTCGCAAGTTTTGGTTGAAGATTTGATACAACTCCGAAATTAAACATTGTTTAACCTATAAACTTTATGGTACAACTTAAAAAAATTAACAATAAGTGGGTAATGCCTCAAGGAATACTCTGCCGGTCAAACATTCGGACGAGAGACTTGCAATTATAATATTTTGAATTCCAATCGATAGTTGATAACTAGCCCCAGAAAACTTTCTGTCGTTCTCTGATTCCAAGGAGTCACCGCAAAATTGATTGTAAAAATGAGCAATTTGTGAGTGTTGTCACGTAGTTGACCAGCCAAGCGGCTGACAGCGATGACCCTCAAAACCATTGGATTGTGGTCTTGAATGCAGTCACTTGGCCAAATCTATTTGCCAAATTTACTTATTATAAAATTTTACTGTACAAAATTTACTGATACATACTATGACACATTTTACATTAACGTCACTTAATACTATTAAATAAAAGTATATTGAATTATTTTTACACAAACTGCATAAATAAGCTGATTCGAGTCAATACTGACACTAATAACGCAACATGAATTTATACAAATAGGTATAATGACATGCTTAGTAATGCAATCAACCTTATAGATTTTTGAAGTAATGCAAGTTCTAGCATAGGAAGATTATACATAATAGCGGCTGCAGTTAGAATTGCGTGGAGGAAGTTAAAATAAATAAGGCAGTAAATTGCAATCCGCATTATATCCGTGATATCTATGGTCTACAATTATGCTATTTACCTGGAACAGATTAACTGGTAGCATTGAACTACCTTAGTTGTTCTGATTCATTGAATGCCACGTAGTAAGTGTGTGATCATGTTCACCGACCCCCCACGCCTTCACGTACTAATGGCCAATATTCGCCATCAGAGGCTTCAGGGTCCATTATTATTCTGGTTACACAATCGCTTTGAATATCGCGGAGGTCAATAGGTCTTTCTCTACGTACTGGACCCTTTAATGTAACAATTAAACATTACAGAGACCGCCATGGGTGTCAGCAAAAGTACTCAGGACCAAAGTGGATTCGAATACGCGATGGCTGTTATGAAAATGTGTGACATTCTGCACTTGAGACATACCAAGATTTGGCTAAGACCCGAAATGATATTCAATTTTACTAAATACGCGAAGAGTCAAACGAAGCTTCTTGATATCATTCATGGATTGACTAAAAAGGTATGGCTACGTATTATTAAAGTATTTCAATATGCTGCTTTTGGATGCATTTCTGTATAAATACTAAATGTTTAGTATATTTTTTATAAAATTACATCTATTATTACGAAGCATTTTTATTTGATACCAATTTGTTTTATTATTTATGTTTTCAATTTCAGGTCATCAAGAGGAAGAAGGAAGAATTCCAATCAGGCAAAAAACCTTCCGTATTAAATGAAACCACGGAAGTGAAAAAAACAGTCAACGAAAACAGCGAACCTGCAGCCAAAACTACGTCCGTGGAAGGTCTGTCATTTGGACAATCATCAGGATTGAAAGACGATCTGGATGTAGATGATAACGATGTAGGTGAAAAGAAACGTTTGGCCTTCCTCGACCTTCTTCTGGAAAGTTCTCAGAGCGGTGTTGTGATTTCTGATGAAGAAATTAAAGAACAAGTTGACACTATTATGTTTGAGGTAAATTAAATTTGATTTTTAAATAAATTGCACCATTTATACTTATAAATTGAATATTTATATAAGTTTCTTTTTTAAATTTAGGGTCATGACACAACAGCAGCTGGAAGTAGTTTCTTCCTTTCTATGATGGGAATCCATCAACATATCCAAGACAAAGTTATTGAAGAATTAGATCAGATTTTCGGTGACTCTGATCGCCCCGCCACATTCCAAGACACATTGGAGATGAAGTATCTTGAGAGATGCCTGATGGAGACGCTTAGGATGTACCCTCCAGTACCTATTATTGCTCGACATCTCAAACAAGATGTTGTTCTTCGTAAGTAGCTATTGCTTTTGTATAAAACATCGTAACTATAATAGATATCATTCGAATTAAAGAAAAATGTCAGATTCAGTATAGTAGACATCGTGCTACAAAGTCACAGTTTATTCCTTTAAAGATATTTTAAAAGTAAATTTTGTAGAATCACATTAATTTCCTTTTATGTATAGTATTGTCACATAACAGAGCACATTATATAAAGACTATATTAAGTGAATATTACTGGATCCCACATATTATAATGACCTCCTTATTGCAGCGTCCAACGGGAAGAAAGTGCCAGCCGGCACCACGATCATTATCGCGACGATAAAGCTCCACCGCCGGCCGGACATTTACCCAAACCCCGACAAGTTCGACCCGGACAACTTCCTGCCAGAACGCTCAGCTAACCGCCATTACTACGCCTTCGTGCCCTTCTCTGCTGGGCCTAGGAGTTGTGTCGGTAAGTAAATCTTTAAATTTATTTTCCCATTGAACGGTTTAAATAAACTGAATAAAATATTATTGCACCCGTGGTCCTACCGACTTATCCCACTAGTGGGACCATGAATTGGTACTTAATAATTTGTCAAAGAAAGTTTATATTAGGTTCTTACTACAGGTAATCAAATAGTAATATAAACATTTAATATTGAAAGATCTGAAACATTTATAAGATATTTATAAAATCGGACTCCGAGATCTTGAAATTCCTCGTGGTTAGTTCGACCATTGCCGTGCATTGATCGACCAACGTGACCGAACTTCGCGGCCGGAGGGGATTATTATCTGTTACCTTCAACTCCATCTATAGCGCTCACATTAGATATTTCGATTATCTAAACATCTCCCTCTCATCTGAGCGTTTGCAAGCGAGAGGTTTCTTCCTGAGCCATTGAGCGCCGGAGCTCAGGGTCGACTATCTAAAGATTAACATTGAAGTAGGTATTTAGCAAAATTCTATAATATTATTATTTCTCAGGACGTAAATACGCCATGTTGAAGTTGAAGATCATCCTGTCCACTATTCTAAGGAACTTCCGAGTCCATTCGGATCTCAAGGAAGAAGACTTCAAGCTACAAGCAGACATTATCCTCAAGAGAGCGGAAGGTTTCAAAGTTCGGTTGACGCCCCGCAAAAGGATAACCAAAGCATGCTAAATAATTTTAAAGAAGCGCATTAAAGGTCAGCTCGATCTTCACCATTTACAGTGTTCGAAGAGTTCACTAGGGTGACGTAACTTATTTTTTTAGTCAGAGGTGAAATTGGACACTTTTTGTTTAGTTATTACGATTACTTCGATAACAAAATTGTATAACAATGGTAATATCATCAAGTCAACACTTCGACAAAGCTAATTTTGTAGTAAGCTTTATTTTAAAATATGCTTAAGGTCAATGCGCTATCTTGTAACTTTAGCAATAAAATTTACTTAGTTCTAATTCATCACTCGCAGATACGTACAGTGTTTTCTTCTTCATAGCAAAGTAGGTATCTCGTTTTTGTGATAGATACCAGTACTGACTAAGTTATTTTAGATCATTTTCGAGATCAAATTAGTAATATACGAGAGAAAATACACGGGGTTACTTGGTGTAAGGATTGCTCAAAAATGGTTACTTTGGTATTTAATGTGTAAATAAGTAGTTATGTTTTTAGGTTAAAATAAATTAATAAACACCGTTACATTTTATGTTTTATTTTTATTATATTATAAACGATTTAGAACTAGGTATATAATCAAATTATATATATAAAAACTACATCATCAGGAGTTATAAGTATACGAAAAGATTTATTATTTTTTGATTTGACTACTCCGCAGCTTTTGGATATCGTTAACGGTTTCCAATGGTGTATGCTCCATGAGTCTGCTGATAGAGCCTAACATGGCCTTGCTGCCCAGTTCCTCTAATAATTTTAATTGAAACCTAGAACAAAAGAAAAATTCCTGTCTATAATATATTTTAATAGTGTATTTGAATTGTTTACCAATGTTTGTTCATGTCCCAACTAATATGCGAAAATTATTTAACCCAAATCTTACTTGCAGTGTTAGTGTGCAAGTTGGTTTGGGTTCAGTTAGTATACCATAGGTCTCAAACTTACTTTGGAACTAACTTAATCTGAGTGTTTGTATACAAATAACATCTCGTTAGTTAAATTTTGGTAGTATAATTTTGGTTACACTTTGGTAGTAAGGCGTTCCTGTGAAAAATCCGCGCGTCAAAGCTGTGGGCAATGCCTAATTTTCTATAAGACTTAAATTATAATTAACTTATCAGTTTAAGTTGAGAACAATAGGAAAAAATAACAACCTCATGGTCATCCAGGACGGGAGCCCAAGGATTACACCCTTAAGATTTAATTGGGTAAGAAAATGATTATTTCTTCGGTCACTATCAGGAGTTACGAGTATAACGAAATGATTTTACTATTTTTTATTGATTTGTCTGTGACTACTTCGCAGCGTTTGAATATCCTCGACTTTGTCCATTCGAGTGAGCTCTATTATTTTGCTAACAGAGCCTTGGTCAAATTTGCTAGCATTATCCTCTTTCAATTTTAATTTGATTCTAGAACAAAAGATATATAATAGACTTATCTTATCGAAATGTGACATATTTTTAAAAGTTAATATTTCAATTCACCTCTGTGATGATTTTTATGTTAAAATTCACCTTAAAATGTCCAGAGGTGTTCGTTGGTGAGTAGGACACAGACAAGGCAAGAAGTCGTGGTGCTGCCGCTTGATCCACCAGCCGGCGTGGGCGAGTTTCCACTCTATCGTCTTCATCTGGGCCACGGCACATTCACCTGCCTCCTTCAGGAGTTGGAAATACGACGCCATGTTTTCTTGGCCTGATAGAAAGGAAAACTATATCACTAGAAATAATGGTTTCAAATGACAATGTAAATTCATGTATTTTGAATTAGATTTAAATTGATAAGAAAAAAATTGATGATTTTTTGCGTGGGAAAAAGTTTTAGTTTAATATACTTCTGAATTTTGTTTTTGTTAAAAATAAATCAAATATGTATTTAGTTTAACCTTCAAGAACCCTGAATTTTTATTACATTATATCATACTGGAGATGGCATGATATAATGTCGTCCGGAGCTTAAACGATTAGGTATGGGTAAATTATAACTAAGTACTCCTATGATACAAAAGTGTGAAAATTCAATTAGGTTCTGATCAATATACACGTTTATATTTGTTTTTTTTTTTTAATGTAATTGTGTAATAAATGTGACGTGAGTATGTTGAATTTGGAATTTCCAAGACCTTACTTTTTGATAAAAACAAATGGCCGGCTAAAAAGTATGTTAACAAAGCAAATACAAAACCACTTATATATTGTGCTGATGCTTTATTTCAACAATAAGCGACCTAACTATTGGAACAGCATTAAAATGATTACCTAACGTTAGCAGAATCAACAATCTCGTCATCTCATTTATTTATTTCATTTATCCTAGACGACAATTTAGGATAGTTTTGTGATTAAAAAAAATTCTTACAATCGTCCTAATTCTGCAGTTTACGGCAGCTAAGCTGTATTGGTCCATTTAGAGGCATTTAAGAGGAATAATGTTAGTAGATTGAATGATTTTTTTTTTATTTGTGGACGCCAAGTGCCAGCACCAGATTTATTCTGTGTGATGGGCTTGCTACTATGAGGCATTTACTCCCTGCACATTAGCGCCACCTCACGATTTTATTATTTTCTTTCATTTCTTAGCGAAAGTTAATAAAATATTATGATGATACAGATTATGCCGGATTATGCCACACTACATAAAAATTTATTTAGAAAGTATTATACTACTAATACTTATCTATAAATACAATGTGGTCACAGTAGACTAAAAGACATTTAGTAGCCACCGTTTTTGATTCAATCAATTATGAATACATTATGCAATAATGCGTGTATGTGTACGCGCCCTTAAGATGCATACAATTCATCTACAATTTGAACAAATGTATAACGTTAAAGCAAAGATATATACTGATTATGTATGGTCTAAGAAGTTTCTCATATCTTCTTAGCACAGGAAAAGACAAGACAGGCCGTAAGCTATTTTGAAACGTTCGTTATGCCATCCACGTACAGTCACCATTCCGTCACTCCAGAGATCATTAAAAGGTTCAAGGTAAGCTAAGCCACTTACATTGGTTTAAGTATAATGTAAAACACCAACGTTATCGAGCCGAAATAATAATTTGGATTGTACTTATTTAGAAAGGTTGACAATTTTAGTTTAAAAGTGAAGTCAAGGAAACATAGTTAATTTTCTGGATTCGGAATAGCCTTTGTCTTTATTATGAATGTGGCTATCAATGCAGAATTGTTTTTTCCATATTTGACAGGTACCTAGTTCAAAATGGGTAAAAGTACTTCTGACTAAAACTAAACTTTTTTGTGGAAATACTAAAAAAAATGCTGGGTCCATACTAATATTATAAATACGAAAGTAAGTTTGTTTGTTCCCTGTTCACGCATTATCTACTGGACCGATTGTTATGAAATTTGGTACACGGGTAGAAAATTACTTGGAATAACACATAGAATACTTTTTATCCCCAAATTCCCACGGGAGCGAAGCCCCGGGCACAGCTAGTAGCCTATAAATCAAACTCGCGTATGCGAAGACAAAGAGTGTTACACGTTACATGTTGACATAAAGAACCGATAGATGGTGCTACTATGCATGGATGCTATTTGTGTAGATAATGGGACTTACCCGCAGAAATCGCCATCATCAATCTCGACTGCTCCGCTTCTTCCTCAAAAATCTCGTTTTTCTTCTTCTCGTAAATACTTGTAACTCCATCGTCGCTATCATTACTATCATATTTAAATTGTGACACTGAGGATTCTACCTAGAAAGTAAAATTTTTGGTTAATGCCTACGGCTAGGCTTGATGGAATATGATACAAGATGGGGAGCAATGCCCCTGGGATGCCGTTTGTGTGTACAGTTGAGTGAGTTACATGGACGAAGTAGACAGAGGTAGAACATTTCCTTTTTTGTTAATTTCTTATCAATGCGCTAAATTTCTTGGCACTTTTTAAAGATTGAATCCATTCAACAGGAGTGAAATCAGGATCAATGTGGGAATATCTGTTTCCAAAGCATTGTAGTGTCCTTTGCATAGGACTGCCCTGGACTACCTAAAGAGCTATCATAGCCTAACAACCAATTCTTCAGCTTGGTTATATGTATGTGTTGCCACGTTATAGGTATAAAAAAAATACCAGAAAGCGTTGAGCAACCACCATATTAACTCTAAATAAAACTAAAGCTGACGGCAAACAACCAAAATCAAGATAGTATAGAACAAAAGAGAAAATTAGTTACAGTATCACATCTTTATCACTTAGGGAGTAAACAGAGCCAAAGAATGCGAAACTCGGATGCCTGGTTTAGCTATACTTGTTAGTGCAATTGACATTAAATAGTGACAGGTTGTACCAATCGCCTAAGAGAATAATCTCCAGTTTATAACCCTTTTATTTGATTAACTTTTACAATTAGCGTGGAAGGAGAAGCAGCTGGTGGGATATTCAGATAAGCATGGGAGAATGGAGAATAGAATATGAATAAAAACGCACCCCAACACATGAGAGCCCCATAAAACATACGAACGCTTCGGCCAGATGCTGCGTGCCCAGTTCAGGCCGCTCCCTCCGAAGATGTAGTTCTCCCAGAAGGTGCAATGCTCGGCCCAGGTGTCTTCGCAGCTGGTGCTCCATCGCAAGAGCACCCATCTCTGTTAGTAATTTCGCAGCCATCTCATGGTCTTTTAACCTAAAAATAGTAGCAATTCTAGGCAGCTTGTAAATAATAACAGGTTTGACGTGGCCATGAAATGCAAATAGTCAGATAATTAAGAATGCCGATGACCATGCGATGTGGTGAAGAAAAATAGCTAACATTGTACGGTCCTAGATGCTTCCACTTTTTGCATTAATTACATTCAAATATTAAGAGTTGACAATATAACTACATAGTATAAAACAATAATAGTATAAAACAAAGTCGCTTTCCACTGTCACTATGTATGCTTAAATATTTAAAACTACGTAACGGATTTTGATGCGAATTTTTTAAAATTGATAGTGTGAGAAGGTTTAGATTGTACTTATAATTTCAAGTTTTACCCAAGCAAAGCCGGGACAGGCCGCTAGTAAGATATCAAAGAAAAATAGAGAAATCAATTTGATATTTAGTTAATTCTCTACCCATTGGCAGTACATGAAATGAAAAGCATTTTTACAATTTATATTCTATTACAAAAAAATTTGCACTTTGACTAAATGATATGCGAATAGGCTTGGAGCAACAAAGTTCATTATGTATACGCTGGTCACTTAGAAAATCATGTTACTGATTAACCTTACGAGCCGACAAATTAGTTATTCCAATTAATGCATGTCATATGCAGATTTACAGACTAACACATGATATGTATTTCAATGTCAAGGTTAGTAGAGTGCATATATTTCAATAAATAATGTTCTTTTAATTTAATAAAATTAACTCCTAGGTCTAGGTACTTTTTATGAAAATGTCAATTGTGCTGCCATGATTCATAATATCTTCATATATTACCAAAATTCACAAAAATACCTAAAGTCTAAGAAGTATTTACTACCAGACAGACATTATTTTTACATTAGAATATTAAAACAATATCTTACCTCTGCATAACAGCAGCTAGGTGCATTCTAGTGTCACACAAACCTTCAATGTTGTTGCTATCTGTGTATATTTTAAATGCTCTCTCAAATGTCTTCTGAGCGTTATTTAAATTATTCATAGCTAATTGACATACACCAATCTCTAGTATTGCTTCCGCTGTCTTCCCAGTTTCATTGGCTAAAAAATATAGTAAATATTGACATGATTTCAATCTCACGATGAAGTAATAAGTCTAGTGTGCGTCTCGTTGGTCATGACTTTTGGCAGTGTTTGCAGTCTAATTACTATATAGATAATGAAAAAAATAATACATAGCCTTGGCAGCTGATTCCCAAGTAGGGTTGACGTCAAGTAGGCGGACGGCTGTAAAATCTTCAAAATTGTCACTTTTACGATAACCTCAAACTTCTGCTAAGAAGAGGTCATTTATAACGGCCTCAAATGCAACCGAACACGTAAGGATGCGAGAGAGAGTGTAAAATAGGGATTAAAATTGAATATTAACTTACAATTTGTACATTAATAATCAAAATCTCACCGTCCTTGGCTCTCCTCTCAGCCAGTCTGGCCAACCTTTCCGCTTTTCCCGTGTCTTTCTTTCTAATGGCTCTAGCTTTATCTAGCAAAACGCGATGTAACTGTATAGCCGAGGCGCCAAATAGGGTTTCTTTAGGAAATACCTCGCCATCTGCGTTTGGTTCATGAAGATACCAACTCTGAAAGATAAAGATGTTAAGATGAATTAAGAGAATTGTAAGTAAATACTTAACAAGTATTTTCCAGTATAGAAGACATATTAAAAGTATGGAAAATACTTGTAGAATTCGTTGGGTAATAAACATTTTGTATTGTTAGAACTACAATTCCTTTTGTAATGTGCAAGTGGAGAAGAAACAACATATTGCGCAATTTTTTCATATCCGCGAGTTTTAAAGTAGTGACGCACATTTCGCAGAAAACATGCACTGTTTGCATACATATTACAACTTTCTAAAAACTCATTTTTGTTTTAGGAAACACGTAATCGTTATATGAGTGTGACATTTAATTGCTAAATAAAAAACTGCGAATATTTGCTGAACATGAACACAATCACACAAAAACTTCCTAACACGTGTTCTATATTTGCTGCCGCTCTAAAATAAATAAGAAAAAAATAACAAATTCCCAATGAGATCATTTGTTGTCTTGACTACATACAGATAATGAATGAATGGAAGGTTTCTCGTCATTTTGTTGCTATGTGGTTCCACATATTCCATAATGTATTTTAATTCTCTTATAGTGATACTATATTATGTACATACATATATAATTGTAACTGTGAATAACTGTGAATCACAACTTACCTTCCCTATTGCACTATCTCTAACTTCAGTCAATATCAGGAACGATTCTTCAGGATCTGCCCCAGGAACTGAAAACAATTTTCATATAATTGTTAGTTATATTATTGCTCCTATTGCAAAAACCTTTTTTATATTAGTATTGTGATTTTAAAATAAATAAAGTAGTAAATAGTAAATATACCTACAGCGGAGAAAAACTAAGTTTGAGCCTTCACCAACGGCTTGGTACTGTAACATCAAGCGGTAATGGATCCATTGACAAAATATTCTAAAGAAATATAAAGCTGAACAGATACGTAAACTATTTTTGAAGTAGCACCCGCAAAGTAGACTCCGACGTTGTCAGTTCTTCTTTGAATGTTAAGAGCTAATTATAAACCTCCTCGGCAATCGAAAAAAAAAAATTAAGTACTTTTAAAGTCTTACATTTGTCGAGCAGAAATTTTCCATAATGGTATTTACAACATCCCTTTTGTCGACCTCCGTCTAGTAAAAACTGGCTGGCCACGGCTATAGATGCCAAATAGAATTTTTCAGCTAGCCAAAGAATTCCCTTTCCCATTTCAGCGTATTGCAAGGCTAAACTTAACAGCTGCAACGCTTCTTGCTTCGTTTCCCCTGGGAATATATAAGTTTAGGTACGTTGTATGGACGAAACCAGCGTTGACACTAATATGGACTAGCTGCATCCCGGTGCTTCGCTTCGCATCCTTATGAATATAGTTAAAAAGTACTAACATTATGTGCTATTCTAGGTTATATTGTACTCAAAATTTCATAGAAATCTGTCTTATACATTTTGCAGGATTGGTTAACAGACATTTGAGTAACGTGTGTTTGAGTAATGTGTCTTTCTTTACCAGAATGGAAATAATTTATAGAAATACCAACCTCTATCTCTATGTTTTTCTGCCTTCATAAGGCCTACGGCGATATCCTCCAAATAATCTTCTCTCTTACGCAAGTCAACAACGATACCTATGTCGTCTGCCGCTAGTAATTGCATATTATCATAAAGTAAGTCTTGTAGGTAGTCCGCTGACTCCGAATAGCCAGCTTCCTTGAGCTCCAGAACCAAACATTCATGTAAGGGTTGTTTTCGTCTAAAAATTGAGATCAAAATTACTAAAACAACTTTTCCTGACTCGTTATCTAAGGTTAGGTACTGTACTTTCCACTTCATTTGGAATTGGCTTCGTCTTAGCTGAACATGTATACAAAATTAATTTCAAGTAAAACGACAGATGATATCTGCTTCGAAATTTAATTTCAAGATTCCATCGAAACAAACCATACATACTTGGTATAGAAGTTAAAAAAAAACCTTATAAAACAATTAATTGTGCTTAATTTGAGACCAAGGTCTTTGAGATGTTATATAAAAAGTTTGGTAGTGTTTCCTCTGCGGTTAAATAACACTTATAACAATTCACATTATTTGCCAAGGTTTCACTCAGATTATTATAATATTATTTTTTAAACCAACGCATTGCAAATAAATAAATGTAGTTGAATACTAAAGATGTGAAGACACCTGACCTGCTTGCAAAATACGTAACCTTTTGTCGTTAACACGAGCAATTAAATAGAAAAAGTATTCGGGAAACTACTTTTAATATGAGATGAACATTATGACAATGTATGTTTTCAAATCGGACTCTGGGTTTCGATGTTGTATAGCGGTTGAAGTAATCGGAAATGCGATCATCTAGGAGAGAGATGGTTTAAAAGTTGTCTTTAGTCTGTAACTCTAGTGATGGCCTTGGTTGATAACTGTGCCATTTAGCGTCTGTGTGTCTAACAAACCTCATCTGAGGTAACGAACTGGTTTAGGAACTCTGAAAAAAAACTACTGCTAGGTACTACGGCGTGGATCTTTGCCGCCGACAATAGATAACGACATTCTTAGCAGTATCTTACCAAATGTAGTCATAGAACTATGAAACTCCGCAGTACAGTATCCTGAGATCCTTTGAGAATCTTCTAACTACAAAATAAATTACAATGTTTTCCTTAGACAAAAAAGCTTGGCATTTAAAATTCAGCTCAGGCTCATAAATGCCAAATGATGACGATGACGTCAAAGTAACAACCGTCTCACTCACGTAGACCCTAAGAACTTTACCGCGGTTCACCTTTGAGGTACTTCATGGGAGGTACCACACTCAGGCGTCATATAATGACAAGTTTTAATGTCCCCCTAGAGAGATGCTAGAGATCTGAGGATTTTAATGGCAGTAATAATTATATTAATATGCACAGTTATTATTTAGGTACACACATGAATAGAATTAGTATACTTAACCATTCAATGATCTATTTCTTATTGTAAGAAATACATTGAACACTTATGAGACTCCTTTGATGAAAAATAAGATTCAGTGCAGGTTGGTTAATATATCATTGTTCTATAATAAATTTAAATGGATCACTGTTCTTGTATGACCTCAACGAAAATCATTATTTTGGTACAACGAAAAATTCACAAGTAGTTATGATTGTGTTTCTATACTGAATTATTGTTTTATTTTTTATTATGGGTATGGGCTAATTAGTAAGTAAAGATTTTTTGCATAGATTCACAAAACGCTGATGACATCTTCACTACGTAGCGTTTGAACACAATATAACCCCATCATACCTATAGCCTACAAAATGTATTTTACTTATGCAAATCCTGCTAGACACATGATTGAACCTGCTATAAAATATTTAAACCACGCACCTCCGGATTCCCTTCGCATCGAGCACATCCAAACTAAACAAAGCTTTGTTCCGCAAGTTTTCTAAACTTTGTTTTGTCATGCAGGCCATAAGTTTTGGCAATTTTCTTCTTTCTATTTTTACTCCCGACATTCCTGATGATTCTGATTTCTATAATAACTATAACAAAACTTACTAAATCTAGATATCTGAAAATTGTTTAATACTTATGCAAAATACTCGGAAAAGTGACATTTCGATTTGTTTGAAATTTGGTGTTACTTTTTAAATTTTGAAACCGACAGCATTTTTACCGTATTAAAGAGAATGTAATATAATTCACTTGTGCAATGTAATTAAATCTGCCCAGTGGAATCTCTGGCGAATTACCATAATTTTTACACAGACATTTGATTGAATGTCTGTGATATTTTATCACAAAATCCAAACAGTGGTTTCTTGGGCTATCTACAGTTTGGCTGCGCACAGCCTATATAAATCACGCACACTATTTATGACAATGGGACAGCTTGTTATTTTTTACGAGCTACCTTGTTAAATTTTCCAACGGAACCCTATAAGAACAATATTATTCAAACACGTATCTCCCAAATTTAGTGTTCCAATTTTCCTGAAAATTATTCTGTCATATTATTTACCAATATTTTTAATACGTGTGATATGTTTATGTTACGTCTTGGTCATAATTTAACTTTTATTACATGTATTATGTACATAACTATGTTATAAATTTTACTAGCGGTCCGTTGGCTCTACTTAAACCATAATAAATTATACCTACCTACACTTAAACCTTCCTCAGGAATCGCACTATCTATTGGTAAAAACCGTACTAAAAACCGTCAAAGATGCGACACGGACTTCTTCATAACGATATTTAGCTACATACCTACCCATATGAATTATTTTATTATAATAAAGAGTTGCTAATATCAGTTAGGTAGGTCGAAACCGCATGAATATATTTAAGATTAAAGTTATTGCATTGAATTAGGATAAGCTGATAAACGCTGACAAAAAACTCAGATTATATACTATCTAAAAGGGAATTGGAGAAGATTTTAATTATTTCTCAGCTGTATTACTAATGCTTAAAGATAAGAGCTATACTTATTTGTGCGTCTGATTTAAATGAGCCATCCTAAATCTTGCCGCGCGCCTTCGAGCTTGATATAGCATTGTTGGCTTAGGAGTAGATTTTCATCAAGCGCCTTACGCAAAATTGATGAGATTTATTCAACGAGATGCGGCTAGATATCCTTAATATCCATATCCATACTAATATTATAAATGTGAAAGTATGTTTGTTTCACGTCAAAATAAGGAATGATTTATGGTGTTGAGATAGTGGAGGGCCGGAGAGTGATAAAGACAGCTACCGCAAGTCGCAATCAACAGCTAGCATACAGTATTCCTAAATAGATATGAAAGCGTTTTCATTTATAATGTTACCTAGAATAAATAATATAAATACTTGGGGACGCTGATAAATACGTTATGAGATCACTTTTAATAACTTGCTAGTATCTATTAATAAAACGATGAGATTTTAATTTCATCAACAAATATTCAAATATCTTAGGAAAAATCGGTAATCTAACTATACTTAATAAAACTTTTACCTTGCTTGTGATTTTTTTCTTTTAACTATGCTTATGGTTTATACCTCTGTTATGTACGTAGTATGTATGTAGTATTATAGGTAAAAGTATAATCTACAGTATAGGAGTCTGAAACTGTTACATAACAACAACCAGCTGAGCTGAGATTGTTGAGCAAACAATTCGTCCGACCTTGAAACAGGGCGACATTATCAAGTCAGCTTAACATCGGCCGAAGGAACCGAAAGGAAACAAATTATAGTTTTAAAGCTTTGGGCACACCACGTACATTTATAAAGTACAATGACAAAGAAAACATAGGTAACAAGATCAACAAAGGAATTCATATTTAAAAAAATGAGTTTCATTTGGTATTTCTTCTTAGCAGTGGTTGTCCCGAAATGCTAGTAGTTTGTAGCTTTTGTAAATATTATTTAATTTAGAATATGACGTGAAATAGTATCTGTGAAGGCCTAATTTCTAAATAAATGAGTTTATTTTGATTTGGAAAACATAATATTCATCTTTGAAAATAGTGTATCAAATTATATGTATTTGATTTGATAATAATAATAAATTATGAAAAATCATTAGTTGAGTAACTTAACTTTCTACAAGTAGGTACTAGAAATATATTCAATATATCCAGTAAATAGATAAATTTATCTAGTTTTGCACCGGGAAAAGTGGTGGTGATTGACCACCAGAGACTTTTTGTTAAAATTTAAAATGATATTATGATAGTAGAAAGTGGTTTGGTCCGGTATACCTCCGACTTTATTTTTATTGGGAAGGCATTCACTGGCACGATGCCAGTATCCTGTCGTGTCTATGTGGTGTATCCTAAAGAAATTACTTAAATCACTGTGCTGTCGTATCAATACACACAATTTTCGCTTTAATTCCCGACGACAGAAACAGGGAGTTATAAGTTTAACGTGTCTGTGTATCTGTATGTCGATCCGTGGCAAACAAACGGCTGAACCTGAAAGTATGAATTCCTATTCAAACTTTCTTTTAATAGGGAAATGGCAAATGGCTATTCTTAAGTGAAATGGCAAATCAGTTAACAAACTGTGCCGATCTCTTTTACAATTATACGGGAAAAAGGTCAAGAATTACTTCAGTATAGTCTGGTGTAGGTTGTTTAATCCTGAAATTAATAACATTACAACATTTCAGTCAGCTATCAGGTTTTAGGCTTGGTGTTGTCAAGATTTTCAGTCACTTTGTCACTAGGCTTTCCTCTCACGGTCCGCACCACAATCTCCGATGTTGTTATCTCATTGCTGTCATGTTCATCATTCTCTTGAGCATTATCATCATTTTCGTTTTCATTGTTTTCGTTCTTTTCTTTATTCTTCTTTGCATTTTTGATGGCCATCAACATTTCTGAAAATAAAATAAAATAGCAACAAAAAAATATACGAAAAATCAATTTTTCCAAAATTTCTGAGAAATTTTGTGATAAACGGTACTCCATAGTGTTATTGCAAGATGCAAGATATACCAACGAAATCATTTAGTATCTTTTGTGTGAAAGAGTAACATAAACATCCATTCGGAAACGTTTTTATTACATTAAGATCATAACTAAAACAGAAACGGTAACTAAAATCATACAACTTATCCTTGGTGGTTCGGACGATATTATGTTATACTGAAAATAAATATAGTGTATTCAGGGGCATAAACAATTAACCTTCCGAAAAAAACAAAGTACTTAAATTTGTGCAGTGCACATTATATAAATTGAACATTCTTTGAGTCTCAGAATACATATTGTACAAAATATTCAAGATATTTGTACATTCCATTTCGCAGTATTCAAAGGCATCAAAGGCATGCTCATATTCACATAGTACAGCTACAAACAAGAACGTGTCGCTGTCGTTACCTCGTCGGAAATTCGCTGAAAGAGGCATTTTTCTTGTTTCTAATCTAGCAGGCTTTAAATTGGGACAAAGTGTTGATTTCGGTAAAAAATTGAAAATAGTCCTTCCTAAAACAGATCCATTTTGATGTCAATATTTGAAGTTGATTTTTTTTTTAATCATAGACAAAGAGTAAATTATTCCTCTCTATTTTTAATATATAGTTTGTAACCTATGTGTAAATAGATAATATAAATCTATTTTAACTCCCGATGCAGAGTGGAGTAGTTATAAGTTGAAAGTGTTTAGTATGTCTTACTTTGACATTGTAACTCCCAATTCAAACCTAGCTTTTTGTTTTAAATATTATTAATAGAAGTTTTAATCATGATATAGGAACCTGATCGGGTATTAATGTATTATTCGTAATGACGACTACTAATCTTGACATCGATGATCCAGTACAATATTTGGTGACCCAATTAAACCTAGGTACAGTGTAATTTGCGTGTTCATTGTGCATACCAATGTCATGCTACGCTTAATGTTTCCATAAATAGCTTATACTGCACATAATTTCCATTAATTTGCATGCCATTTTAGAAATGCAATTTAAATTTATACATATATTTTATATAGACACCCATGTTTTAGACCACGGAATTCATGGAAATAAATTCATCGACGGAATGGAAACTAGAGGCTAGGTAAGTTTAGTTATAAAAGTTAATTCAAAGCTTTCAATATGATTTCGATCTTACCAACTCCAAAGGAATTAAAATATTTTAGTTGCAAGCTTCTTACAACTGATCTAGGAATGTGGAAATCTACGTCCAGTTGATCATAGCTGGAAGGGTAAGTATAAAAATAAAGAAGGCTTCCTTACTCTTCAAATATAACAACGAAAGTTCTTACAGACTACAATGTCTTAATATAACAATGAAAGCACTTACAAATGGTTTTTCATTTCCGCGCAAGTTTCCTGTGACTGCGAGATACCGAACGAGATCGCTTGTAAGTTTCATGAAATAAATAGCGCGCCAAAGTTTTCCAATAAATTTACAACTTATCGTATTTTCCTCTAATACCACACATGATGGGTACTTACGAAACACTAGGGGGTAAGAACTTGAGATTAGTTGGTATTTTGGGCTAAAAAGTCGATGATGAAAGAAGTTTGAATTTATTTTAAAACTAACTGCACCTTACGGTGTTACCCGCGGTTTATCATTCGCTGTAATTATTAAAAAGTACTTACTTTTTAATCTTATGCACAGAAGCACCATCTGCTTTATAAAGCGCAATTGTCTATCAGATTTTTGGACCAAATCTTACGGAAATTGCGTATACTTTCGGGTTAGAATGTAAATAGGCCCAGCCGTCTAAGCGTAAAGAAGTAACCCATTAGGTACTCACAAACTTTTCCCTTTATAATATCAGTGGGAATAAGTTTTCAGAGCAATGAAGTGATGATAAAAACCTATACTTTTTAGTGAATACATTCAAATCATGAAAATACTGTAAATTATATTTAGTATAAAAATAAAATACATACAATTTCATAATGACAAGTCTCGAATTTCTCAAACGTGTCACAAATATACTGAAATTGCCCAACTTTATCCAATATAGTATTGATGAGAAAATACCGAATAAAACATGATGGTCATTCGATGAAACGCCATAATCGAATCCCTCCAGGACATATCGAGAAAACTCATTTCGAGGTGCCGTGAACTCGTTAGTTTAGAACTGAAAGTAGCAAAAAGATTTACAATTTTTTTTCTATATTTATGGGTAGATTAAAACTAGACCAAACCACTTATCCAATCGTAACCAAATAGATCTCAGCTGTAAATAAATTAGTACCTATTTAATTTCGCTGACCGAGCTGTGACGTAAACAATTTACGTGTAAATCGATCAGCAAAAATTGCAGCATAGTATTCCCAAACGCTCGAAATACGAGAGGTCGGCAGATGGGCAGCTGAAATATGCAACTGCAACATTAGTGCTGTATTGCGGTCTCTGGTGTACTTACTCTCGTTCGCTGAAATAGCAAGCTAGGTATTTGTTATTGCGAGTCAAATAATTGAGTGAGTATATTTATTACTTTTTTACGTGAGTATTTTTACAACAACAAATTAGATACTTGAACTGCATATGGTTTATATAAATAAGATATTACATATTTTTAACTTACTTTGGCTTTAGGGCTATGCTCGACATGTAACTTTTCAGATGTTAATTAATGCTGTGTAGTCTACTCTTGTGTTGTAGTTTTACCCATTGTCTGAATCATAGATATCTGAATATGTACCTAATCGCCTGATTTTAAAGTCTGGGCAAATTCGCAGATCTTAAGTTGCAGGCAACAAGGCAAATAGTTTGGATTGGTAAAGCCATAAAATAGGGTATTATTACTTATTGAGACTTTATTTGTTTGTTTATAAATGATGCACTTATCAGATAGTATCTTATATGAGAGCCAGAACTATGTGAAATGTCGCGTACGCGAATACATTTAAAATAATATTACCTATAATATTCACATACTGACACCTCACTAAAATTATATTTGTTTGAATTAAATAAAATTAAATTCTCAAAGGTTGGAGTCTTGTATATTACAGCAGAATAAGTAAGAAGTACCTACTCCAGAAGTACAACAGACCGCAATAAACCTGAATCTCGGCGACGAGTGAAATTTATATTGTAAGTTGTAAGCCATACAAATCCGCCAGTTTATAGGCCGGGACCCACTTTCAGGATGCTCTGCCTACTCCCAATTTGTGAGGATACATAAAATGACACTTGCTCCCGGCTTCATAGGTACATAAATATAGGAAGAAAAATTAGCACTTTGGCTTCATGTAACTAATAGTTTGTAGCTTTGGTAAATCCTGTGAAAGCCTAATTCTTGAAAAATTACAATCGAAACATTTATGATTTGATTTTTATTTTTGATTACATGCTTAATTAAATTAGATGCTCTTTATCGACACACAATCAAATGGCGAAGTTTTAGTAATTATTAGATGTGATATTGTTTTCTAGGTTTTCCTGAAATATTGCGATACCTAATTACTACGTTTCAAAAAGTAGGAAATAAAAATTCAGAAAAAAAAGTTGTAAAAATAAGCCTGAAATTGTAGGCTCGGTCATAACTTTTACGAGATATTTGTAAAGTTTTACGTTTCCCCAAAATATGGGCCACCTTTTGCCGTGTGAACTGGGTAGGGCCAGGTGTAAATAAAGTGTTATTTTGCAAAGCAATAGATGGTCACCTATCTATTAGCCGGTTGCAGGGCATGAAGATTAATGGCCTCATGTCACGAATCACGACTCAAAATTTCGTTGGCTGGCCCGTGTGTTACATACGAGTTAAAAGCCAATGTGAATTAATTTTCAGGTCAGGGTAAAATGTTCCAGGGAAAATAAAAAGTTTTTTAATTTATATTGTAAGCGATAATGCTTATACAATTACCTATTTAAAAATCTGGGTAATTTTAAACTAGCCTTATTTCAAAATGGGAAAGTTCTCAGCTCACTATTTATACATAAATTGTATATTTTAGCCTAGATGTTGACCTAACGATCCAAAGTACATATACTCGTAATAAAGATGAACGTGCATTTTTTCCTTATTGCCTTAAAGGGTGAAGGAATAAAAAGTCAAAGCAAAACTGTGTCAAAGATCGTGACCCAAATATGATGAATGTTAATGCTTGCAGCAACAAAACATGAAGCAGTCGTTTGAATTTCAAATAAAAAGTCGCATGCGAATTGCTGGAAAAACCATTACTTGGAGTCTCTAGGTTTTTTCGTTCTTAATTAAGCTTTGTTAATAAAATGTTAATCGAGCAATACCGGGAAAATTCTTTGAACTTGAATTTAAAAAAAAAACATGTAATGTAGAGGGTGCAGGCAGGCGTCAACAAGGTGTAGGAATGTTAGAACGATTTCATAGTAGGTAGGTAGTTAATTTACATCCATGATCTAAATTGTTATAAGAAGTAGCAGAAGAGATGGTCAACAGATGCTGAAAAGATCAAAAATGGTTATGTGTAGAAGATGTAGTTGTTTTACGTACTGTTCTTATAAATAATATTTTCTTTCAAATCCGGCAGGGGTTTGCCCAGTAATGGGATAATAATAACTGTGAGAAAAAGTATGAATATTTATGAAACCTTATGGTATTTTGTAACCAAATCATTCAATCATTTTGTAACACATCGTCGTATCGTATTACCGTATTCTCCACTGACATTGGCGAAAGGGCTAATTTTAACTATTAACTGTAATGTAATGAGAGGGTACTCAGGTATTTAATATTATTTAAGAATGATATAACCGTTGATCCTAGATCATAAAACGCGATAATATACAGAAAATGGCTTTTAAATGCGCTCTGAAATGCTCTTCATTACTGTTTTATTATTTAGGGTGAAAATATAAATGCTTAAACAGTTCATGTTGGACTAAATACGTTATTACACTAATATGCCCATAAATTGTTTCTTATATTTACCTCGAAAAATAAATCAAAAGCAAGCGTGCCAAGTTATTATTTCTTATACACGCTATACAATATCCACAAACACATGTAGGGTGATATCTGGCATGGCTTACTTTATAAGTACAGATAGTCATATGTGATGATAGATATTATTTCTGATTTTGCTGCTCTGAATTATTTCTATGAAATTATATCTCCTTGGTGTCACATAAGAATCACAGAAATGAATCATATATATTTTCCTCCTTCACCGGATACCCAATATTTTGCTACAAACGCCGAGCGAGCAAATATGTAAGTATCATTTGATGGCATAGGAACCAGAAACAGGTCTTGTTATTGCAAAGCAGTAAGGTCTAAAATTACCTTCTAAGAATTTGGGAAATAGAATAATATGTAGCAGCTAAAGTGGTACAAACAACGACCCCCTCAAATATCATATTGCGGTATTTCAACGATAATAAAGTTCAAGATGCCTATCAAGACAACCTATAAAAGATAAAGCACAATTTATTCGAAAGGCTGATTTGTGTGGCGTAGCAGTTTTTTAATTTTTATCATTCTCAGAAATCGGAATAATATTATATATATGTTTAAAATACCCAGACGTAGGTACTGTTGTAATCGTATGTTACCAACATGCAATAACAGCATAGCCATTTCACCATACCACTATGGTCTCACCGTTCAAATAGGTCGACAAACATATTTACGCAAAAGTTATCAGACATAACGAATGTTTACAATAACGTTTTCTAATATAAACGTTTATCTATCAGTTGATACTCCACAGGGATTCGTCGATATTTGATCTTTAGCTTCTCAGAAAGGAATTTGTTTATCTGGAGGAAAATCCTATTTCTGTAGGGAATTTTAATGTCTTTGTGAGAAAATGTTATAAAATAAAAAAATACATAAAATTGTTTATTAGGTAAATGATTTTTTACAAACATAACAGGTGTGGAACCTCCATTTAAGCAACGAGTATTATATAAATCATGATTTAAATCATTATTAATATTTCTTGTATTAAAGATATTTTTACAGAATAGTAAACTTTATTCGTTTCCTTTAGATTTCTCCTCTTATCTCCGTCGACTACTGTACACAATCTCAAAAGTTTCAACGTTTGGGACCTAAAGATGTCATATGAGTGACACATGTTTACGAGTGTTTTGGAAGTGTCCTCTATACTTATCATATCCAGTTCAGTGCCTAGTAAAATCTTATAAAGAACAACATCTGAAACAAAAAAAAATGTTATGAACACAAAATTGTTTATTAATCTCTAATTAAATATTGTTATAATAATCAAAGCTACAATCCACTAAGTAATACTTTGGCTAAATTTGCACAGTCTATAACAATGCTGCCTAAAAATAAATTTTAACTCGATAATGATAAATTTCCTAAAACCAGATTACTACAAGACTAGTTATAATACGAAATGGGTTCATTTCCTTTTACCTATTAAAGTATATATCCCTGAAAACTGAATCGCTACAGCCAAGGCTAAAATGAAAACTACATTTCGCGAATATAAATCGTTGAATAACAAAAGGATTATAACAAAGAGGTCAGTCATAATGTGTTCCGTTCCTCGCGCTTCGGCACACACTCAGTTTATATACACTTATTTATTATCTAGTTTGAAAGGAAATATTTGTTTCTATACGACCTAAATCCTTTGAAAGCTCGAATTCAAAAGAGCTCGGGTAATATCCGATATCTTGCCCTTACAGACAGACAGCTAAATGTATTCACGCTAATGACATCGCAAGCAGCGAGAAGTTTTCAGAATTTCTCTGGCGTCTTCGCCTACATCGGCAGGCGTCTTCAGATACTTTGAAGACGTTTTCTTGCAACTTATAAATGCACAACGGATATTTGGTGTAGGCAATCTTAGAGTATATAGTAATAGTATAATCTAATTTGTGTACACCCATGTCATGCATAACATTATATAGTTTAGAGAAGGTAAAAGTATCTAAGTTCGTCACATAAGTTTACTTATTTTGAATTGAAAAAAAAAATGTGACTCTGTTGTTATATTTGCTCATCTTATACAGATATAATAGATCACCATTACTAAATAAACCAGTAATGGTGACCTATTATATCAGTAACAGTTTTTTTACGATTTTCATCTACAACCGTTCCATATTGATATCAGTTTCTCTTGTCCTGTGTCCCCAAACATACAATTAAACCAATTTGGCCCGCCCTGTTGATTACGGACACACCTATCGCTTCCTAACAACTGTTACGGAGATTGGTTTTTAACAGTTACCTAGGTACGTGATTAGTTGAGAACATTTAGTTTTTACGTGTTATTTGCAGAACGTTTTAGCTGAAACTGAGAAATATGTAGGGATCAAAAGTCTGGCTGTGCCGTATCCACCTGCTCAAAGCAAAAAAACCAAAAACGTAGTTTAAGGGTAGAATATAAACTAAAAATATAAACTAAATTTAAAGGTAGAATATAAACTGGAATAGATGATAGACATGGGGTACTTTACTCAATGTGACACGGAAGCGAAACCTTAGGACGCAGCTAGTAGACTAATAACTTCGAGCCTTATTGCCTCACAGTTTTACTTTCATTACACATATAACTACGCTCCTTATTTTTTTTAAAAACAGACGCAAAATATAAGAAAATGCAAATTCATTATTATTTGGTACTTAATTGATTTTGATAAGCAAGGGTATTAAATTTTATCTTAATGAAAGAAGAGCTGCCTGTACATATTTATAGTAATTATTCTAAAGTAATAAATAATACAGTGATTATATTATTATTATATTATTAATAAAA
Organism: Plodia interpunctella; assembly: GCF_027563975.2. Classification (NCBI taxonomy): domain Eukaryota; kingdom Metazoa; phylum Arthropoda; class Insecta; order Lepidoptera; family Pyralidae; genus Plodia; species Plodia interpunctella. The sequence goes on along the minus strand of NC_071297.1, from coordinate 6,790,463 downwards.
TCATTAATGACTGGAAAACTATTACCGATATTCTACGCATTATAATCCAGGTTGGCTGTCATGATCTGTACCTAGCAGACTAACCTTCTTTACTAATTGGACTAATTTATAATATACAAGTGGCTCGTCCCGGCATTGCTCGGGTAAAAACATAATAAATTATACTCCTAAACCTTCATCGGCAACTACACTATCTATTGGTGAAAACCGCGTGAAAATCCGTGCAGTACTTAGTTTTGAGTTTATCGCGAACAGACTGACAGACAGATGCGGCAGAGAACTTTGTTTTATATTATGTACGGACTACAAGACAATAATAATAACTAAGGTAAATAAATACCTTCAAAAAATTTTTAGTATTTTTATAAAACAATATACCTATATCTAAAATTAAACACTTAACGACTAAACTATTATTCCTGAATACATTTTTTGCCCAGATAGTCTAGAAAATGTGATGTAAGTATGTTTTATGTGGATGATGTTTTATATGAACTTCATTCATTTCTAAACCTAATATACGAATTCTGAGGTAATTTTCAAATTGTTTTACTAGCCAACAAGACATCTGCGGTCAATAAAACAATATGTTTATTTGCGCTGCTACAAAATAACAAAAGTATGGAACTATAAAATAAATTTTAAATATAAGTAAGTAGTTTAATCACTGAAACTCTTGTTAGACAACATTCCATTACTATTTCACAAAAATAAAAAAGAAACAAAATATTCAAAGTTTTAAAATCAACCAAGAAATCTGGACAGTTGAAACAGTTGGTTTATAGAAACCAACTGTAACCTAATGTAACGTTAAATAAATAAGATACTGTTAATAATAACGAAAACAAAAGACATATAGAAGTAACTACACTAAATTCAAATTGTCCAAACTCCTGAGGAAAACATTTTATTAAAGTTGTTTAGCTATTTTTAGTATACCGGATTGTCTGTAGAGCTAATACAATTGTGCCACGTATAATTAGTTGTCAGGAAAAGCATCTGAGTATTATTATTTTATGAAAGTATCTACTTTAGGTACCTATACTTACTTACTATAGAAGAGGCAGTGTACAACTGCACATGTTGTATCGGAGGGGCGAGGCTCGTAACTGTCATTACATGTACTGCAAATGTTTGAATGTAAACAATGTTCTATTCTATGAATGCTGTTCATTGAATACATTGACGTCATAGGTTTTCATATCATCAAGGTAATGCCATATCTATTCATATTTAATACTAATGTTTTGTCTCCTATGCAAGAATATATTATCATGTTTAAGTATTTTATTCAAATTATTATCAATTATCACTCACGGCATTAAAAAAACAACACCTAGAATTTAGGGTTGCATAGGTATATGGAAAATTGTCACCAAAGTACTTACACGTATCTTCTTTTCAATAAGTGCCAAGATGCCAGTTTTAATTCATCGAAAATAGATTAGTACGAATAAAATAAAGAAACAAACCTGAGATAAATTGATGACTTGTTTTTCCTTTTGTCATCTAAAAATGGGTGTTTATTATCGAATGTCCCTAGGGCAACAATAGAAATCTCGTTTATGCCAGGGCAATCCGACACTGCCGCGTTGTTGACCCAGATAGTTTTTGTTTCGACTGCTATTGTCCAAAAATAATCAGACTAGCTTTGTCAACTCGCATTGAAAACTTGCTTTTTTTGCGATAAATAAACAAAACACTGTGAGATATTTTCTACAAAATTGAGACAATTTTTTTAAATCTTTAATGACATTGCATTTTGTGATTCATATTTTTCTAAATGTTTTTATTGCAATAGTTATATCACTTAATTCAATAGACAAATATTATATGTGCGAATAAATTTATTCATAAAGAAAATTCACATAAAATATACTACGGCCTGAGTGCTTCTATTTAGATCCCAATAAGATCCTTGTTCGTAAAAATTTGAATTGATTAAATAAATTGCTTTTTCATTACGATCATTTGTAAACAGTTTTGAGTAGTGCGAAATACGACCAGGCAGTACTAATTATCTGAAATAAAAAGATACACAATATAAAATCATATTTAGCAACTTTTAGTTAAAACGAGATAATTTCATACCCTGCCAAAGGTTCTTAAGTTAATTTCAGCAAAGCCATAAGCTGTAAGTTTACAGGGCCTTCGGGATCTGTAAAGGGAAAAGTTATTTTTTTCTGCTCATTTATATATATCGTTAGGTACAGTCGACAGTACGCCAACCTGGCAATAGATGCGACACGCACGCTACTCAGAGGTCTTTGTATTTATTTGTTGTATTAGTATTTGAAATAATATATTATTTTAATGTATTATGTAAGATACTTTGACATACGTTTGCCTGTACAATTTTATAATTTCAATGGTCTATTTTTGAATATCGTTTACCTCTTTAAAATAAACAATAAATCCTTCATATCAGCGGCATCAGCCGTATACCATTGAGAATTATACACTGCACTTCCCACGTCCGTACTCTGAAATATAATTAATTAATTAAATATTTTTTAATATGTTATACACCTTTAGTAACTAGAGTAAAAAATACATGACTTAAATTCAAAATCAACCCTTAGAGCCGGCCCCATAACATACACCGTTGTTTTCCATAGACTTTGAACACCAACGTGCGTTGATATACATCGAACCTCCATATAAGTTCTGCGTTGTCCGGCATTGGATGTCAGAACATCTGAGCACGACTGACCAAGGGGTCGCGCTCTTAACGAGCGAACGAAAAGTGCTGATAATCTTCAATCAACAGCTGAACAATTTTTTTTATTAGGTACAGGCAAGAACCCTCTGACACATTTCAAACAAGAAACTAGATCAAAATCAATCCATCCGTTTGAGAGCTGCGATAACAGACACATATTCCACTTTGTGTGTGATGGGATTAAAAAATGCCATACGGTTTGCATTATCAAGTCGCCGTAGTAACAGAACACGTATATCTGGAACATTCCCCATGTGAGGAATCCGATGAATGGCACCGCCAAAATGTAATTGTCGATAGTCTGAAAGAACTTTATTTATTATTATGGGATCTTAAACCATGACTACAGCCAAAATTTTATAAAATTAAATGAATATTACAACAAAGTATAAATAGATAATCAGCAGCAAGATAAGATAGCAGCCAATGATAATATTATTCACAAAGATATTATTGTTACATCAAAAGTTCCGTCATCATCTGATCTCAATAAAAGTGATCTTGAAATGTCAATCGATAAATCACTAGCTGTCGCTAGTGACCATATCGATTATTAGGAAATAGCGGAACTATCGATAGGATTGCATCGTAATAGTTGAGTTTAGGTTTGATATAACTAGTCACAGGGGGTACGTGGATTAGACTTGCACAGGATAAGGATAGAGAAGGTTAGTATAAAATAAAAGAGGTTCAGCAGTTGGCAGGAAGGAACACAAACCGTGACGTTAAACCCGCTGATGCAAATCAATAGTGAACTTGTTGCTACATTTAATAAAGTTGATTTGCTAAATATGGTTTCCAACATCTCTATACATCTGGAAATAGATACAAAAAAGTTAATGCACGGAAATATTGTACACGAAAGCTGTAGAAAATATAATAGGGATATTTTACCCAAAATTTCACAGAAATCAAAGTCTGGGGACTTTGATTCTTCTCTTCTTTTTCTGCTTTTATTTCTTTGGTGGCAGGATCTAAGGGCTCAGCTAGTCATACGAATATATAAAAACAAACCTTATGAGTTCTCTGTGACGCTTAATAATTTCCACAATCTGCGTTGAAAATTTTGACTCAACCATTTTATTTCTGGGGCGCACATTCTGGATGGAAATTCTTTCTATATCGTAATGTAAATTCCGGAACTGCAGATATATGAATGTACAACACGTTGAAAAGTAGTTATCAGGCCCGATTGAAGTAAGTACTGCATTTGCAGCTGTAAATATGTATAATAGATAAATTAATAATTAAAACCAAACTATTAGGTTACCTAAGTCATTAAATCATATCACAGATTTTTATGATGATGATTACTTACCGGACCACAACTGATGAATATATACAAATGGCCAAATTCGAATATCTGTCGAATCAAATGGATACCATACGAGGAAAGGCAGTTGCATCTCAATTTTACCAGTTTCCTTATACTTTAAAGCTGTTATTATAAACGGTCCAATTGCAAATGTTATTATGCCAAAAATATTGGTATACCACAGAGAATAAGTGGCAAAATTGAGTTTCGGCATTTGTTTCATTATTTCTTCTTCTACTTCATCTCGGTAAACTTTGATTTCTTTTGAAGTAGCTTGTAGTTTTTTCAAAGTCAAGACCACATCGTTAACTTCTCGTGCGTGCTTCATGAAATAGAAGGCTTTTAGGTCTCCGAGTATGCAGAATGTTAGGCAAGGTAAAAAGTAGGTGATCTCTATAACACTTCTGCCGATGAGTAGACTGTCGATCAACCACGCGAACTCCAAAAAGACATCGTTGTTGAACCAAACGCTATTGAAGCAGAAAAATAAGCGGTAACGCAAACGTTGTGCGAAAGACCTTTCCATATCGTTTTCGTCTAAATCCATTCCTAGTATACGAAGAACTTTATTCACCCTAACTAGGCATTTTTCAAACAGTATAGTTTCTTGACTTTCCATGTCCATGTTGATACTTCGCTGTCAAAACTTGAACAGACTTTAGTTTTGGTAAACCCTTTTCTTCGTATTTGTTTATCATAATTATACATCGGAACGTAAATAGTGGAGTTATTTCGTTGATTCTTAAGTACTTATTAAAAAATTTGATTGGTTATGTAGCGTTCATAAACATGTAATTACAGAAATCACTTTATTACGGCTCTCTAATAATAGGGAGGATTATAAAATAAGAGCTACATTTGGTTATTTTCCCTTGGTTGAGTAATATTATAAAGATACTTAGCAGGCACAGACTATTTAGTTAGCAGGGTTCTTGATTTGAAAATGGTTTTTTTAAATAATTATTAATTATCCATACTAATATTATAAAGAGGAAAGATTTGTATTTTTGTTTTCTTTTTTGTTTGTAATGAATAAACTCAAAAACTACCGGGCCAATTTTGATGAAATTTGATACAGAGATAGACGAAACCGTCAGGAATAACATAGGCTACTTTTTATTATGATTTTACCCGAGCGTAGCCAGGGTGAGACGCTAGTATACTAATAAAAGGAAACACGATTAAATAACGATGCAAATATATTGCACGAGTAACACCAAGTTTGAATCCCCACACAGTGATGCACGTAAGGTGCGACTTCAATTATCTACAACTAAAAGTACAGATACAAAACGCAAAACTACTTAAAATTGCCGAGAGGAATGACACATGTTTTAATATTACCAAGCAGGCAAAAACGCACGCGGCCTACCTGATGGGAAGTGGTTACCACAGCCTGCTTTTTGCTACTAGCAACATTAAGTTTAGTTTTTATTATTATTTACTATTGGCAACATTGGCATGTACCTCCTTTTTTTCCTGTGTTTGCCGCAACAATGGTGTCGCTTTGCTGACTTTTTTGATTCATAGGTAGATATTAATATTACTAGACTATAATAAAAGTTCATCTAAGAATTTATGTTCCTATTTACTTTCATCGGGCCATTGAAGATGCTATTGATCTCGTTGTTATTGTTACCTAATATAAGCACAAAGTGTTGAACATTTGTTTCAGAGATCTTTGAGAGCTCTTTGAAGTTTGTTAACACCTGCGCTTATACATATTATAAACCTTTTTGATTCGTTTAATGCAAAGTAAATTAAACTTCACATTGATGGAACGAGTAAATATATAAAACTAAGTAAGTATATCAGTATAGTTATGCATACCAGATGCATTATTGTACGACTTTGGGCGATTTGAATATCTGACACCAGTTTAGCAATTACGTAAAGAAGAAGAATAGAAAACATCTTTGGACGATTTTTTTTTTCACTTTTCAGATTCGTTACGGTTACGGATCTAGAAAGTTATAAGTATAAAATTAGTAACCTCAGTTTTAAAGACATCTATATTCTTCATCAAATGAGACAACGTATCAACATTACCGACCGTAATGGATGGTGTGATCGTGAAAATTTACACATTTGCGAAATGAAATGTGGTCGCGTAGGCAAATTGTTTTGGGTGCGTCCTTCACATTTACTTCCTCGCATTCACATACAAATCTTTAAAATGTACAAGTATATTTTTAAATATTTTAATTTTGAGTTGCATTCGTGACCATGACGGCTTAAAACCGTCCCGGGTTTTAAGCCATCATGGTCACGAATGCAACTCACGAAATCGAAAAAAGTAGAGATATATCAGTTAGGCTATAAAATAGTATTTTCTAATTTATGTATTTAAATGGCTCTTTGAGCAAAAAATACTTTTAAATTACCATTTGTTAATTATTCTAATTATTTTATCTGTACAGAAATATCTAACTTTGAACCATATTTTGATGAGGATCACCTAAAATATTTTATAGTCTCTGTGAAAATAATTTTCGGTTACCTCTGTTCGTAAACTTTCTCTCAAAAATAATCCTTGGAAATATCGGTGGAATCAAGTCCACTGGTTTTGCCATTAAATAAGTACTGGCAGAAATGAAATGTGATTTTTTTATTTGGACCATTGGACCTGAACTAAAAACTCTCCTGCATTTACAACAGTATTATTTTAAGATATCAAGAGACTTAAACTTGCCGCATCCATATTTCAAAATGATTAAATATTTATAAATTCTTCTAGATCTCTATTAAAAATTCAGTACATTATCACATCATTTCTTTCGTATGTTTTGGCCTGTAATCGGTTTACATTAATTTGTCTTCCATTTATCAGTCGTAAAAACAATTTTACAGGCTATACAATCTGTTTTTTATTTTCCAGTTAAAACAATAGTGTTAGCAGCTGTAACAAATTTGACGTCATCTTTTTATTGTACGCTAAGAGGCTAATAAAGACATGAATTATGAACACTTTCTATTCATCGCGGACTGTTTGGGTTTAATACTGGCCAGTAGGAAGCGCGTGTTTATGCGATAAATTATGAAATACACAAACATTGGATATATTTTATTGCGCTGTAAAGTCGAAAGACGGGAGTGTAAGTGCGGTTTACCCATAGAGGTAATATTTTGGTTGGATATAGAATTACAAACCAGTAATAATATGTGGTAAACCGTATTGGTTAACCACTTATTTATTGTGTTCGTGTATGTATTGGTTTATAATTTTACTAATTAATTAATATCATAGGTAAAAGTCTAAACTTATGTTGTGTATTTTTTCTAATCTACCTTTTTTAATAAAGGACAAGGTGAAAATAAAACTAATCATCACAATCGCGTTTTATTCATCCAGCTTTTTTAACAGAAGTATAATAAATTTATTTGCATTTCGATATCTCAATTGACAATTATACAATTCACGTACAAAAATGTCTTTTCTTATAATTTTCAAACGTCACAATCATTTGGTATAATACAAAACATACACTATGATCACTTCTGGAAGTATATATTCAATGGAAGTAAAATAAACCATTGCAATGAATTTATAGATTTATATTACTTATTTACATAAACGTGCATGGAAGCTTTGGTAGTTTCTATCCTAAAATATCGCTTTTTCTAGCATTTAGTCGACGATCGTGGCCTAGTAGAAAATTGGGAAACATCATTTTAAGTATTAATTAATTGAAAATCGCTTAGCATTGCAATCATTAAAAATGTTTCTTTTTCTGGCTACCATTGCTTTGTTATTTAAGCAGATTTATTAAATAATGGACCATTATTTTACATTTTTTTCTCACTGCTTCTAGTTTACTAACTTGAAAAATTGTTGTCACGGTCGTTTTTAACTCGCACTACAAAGCGACCGTGCGAACGAGGCCTAGAGACGATAAGTATTAATTTTATTATACGCTGTGTCTAGACAATGCGCCGCCGATATAGCTCAGAGCTTTAAACCCGTCTGACAAAATGGTTCAATGCACACAAACAGCTCGTCACATCTTTTTCGGAATTGGCACGCGAACCGCATGCCACAACGATGAACCGACTGTCTTCTCACTTTACAAATTCATTGTTTGTTTTTTATTTGGAAACAAGGCAACAAAGAATAAATAACATACGGAGCTGAATAGATATAGGTTTGATAGTTTGTGTTTTTACATTTTGTTTGCTATCAGATAGATTGCATATAGAGCATAAGCAAAACATCGACTTTGATAAATTTTATTAGCTATTAAAATGTGAAATGAGGTGAACAATTAACCTTCAACTTCTGAGTTTAAGGCGTAATCTACAAATGTCACGCTAGGGAACGCCACAGTCCGTGATCAGCTCACATTATTGAACCATAAAAGAATTCGGCAGGAAATCACGAAGGGTTGCGCCTCATTACTTCACAATACTTCATTAACCCTAACAAACTACGAGCGCCAAATGAAAAGTATAAAAATTTCATTAGCATTAGAGTGGTCTACAGATTCAAATGTACAGAGATTTCTGATTCGATTCGAAAAAATCGTGGAAATTATACTGACGATTCGTAAATTACTATTTGAACGATAGTCGGTTTTTTCTCAGGACTTGGTGCTTTGATCTCCCTGAGAGCTGCTTCCAGGGCTGCCTCCCACTCCAACTGCCGCTTCTCCGAAAGCCCATCTCGACCGCTCAAACGCGGCATAGTGACCTGGTAACAAATTTCAGAATTAACGGTCCAAAATAAACTAAAATACATTGTAATTATGCAAAAAAATCCCGAGGCTCGGGCTTTTCGTCAAAGTATAGCGATAATATTTTATCCGAAAATATAAACAGATTTTAAATAAAGATTCCACAAGTTTCGCCACTTCAAGTGTTTTTAAATAATATTTAGTAAAAAATGTTTCATTTTTTAAAAACAAATATACGAAGCAATATTTAGTTAAAGAAAAATCGGATAAAAGTTCCATGAAATTAGGAAATCGTTTATACGCTTGAAGCTTAAGGGTCGCGTGTTTAAGCATTTAGCTACTCAATGGGGAAATATTCAAATAATTAATTTCATTACAAAGCACTATTTCTAAATTACAAAATGACGTGCTATATATATAAATGCATAGGTAGCTAAAGCAATTAATTTTCAATCTAATGAATTACTCTGCATCATTCATGTAACGCCATAAATTATGTAGATACATAAGTAGTGGATGATTCAGAAGATTTAGTTAAAAGAGATGAATCTGCAGTAATTTGTTTCTTAAAGCTAGTCTAGTTAGGGTTTTTTCAGTATATTACCATTTTTTGTAGCTGGCTCATAATCAATCTCGCGAGTAAACTTGCGCAAACAACTGTTACTCTGTACCTATTCGAGATTCAGACCAAGCAGTCTCCAAACTAATAACAAATAACAAAATAAAACTTTCTTACGAAACTGAAACTTAAGCCATCAATAATTCATTTATTTAGAAAACAACAGAAACTTTTTTGACTAAATTAGCACTTCATTGGCAATACATTTAATATTAAAATTATTCTTAACATTTTCGCTTAGCAATTTGGAAGAGTATTGACGAAGCGACACACAAAAATATCTTTTATACCGTATATTTCCTTTTAAGAAATCATGATCATATGCTAATCCATCAACAAATGAGATGAAATGGCGGTCTAGTCGACAGTATGTTTTTAACTGACTTAAAAAAAAAGGAGGAGGTTCTCAATTGGTCGTAATCTTTTTTTATAGTATACATTTTTACGAATTAAAACATAGCATTGACGCACTTGTTTAGAAGTCTATTTTACGAGCTCTACATCGGAAACTTACAAAAATACACTATAGAGCAGTCGTCTTACGGACTGTAAAACGTTCAAATATATAGAGCTGCCGTGTCCGAGCGATAGGATGTCTTATTCACCACAAACACCAAACATTTATAGATATAGGCTGGATAATCTTCTACTAGTATTATATACGACATTTTAGGTAAAACTTAAAATAACCTGTTAGTCTGTTAGGCTCAATTTAGTAATATTATGCCTTCGATTTGTAATAAATGATCTAACTGAATATGCTAAAATACTTTATTTTACAATGAATAAGTCAGGTAAAATATTATCATATTTTAATATTCAGATAAATCTGAGCGCTGATTTTAGGAAGATATTATGCCATTTATTATAGAATAAATGGCATAATATCTTAGCTATTTATATAGGGTTATTTGTATATAGCTACAAATAGCTCTATATTTGTATTTGTATATAATACTTGAACAATAGTTATTTTTTTGGGAGGTTCAAATTTCAACCTAAATTATCTTTTAACATTATTTGGCAAAATTCCGTTATTCCACTAAATTGGGTCGACAAAGCCATTTTTACCAAACCAAGTATCACTAATTCAATTCGGAAGATCTGAGATAAGCGATTTCATAAAGTTAATTCGCCTTTAAAATATAGAATCATAACACTCGAATAACTCAATTAAAATGAGCACTTTTATAATACTGTGAAGCTTCAGTATTAGGAAATAAGTAGGTAAGTATTACTAAGCCGTACACAGAGTTTTATTGGGCACTAAAACTAAAAGGGTGGCTATTGCGACATTGAACATTCGGCGACCTCGATCCGACTTATGCAAGCATTACCAGTAGATACACTCACCAACCATTAACCCGATGACGTCACTATTTCATGGAGATGGAGTCATAAATATATAAGTAGGTATTCCAGCAATCGTCGTGGACGCTATCAAAACTTCCAAGGGCTATGTTTAATTGAAGACTTTCTTTCTTTCAAAAAATTAAGGAAGTAAAGTAAAGTTAAACCCCGAAGTGCGGCTAGACCTAGGTTTAACCGGCTAAACATAGTTTGGGCAATCCGACAAGACATAGTTACAGTTAGTCTCAGATGGTTACAGTCTAGATGTAGCCTGCTTATCCTCGGCCAGACCTAGGTTAAGCTATTATCATTCCGGCTAGGGCTCGGTGCAGCCGGTCACGGGTAATTAAAAGTGTATGTATTGTCTTTAAAATGATACTAAACAATTTCCAAAGTATTTGCCTATCATCGAGATTAAATTGACGTATCAAGACCCAATATTTTTTAAATACTGGCGAATAAAATTTAAAATAAGTGTAGTTCTTTTGATTCAATTTAAATAGAAATGTTTCCTTCCGGGAATCATTTGCTAGTCCTGATCCTAAGCTTACTATAACTAAGTATAACAAGCTGCAACGATTAATGACCGAGGTCAAGGGGTGAAATATATCACCAAGCCGGCGCCACAGAGTCAAGCCCAGAATAACTGTGTAAAAGCTTCTACTGAAATTTACTGGCCACAACTGGATCCCAGCGTGTCGCTTGCTCTAAAAGTATTTTTAAAAGTTAAATATCGGCTATTTCACAATTGTTCAAATCTGAGATATTATAGATCTACTGGTGTACATGAATACCTTATGTCGCAATAAAAGCGAAGGCAAATATAAATAATAACACAGATATAAGTGAACATATTTTGTTTATAAATAAATTATAACCGAACGATTCTGTTTAAAGGTAAAAACAATGCAGCTGGAAGGAAAATTTTCCTCTGATATGGTAATGCTTTCACGCTCGAACGCTCGGCTGATCAGAAAGACAAAGATAATATGTTCACTTTAATTTCCATGTTCATCCTAAACGAAAGCTGGTATAAAACATGATAAATTCAAATATTTACTTTTCTGCTTTCTTATATTTCTTTTCTGCTTTTTTATATTTTAATACAATATTACTGAAGTGGAAGACGCAGTTATGATACGCAGTGAGAGGCAAAATAGGAGTCGTTTGGCGTTGTGCGTATACCAGCACTTATCAAAAAGCATAAAGCTTTTTAATAATACATTTGAAATTCGAAACCTTACACTTTTCTTACTGACGACGGCCGGCGCCGGCGCAGTAATGGTAGGTTTAACTTCCGGCACTTTCCAAGGACTCAGACATCTGACGCCCTTGTTCATATCCTGTGTGTGCAGGTGGAAAATTGACGTTATTTCTGATCTACTCATCATATTCTATATCAAAGTCAATGTTGTACCTATATATTAGTACACGACAGCTATTCCTTTTCCTATTTCTTTGTTTATAAATTAGCTACCATAAACATCATTAGCGATGTGAAATACACACTGTACATTAGCTCACAAATGAATATACTTAGTAATAATGAATTAGCAACTAACGAACTTAGTGAGTAATTTGGTTCCATTCGGTTTATAAGATATTCACCTCCTTCCATACAAGCAATCCAATAGTGCCAACGCATCATTTATTAATAAAACGAGCACTATGAGCCAATCGCTTATTGTAGTTTCTATACAAGTAAGTAAAAATCGAGAAATACCTTGTTAGGAATTTCTAAGTATATAGTTATATACTTTAAATAAGTAATATACGACATCTGCTCTGAATGAATCAAATTCCTTGTTTCAACTTTTTCTTGTTGTATTATTGCATTAAAAATTGCATTTTATGTATTATTTTTAATGTAATCGTAGGTAGCTGTCGCACGTATAAAGCACTATACCTACATCACTCGAAAAAAGCTCAATATTCGTTAGAATCTGTGACTTTCATTTCTCAGAGAACAGTACCTGTTATTACAAGTATGATATAAGTAGAAATTACAAACCAACTTTGAACATTATCTTCGAAGCGTAAATTGTTAAGTAGAATTATTCATTACACTGCCAGAAAGCAGTGAGAGTAATAAAGCAAAATATGAACCGTTTAACAAAAGATAAACATATCAATCATTATATCACGCTTGAAAACGTTTATTTAGAATCTCGGACATCTGTCAACACAATGTTAGATCTTCGTGAAGCGTGTGAATCTACTGTAACTGGTATCTATATGCATCTACAGTTTGCTCGACGCTGATATTTATGTCTACAGCTATTTATAGACAGATCATCAGAGAACTGTAAACCATGCGAATGCGATACTGACTGACGCGTAATAAATAAAAGTTGAAACACGTCATACTAAAGTTATCACAAAATACGAAGACTTACATAAAGTAGCTATTTTTGTTATTAGAACGAATTGATGATATTATTAAAAATTCTCTGGAAATAGCCGAATTGAATAAATCTCATTATGGATAAAAACATGTTTTTTGAATGAATAACTATATCCAAATATTAATAATTCTTAAAGAAATTTCAATAGAAACTTTATCATATTGATCGTCTGATTTGATTGTACATGATACTGTTGGCACTATCTAACCTTCTCAATTTTTTAACTCTTTTCCAACTTTATACATTTTGTACCTTATCAGTTATCACTCGTAGAAAAAGATGCTTTTTCACAATTTCTATTGTCAATCGCCGAGACTATTGTCTAATTTGAAACAGAATAAACATCGCGCTAATGCGTTTACATCTAAAGTCGATTTATTGGTGCATCATGATGGACATTCACCTAGATCTATAAGGCGTTTTCAATCAACTACTGCGTAAAACGATCTTGTTCACGTTCAAGATGGTCGTTCGGTTTTAGACTGCAACTATACTTATGTAAACACAATTTACGATACAACTGCTCTAATACTGAAGTATCGATCGCAATACAACGTCTAGACATGCTTATCAAGACTGAGTGGTCAGGTGACCTTGAAATTTAAGCTTAACCCTTTATTTTTATATTTAGAGTCTGTCTTGCCGCTTATTAATAAAGTAATTGATAACCTCTATCAAACGTATCGAACAGATAGCGTCAAAAATTATGTTTCACAAATATTGGACAGGCCAACCATGTCAGGCAGATAGTTTTATCCGTCAGATTACAATACGATATTTTCCTTGACAAGATTTCTTCAGACAAATTTCGTTAAATTTAATATAAGACAAAGTGAACTGATTGACTATGTTAACTTGATTAGTTTCGTAGTATAGGTACTAGATCACGCGCTCTATCTACGCTATAATTTGATTGCGTTTGATTGTAAGTCCTAAGAAGTTGAATTAGTCCCTTAATCCGTCTACCCCAAATAGACAACATTTTAAATTAAACCACCGCTAATTGCAATCTCGTCATGAGTTTCTCACCCATCTTGGAGAAAATGGCAAAAATATAGCAAGAAACTTACAACAGTTAAGACTTTCTGTAATGCAGACACGTCCACACCCCTCCCCGCGTCCCCCAGCCTCCTCAGTGTGTCTGCCAGAGGGCCGGAGAGCGCGCGCAGTTGCTGCCAAGACCTCGCATACTGCCTCCGCACTAACTCGATGATAGTAGATGTCAAAGCCAAGCCAATTAGAATGTACAATGTGCATAGTAACATGTACTTTGGTCTCTCTGCAAGAAACAAAACGTAGTTTTATAAGTATAATGAAATTCTATCAAATCAAACGTTGTTCTATTACGTTATATATATATATATACAATATGACGCCTAACAAATAATCACCTACTTAGAAATAGTTTTGACTATGAAAGGTTGAATTATAATTTAATAGGTACCTAAAGAGAGAGAGAGAGAGAGACCTAGAAAATATTCAGAAGTACTTGTTAAATTGTATAAATAATACAAAAGGTTTAAAAGAGGTATAATTAAATTATTGTAATACTAGCGGCTTCGCTCGGTTAAGACATAATAAACTATACAACTAAAGGTTCCTCAGGAAACACACTATCTGTTGTTGAAAACCGAAAATCCAACATGGATTTTGTTCATATCAAATAATCTGTTGGTTTTCACCAACAGATTATTTGATATTTTGAGATTATTTGATATTTTTATTGACAAAGTATTTGAGTTTATCACAAATAGACAGACAGATGCGGCAGAGAATTTTGTTGTACAGTACATATAGTTAATATAAGTATAATATTTTGATTTAACCTTACTTGGGACTAAATCCCCAAAGCCAATAGTGGTCATGGTGATGAAACAAAAATAGAATCCATCGTAGAAGCTCCAGTCGTCCTCCCACATTTTGAACAGGCCGGCACCCGCAGACAAATAGACAAACAAGAAAGCAACTGCCCCGAGAGCATACAGAGACCGTTGACCTGTAGGATTCGCATCTGATACTCGCTTACAACATTCTGAAAAAAAAATATTTTCAGAGGAATAACCATAAATTTAAAAATACATAGCTAAAACCCTCTCGATTAGGTATCTTAAAAACTAGACTAAATGTAGTCAATCTGCTTGGGAGTTAAATGAGAGAGATACACATATTCCATACACACCCAACAGTCCCTCTGTTTGTGTCGGAATACAAACTTTATTGAAACAGCACGTATTATTTATACGTATTACGTTTATTTTTTCAAAGAACAAAAATACATTAGGTATACATATCACCAAGAATTTTAATGGCAATTCTCCTTTAATATTACATTGCTGGTTCAATATAAAAACATCGCACTATAAAAACATAGTTAGGCACTAGAATTTTATTAAAATCATTTTATTTCCTCTATCATTATATTATTATAATGTATTTTAAATCAAAATAATGTATTTTACTTTCATTTTACAATTAACATTTACCTAATCTGAATAATTATTATTGTTCATTGTACAAAATAATCATACTTACTTGGCATTGTGGGCATTTGCTTTGCTAAAATGGATACAACAGTTGCAAAAACTCTGCCCAAATCTGCGATCACTGTAAGCGTGAGGGGTATACCGATGAGTGCATATGCTATGCAGAACAGCCTGCCCCAAAATGTTTCAGGCACTATATTACCATACCCTGAAAGCGTTGATTGAGAAATAAATAACTAGCTAGTGCATTCATCTTCATCATCTAACCCATAAGAGCACGGCTGTAGTAGACCTCTTCCCAAGATTTCAGAATAGAAATATGTTTATTTCAAATGCTACAAACACACATATAATATACAAAAATAAACAAAAAGGTTACACGCTAAACATCATAGAAAATATAAATGAAACTATGCGTGTGTGTTCTGCAACAATTCAGACAAACCACAACTCATTGTTATTACTCGAAGATATATATATACTACCACTGGTTTGCATTTTGCCTCTTCCAACTTTGACAATGATATCAGACAACTTGGTTGGTGAATGTCATGTGCTACGCTTGTCGGTAGGTGCTTTGCAACTACTCCAGATCCCAATCGGGTCTTCGCTATATGTCCAGCCTACTAATTCTTTCATATCGAGTGTGTTATTTTTTCAAGTCGCCAGAAGGCATCTGAGATGACTTTTACGACTACCGCCATCTAGTGGCCAACTGAACCCCAATCCTGCCAACTGAGCTTTGCTAATCCGTTGGGCTATGTCGGTGACATCTTCCAAGGATTTCCATATTTATGATTCGATCAGGAAGAGAGGGAGAGAAACACCAAACATAGCCCTAACTTAGTGCATTAATACTGTTTATGCTTACATGCTCCTACACACCTATTGTGGTAAGCACTGTAGAGGAGAAGAACACTGCTTGTAATATACTCCATTTCTCTTCCGCAGCGGGAAAGTTATTTTCAACCTCTAAAGATAAACCACTGGATGACGCTTCTTCTAAAACCTGAAACAGTATTAAGTGAAGAACATCATATTTAAATACATTACCGACTCAATATAGTTTATTAATTCATGAAAGTCCTCGAAAAATCTTTCCAAATGATGATTTGGCATTCTACCCATTTACTGTTAAATTGTGATTTTCACAAAGTATAACTGACCTTCTCGTAGATAGCAAGCTGTTCGCTGATTAGGTTCTCCATAGCTACAATCTCTGTGGCGTTGCGTTGAAACACAAATCTTATGAGGTTCCAACGCTCGGTCAAGAGACGCTCCCTGTGGAACTCCTGCTTAGCCAGCTCAGCCGGGTACTCTAGGGCTTGAAATACCTACGTACGTAAATAATGAAATACATTACTGTCAAAAATAAAAATAAAAATTATTGATACAAAATATATATTTAAATACAGTTCTTATAAATAAATGAGAATCATTATAACCTTTATTCCAAAAATAAAACAGCAATTCACAATTTTATAATAAAATATATAACATAAACTTAATTCCTTGTAGTTTATTGATTAAATATATAACATTATATTTACATCACATAAAACTTAAAATTGCTCAAACTCTTTCTCAAACAAACACTCCAAGCCGTGCTTCAGTTTCGTATCACTCAATGCCGGAAAATTGACCGCATCCGCAATATCTTTTTGAACAGGCACATAAGGAGGTTCCATTTTTTGATGGAGTATTGAATCCCACTCCGTTTCCTTGAACCATGAATGACTTTTAATGTCATACACACCCGCCTTAAGAGATCCTATCCGTTTAGATGATTCAACTTCAAGAAAACATTTCACTAAGGACCTGCATTGCGGTGACATATTTTCAGGTGTTTTAAAATTTCCTGTAAGAATTTTCTCATAAAGTTTTATAGGATCTGAATTATAAAAAGGAGGATACCCTGCGACCATCTCATAAATCAAAACGCCCAAGGCCCACCAATCGACTGCCATAGTATATCCTTTGGACATAATTATTTCTGGCGCTAAATATTCTGGAGTACCACATAAAGTCCAAGTTCTAGTTTTTATGACTTTACAGAATCCAAAATCTCCCAATTTGATATATCCGTTTATAGATATAAATACGTTTTCTGGTTTCACATCTCGATGTATCACAGAACAATGGTGCAGATACTCTAATGCTAATACCATTTGAGCAGCATAAAATTGTGACAAAGGTTCGGAGAGTATGCCTAGTCTTCTAATAAGAGTAAATAGCTCGCCACCAGGTTCAAATGGCAATATGAAATAAATGTAAAGATTATCTTTGCAACAAAAATCCAAGGATATGACGAAAGGAAAATTAACACACTGCATTATTTTCTTTTCCAGAAAAAGCTGTTTAACACATTTCTTTGTTACGACGGCATTTTTCTCAAGAGACTTCATAGCGTGATATTTCATAGTCATTTTGTCCCGAACTAAGAACACTGTTCCAAAAGCACCAATGCCCAAGGTTCTAATAGTGTCAAAATCTGTCACTGACTTCGAATTATCATCTGAAGAATAATTACTATAATTCTGATGAAACTCCTGTTTTAGAACATCCAAATATCTTTTATGATTGGCCTGTGACTCATGACTGTATTTTTTATTATCATTAGACAAAATTTTATCGAATATCGTTTTCATTAAATATATACATACAGCGATTCATCTAAGTGTTGTATTAATTCATATAACACTGCTACATTTAAAATAATTATAATATTTTACATGCATAAGATACATTTGTATTCTTTAAATAACTTTTAAAATGATGTACTCTAAACTCTCATAATACTAATCTCTATAGAAATAATTATTTACATGTCACACTGACATCTTGTCATTTTCTTAACAGATATAAAAGGGGGACCAAGTCTAGTTGTCTGTGACCTTACACAAAAAAATATAAGTTTAAAATGAAAATAAAAGTTTATTAAAATTTTAAGTTCGTCATATACATGTTCGTAGTAATTATTTTTTATTTACCATGAAATTATATTTATTTAAACTAAAAAGTATATATCTTAAAATAACTTATAAATACTTACAAATTAAAAATATCTAAAGAAGGCCCCCTAGGCAAGGCGCCCATCATCAACACAGGCAGCATTCCCGCGCTGCATTGCAATAGAAATTGGCTGTGCGAGAAAATTACCCGCGCGGGGGTTGTTGTATCATATTAAGTTGGTATTTTTATCAGAGATCTCAAGCAGCTAAAATATTGTTAATTTGAGATTTAAACTATATTTTAGAAGGCAAAACAAAACTGTTTGTTTGAGCAACCTCATTGAATATTTATTTATGTATATGTAATGTGACACGGGGCCCTTTCTAGTTCTATTGTAATATAAGCCACATTCATAGGATACAAGCTGCCAATATTCGCGAACCAAAGGTTCCTAGGAAAGCAAGCTGCGGGGTACCGCTAGCAGTGTTAAAAACGAGTAGTTGTCTACTCGTTTTTAACACCGCTAGCGGTTCGTTTAGAATTTATGTTATAATTGAATAATAAAAAATATTATGTTTGTAGTATAATGTAATCAAGAAAATATTCAAACAATAGTTTGTATCACACATCATCCCATATATTTCAGGCAATTACTTACTACTACATGAAATGATACCTACTCGAAAGTTTACAAGTATTGATTTCTATTACTTTTAGAAGTATTGGTTTCTATTACTTCTTATATTTTGATTTTATTTTCAGTAAGCGATTCACCTTTCAATTAAAACTACTGCAGCATTTTATTCAAAAATCTTGAAATTCCTCTTCATAAAAACAGCGGGATGACTTTTGTAGCATTGGTTGTGCTATGTCTGGAAAATTTCCTGTATCGCCTGGTGAATGAGTTTTTGGAACAAATGGAGCTTGTACTCTTTTGTGCAATATTGAGGACCAACAAATGTCATTAAACCAACTATGGCTCTTTATATCGTAAACTCCGCCTTTTAAAGACCCTAGACGCTTACTTGGATCCACTGATAGTAGCCCTTTTAACAAACTCTTGCAGTCTGGATCAGTACCCTCTGGACACTTGTATCGACCTTCCAAAATAAACTCGTACAGTTTATTTGGATCAGAAGCAAAGAAAGGAGGTTGTCCCGCTAACATTTCAAAAATCAAAACACCTGCAGCCCACCAATCTACCGCAAATGAATACCCTTTTGATAATATTATCTCTGGAGCTAAATATTCTGGGGTTCCACATAGAGTCCATGTTTTTTTCTTAATAATCTTACAAAATCCAAAATCACATAGCTTTATATATCCATTCACATCAACTAAAATATTTTCCGGCTTGATGTCTCTATGAACTATATCACAGAAATGTAAATATTCCAATGCTAATACAACTTGACTTGCATAAAATTTGGTTAAACTATCAGAGAATGTGCCATATTTTTGTATATAGTTAAAAAGCTCTCCTCCACCAACAAATGGAAGAATAAAAAACAAATACAGGTTATCTTTAAAAACGCCATCTAAAGATACGATGAAAGGAAACTGTACACACTGGAGTATTTTCTTTTCTTGTATTAAGTGCTTAACGTGGTCCCTTTCCACCACTACTCTTTTATCTACAACTTTCATAGCATGATATGTAAATAAATTTTTGTCTCTTACTATGAATACTTCACCATAAGCACCATTGCCGATAGCCTTAATACGGTCGTAATCATCAAGATTTTTAACATCTTTCGGAGGATTCTCGTAAGTTTTAAAAAATTCTTCTTTAAGCATTTCTAAATACCGTATGTGATCGCTATGGACTTGCTGCGTATATTTGGTTTGGCCTATTACTGATTTCGATTTAGACATTTTAAAATTATATATTCCATTCAAAATCTGTTACAATTCCTTTTAAATATCTCCAAAATAAAATAAAAATATAACGAGTCATGATATTCTTGAAGTACACATGATTCTTGCACATGCGTTCATCTTTCAAATCTATCATACCTGCATGGAATTAGTATGTACTCGAAGTACTTACTAAATCCATGGATACCTGATATGTAAGATCAAAGACTAAGGAATAAATAAATAAATAAATATATTGGGACAAATCACACACATTGAGCTAGCCCCAATGTAAGTTCGAGACTTGTGTTATGGAACTCAACGATACTATATTTTATAACAGATACAGATATCCAGGCCAATCAGAAAAAGATCATTGTCCATCATGACCCGACTGGGGAACGAACCCGGGACCTCTCGGTTCAGAGGCAAGCACTTTACTTAAAAATAATATGCAAAAAATATCCATGGGAATTATTGAGGGTTATAATAAATCTTATTTTAGATAAATTGTTATGGTGAATCACAGACATTACAAGCATTCAATATAATAATAATAGTTCACATAGTTCTGCAGTAGTTCACACTCTCACCAAGACCTGCACATGGGCATATCATTTCTGAGACCTACACAACATCTGTATCCCCACGCAAGCCTCTCAAAGGACCAGATTTAGTGCCGTGAATTTAAATGAAGAAAAATAATAATAATGCATAATCACTTTATTTTTCCGTGCATAACCTTACCCTTCTAAATCTGTGCTATAAGTTTAGAAATAAATGTTTTTTTCTTTCTATTGACAACCATAAATTTTTTTCCCCATTTATGGTTAAGTCAAATGTACAATTTGATGTCAGAAAGAATATTTTGCAAGACTGAATTTTCTATATTTTAATTTCAGAACGTATTTGCAAATCTTTCACATTTAATTATCTTGATATTATATGTAGTAAACTTTTTAGTTTAACAAACATCATGTCCGAAGACGCCAGGGCCAGTTACTTGCCGCACGCCGCGGCCTCAGCGGGAGGATACTCTCATCAAAAACAAGAGCAGTACAATCAATATCTTCGTAAACTGAACCAGGATTTCAAACAGATATGGAGTGAGAAACCGGAAGAATCGCCGGTAAAACTGTCTGATTTTGAAAAGCAGAAAGTTTTAGGTACTGGAGCATTCGGTATAGTTTACATTGCAAAACATATAAATACTGGTAAATATTATGCTATGAAAATGCTTGAGAAAGAAAAAATAATTAAATTAAAGCAAATAGAACACAGTTTCTACGAAAAGAAAATTTTGAGCGGTCTCAATTTTCCGTTCGTTGTATACATGAAATATTTCTTTAAAGACAACGTATATCTTTACTACATCTTGCCATTTGTTCCTGGAGGAGAAATGTTTTCTCATTTACGCAAAATGGGAAAATTCGAGGAATCAGCTGCAAAATTTTATGGAGCTCAAGTGGTTCTAGCGCTGGAATATCTGCACTCATGTGAACTAGTTTACCGCGACCTCAAGCCAGAAAATATATTAATAGACAGAACTGGATACATAAAAATAACAGATTTTGGCTTTTGCAAACTAATTCATGGCAGGACTTGGACGCTGTGTGGTACCCCCGAGTATTTAGCCCCAGAAATCATTCTCAGTAAAGGGTACGGAATGGCCGTAGATTGGTGGTCTCTTGGTATACTGCTCTTTGAGATGAGCGCGGGGCATCCTCCTTTCTATGCCTCTGATCCCATGAGAATTTATGAAAAAATAGTGTCTGGAAAGTATCGATGCCCAGCGCATTTTACTGCAGAACTGAAGGATTTGGTTAGTCATGTTCTTCAGGTAGATAATACTAGACGATACGGAAATTTGAAAGAAGGCGTGTTAGATTTCAAAAATCATAAATGGTTTCGAGAAATCGACTGGGATAATCTTCTGAATGGCAGAGTGCAACCACCTTTTCTTCCAAAGGTTCGATCACCTGGAGACACAACTAATTTTGATGTTTTTGATGAAGAAAAAATTAAAGAAAGTCCGGTTTGCTTGTATGAAGAAGAGTTTGCAGATTTTTAATTATAATTATTTTATGGATACGGGAATTTTACAGACATAAGGATATTATAATTTAATTTAAGTAGATATAAAAAAGAAAGTTTCCTTTAATGTCAAGAGACATTTGTTTTCCTGGTTTTATGTTACAATTTATGATTGCTATTTCTGAGCAATAACCGCAACAAGGTCAAGCCAAGTATGGCCGATTTATATTATGTCATAAAGTTTTTTGGAAATAAATAAAAATATAAAAATTACTTAACATTACTTACATAAAGTATTTTGTGCAAATACACCATGATATATTATTATCCCTTGACTCACAAATTATTTATATGTGAGTGAAATTCGCTGCGCCAGGTATACTTACAAGCCCGCCTCCAGCTGTGTACAGCATGAGGGCAACAAAAAGACCGACGTGAGACAGAGCCGCCCTGGGGCAGTAGCGGTCCCAACTGGACCGGGGCGGCGTGCCCATCAGTGTCTCCGTCTCCCATGTCACGGCATTCACGTTCTTACACATTGTGTCACGTGTCACTCTCCACTTTCATAAATAACACCATTTTCAGTTTACGTAGCTCTGAGTATTAGTCATGTCATAGCAACTCTAACCTGTCTGTATTTACTTAGATAAAATTTGTATTTTAGTTTACGTTACTCCTGGACTTAAAACTTTTATCCGAGCTGCTAAGTGTGTATTTACCGACAGAATATTGTGCAAGACAGAAGAAATATATATATTACATTATTATGATAAGGCCCGGCCCTAAAGAGGTAATCCATAACGTGACTGCGTGAAAACGAATTAGGTATAAATGTATTACAGTTACATATTTTGTTTAGCATACCAAAATTTCAGTGTAACAGAGACAAGACAGTGACTAAACTGAAATGAGATTATTTGGAAGAATGCCGAGGTTAACGATTATTTTGAAGACAAGCTGTTTACGGTGTCGCAGTGCAGGTGTCGCAAATAACTTCAGTCAGTGCGAGACGACTCTCTTGCTTTCGAAATGTTCAGTCGTGGTTTAGAACAGCAATTTTACAATACAGAATCACACAATCAAAAGTTTGCACTCAATTTCACTGCCTTCATACTAGTGTGAATGTCCATTTCATTCTAAAATTTTGCTTAAGATTGATTTGTTTGAATCACATAATTAAACAAATGCCTTAAACGTTAAAATCATGTCTATTTCTAATGTTTTTCCACAAAAAGTTCAATATTGATGTAAATACGTTAATTGCTATTTATAAAATTGGAGTAATTACGTAACTAGAACAATAATAGCTTAAAATGATAAATTGGACAGCACTAACGCAAGCAACAATCTCGTTAATCATTTGATGTTTTACCTGACTGTCAGATCTAATTTACGTATGTCTGAGCATTTGCGCAAATAGTGAGTGGTCCTACCGAAAATGTAACGGTTAACAGCCTATGCAGCTTTTATCAAAAACAAATCTGCTTTTAAGATACAGTCAATAAATTAAATATTTTCAAACTTCAAAATTTTACATCGTATACATAGAAGTATGCATGATAAATTCTGAAAATCTACTCGTACACTAAATGGTGTTATTGTAAGTTTGAGTTTAGGTGTAGACAATCTTCAAAACTATTCAAACTATTTTCAAAACCTGTTATCTACATTCTTTAGTTGTTCAAAAACATTATTTTTGAAAATATATTCTAAAAACTTTAGAAATAATGTTTAAAAGCTAAATTAATAATAGTAAACAATGTTCAGAAGTTTCTAAGACCACTTATAAAAGGTTTCTCAAAAGTTACTAACCAATATGTCTGTTTGTTTTTATTAAAGAGTCAAAGTCTTAATTCTAGTAAGTAATTGATTAAATATATAATTCGCATACATTTTGTGAACAACTATTTTATATTTATGTAATCATGCTTCAAAATAAATTGTTATATCACCTTATATTATTATATATAAAACCTTTATATATTATGTCAAAGTGATACACGATAGGAAATGAGGGTCCCAAACGTATTTCATTAGAACAACTCGCTAGGTATCATAAATCATTCATATGTTATATCTTCTACTTATAGGTGTCTCATATAAATCTGGCCAAAACCGTGTCCTATATCTACTTCACATATAGTATGAGAAATCACTATCTTTATTACATCTTTGCGTGCTTAGATTAATAAACTCTCCGAAGCACGTCCGTGACTGGAATGGCCACATGTCAGTTTTCCTTCATCCCATATCCTTAATTTGATTGGTATTTTTACATCTCCATAAAATAAAACAAATAAAATACATTAGATGTCTCATTTATTATTTTGAATAATTACCGCATAACTAAGGTAAGTGTCTCGAAAACTAAAAGCAGATAACTAAATCAAGAAATTGAATGAACATTTCGTCATTTCGTTTCATTTATTAAACAGTATCATATAGGCACACACAGTATCATATAAGCTTCTACAAAAAGGATGATTAATATATTTTCTCTAAAAAACAGATTGAAAAATTACTTATATTTTAGTAAACGGTCTCTATTTATTTAGTAGCTGCAAAGAAATGCAAATAATTATCAAAATTGTCATCATTTCTTGGTTTCATCAATCATTTTCTTGGTTTCTTTATAATAGTTAACTTTGAACGGTTTATGCATTTAACTCACTATTAGTTTTGTCGTTTAATGCACAGTTTATTTGTAAACCTGACGATCATATATGGCTCAAATCGTTACAACATTGAATATTTTTGGGATATGTTTGTCAAACACTTTAATTTGTGCAGAATTGGTCATGAAACAAATATATGTTTAAAACTAAAAAAGACTTTCTAGATATTGATTTATCAGCCATTTCACTATAATTGCAGAGTATTACAATCACTGAGAGTAATTTCAAGGTGAATAACTTATCTACTACTATACCCACCTACATAAATACATATACTAATATAATTATATTCCAGAGTGTCTATGTTTCATCTAAATATCATTGTCATCTAGTACCTCATACTACGTATACATACGTACTATCGTCTCATATTACATCTTTGCGTGTCTCTAATATTATGCCTCACTCTATCCTAAACTGCAAATGCGTTGGAAGATAACTGGATATTCGCCACCAATTTACTCCAGACAAGAGTGAACCGTTGGATGTCACATCTGGTCCGTCCTAATGTACCCTAACTTATGCCTGAAAAGGGTATGATGGGTATCGGCCTGAATACCGGAAAATTGCTACACACGTTCTTCCTAATTTTATATGTAAAGGAGGTATAGTGACAAAGATGCATAAAGTATGATGCGTCGTTTTACAATACTAACGCTGACTAAAACTTAGACAAAGAAATGTATGTCATTACCCGAGAAATGTATGACATCACACATAATATACCATCACCAAATTGAAAACTATTGTGGTACCTATGTGCGAGTTATGAAACTAAAGTGAACAATTAGTACCTATCTATCAGTATGATTTATCTGCAGTGACCTAAATAACAAACTGTGTAATAAAAATACAAATCCATTGCTTTTCAAATTACGCCATATAATAAATAGATTGTTTTCATTTGAAACAGTAGCAAATTACTCCAGCTAGGAAAACATTGGAGCAGCCTTGGATAAAAACGAACTTAAAATAAAAATATGTGTTGAAGAGAAAAATAAACGAATCAGTTTTATTGCGAGTAGCACTCACGTTAAAATTATTTGGAGAATAGCGATTTGTCTATTCGTATACGTAGTTAGTTAAATTGGATCCAGTAAGTAAGTAGGTATCTTTTTTTTCCACAATGAATCAATAAATGGAAAATATTTTATCAGAATATATTAGTAATAGTCTATTGCGCGATAACTTTAGCAAACTTATTTAGTAGTCAAATTCATCTTTCACATTATATCATCGCAAAATATCACCGTCCGATCAGTGAAAATCAATAAAATATATTTAATTTTAACTGTCAGGTACTACTTTACTAGAGAAATCACTGTCTTGGATAAATATAATTACTTCAAAAAATAAATACTTCAAGTTATGATTAAATGTATGTGATATAATATTATACATTATATTATAACATCCTACAACGAGAGTAGGTATATAGAATGAAGTTTTGTTTTGGTCTGGTCTATATGAAGACATAATTTTAAAACTGATCAGTAAATGAGACTATTATTTCTAACAAATCCTTTAGGAATTTCTCCTAAAGGATTTGTTAGAAATAATAATATGGTAAATAGTTTCGTGAAAGTAATCAGTAATAGCTAATTTCTGAAAACAAAAACACTTCGTTTCTGCTTTTCTAGAAGCGACGACCAATCGATCTTTGAACGAGCGTCAGTAAACTGTAGTTATAATTTTGTTTTCGACAGCAAAATGGATATTATTTCTTGTGTTTTCCGTTTCGTACTGTTTTCCTTATTTACTGTATTTTCCTATAACTACTTCATTACCTTTAAATTTAAAGGTCATGATTTACTTAATATTTCTTTTGTAAAAGATTTGATTGTGAATGAAAAATAGATGTTTCTGCTTTTATAATTTTTAAATATTATAATTACTCTAAGTATTACAGGAAAGCCAATGAGTATTAATCTTTAATAGATAAGCCTCTCCTATGGAATAAATTATTTACAGATAGGTTAAAAAAACAATAATTATTATATTATTTGTTATAATCTTAATGATTACCTACTAGTAATAATTAAGATTATAACAAAATACAAGCTAAATTGGATATTTAGTGTGATACTGCAATGCAGCAAGGTTATATAAGTTCATACTATCAGGATTAAGTATATTTGTAATCATGCACTTGTTTTCTAAACAGTGATAACGATATTTTGATTACTTACCGTGATTATTATTTTATCACTACCTATGCTAGAAATATGTGTATATCTATTAGTGTTGTAAAATCGACGGAACTATTCGGATTACTGATAATAAAATTTGGAAAAAGAGTAATTCAATTGCTCAAATCCGATAATGCATCCTATCGCTATTAAAACTTACGTAGTTTAAACGATGATAAAAAGAGAAAAATGTGCGTAAACTCTTAAAATGAAACCTTTCGTAGCAAGCCATACCTACTTCCACCAAAGTAAATGAGTTTACGAGATTACCATGACATGACTAACACATAACTTCACAAAGTTACGAAGTTACGTGCGCACAAGTGACGTAAAGAGGCAGACATGTTACTCTCCTCCGCGCTCGCGAAACACTGAAGCTTTCAGCACGAAAAGCCCGAAAGTCTCAAGACAAAATAGCGAGATTTTGCACTTTGCAGGACACCTTTTAGCTTTATGATAACTCGTTGAAAGCTTAAAGATATTAGGGGTTAGGTGTTTTCAAACTAGTCTAGTTAAAAGTTTTGAAATATTTTGACTGACTCGGTGCTTTTATTTTTTAGAAGGTGTTCAAAAGTCGACGAGATTAATACCTATTTATTTCTGTTTTGTGCATCATAAAGTTCCTTCATTATAATTTTGTTGCAGCTTTTTCTTTAGATAGGTACAATTATTATAATAAATTAAGTATAGCTAGGTAATTTATCCTGGATTTCAGTTGTGCCTAGATAAATAGGCATGTATCATTAGGGAATGGAATTTTATAAAATTAAGGGAAATTTTTTTTTTATTTTATTTTCGTTAATAAATGTTATGAAATGTGAAGATAGCGATTTAGACGACATAACAATTTTGACACGCTCGATTACGTGCACGCAAACGCCTGATGGTTCACTGCGATTACGGTTTTAATTTCAAGTTTGCTACAAAAGGAAGTAGGCGTTAAATCATTACTTTTTTGTGTTTTTTTTTTAATAAATTGTCCATAATTTCATTGTGCGCAAAGAATGTTTAAGTTCTGGCCGAAACAATTATTTGCCTTAGGTACCTAATGTTGAACAAACTTGAGTAAATGTTGACTTGTTAGTACTTAATTAATTGTAATTAAGTTCAAAATATACTAATATATAGAACTACGCAGGGGCTTTAACAGCCCTGATAGGTCGTGGCATCTACCTATTTTACAAAACCACCTGTGGCTATCTTTGGCGAACGACACGAAGTGGTTAAATATTCGAGAAAAAATCACAATGATAAGAACACGTAAATATCTTTGTATTTATTACATTACAATACTAACTAATTTCTTTAATTTGTAATCATACTGTATCATTGACATTTGTATGTAATCATAAGAAATCGATAAACCAAATCGAAATGATAGACACCAATACACACAAATCCTATGACACTGTTGTTAACATAATTTAAATACCTATGTATGCATTACCTAAATATTTATTCTATACATAAGATCTTATTCCTAAAACATAAACCTTCTCTGACAAATTAAAAAGACAAATAAACAAACATAAGGTCCAAAAGATTGAGGTCATCTCAATGTATTTATATAACAATCCAAAATACTTATATCAAGGAAGTCTGTTGTGACTTTCCGTGTTGGAGCGTTAGTGCGATACAAAAGTACCTTTTTTTTAATGGTAATGGAGACTTCCGAGTGTATTTATAATTTTAACTATATATACTTAGTTGCCGTTAAAAAAATGTTTACATGAACCTCCCTTAACTAAGGATAAATCTGCTTATTAGTTTGAATTATTATTATTTATTACAACAATTATATGTCATGCCAGTCCCTTTTTGAAAATAATAATTTTGGCATATTTACCTCCTCCAAATTTATAATTGTAAAAATTATGTGCAAATATGCAAAGCAATATTAAAAAATAATAATAAATTTGATAATGTCTATTTGAAAATCTTCGTACTATTTCAAAATCATATATATATTTTTAGGTTTTAGTTTTTCTAACAGAAACGTAAAATTCCTTGAAAGTTAATGTTTTATTACACTCAAATGTTTTCCATTTTCGGTGAGACCGTTTCAATGTTGATTGAAAAAGTTATTAATATATAATTTAATTTTTTTTAATTTCCGTTATCCTTGACACTGATTCCTGAACATCTGATCCGAGCAGTAGGTACTTATGCGTAGTATCGATTTCCACGGCGCCCGCCAGCCGGGGTACAATTTCCCACATCACTGGTTCATTTTCATAGACCGTTCAACTATCAAAGTCAAAGGCTACTTTAAAAACATTTAGGTATATCGGATTTTTTTTTTTTTGACAAGGCTACCGCACTTTGAGGGACATTAGTTTTTTAAGTAGCTACAGATTTGTCGTTTCGTTTTATGAATTTCAATATTAATATTTAAACACGATGACATAGTTCATTTCGGATTTTAAATATTTTCGTTGAAATAAATTCAAATAAGTAATTTGAAGTCTGATTAACATGTGTAAACCTTGATCCTAATGAAAATATTTTAGTGTCCAGATCAAAAACATCGCATTTCGTAACATATTTCTATCAAAAAAATAATAGCACATTCAATATTACATACCTACTACTATTACTAATCAAGGATAACTTATTTAATAACAATTTAGACCTATCATATTCTCAAACCATAAATAGTTAAAATAGATGTCTATGAAATTTTACTATCGTCGATCATTAAAATTTAAAATTACATAATTTTTGACAAAAACACTATGTTTTTCGAAATAATAATCTTTATGAGGGCCTTGAGATCCCTAAAATGTCAGAATTCAGATGTCGAATGTCAATGATACCTATTAGCATAATTAGCGCCGATAGAGAAGCAAATTTGTAAACTTTTTTTTTTACTTGATATGTAGTATCAGTACATAAACTGCCCCTATAGTTGAAAATACATGTTATATTTTTATATATCAGCATCTTATATTTTTTTCGAAATTGTATTTTATGCACATTTGCAATCGTCTTTCTTTGCTTTGCTTGGTTGCGATGCGATTATATAGAACTTCATTGCGAAAAATAAATACCATAAATGTCTTTTCAACTATTTGAGGCGAAGATATTTTTATAAATTCTAGACTAGTAATAGTTAATCATATATTGGTCAAAAATATGATTTTGCAAAATTTTATAAATTAAAACTGTACACCACTCATAGAGTTTAGACAAGGTTCTCCCATGCCATTTATTCTATACAACTCGAAGTGGGTACTTTTAACTTTTAATCTTCTTGATATTTCGCATACCATAATTAAAATGAAGAGTATAGAGAAAGACATCATGGTACCTTTCATACCGGAAAAAAACACTATTCCCTTGGGAAATACAAGCGGGTGAAGCGGGCAAAAGATAGTGAAATAAATATAGAAAATAATAAAGACTATTTTCTTTTTCATCTTACTTAAGTGTGAGCCGCTGATTGTATTAGCCTATTGATAACCAAATCACAACTACCAATATGAGTTAAGAACACGGATACAGTGCAACAGGTGATATAGTACGGGAAACAGAAATTATGGATGGCATCTTGAGAGAATGGCAATGACTCGAGATGACTCGGCGCCCTGACCTATCGAGGTCAGAGCCCTTATCGAATGCAAAAAGCGGAAGTTTCCCCATTTACTTAATAGAGCTTTCTTTTCCTTTTTCTTTCACCTTTTTTATTTCGACAACTGGAATTTTGTCATCACTATTAAAGCTAAAGTTAAAGTTGGATTGGATGGAATTACAGTCATGGGCGTATCTAGAGATATTTTTCAGAATTAGCGGAGGCAAGAGGAGAGGAGACTGGCAGCTTTTTTTTTTTTATTTTAGGCCCCGGTAAATGTGTAAATACGTTATTATTCAGTTTCAGTTTGGTCGTCAAAATCTAAGTAGTTATATAGTAGGCATGAATTATCATAAACATCTATATTATTAGGACCTACCGACTTGCCCTCTCAAATTATTTTGCTTTTTTCACACGCTCTAACAGTAAGCTGTTTCGCCATAGTAAATAATAAGATTGACATGAGGGGGTCAATGTCACGTTCAAATTCTCATAATACAATTATGTTAATAACGTGCGCTACAAGTATTTTGCCGGTTTTATTTCACTGTGGACACGATAGGCGAAATAGCATTTATTATGAAACTTTTAATGGAACATCTAGATATAATTTCATCGAAATAGTAAAAGATAGGACAAGTGAATAATGACGGTTGATATAATGAAAGTCGCAGGTCGTACATGGATAAGAGAGGCACAGCACAGAGGAGTGTGGTGTACGCGAAGGGAGACCTATGTATGTATATAATAGGTAAATATCTAACTGCGCTAAAATCCCTTATTCTGTCTTAATATAATGTACTAATTGATGGACATACATATAACGGAGCGTACATATAAAAAAACAACCTAAACATGCTTATGAGTTGTTTTTCTTTTTTCAGAATTGAAAATAACAAATAAGTACCGTATAATAATATCGAGGCATATAAGTGTCTGTAAATAATATGACGATCCCGTAGACTATTTCCTCAAGAAAAAAGTTTAGTATGATAATTCGTATAATTTTTATGATATGATAAGTAAACAAACTTAAAATAACGTATGGTTTGGATCTCGTTTGGTTACCTAATTGTTGTTTAATATGTAATTGCAATATGTATGTACTTAATCGTTGTTTTTATTATACAATATTCTAATATTATTACATTAAATCCACAATGTAACCACATCACTGCATTATCTTTTCATAATATCGATTAAATTACAGACCTTTGTGCTCACACCAGGACTAATAAAATAGGAAATCCAAGAATAATTGCTATCTAATTGCTGTGTGCATTGATTAATACAGCATGATTTTTCTGAAAATAATAAATATATTAACTTAAGCTGTACGCGCTATAG
The DNA here is from genome assembly GCF_027563975.2 of Plodia interpunctella. Lineage (NCBI taxonomy): Eukaryota > Metazoa > Arthropoda > Insecta > Lepidoptera > Pyralidae > Plodia > Plodia interpunctella. The sequence goes on along the minus strand of NC_071297.1, from coordinate 6,758,274 downwards.
TTCACCAATTTATGGAACATTAAACCACGTTAAGTGTCTGCTACATAAATATGTCGCCTCGGAGATCAACCTTACAGTAGTTGCCCAGACGTTGGACGAAAAAGTTTATTGGGAGTTTTTACAACAAACAGACATGCAGTTGATGTTATGTTTAGTGCTCTTCGGTCTATTTTGTGTCACAACATGTGAAGAAGAATTTTTACGTAAGTTTTTGCTAATAAGGAGTGTTGCACGTTAATTTTTATATTGTCATGAAAGGTAGGTTTTTTTATTTCAAGTGTATATGTAGTAAACTAGTCATATTTGTTACTTACCTAAGAAATTTTTATTCAATCTGGTGAAAAAATGCATGTGCTAATTGCATATTTTACAGATCGAATAAAAAATTTCTGTATATAATTGACTTTTTCATCCCATAATTAATTTATACTACAAATTAATTAGTTAACCTTGAATATTCAGCAAGAGCTAGCTATACATAATAACATATCTTGATGGCACAGTAAATTTATAAGCGGTCATTACTTAATCATAGATTGGCCAAATTTATCTACATTTATAATTTATTTATTACAATATTTAAAATCAATTTTGCAAAGTAAATTGAAAAAACACTGAATGTTAGAGAAAGGACAGAAATTAAAATTATATTTCTGTTTTAGTAGGTACTTCCGGTTTTAAAGAGGCGCCAAAAGAAAAAAGAAATTCCCAATAATAGATCCCTATAATAAGTTTGTTTGTTACCGCTCTAACGCTTTATCTGTTCATTGAATCGTCTTGAAATTTTGCATACATATGTATGTATTTTGAAGTACGAAAAAGAACATACGTTTCATTCCGGAAAAATAAATTTTCCCGTGGAAAATTCACGAGGGCGAGAAAACCTACTAACAAATATAAAATATTTTTCTTATGAATTACACCATTGAGCAATCAGCTGATTGAGTTATCGACTACAGAATTTATATTCATTTACATTTTCCTGTGTAATGAGTAATAAATTAAAATCCATCATACTATTGTAGGTGTATAATTTTTTAAAATGTATAAGACAACGTTGTAATTTATTAACTTTAGTCAATTTTTTTGTTAATTTTGTGTTTCTTAAAAAACGTACCCAATTTTATTCCAGTGTATTTATTTTTTTGACCTATCTCTTAATAAGTACTTAGATTTAGAATAGTAATACTTCAAATAAAATTTAAAATGAAACCTCTATTTTTTTAAATTACAAATAGCAGCCACTTCGCCCGCGTTTTTTTGATAACACACGGGAGAAACGCAGGGCGCTTTACTCCCGAAGGTCTACGAAAATGAAAACACAAATCTTTTCTTTATAACAATAGTATGGACGGATTACTTACATTAAAAACGTTCTGTATAACATTTCCTCGCTAAAATAAATAAATTGTATCAAAAAGTTGTACCGTGAATATGCCCATTTTAAATAGGTATATCTAGGCGACTACACATTATGCTTCCATGTGTAAAATATACTATATAGGTACTAATAACATACTCGAAAACATACATAGGTTCCTAAACAACCTTGATCTTAAAAAACCGGTCAAGCGCGAATTTGCCCTTGGAGGCAGATCTGTCTTGTATACTTCCCTTATATAATAAATAATTTATATTTCGACTGTGTATACCTACTTTGTTTATGTGTACTAATTTTTAGTGCACCAAAGTTACCAGTTAGGAAAAAGTGAAAAAAAATTTTTTTCATCGACGGTTATGAAATATGGTTAATAATGTGAGCGAAGCTAAAGATAAACACTTAACTACTTCATTAGTATCATGTCTGAAATAAACCAATTTGGCCTCGTCTAGTGTTTAGGCCAAATTATTGATTACAGTAGCTCTCTATGGAACTACATCACCAACAACAAAATCTAAAATTGTTATTTATTTTTATGTACAAAACATACTATAGCTTAAAGTATGCTTTAACTTTTTTATTAACAATGGGGTAAAACCACCTAATGGGGTACCTTGTGGAAAATTAAATTAATAATTCTAAAATATTTGACCATGCTGGTCTGGGAACGACAGAAAATCATAGACTGCGTCTCGTCCCACGTAGATTGTAAAAGCAAATTAAGGGATTTTTCTCATAGACAATGGACTAGCATCAATATATCAGAATCCCAATTACTTAATTAAACATAGTCTTCGAGCTTCGCAACTCTTGGCTCTGTCTATCCCGTAAGGGATAAAATCGTGATGCTGTATGTGTATCGTAAATTTACAAAGTGTTTCCATTGCATGTAGAAGCTATGAACAATGCAATCAGTCTGACATTGTGAGGACGTGAGCAACATTTAAAACGATTCCTACAACCCGTGCTCAAACCTACCATTATATCTTACTGATAGCTGTTCATAGATAATCGATTACGTTCTTTTAATTACCTACCAATAATTGTTGTGGAAATATACATTTATATATTGCGTACGTTCAAGACCAGATATGTTTTTGAACCTTATTGCTACGAAATGAAATTCAAAGATATATCTGGAGTTTTGCAGCCGACCGTATAAATTGTAAATTAATATTTAATTATCTAAGTACTAATCGAGAACTTATTCTTGAGGATTTTAAAAGAGTATTTTGAGTGACAGCTGTAGATACACTCTACATGCGCTCTACAAAATAAAAACTGACTTTTCCTCGTGTAAGTACGTAGTTTTTTACATCAGCGAGCTGACATACAAAGGCTATCTAGTAGGTACATAGAGTCGATTCAGTTTTTTTTTTTCTGAGAAGTCTTTCTTTTGTGAATTTTCGACACTTTTCAAACCCTAATACGAATTTTTTTTATATAACATTTCAGGTTTGGATGACAAAATATAGTAGGAATCCATATATATAGCCTAGTTATAAATATCACTCCGGAAATATCTATTAATAGTACCTATATACCAACAACACTAATCACCTGATCGGACTTATTACGGAAATAATTTTATGCTCTTATTTCCCTTTTAAATTAAACTTATTTCACCTGCTTTTTAAGTTATATTTTTCTTTTATTTATAATGGATACTAAATTAAATATTCACATGACTTTTATATATCAATAAAAGTAAACAATCAATTATGTTTACTTTTATTGATATGTAAAAGTCATATGAATGTTTAATTTTGTTACTACCTAGGCACCACCAAAGAGCAATGAAATCTAAGCTACCATGCGAAAACCTCTCTTCAGGCTCTGAAGAAGTAGACCGTGAACTACTTCAGACCTGGTTGTATTTGGGCTAATAGTTGCAGTTGTGTTATGGACTATGGACGCGGTCGTAGTTAAACGTTGTTGTAATAAATTTCTTATTATTACCTAGTTTATTTTTCTTTCTTTGAACGAAACGTGCGTGATATATCTATTTAGTTGTAAAAAAATAGGTATAGAACTAGCTCCACTGGTTTGTACAGACATAAAGTGACCGGTCATTGATATTTAAAACAGGTTTATAGATTAATAATGTTTAAAAAACGTAAATCTTTACCTGCTTCATCTTAAGTGCGTCCATTAAAGATGTAATAATTTACTAGCTCCTGTTATCTTCCAAACCATTATTGATGATATTTAAAGAAATAATTAGTACCTGTACGTGTAACCGAAGGGAGATCGATTTTTTACCCCCGTAAGCACTTATAATTAAATCATTAGTCGTTTTCGTATGACTATTGTTCCCACAGATACTGGGCCTGGGCCTGGGCCTGGGCCAATCTTGGTGAATTTGACACACTTATACTTAATTACAATTATGTCAGTTTTTGTCGCACGCTTTACACAACTTTTTAATGGGTGCTAAAGGACCGTAAAAACAACATTTTGATTATGAACTTAATCTAATCTTAGGGTTAAGTCTGTAATGACACGTGAAAAATGATCATAATAAATAAAAATAACTTTTTTAGAGTAATAGTTAAATATTAAACGGCCCCTATATATTCAATCGTATTGTGCAATATGAATGAACAAAGAGCATATCAAGTCCGCTAAAAAGTCACTGCTGCTGTATAAATTTGGCAAGAAAATCAAACAACTACCTATTTATCCTTGTCATTCCTTCACATTGCGCAATATAATTGACCGTCTAGGGGCCTCCTTAGAAGACCAACGTGAATATATTTGTGTGCGTGCGTAATCTACAATCCAGTGAGTTCTATGACAAAAAATGCCTTATTTTACAGCTTCATACATCACACCATGCAAATTAGAAGACAAAGAACTAGCAGATTGTGTGAGGGAGCAGATAAAGATCAGTTTACCGCACTTCACAAAAGGAGTTCCCGAGTTTAACGTGCCGTCAATAGACCCGGTCAAGCTGGACGACATCAAAATTGACGGGAATGGACTAGTTTTGACGTTCACACAAGCTGCTATGCACGGGCTGAGCAAAAGCGAGCTTACTGATTTAAGGTGAGTATCCTATATGCTTACATATTATCTGTATTCTTTAGTGATTCCTGAGAAAGGTCTATCTAATAAAATAATTTATCTAGTGTAGCATAAGCTCCAACCGTATTTTCACTATAAATAAAGATATTTTTTTCGAAACGTAATGGTCCCGCTACTTAGTCTTAATAATTAACTATATGATAAATATAAATTTGTAATAATATTTACATAGATATACTACCTAGGCACTAATTGTTATCTAATATGACATCAATCATTCGAAGACACGGGTTATGATGTCAATAGCCACAATACAAAAGCCTATGTACCTAATGGACTTCCGAGCAATGAATTGTTGTCCGATTTGTTGCACAACTTGATTGTGTGTTAATTACTAATGTTCTTCATCGACAATCGTTTTATTTACTTTGTTACGCACGTGCTTATTCAAGGACCGCTAGCGCAGGATCTAATATTACTCACCTAATGTATCAAAGGAAAAATTATAACTGAATTGAGTATATGATAAAATTCTAGAAAAATTAAGTTTTCCTAGGTAAGCAATAAAAAAGTTCGCGCCACCGCGTTTTCCGAAAACGCTAGATTAGCGGCGGGTACGCTACAGTCGCTGTCAACAACAAACGTGGCCGATATTTCATACATATATATTATATATATATATATAGTTCTTATGTAAAACTCATATATACATGAGTTGTAGTGTTTATTGCAGGATATATTTCTTGTTTGTGACGTGAACTCTACTTGCACCCTTACACCTTTAGTATGTTGTATACCGATAAAATAATGTAACAGATACTAACGAGGGTGGTGACCTATGTTGAGCGAACACCCGATTAGTGAATGTAACTTTTTTTCGAGTAATACATAGTACTTTATACGGCACAGGCCTAAGCCGACATTAAAAAATAAGAAGAATAAAATACAATTTCTAATTCATAATTACCACCACGTCAAACAAATATTCATATTCCTAGTGTGTTTGGACCTGTCTAAATGGAGTATTCACGAGGGTCACATTTATTTTCGCTGGGTTATGATTTATATTGTATTCCTAAGACAATAATAAAATTTGCAATGCATGAACGAATCTGATTTTGCCTATCTCTTCCTTTAGATCTCTCTTACTGAAATCATAACGTAACCTTAAAAACTTTACGCATGCGTGACTGAGAAGCATAATAATCTAGGCACCTTTGTATTTCTATACTACCGTGAGTCATCGGTTAACTCAAATAATCATTAACTATGCAGATGACTTTGTATGCAGATAAGTTCCTACATAAGTTGATACATACAAAGTATTGATCTGACAAATTCAATTTCACTTAACCACCCTTCAAGTTACAAAAAAAACTGTATCTGATAAGACCCGCTCTTTCACTACACCTTAAGTTACACATATTTTTTAATAACAATATAAATAAGTACGTAGTGTCTTCAATTCAAACCACACGAGTAAGTAATGCCTCAATATCGTCATAATTTTGTTCCTGTTACAACGAAGATATACCTAATGCCAATCACAATTAGGGTTTTAGCATATATTCCTATATTTATGTCTAATAACATAAATAACATTATATAGGTACAAATATTTGGTTCGAATACCAAATATGCGAAATATTTACTAAGAACCTACCTAAGTACTTTTTGTATTTTGTCATAATATATAATATCTAGCACGTGAACTCCTCTATGTAATATATTACCATACAATTTGATATAATCACTAGGTAACTACATCCACCATTATATATATCCTCGATGTGAAATTGGTTCGTTTTATTCGCTAACCATCACACGGTCGTTACAAAGATTACGACAAACGATTTGTAATACAAATAAGTAGCTACAATGGCCTTCTCAGTAGTGTACTTAAACGCATTTTAACGACATTCCTAAATTTAAGCAAACATCATACTTTATGTGTTAACTACACAAATAATATTTGATTGGACAACTTCTGGTTACAATACAATTGTATAAAAACAGACAAATATTTTTATTTAATGTTAAATAAACGAAGTGAGCCAAAATATACTAAGTTGATAAAGAGTTACTTAATTGTAAACGTAAGCAAGCACACATGCTTGCCAAGACAAATTCGCAATTAATTTGGCATATGAAAATAAATCATAAATAATCATCTTATCCCATACCTACTTAGTTAATTTCTAACCCATATAAAAAAGTTAAACCTACTGTAAAATGTTTGGTCTCGATAAATGAATGTCAAACGTTGTAAAGAGATAGCAACATATTATAACTTTCATATGTTATGATGAGCTTTAATGTCGCTTTTCAGAGTAAAAATTGGAGATTCCGATGAAGACTTCAAGCTGGCCTTCAAAGGAAACCTGAGTTTGACCGCGAAATACGAGGTCGACGGTCGAATTCTGATTCTGCCCATCCAAGGAAAGGGAGATGCTTTCGTGTATGCCCGTAAGTGTCGAAACAATAGAAAGTGAGAATAGGGTAGATGAGATAAGGTCAGAAAATTGTGTCGGAAAATAAGTATGCTCTAGATAGAATAGATACCATAAACTACTGTGATAATTCATAAACCTACTGTAACAGTACTGCTGGATATACGAAGGATATATACGAGGTTTTAAAGTTGGTTGGAAAGTCTATTTCATGTCTATTTAAAACAATTATAAAATAAACTCAACCATCGCAAAAAATCTAAAATTTTGAAACAACTTTTATTAAGAAATCATCGGCATAAACAAAATTTTGTTAAAGAAAATGCCAAAGTACCTATTTTACGTTTTCACTCTACAACTTACCTTCTTGAAATTTCGTATAAGTACATATAGGAGCACGTAGAAGAACATATGCTAACCTTCAATCCCAGAAAATAGTTAAGCCATCACCTACCTATATCAACAAATATTCAATTTTACAGAGGGAGTAGAAGTCGAGATCAACAGCAAATTGAGCCACGTGAAAGACAAGCAGAATCGAACCCACTTCAAGCTCATAACACCTTCCTACAACTACACCATAGAGCGAACAACATTTGATCTCAAAAACCTGTTCAATGGAAACAAACAATTAGGTGAGGCAGGCATTTACGTATCAACCTACTTGACCGGTCAATAAATAGGTAGATGTTAGGTGTTCAGTTGGAGATGAACAAAGCATAATAGTAACTTTAATCGTTTTCCTTTGTAAGTATAGGTATTACCCGATACATAGATCCCTACGCTATGCAATATATTTTCAAGATATACTCTATCTATATCACTATCATATTTTTATCAAATTATTTGATTTATTAGCAAAAACTAAAAACAATATATATACATATTATGCTACACTAGAAAATGGAATTTTCGACAATATTTCCGGACTACATTCTCGAAAATTTATCAGCCGTCGGAGCCTAGGTTCCGCTTTCCTATTTTTTCTTCTCCACTTCGGCACTTCGGACGGTCTTTACTTCAGCATCCTTATTTGTCGGACTTATTGGCACAAATATCCTGTTTGGATTTGCCGTACGGAAACCACACATTCGTTCCTTACGTACCTAATTTATCGCAGTGACCCCAGTCACCGTCCGAAAAAGTAGTCGACAATCAGAGTACAGGTTTCCTGAGATATTCCATTACCGGAAATAAATGGTGGTCGGTCATTGACATTGCGGTATGTATTGAAATACGTACTGTAATTTGCATTACCAATATTCGAACTCAGGAATCAAGTTTTGGGATGCATGCTAATTGCGTGACATCATAAGCTATGCTATATCATGGAATTAGTAGGTAGGCACTAAGTTGTACGGAGTACCTACCTACTAATTCCATAATCATATACTACTCATTAATTTTTTATCTACCTATGGCTACACAAGAGGGTTATATTAGAAAGTACCTATCACAGTTTTCCCTTTCCTAAACCGAAAACGGTGGTTACCACTGTGTAGTCAACTGTGACTACATTGTGTAATGGAAAACTATACACTACTTCATTTAAAATCCTTATCATATTATATAAAATATGCCCCATATTTTGTCAACATCACTTTTATCGCTAAGAAACAAAAGAAATTGATTGAAATGTGATAGTGGCGCAAAGATGCGCGTATGGTCTACATCTACATCGATCAGCGCCAGGGACCTAACCTAAAATATTTCATATTCTTACATAAAATTTAAAATTGATTTCTAATCAATGAATATACTAATTAGCTTCATCTTAAGCTCAGGTCACATAATTCCAATTTTATCTTTCACAGCCGACACGACAATACAATTCGCGAATGAGAACTGGCGGCAACTCATGGACGATTTGGCACCACCAGCCATCAAGCAGATAGTACGGACCTGTGTCAAAGCCATCAACAAATTTTTCTCCAACGTCACCATAGCACGGATGGTCAAGGGGTACAAGGACCATTGAACTGTGATATAGAATATTCTTAATTTATCTAGGTTAGATTATATTGTATGACTTTTTTATTTATGTTGTAGAAAGAGTGGAATATTATGTTTGATTAATAAAATTTTTCATTTGATGAAATTAGAGAAATTCATACTTCCACATCAATTCACACTTCCATATCCATGATAATCCTATAAATGTGAAAATGTGTTTGTTCTTCTTTCATGACAAAATGTAGCACTGAATTGGGGTGATTTTGGGTGTGGAATAGTTGGAGAGTGACATAGGGTATTTTTTTTAGCCGCGGGCAAAAGCCAGTTTCATATCATCTCAAAACTTAACTGAAAAGCGCATATTTTATATAATATAAATAAACTCTAAGGCAATAAAGTCTCAAGTTTTGTATTTTTTAACAAACAGACTAATAAAGATAATAAATGAAATTAATTAAACATGATTATAAATAATTTATTTCACGTTAATATCCATACATTACAATATAATGTAATAAAATCAGTCTAATATTTTTTTCTTAACTAATGTTTTTCGTAGATGAACGCTATATATATTGAATCAATTTGTTATCATTATGTTATGTAATAAATAATTATTAGTAATAGAAACGATCCGAGAATTAAATTGTGGGTTAAGATATCTAAGTGGATAATATAATTTCAAGTTTAATTACGTTAATCAATTCATTATAATTAATTATAAAGGCTATTATTGTAAGCCTTTATAAAAGTCTTAGGAAGTTGAAATCATTCAATTAATTATAAAGGCTATTATTGTAAGCCTTTATAAAAGTCTTAGGAAGTTGAAATCATTCAATTAATTATAAAGGCTATTATTGTAAGCCTTTATAAAAGTCTTAGGAATTTTGAACCGATCGAGATCTAATTTCGGCGCGGAATTCTTCTGAGTCCTGGCTGGAAGTCGTACTCGAACTAAAGTTAGACGGGCGGACCCTGGAGGCAGTGACAACTACCTCAGAGTTACGGGCAATGCCACCTCTTTTCAGCTTAATGTACCCTTTTCTATATAAAACTACTGCTATCAATATCACTAGTAAAAACGCACCTCCTATGGACATACCAATTATTCCCGCTCGCGACCGTGTAGCGAGTTCTGAAAGAAAAAAAAACAACATTATTAAAACAAGCTTTTTTTCACGATTTTACGTGTTAGAGATCGTAAATACGGTCAAATCTCACAGATTGATTTCGTTCCAAAGTAAATTGGAAACTTGTGTTCTTTTATTTATTATTTCTATTTATCGTGAATACCCCAAGTCACGATAAATATAAATAAGTAGTGACGTTGTGCTTAGCTTTCCGGTTTATATTTAGACAGTATATAGTGTATACTGGTATACTAATATTTATTGAGAAAATGTGTCAGTTTTCCCTTATTTCACCTAATTCTTTCGTTAAGACACGGCAATTAATTAATGTGGTGATTTGCGTAAGTATTTGGAACGGTGAAGAATGACATAGGTTATCTTTAGCCTGTGGCAGCGGAGCAGAGCACAGCTAGTAAATAAATAAAATTTCTTTGAAATTTGTCAATAGCGTGGTATGGTAGGCAAACCCTAATCGTATTTTCTGTATGGTATCCCTTAGGAAACAATCGTGTTATATATATCTAAAATATTCTTACGTCGAACTGTGATAGTATCCCTCGCTTCTATAATCTGATCATCGACAAGGGCAGCACACGTCCATTCACCAATGTCTTCAGTAGCTACTGGATCGATGGTGAGCGAACAGTCGCCATAATTTAGTTCACGATCGGGGGTAAAATAGTAACGGTCCAATATTGCACTGAAATATATTATGAGATTTTTATCTCGTTTAAAAATGTTATTATATTATCATAAATAATTAACTAGAAAAAAATAGTCACTCAGGGTACCTATCTAATAGTCAATAATTTTAGTTTTATTATTTAAAAATAAAATTGTGTAATGGACACTTTTGCGTCAGGTAAGATTCGGGGCGGCCTTTTTGACAAGATCATAGATTTATAATGATCATGTAGGTATTTACTCAAAATTGTGAAGCTGTCAAAAATATCTTAATGAATTTTTAAATATTGCAATATAATTTATGTTGCAATTAAAAATAAAAATTGTGCTTTGAAAGTCGGCATTAGACTTAGTTAATTTTTGACATTATTAAGTATTCCAGCCTAAACTGAAAATTAAGATTTTGACATTAAAAATACTCTTCATGGGGGGATTTAAAGGATATATAGAATCTGCAACTTCTGCATGTTTCATTTATGTATTTTTTTATGTACACTTACTTTTCACTAGTCACAGAGGAGTCGATACTTATGCCGACTCGATTGGGAGACAAAAACCGGCAGTAATGCAATGGTTTGTTGCCGTTTGCCGTTCTACAGTAAAGCGTTGTCGTTCCCCCAATGCCGGCTCCGACCTCCGTGACACTGGCGGCTGCTAAAGGACCAGTTATTCGCAGGTCCACCTCGTCTGTCATTTCTACCCCTAATCGATCGCTTGGACCCATGTGACAGGTCCATTGACCGGCGTCTTCAGCCCTGGCCTTTGCGAACGTGATACCACACTCACCTAATTTGAGACTGGTACCTGTATACCTAGGAAAAAGAAAAATATATATTGTTTGAAATATTTATGAAAATCGAAACAAAAAGAGTTTTATTGAATCCAAATTATCCAATTCTCGTTTCCAATTTTCGTTTCTCGTCTACTATTACTACCTAAATTGCATTAATTAATCGCAATGACAAATTCATGACCCCCGTCAACTTTGATATAATTCTAATCTTATGAGAATACTCAACATCCATTCTCGCAAATTTTACGTCTATAATATAAGTAGTATCTAGGGTAATTATATTAAAGGTATGAGAGAGGATCGGGTAGTTAAAAGAGAGGACAAGAACAGACCAAGAGGGAAATGACCAGCTGGTCGTCCAAGGTGCCACTGCTGCTGGTTAGATAAAATGCTGAGACCTGGAATCCCCCCAAAAGTCGACTGGCTAGAATTGGCACAGAACTGAATTCCATATAAAATTCTAATATCGGAAACCAAGACCCTCTTTGGGTCGCGTCGAATGAAATCTCTGGAACCATTACATTTAAAATAATATATCTATATAATAATCGGATTTGTATTTAATACAAAGGTTCGTCTTTCCCAAAATAGTCACATCTACTTTTTGCTTATGCTAAGCTGTTCTATTATCTTTCTTGATTTAACAACACAATAAAGAACAAGACAGTTATGGAACGAAGCTCATGTCCTCAGAAAGTTGATTGTATTTTATTTCTCAATGTTTCGATTATCTACAAAAATATTTTTTTACTTTGTACTTTACTTCAAGGACAATCAGGTCGATTTATAAGCAATTGATTTATTGATCTCAAAAATTCAATCGCATTAAACTATAACATGCAATTAAGATTAAATCTCTCACGTAGACACTTAGACAAGACGATTAGGTATATTAGACTGAATTAATCATACATAACATTTACTCGTGGAATTAGTAGGTATTCTGAATACCTACTAATTCCATGCATTTACTTTTTACTATATCATATTTTGAGAGAATATTCACTAAAAATGTGAGTTCAACTAGCAAAGAAGTCTTTATGCGTCAACATAATTTGTTTTGGCAATTCCCATCCTATTTCATTTCTATTCTGTCTCAGCTAAAAACGTATAAATATAATATGTATAGGCTATAATTCACGTACATAACACAATTTACCCTAAGTTATTATAATATATAGTAACAACGTCTTAAGGGGACTTTCAAAGCCAAGAGTCGCGAGACTTAAAGGCCATGTTTATGGCTATTCTATATATCAACTATGATCGCTTTGTTTTGACGTACACTGCCTAATTTTTATTGGCATTGATATAAAATTTACATTAATACTGTGATAGCTGTAGATCATGTAAGCCTGACATAAGCTGATTTTATTTAAACATTCTTACCAAAATTCCTGTTCAGAGTCGTCATGTACCACTGGTGTATACTGAGTGCCGTTGGGGTGTTGGAACCAACAGTAGGACAATGAAATATCTGCGTAGCACGTCAAAGTGAAACTAGCGCCTTCTTCTACGAGCACTGTCTGCGTCTCGGCCTCTACTCTTAGTTGTCTTCTTATCTCTACAATAATAAGGAATCATATAATTATAATCGACTCTTTTAGAAAACTTACAAAAGTTAATTCACCCATAGGCCCTTGAGCCACATTTTAACCATCGAACTATGAATATACTTTTATTGCATTTTAAAGTGATTTTAGGAGACTTGAATAAATCTGAAACTAGTCAGTATTGCTATTAAGAGTAAGAATAAAAAATATTGCAAAATGGCAACACTAAGTGTACTTACGTAACGTATGAGGTAGGACTCTAACCAAGGCCTGCATGGCGGGTTGCTGCTCGATGTGTGTCCCAACCCATTGTTGGAGCCCTACAGAGCACCTCCAACTGCCGTAGTCAACCGCGGTGGGGTTCTCTATGGTTATGCCACAATGGCGCGCTAGGAATCCATCGCCGTAGTAACTGTTATGAAGAAAAAATACCTTATGTAAGTAGTGTAGGACGCCAGATTGTAAGCAAACACCGCAGCCCATGGACACATAGATAAACTAACTTCTAGATAAATCTGTCTTATGTGATGTGCCAGTTAGCCACGAACATTGTGAAACACATTTCTGATACTTTACACATAACATTAATTATATACGAACCTGTGTCTACCATCGCTCAATCCATCCATGACGGTATAACCGTACGGTGCAGTGGCCATTTGAAAACGACAGAACGTTATATTCTTCATCGTATGAAGAACATTACAGTAAATGTGAAGTTTATTTTGGCTCGTATCATGTACAAAGCCGACATCGAGACGTTCCGCTGAAAAAATAAGTCAAATATTTTTTTTAATTTTCTTGAAAACCTAATTGGACGACCAATCATAATGATTCGGTTTACAAAACAATAGTCTGATGCCATTAGAAGATTTCAATATAATCTGGCGTAAGATTTTTGAAAGGCTTCCGTTTTGACTTACGAGTACCATTTAATGGTAATAGATGCATACACGATAGTGAGCTAGATTTTCTGATGATGATAGAGAAAATATTGTCTTCGCCGGACAAATGGCAGACAATACTTTACTTTTTATGAGGCTTGGTGAGTTTAAATAATACTTAGAATGGCTTTTTGGTAGAAATAAACATCATACATAAAAAAAAAGTATTTATCATCGCGATGAACATTTTGTAAAGATATACGTAAATCTTATACGATACTTGGACATATATTTAGATAATACTTGGATAGACACAACGTATCTTGACATGCGATCAAAATGTGACTATAAAACGAATAAAATTTTATACAGACCTTTTCCTTAGTTATATAATGTGAATCAGAATATCGCATTGTATATCGCAATGATATATCGCATTTCAGTTTAATCATGATAGTATTTATCATAGTATATATTATATAGATTATTATATAGAAAGTATTTATTATAGTATTTATCATGATATTTTCATTGGTTGAAAATTAATTGAAAATTTAAATTGAAAAATATAAAGTCCAATCTAACTTTGAAAATTATAAAGTCCAATCTAACTTTTAGCAAAGTTATAAAGTGCAAAATTATAAAGTCCAATCTAACTTTTAGCAAAGTTAGATTGGACTTTATAATTTTGCACGCTTTGCTATGAATGTGCAAAATAAAGTTAGTTACTCAATCCTTGAATCAGTAACGTATACTTAAGTTTGCGCTGAGAATATAGAGCGTGTGAGAACTAAAATTGTGTAAACCAAATAATTAAATAATTTTGTGTTTATTAAAATTCATACAATAATATTAAGAGACATCGTTTTTATTATTCTGTAGGTTTATGTTCCATATACATAAATATATAACCCAATATATTACATTATTTGAATTTATAAAACTATTTATGTTAGACATAAAATCTGTCGTAAGCTTGCAATAGACTTGACTCTGAAACATAATTAATTTCTGAATGTATAACCGGATATTTTTTTTAGATACTGTAATCAATGTCCGTCACTATGAACGTCTGTCCTAATACATAGTTTGTATAAACAAATATACGAGCGATGGATATTGATACGATAAACATCAGAAGTCGCCGTGGAAAGTTTTATACAAGGTAGATTTGTAATCTAAGGGATATCAAAAATTAATTATTACCTAAACATAAATAAGTGTTGACTCTGGAATTTTTATTGTTCCCGTTATTTTACAGAGTTCAGCGTTGCCAGACGTCCCGATTTTCGCGGGACTTGCAGAATTGGATTTGCAGTCAAAAACAAAGAAAAACAACACAAAGGGTAAATCTATAACACAGGTTATTTAAATTTTCAATAAAATTAAGCTATTGCGTGTTTTATTAAAAACTAAAAAATAAACATTTACTATATTATTAATTTGGGATTTTTTTTTCTATTTAACCCACATCTGAAGAAATAATTTGCTTTTTTTTAATCATTAGGTAATGTACCTATTTTTTAAGAAAATTTAATCTATAATGGTAATTTTCTCTATTTGTACTACCAACAAATTACGAGTCTGAAACGGTTCTCCGACAGAATGTCTCTATTCTGCTTGCGAATCGTTCGTAGATGAAGGGTTCTGTCGTAGAAGAACCGTTTCAGACTCTAAATTGCCGGCTTAGTTTCCATTTAGAAACTTTCCTCAGTGCACATATCCGACGCAGTAATAGAAATAATTTAGTATTCTGTTTTTTATGGGCCATATTAATATGATTTGAACTTCTATGATTTTTAGGAATAACGTAACCAAGAATCATAGATATAGAAGGGGTGGAGCAGGAGAAACCGCTTCCATAAGGCATCTGCCTCAGCCCAAATTATCGTAACATAAAAATTATAGAAACAATAACAATGCATCTCCTTTATGTTTTTGCTTCGTGGGCCTAACTAAACTACACATATAACCTATGTATTG
Source organism: Plodia interpunctella (assembly GCF_027563975.2). NCBI lineage: Eukaryota > Metazoa > Arthropoda > Insecta > Lepidoptera > Pyralidae > Plodia > Plodia interpunctella. The sequence continues at coordinate 6,742,436 of NC_071297.1, read as the reverse complement.
TGGTGTCGGTCTCCCGGGAAAGGACCACATTATATCTACATTATATAAAAATCTCACCTTCCACATTGACCCGTACTTGGACTTGCAACTCGGAAACCTTTCCCGGGAGTCCCACAAGGACGTTCCAGTTCCCTTGGACCGCTCTGTTGGCCCGCTCCAGGGTCACACGGCAATGACCAGACACCAGGGAACTCTCGGCAAACGGCTGCGCCACCAGGCAATAGGAGTTGTCAAGAGATGTCAACTCCACTTCTGCATGCGTCTGTCCATCCAATAACGATATAGGCGACGGTGTGTATAGATTTATATCCTCTGAAACAAAATGAGGCTTTGATCTTCAAATAATTCACTCAAGGAGATATTAAGTGTAATTATAGTACCTACGTTAGTTTCAAACTTTCGAAAAAAAATTTTTTTTTGACCCGAGTGAAGCCCGGATGCGCCACTCAACTAGTATAGCCTATAATCTTAAGCGTGTGTTTCCGCCCTATGATACGATATAATGTGGATGCCAAACAAGCTTTGGAAACTGATAGGCAACAATTACAGATTTATATATTACTTAGGCAACAATTAATAGCATAGCGTTGACGTCAGGCACAGACGTCAGACAAAAGTGTGTAATTGTAAAATCCATCATCCAAGTTACGATGCCGAGGTGCCTGGTATCCCAGCGTTACAGTCCCGAGTAGGTACAACCAGGAACACACACGAAGATTAGAAAGTGTTGAGATTATTCAAAACCCTGATATAATCAAAGTCAACTATTTAAATAAGGATTTTCTATTATTAAAGTAGATAAGATTTTTTAAATCGCCTTTTGCTATCTGCCGGCATCGTCAATCAATATTGCAGCAATTTGTCATTAATATGAATCAATGAGAATATCGTCTAAATATGCTTGTATTATATATTTTTCGATACGACCGCAAATCTTAATTGCTATGTTAGTGAACGGAGCTGGTAGATTTAATAGGGTCACTGACCTTAATACTAATAATATCAGGAACATATAAAAAAATAAAAGTCCGTAGGAGTTATAAAATTATTTTAGTAACTTAAGAAAAGGGTTTTACATATTTGTAAAAACTCATCAAATTTCAAAAGACAGAATACTCCATTTTGGGCAGTTGTCTAAAAAGAGTTAATTGGTTATTTAGAATAGGACCATTACATATTCTCCCTTGGATAAAAATTCTTAATTATGGAAGACGAAAAGAAAATGTATCTAGTAGCAAAGGTTTCATTCATTCATTGATCAAGTCCGCCCTTTTTTAATTTCAATTCAGTAAATAAAGTTTGAAGAAATGAAAAATAAATTAAATTACCTTCGACATAAAGTTCAGTCCAACCAGTGAGATTCATATTGCCAGTTGCGGTCAGTCGCCATCTTCCTACGTCCTCGGAGCTCACATTTTGAACCCGGACACCGCATCCGTCGCCCCAACTCTCAAATCTAAATTTAAACAACTTCAGTTATGATTGTGATCTTCTTTATTAATCATCAGATTTGGACGCTTTATCATAATAGATTTACTTATATAAGTAGGAAATGATATAACTCTTTATATACTTAAGCGCCTACTAGTTGTCATGACCCCATTTTCCATTGAACAGTAACTATATACATTAATTTGTTTATCATCCTTATTGTAAAGAGTCTCTGTTCGCGATAAAGTTAAAAACTGCTGCACGGATTTTCATGCGACTTTCGCCAAAATGTATTTTTTAGGAAAATTCATGTGTATTATTTAGGTATTATGGTTTTACCCGAGCGAAGCCGGCACGGAACTTTCGCTTTTACTATACTTACCTACGTAGTTAGTTTAGTGTTTATCCAAACCTGTTATTAGGTGGGCTCATGACATTGAAGGTGTCTCCTTGCGGTGATGTCACTTCACACTGGACATTCTGCTCCGATGTGGGTATTTTGAGAAGAGCTTCATGTCCCATTGCCACGTGCAATCTGTGCGGCCAACCCAACCCCTGTTGCATCTTCAACAGATTCGACACAGCCAGGTCTACGGTTGATCCAGGTTGCAAGCTTATTGCGACTGGAATTAAATTTTCTTTTAATAGATATTTCGGAATCTTTCTCGTCGTTTAGTTCAGAAAGTATATTTCGCATATTTTTTTATTTTAAAAATGCTACCTTGTTATTTTCTATTCCATAAACCATATACCGTAAATATTGAAACTAAATATATTTCATTTTTTTTACAAAAAAATCACTTTCTGTTTCAATAGATCATATTTTAATTTTTTTGAGCATTTTAACCATGTAAATCAAACGACCGCAACGTTAAATCCCATATTCAGAACTTGTTCACAATTATTTAAAAAGTATATTATAATTTTAATACTTGTATAATACTAACCAATAAAAACACTTATAATACTGAAATACATTTTGACACTTTCCAGATTTGATAACCTATAAAAATAATATCCTTAAATTGAATACATTACAAGCGCCCACGTTCATAGTTCGACAAATATAGATCTGAAAGTTTTATTCAGCACATACATTTATGACGATGAATTTATCTAAACGATCTTAATCATATCAAAAATACCTAGATAATTATTGATATTATAATTTACTCTTGACATTGCCAACCACTTATCGATGCGGAGACTATTTTAAGCAGTTATCCCACAGACATACATATAAGCAATGTTAGGCATATATGTCTACTACCATGGTGTCTATACTAAATAACCAGGAACCAGAAATAATAGTTAACTATCAGTTATTTCAAATTTTGTTTAATGTGTAATTTGTATTCAGTAATTACTTTACAACCACTTTTATTTATATTTAGATTACTTAATTGATTCTATAATTATAGGTAGTTTAAGAGATCGAAGTTGTAGTTGCTAAAAATTAATTATCAATTTTTCAGTATTTTTTGATTTCACAGGCAGGTGTGGGATGACGTCATCTGCTTCTTTCATATGAGTGGTAGGAATCTGAAAAAAAAAAAGAATATTAGTGAAATACGATATAGGCGACTGATTTGAATGTGGTTTGTTTCTTTATTTTAATATTATATGACAGAAACTAAAAAATATATAAGTAGTTAGCTATCAAATGTAGATTTTAATTTTGTTAGGTGATTCTAACACGATGCCGGGCAGCTGGGACGCGGACCGACGTCACACATATACATTGCGCTATCGCGCATCTAAATAGTAAGGTGCTGCGGGGCCGCCAGGCGCCGTGTGTGAATAGAATGCTAACATACAAATCTTTTTTTTTTTTTTTGAGATATTAATGAGAAATATCAAGAAAGTTAGCTTAAACTTGGGTTTTGAAAATTAGGAACTATACTTACGTTCAAGTCTTTTGCCAATGATTCCTTTGCAGTGTATTCTCTGAGGACGTAGCTTGAATCACGAACATGGAACATACGTGTTTCGTGTGATCGCACCAATACGTCATCAACTCTTAAGAAATACCTCATCAAAATGTACCAGCATGATGGCATCACCCTCTGAAATAATAATAGAAATTACATTATTTCGCTTTCTCCGACGCATGTCGTCCCATTTTCCATTTTGACGTGTTACGTTCCGGTTTTTTATGAACCACAAACGTAAATTAAACATTTTATGGGTCTTTCTTCAAAAATAATGAAGTTTCATTTAAATTTTCCACCCCTACATCATTCCCCTAGAGATGCAATTTTCAAAATGTAGATAATGCATTATTATATTTTCTTCTTGTTCCTCTTACTTAACATTTCAAGTTATTTATTGGTGTGAGGTGCGATTTACTACAAAGAGTATGTTTACCAATTTTCAGCTTTTTATCTTGAAAATTGTATTAAGTCCTATACAATATTTCCCCCCCTTTTAAAGGGGTTGAAGATTAATTTTCAGAATAATCTGAAACATGTATTCATTAATTTGTTGTAAACAACTTAAATCCGAATTTTCTAGTCACTGACTTCAACTTTTTCGGCTGTATGTTTTCTTTCAGTCAGTCAGTCAGTCAGTCAGTCAGTCACTCAATAACTGAAGAGTTTTATATATATTGATTGATTTATTATTATAGATACAAATGGTACTAATGCTAAATGCCAGTTGTCAACAATGATGCCTTTGAAGCTTTGTCAGTATTTTTACACTTCAAAAAAGAAAGCAGGTGGTAAGTACTCACAATTTTAACTGACAACTTGGATATTCCATGATCATGGAGCTCATCTTCAAACAACGTAAGATCATGGTAAAAAAGTATTTGCTCTTTCTGTTTCAACATATTGTAGTCGATCTCTTCATTTGTCGCTTCTACAACAATATTTTCTGTGAGTGTGCCTTTGTACTCAGTGGAAAATGTCCAGTCAAAATTCCTTTTTTTCTTTTCCGCATCTGGACTTAAGTAGCAAACAAAAAATATTTAATGACAAATTCAATTTCAGTAGCATTTTTCAGTTGTTATATCTAGGAAAACTACCTGTGACAAGGTCTTTCTTACGAGTTTATGTATCCGTCTGCTAATAAATAATTTTCACTACTTTTGCCATATGGCAGAAGAATTTTATTTTCTATTATATTAAAGTGATGATTAAGTTGCCTTCTTCACAATATGTCGCTTTCCACAATTACCAAAGTACTGATATTTGGCACTACAATAATGGTTATCTCATGCACTGACTCCATATAGTTATAGTATATATCAATATAGTTCAATAGTAGTATATAAATCATTTCAGAATAATACGAAAGTAAAATGAATGGTACATAATCAAAACATAATTACCGGGCTTCCTGCCATGCTTCAGCACAAGCTACTTCAATAGCCTCCACTGTGTTGGCTACACCCCTTAATGCATCGAGAGGGTTAAAATTTATGACAGCACCACTTGTATGACTTAAACGTAAAATATTCTTAGGGAAAACCATGTCTGGGAAATGTGGTATCTGCAGCTCTTTACAGTATCTGTGAAATATGAATTTTATAGTTTTATTTCTTTTTAAGCATAGGGTAAACCAAAGGCTAGTAGGCTAAAGAAAACTCGTACTTAATGTCTTGTTTATTATTTTATTTCTTGCTTTCTATTATTTGTGTCTTATTTGTGTCTGATGATGAAATTTGATGACTGGAATAAAACCTATATACCCTACAACGTAAGATTGATTGATATAATACACTTAACACAGCTAATGCCATGCCAGATGATGCCAAGAAATGTGTGAGTGGAGAAGTAAAAAATGAAAAGCGGACGCTGGGTTCCATAACTTTGCAGCTGCTGAGGCAACAGGGAAAAGGCTCAGGTGAGATTGTGTGTTGTGCTTATGCCATAAAGGTTTTTAAATATTACGTGGTCTGAAGTTTTCTAATAAGGTGGTAATTAAAATTCTACTTACAAACAAAACTGGCAAAATTGATCATCATCTCGTTCACACACAACCTTTGTGGAACACACGCTGGGAAGAATACAGCTTACATCGTATGAAATGTGCCAAGGTCCAAACTGAATAGAATTCGAATTAGTAGTATATCTCCTTGAATCCACTTCATTATCCTGCAAACGATTGATAAAATACTGTAAATACTTATCTCAGACCGGCCTCAGTGAACTGCAGTGAACGAGAACTTACCTCGAGTTGTAGCATGTTGGAAAAACAATAATTAATATTTTAGACAGAAACGTAAGGAATAAATATTTTATAATTTTCAAAAATAAAATAATTCGGTAAATACAAAGATCTTTTTACATATACTAGAACTAGATCTGTTATGTCACTGTCACTAATTTGACAGTCTGGTATCTTTTTTTTTCATTTTTATTGTTTTGTTGGTCTAATAAATAGGAATATTGCAATCGATCGAATCAAAAGTGTAAACACACCCTTTTTAGTTTTTTGTCTATGACATCCGCCATTATTATCAAAATAAATCAATATGGCCGACTTTTACCGGTTGGTTCTTCTGTTTTGATTTTAAAAATAATATCCATCATCTTTTTAGTCAAGACTCAGTGAATTTATTAAATTATTGGTGTTTTGTCGTTGTTATTTAAAAGCCAAATATGGAAGCACTCATACCAGTGATAAACAAATTACAAGACGTATTTAACACTGTTGGAGCTGATGCCATCCAATTACCTCAAATAATAGTTTTAGGAACTCAGGTAAATTGATAAAATATTTATTATTTTCTTACTGTCAAGAGCATATCCAACGGAATTGATATTGTGTGTCCAACACTTTTTATGTGCAACGTGTTTTAGTGTAATGGTTATGTAAAGGTGTCACTAGAGTTCTTTGTCCCCAATTCAGTCAAATATACTATCCCTGTCAGTGACCCTGCCCCTGACCATCATATAAAGGTCTCCCATATTTCGGTAATTAAATCAATGTTACATGTGTATGTATGAGTTAGAAGAAACACATTATCCAAGTCTTGTTGACTATAATTTTATGAACATGATGTTATCAAAATCATCAATTGAACATTTGAATGCTCGTAAATTTCATGAATGCTATCATATTGTGATTTCCCACTTTAGAGTTCTGGAAAGAGTTCTGTGATTGAGAGCCTCGTGGGCCGATCATTCCTGCCACGGGGTCCAGGAATTGTGACACGGCGTCCTTTAGTCTTACAGCTAGTATATAGTCCTAAAGACAGCAAGGAACACCGTTCAGCTGAAGAAGGTTAGTTTATAAAGTTTTTTTACTTTGCTACTTTACTTACTTTTTAGAATTTGCTGAAGATTACTTAAAAATGTATTGGTTAGTCCTTCTGCTCAGACACAACTGTCAAACACTATTTAACCTTTAGAGCCAGAAGATAATAAAGACAATTGAACAAGGATTGCAGTCTGATCAGACTGTACAGAAACTTAATAGTTAATGGCTATGTTCAACATGGAGATGGATGAGGAGGTTTTGTCCATTTCAGACCCATTGAAACTACAGTAATAGATACATATTATTATAAGCATAATAACTATAAGAAATCTAGTAATTAAACATAACTAATGTAATAATGACCAGATAATTAAATATTTTTTTTATTCTAATAAGGTTAATCTAATATTGATGATAATCACTGATAAGGTTCATTATTATTAAAAGATGCCATGTTGCAATAACAATCTTTTGTCAATAAAGAGAAATAACAGTATATTAGCAAAGGATTCATATGTTTCATCTATTTATTTCATTTTTTAAAGGGTTTGTTTTATTGTAGTTTTAAATTAACACAAAGATCTACTACTAATATTAAACTGTAATAAAATTTAACATGAAAATCCAAACATCTTAATAATCATTGTTCTAAAGGGAAATTTATGAAGGTTGCACTTTTGCTATATTTTTGTTTCCATAGATGAAACCAAATCAAAACATACTTTTCTCATATCTCATCAGGTAGTATCCACCCACAACTGAGCTAACAAACATAAGTCTGAATTTCAATGTCATTGTTGTTATTAATGGCTCATTGATCTCTGTTCAGTTTCTGAGGCATGTAATGCTTTGCTGTGCTGATATCTCTATGTATAGACTGACATTGACCTGCAATCTTTTTTGTTTCTATTATTTTTCTGATATATATTTTTTTTCTTCTACAATAATTACACACTCTTTAAATACAATGTAAAATTTCATTGAATTTTAGGTAAAAGGTCAGGTAGGTCCACAGTATAAAAAGTTTTTGTCTTGTAACATTTATTATTTATTTAATACTATGTTTAGTTTATAAATAGTTTTTTTTATTTGTTACAATGATTTTCCTGTTTTTTATTTAGTAGAGTAGTGATATTAAGTTATTTTTATTATATATCTATGATAGTGTTATGAGCCAAGAGCACAGATCATAATAAAACCCAAAAATTGCTCAACTTTCTCAAACAATGTTTTCCAAAGGTTTGTGTTTACTGTGTAGTATGTGTATTGTATTTTTTTCATGCTATTCATTTTACTTTTGTCATGTGGTTTGGATGATCCATTCAATACTCATCAATACACCTAATAATTTATAGGTCTAATATAATGTGCTGTCTAATAGAATGTGCTTATTTTTTATTTATATCAACGTTTTTTTCTGTCACACTGTGGATGAGCATTCATCAATTTCAGTGTATAAATGTCATCTTACAAACTCCAAATTGAGTAGTATATTATTTGTGATTGCCTCAGGTACAGTAAATCTAGAGGAATGGGGCAAATTTCTGCACACAAAGGACAAAGTGTTCAAAGACTTCGACGAGATCCGGCAAGAGATAGAGAGGGAGACAGACCGCATGGCCGGCAGCAACAAAGGCATATGTCCAGAGCCAATCAGTCTCAAGATATATTCTACTACTGTTGTCAATCTTACGCTAGTTGACCTCCCCGGGATAACTAAGGTAAGATGAGTCACATAGGACTAGAAATTGGTAAGTTATATACTGCTTGATAAATCATCTATTGTATGCACAGAGCCTACATTATTAATCAATAGATGAACCTTTCTTGCACCAATCACAAAATAATCCTACACTATAATCGCAAATGCAATTTCTTCCAGCCAGCTTCTTTCTTTTTCCACTTAAAGAGAAAAAAAAGGACTAAGAAGAAACTACTTTATAGCACCATCATGTCACATAAAATGGGCCCTTAACTTATTTACAGGGCTAATAACAACTATTAATGGGTTAGAGAGTCATATTATACAGTGTCAAGTTATCACAATTCATTATGTTTTTCTTAAATTATTTTAGGTATGTTATTGATAAGCCATTGTATTCTATATGGCTTGACACATGAAACACCTTGAGGGTCATGTTAATTGCTAATGAATAATGAAATATATTTATTTATTCATTCCAAGTTATAAGAAATTTATCTTGATTAGAATTAAGTTTAGCATAATTCAGTTCATTTCAATTTAACAGAAAAGCCAACTTTTCTGTAGAAGTAAGCTCATCCCATCATTCGATTTATAAGAAACCATTGAAGCATTGTTAATAAATCCCAAAACAATCACCTGCAAAATGAATACACTGCTGAATGTATTGATATTACCTGACTTGCCAAAAATAATAATCATTTAAAACTATCTTTACTTCATCAGATACCAATTGGTGATCAGCCAGAAGACATTGAGAACCAAATAAGAAACCTCATCATCAAGTACATTTCCAACCCCAACTCCATTATATTGGCTGTGACTGCTGCCAACACAGACATGGCTACCAGTGAAGCCATCAAGATGGCCAAGGAAGTGGATCCAGATGGCAGGAGAACTTTGGCCGTTGTTACTAAACTTGATCTCATGGATGCAGGTAATATATTTTTACACAACTAAAAAGGAGTGTTATGTATTGTCAGTTCGTATAGATATTTAGGTTTCTATATACAACTATTTACTTTATTCCTTCTGTGAGTTTCCTTAGATTAGTTTACGTTATTCCTGATAACTGGCTATTTATGTATTCATAATAGGCATTGATATCTAGAAATGAAGTCATGTTTGTTTTTTTATACTTTTTGAAATTAGTTACTGAATATTTTGTTGTCAATGCTCTTGTCGATCTTTTAACTTTGTTGTCTATTTGTAATTATAGTGCTGATGCTAATATTTACTTTCTCTATGACATTCTTGTTATTCACTTTCTCTACAAAATATATGCCATGACTGGTCCCGTTTGCGGCAAGCATAATAATAATACCTTTCGCATCCCACTCGTCTCACATCCACGATTAAGAAAGTCAAAATTATACCAACGTAAAGATTAGTATCTTAAGTTGATATCATCATATGTTTACGACGATTTATGAAATTGTATTTTGAGTCTTTATAATAGTCGTTATATTATGTCTATGTGGTTAATTCATTATACCGGGAAAATAGGCTTGTATCGAGTCATTGTCATTATGTTAATTATCGATTGTCTCGTCAACTGATACGCAATAGGATACTACTGCTTTTCATTATCAATTCAACACCGTCATAATAACTTATTATCAAAATATTAATACGTAGGTTTCTCTCTCTCTCTATTCTCACGAGAGCGAAGCCCCGCATTTAGTCTATAATTTACACATTAGAAGCATGGATCTGCCCAAATTTTAAGACGTATTATTTACGGAAACATGCAATCTATTTCAGGAACTGATGCTATTGATATCCTGTGCGGGCGCGTCATCCCGGTCAAACTGGGCATCATTGGCGTCGTCAACCGATCTCAGCAAGATATTATCGATAGAAAAACCATTGGGGTAAAGATCTTGTATATCCTAAATGTTAGGTCACCTCCTACTACACGATATCTTGTTTAGATACATATATCATAGAACGTAAAGCAGAAGAGGCCCAGAAAGACCAAAACAAAGTTACATCAGGCAAATAAAAAAAGTGTGCGTCATTTGTATCAAGAAGTGAAGCAATTACCTATAGCGAGATAAATCAATGAAAGGAACTCCGACAAGAGTTGTTCTTAAATTAGGTGGTGATGGGAAATCATATACTCCGGAACCTTAAACTGCCTGATCTCTCTCTATTTATGTATTTTTAGTACCCTTTTGTGATTACAGGGAATGAAACACAGGCAACGAATTTCCTGACATTAATAGAGTGGTAACGGCCTTCTCTCGCACATTGAATTGGTGAATAACCACCAACTAGATTGCAGGTTTCGTTTCTTCACGATGTTTAACTTGATGCTTAACTTGTTGATAGTGTCATAGCACCAATACTCGTGTTTCATGAAACACGAGTAGGATTCGATACCTAGAAACGATCACATAAAAAAGTACTTATAAGGTTGTATTTTGGAATCTTGACTATATTGACATCAATTAAATTGTTCTACACAGGATGCGCTAAAAGACGAGGCAACCTATCTTCAGCGGAAGTACCCCACCATAGCTACTCGCAACGGAACGCCATATTTGGCGAAGACATTGAACAGACTACTCATGCACCATATTAGGGATTGTCTGCCGGAACTAAAGGTATACAAACATTTATAACGTTTATATTTTTTGAAGCCGCTAATAGGCTTTTCATATTTTTATTATGATTAGAAAATCTATACTTTATTCGCTCTACCGGTATCTCGGGCGCTAGACTTTTAAGATTACAATATTTTTATTTTATTTACTTTTATGTATGGCTTGGCATGCGTCACTACATAATATAAAAATAAATGATACATAAATTGCATACACAAGCATCTTATACAACTTGAGAAATATCAAAGAATAATAAAAAACAAATTCTGAACATATCTGTTTAGAATTTTTTTTTAGAAATTCACATAATGCAAAAAAAGTTTAAAAACTTGTTTTAGGTCCGCGTAAACGTGATGATATCTCAATTCCAATCGTTACTCAACTCTTATGGCGAAGATGTGTCGGACAAGTCGCAAACGCTGCTGCAAATCATCACAAAGTTCGCTAGTGCCTACTGCTCCACTATAGAGGGCACCGCTAGAAACATTGAGACGACTGAACTGTGCGGTGGCGCTAGGATCTGCTATATATTCCATGAGACCTTTGGAAGAACGCTGGATTCTATTCATCCGTTAGTTGGTAAGGAATTTTCTATTTCTAGGATACAAGGAAACATTAATATTATTTCAGTATGAAGGATCAATATTTATGTATTCTTCATTAAATGGCGTTAAAATCGCCAACATAACATTAACATAACTTTCTTTTTCAAGGGAAAAGTGATATTGTAGTAAATGTAGAGGGTGTCATCATCAAATTGTCCATTTATGTATAGGCCTGACTCATTATGAAACATTTATTTTTGTATGAAGGGCTTGAATTTATCATGGTGTCAAAGTTACCAATGTGTCACACTGTCCACTTATAAAAGAAGAAATTACAATGTGTTCTTAGTTTAAATATTTTTTTCATATTGACAGATAAGATTGCCGCCAATTGTTTTTAGCATGTGAACATACAATTTATATTTTTGGAAGTTTAATTTATTATCGATCAACTATTTGATCATGATGTGATATTGTGTTCAATGTATTGAAGGTATAATTTAAATAAGATTTGGAACCGTTTTGTTTTTGTCTAGTAGGTATTTAAAATTATTATGTGCATATATAAATGAAAAAAAATGTAATGGTCACATCACCAAGTTGTCCATAAATGTCCAGGTCTGACGCGCATGGACATATTGACGGCAATCCGCAACGCGACGGGGCCGCGGCCGGCGCTGTTCGTGCCCGAGGTGTCGTTCGAGTTGCTGGTCAAGCGGCAGATACGGAGGCTGGAGGACCCCTCGCTCAGATGCGTCGAATTGGTATGATTTCCAGATGCGTCGCAACCCCGAACGTAACTGGGAACATGTAGAGATGAGTCAGAGAGAGATGATAACAATACATGTGACACGATACAGGTGCACGAGGAGATGCAGCGGATAGTGCAGCATTGCGGCACGGAGGTGCAGCAGGAGATGCTGCGATTCCCGCGCCTGCACCAGCGCATCGTGGACGTCGTCACGCAGCTGCTGCGCACCAGGCTGCCTGCTACCAACTCCATGGTAACATATTGTTACTTTCAAAGATATGACAAAAATAAATTTGCACGTTTTTGAACTCACCCAAACTCATCATCAAAACATGCTTGAAATATATATTTGATACTTAGGTAATAACATATTTTTTACAATAAATATTTTGTCTTTGTCATCTACCCTCTAGAGAGGCACTAGAAAGCGAACGATCATCTTGAACTCGTCCAAACGCTCCATGCGCTTTGCTAAATGACACATAGTGACGTCAAAACTTGCTTGAAATATATCTGGATATAATCTACGTTACATAAGTTTAACATATTTTTTATAATATTTAGACCTTGTCATCTACGCCTCTAGTCGCATTATCGCAGTAGAAATGGAAGGATCATCTTTCCTTTTTAATGTTGACTATGAATATCGCGTTCTAGGTGGAAAACCTAGTGGCGATCGAGCTGGCGTACATCAACACGAAGCACCCGGACTTCCACCGCGAGGCGGCGCTGGTGTCGGGGCTGCTGGGCGCGGAGGAGGACGCCAGTCCGCACTGCCGCAGGCCGCCGCGCGCCTCGCCCTCGCCGGTATCCACACTCTTCAAAGTATATATCTTATTGCTTTACGACGCACGTCACTGGGCTAACTGACTAACGTGGGGTATGTTTTTGTATAAATGTCAATAGGCGTTTTTTTATTCCCACAAGGCTAGATTGAAGTCAACACACTCAAAATTCAAAAAATATACAATGACTAAAACTGGTCAAATGCTAATTGGACTCGCGCCGCAGCAAAAGTTACCTAAAGGGCATCATTTTTAATATGTATGTTTATTACGGTTTTCGGATTTAATATCTATAGTAATTTCCTTCGTGAGAAATTTAATGAATTTAGATAAATCTCAACTTCATCTCTACACGTTCTTGAGATAAAGGGTCTTAGCAATGATGTGATCCTATAAGGGTTCCATTTTAATTTTTTAAAGTGCGTAATCCTAATACTCAAATGCGCAAATCTATCGTTAATTTGATCACATCTTGACATGGTCTATGTCGAGCAAAAGTATTACTTTTTATCGCAACAATACTAATGACTAATATGGGGTATTTACGCAATACAATAGTGTAAGACTTAAACATTTCTTAAAAGTATGATGCCTTATTCCACAATAGGTAAATAAAATTTCACTATTACTTTGTTTCTAGATGGAATGCACCTTACATAATATGTACTTTCTCCGCGATACTTGCTTTTATATTTCAATTTATCGGATAGATATAATTTAATAGAAGCATGACAACAGAGTTAAATTTCTTATTCGTTTTATAAAATTGTTTTATAACCATAATTATTTCACTGCTTGTTCAGTTTTTGTTTATATTTGTCGATGTTGTTGTAATGTTTATGTAACTAATAAAAACTTACATATTTATTATTAATTTCGTTATAAACTAAACATAGTTTTAATTTTAAATCAATGGCATAGACGGTATTAACGTTTGCCGATTTTTTGTAGCTATTTCTTCGAAAAATGGGTGAAAGAGGGTCCACCCTAGTATTCTTGACAAATGTATGGGAAGCATACAACCAGGTAACACCGACTATGGAATGCCGTGTGGGCCAGAGTTGGTCGTAGGTTATATTGTATGGTACGATTACTAACTACGATTAAATGCTGTTAATTTTTTTTTCTATTATATTTAATTGGCGACGTGTTAGAAGTTATGGAGGTATTAAAATTTACTTCGATATAATATATATTTACGTCACGCATTAGCAGGGAGAAGTGGGTCGATGATTAATGACCAAGGGCGGTCCTGAATTCCGTGATGTATTATTTCAAAATCTAATGTGTCTTAAATTTTTAAACGGGAACTTTGAACATTAGTTATTAATTATTATTATTTAGGTGTTTTAATAAATTCTAGATATAATTAATAGCAAAATATTTAACGTCACATTAAGAAGCGGGGTGTCTCAGATAACCAGGGCTCTCAGATAGCCAGAGCTCTCAGAGAGCCAGACCAGCTGTCATAAAAATAAAATAAAAAATCCTAAAATCCGTGCGATGTAGTTTGTGGCCACTTAAAAATGTAATCGTAATTAGTAATCAATAGTTTAACTAAATTTTGCCCAACTCTGGTGTCATTAGTAACCTCACATCGTCCCTAAGTCATAGCTTTTGTATTATAGTGGGCTCTCTTTCACACAAAAATGTCATAAATTCACTGCGTATCGGGATATCTATCTATTCGTGACGTCTTAAGGTTTGGTTTCTTTTACTACTACTTAATAGTTTTTCCTTATCCATTAATCATCTGTTGTTATTATTTTTTAATGATTATTTTTGTTTTCTATACGCCCAATGTAGTTTATTTTAACAGTGAATTTGTGATACATTAAAATATCGTTAATATTCATTAGTGGACATATATTTATCTAAAAGCATGCTAAGATTGAGTGATTCGATATCGTGATTCGATAGCTAATTTGCATGTCAATTCATCATCATCAATAGAAAATAAATATTAATTGTGGTTTCAGCACGTAGCCGCCATAACAGACGGCTCTGAAAACAAGTCCCCACAGTCAAACGAATCTCCCGCCACTCCTCAGGTATTTTAAGTACTTTAGGTTTTTTAACTGTGGCCGAATAATCGATAGTGTTGATCTTGTAAATTAGCTAGAATGTCGATAGTGCGGTCAATAATATTGATAGTATCGAGGAATAAATTATCGCTAGTCGATAAGAATCGATTGTGTCCATAATTGATAAGAATCGATTGTATTTTTAATCGATTACAATCGATTCGTATTGCCACTGAATTATCTGAGTTATCAATACTATGAAGAGTATAGTAATAGAAGAAATCGTATCTATAAAATTGCTTTAACTTGAATGTCGACAGAGTAAATCGAAAAGCTATTCTATTGTGGGCTATCGATTAGCAACACAACTTTCTAGTAAGTAGTTGTCTTTTAATACGTCATTAATGGAGGTTTTTAAGAAGCTTCATCACAGTCTTCACTAGTTTAGGATATATGGATTTAAATAGCACTATCAAAGTCATTACCTATTTAAATTTACATAATTTTATTTGAAAAATCAAAATCATCGAACCCATATTTTTTATTGCCCAGATGAATGGCACCCTGGAGAAAGCGCTGACGCCTCAGAAGCCAGTGAACCTATTGCCTGAAGTTCCCAGCCACACCTCGCGCAAGTTGTCTGAACGGGAACAGCATGACTGTGACGTCATCGGTATGTGTATTACTACTCCACCAAAACAATTAGGCGCATGACAGGAATGCGGTTTCGGCGCCCGTACCTCGTCTCACCTCCCCGCGCTCTCCCTAGTGACGCGCAGTCGTGTACTCGCGCTCTGCAGTTACACCACGTGCTTTCGCGCCTCCTAAAATTTTCGTTGTCAGTTGGGTTTTTGTTGAGTTTGTGTTGTTAATTTTTGTTAAATAATTGTTATTAATTCATTCTGTGTTGTTTAAAAGTCCCGTGTTGTTTTTGTTGTTGATATTTTTTGTTAACCTCATAATGGGTAGGAAAAAAACTATCCGTGGGTCCGAAAGGACAATGATATTAAAAGTATTACATTTTTTTGAGGAAGAAAAGTTGCATGGAATAGCTATTCCAATATCTCAAGTGGAAAAGCGAGTGTGTACGGCTACTGGCATTAGTCGACGCACATTGGCCAGAATAAAAAACGAGGAAAAAGAAGTTTTGGAGAAACTAAGGCTTTCACCACAGCCGGGTACGTCAAGCGAAGCCCCAACAGAGACAGTCAAATTACCCACTCCAGGGAAAAAGCGAAAACAAAAGAAAAAGCTGGAAATTGATGACTTCATGATTTGTGCAATTAAAACAAAAATTGAAAGCTTTTATGACGTGTACAAAGAAGTGCCTACATTGAAAAAAATTTTAAACGTTGTTAAGAGAGATCTTAACTTTCCTGGTCAAAGAGAGACCCTGCGAAAAATTATAACAGAAAGTTTGGGATTTAAATTCAAAAAGTGCTCCAAAAAACGAGACGTGCTCATAGAAAGACCTGAAATAGCAGCGTGGCGTGCACGTTACTTAAGAAGATTAAAAGAAAACGACGACTTGGGCCCGGAAAAAAAACCTGTTATTTTTACCGATGAAACATGGGTCCACTCGCATTACACTGTCAACAAGTGTTGGCAAAGTCAAACGGTCCCAGGCATAAGAAAAAACGATAGTGCTGGCCAACGCTGGATAATCGTTCACGCAGGTAATACCCAATGAGCTGTCTTATTAGGGTTCCATATAATTAATATTTCTGCACGTACGTGATATTCTACTTTAATAATTTAACTATTGTTCATGTCACTACACTGTTTATTAATGTTTATATCTTTGTATTTCAGGAGGAGAGACTGGGTTCGTCGAAGGTGCAGACTTATTATACAAATGTAAAAGTAGTAAAGGGGATTACCACGACGAAATGGACACAGAAAACTACACGAAATGGTTAACCGAAAAACTAATTCCAAATTTGCCACCTAACAGTATTGTTGTCATAGACAACGCGCCCTACCACAGCAAGCAATTAAATAAGCCTCCTACTATGGCCGCTCGTAAACAAGACATGCAGAATTGGCTGAGCGAGAGAAACATTACGTTTGACCCGCGAATGACAAAGGCTGAGTTGAATTATATTATAATTCGCAACCGACCGGAAAAAGAATATTTAGTGGACAAACTTTTAGAGGAGAGCGGTCACGAAGTCCTCAGACTTCCACCATATCAATGTGACCTCAATCCTATTGAGTACATTTGGAACCTGGTCAAACAAAGAGTCGCCGACAAGAATGTCGATCAGTCAGAGAGACAAATCGAAAAACTAGCCAGGGAAGCCATACAATCAATAACGCAAGACGATTGGAAAAAAGAAATTAATCACGTGGACCGGTTACGGAAGGCGTACTGGGAAAAGCAAGGTTTAGAAGACGCAAGAGAGTTAGTCATAAATGTAAATGACGACAGCGATGACAGTGATTTGGAATCACATTCAGATTTTGAAAGAATGTCAGGGATTGAAGAATTAGATTCTGATTAGAACAATTTTTCAAATTATTCCAATAAATAAAGTACATTTAATCAATTAGGAGTTTTATTATTTCCTTTGCACACACAGTTCTCTGTTCCCAAAATAAATAAAGTATAGTTATAATATACACATACTAAGTTGTATTCACAATAGTTACTTACCAGTTTCATACTAGGTATCAGCGAGTCTCGAATATTCCCCTCCCTAGCTACAGTGACGCCATGTTTGCCATGTGCCTAATTGTTTTGGTGGAGTAGTAACTAATTTTAGTTTGGAAGGATCACGTCAGAGGGCGCCAACCCATACACTAGGACCATCACGTATTTAACTGAAAAAAGTTATCTATATAAATCATGATACACTAGAAACTGGATCCGAGATAAGAAAGTTACAGATTCTAACTGGTGTATATGTAAATAAATAATTAAATTAACTAAAAATATTGTTCCTCACAAGGAAAATGTCGTTATTATTACAAATGTACGAAAATAATTCAGTGGTTTATTTATGTTCAATTGCAATTTGCTACATAATTTTAGAATTATATGCAAATTTGAGATACTATATGTCCTTAAATATATTGGCCCTTCTTTGACTGAACTTTTCAGTCAAATTTAAGTACCCTTTGCTATCCTTCAATAGACATTCATTGTTCATGGATTTTGAAGTGGACTACTGTGATTGATTAACATTTTGTTGCGATGTTAGGTGGGCGGAGCGACAACACGATGGCCATAAGTCCACACGCAAAGACTGTAGACGGCATCAGTTTGATGCATTTGAACCAAATGGGTGACTTAGTTGGTGAGGACACGATAGCCAGCCGATGCTTACTCGAATTCATAGCTCACTACTCTTCCGGCCACCTATCATCAAATCTTGCTATAGCGCTTATGCAGGGGCTTATTTCACTGTCCAAATCGCACGATGGAAATATCTAAGGCCTCAACCACACTGCAAGCCTAGCGCAGATGACAGACAGCGGGTGCGATGATTGACAAATCATGTAAAACCGAGATAACTATAGACATGAGATACAACTATTTAAACTTTTCTAGTAAGCGGCACGCGATATAGAACAAAATTATAATATTAGCACTCTGTCCCGCTTCTCGTGTATTTCTAGTACTCGTTTCTCTTGTCTATAGTTTTTTCGTACGTATGAAATGCGCCTTCCTACATCGCTACATAAAAGCGTGTTTCATAATGTTTGAAACTTTGCACCCGGAATTGCATTCGCGCTAACCTTGCGAGTGTGGACGTAATAAATAAATAAATAATAATAATAATAATAATAAACTATCGTGTTGTCTGATTTGTTATTAACAAAACGCCCAAGTGAGACTTGCCCTTATATTATTATTTTTTGCAACTCCACGGAATATTTATTTTTATATGACTTTGCTTGATCTATGTGCTAGCTAACCCCCACTCGTACATTAGAGCACCTACATCGTGTACCGTATATAGCTTTAATATACATGTGTTATTGTATAAGTTTATTAGCATTAACCCTTCGATCACGAAGAATCGAAACAATAACGGTTCGTAAGGTACATGTTAAAAAAGAAAAGCAAATAAAAGATTATAACAATTATGATTATTTCAAACTGCAATGTGCCACTGGTGGTGCTTTAGCACTCATTAATAAACAGAAAACAAAGTACATTTTAGTTCCAAATCTATTTGTATTGTATAAACTAACTAGTAGCTAAATGTACAGTCAAAATCATAGCAAATACGGGACGTATTTGCTATGATTTATATTATTACCGTCGTATAGAGTACCACGCAAGGTAACTTAACATGCATTACTTTGTTTCCCATTTCAGAACGACTGATCAAATCTTACTTCTACATAGTACGGAAGTCTATCCAGGATTCAGTTCCTAAAGCGGTGATGCATTTCTTAGTGAACTACGTGAAGGATAACCTCCAATCGGAGCTGGTTACCCACCTGTACAAGTCTGACCAAGCCGAGAGTCTGCTCAATGAGTCTGAACATATCGCGCAGAGGAGGAAGGAGGCTGCCGACATGCTTAAGGTGACTTTAAAATTTTTGACACTTAGCTTGAAAACTAAATGAAGAAATTGCGTTATACATTGATCGCCACATGGGTTTTATTCGCCTAGTACAAATCTTAAGTGCGGAAGTGATGAATGAATTCGTCATTTATCTATGTATTTCTTACAACTAAATCGTTAAAGTAATAGCTTATACCATGTAGCAGTTATTTTCGTATTTGAATTTCGCAAGTATTGGGTTCTATTACCCAATGCAACGCATTCATAGATTTCATAGATTGTCTATATAACTGTGATTGTTATATAAAAAAATCATGACACCAAGTATAAATCAGGCTCTTATTTTTGTTTTTGTTTCAGGCTTTGCAACGCGCGGGTCAGATCATCAGCGAGATCCGCGAGACACACATGTGGTGATGTCAGTCAGAGGACTCTAGTCTTTGAATTAGTGAAATGGGCCTCGAGCCCTGTACATACTCCTTTTAGCGTAGGTAAATTATGTGCATTAGGCTTTTTTTACTTACCGATCTATGTCCTCATACGTTTGCTTTTACATTATATGTTTTCTTCAGCTCTCTGTGCTAATTACTTTAGATAGGCATTCGGCATTTACGATTCGTGAATGTGCACTGTTACTATTTAGATATTGCTTGATACCAAAATATTCGGGGACGCGGAAAATGTAGAAGCAAATATATGATTCATAGTAACACTTTTTTATGAGAGCACTGCATGTCTGAAGATGTTAGGCCGTTTTAAAATTATAAGTGTTGGATTTTATCGCGTAAATTGAGTACTTATTTTAGGTGGCTGTATCGTATTTATGGTGCCAACAGATTTTTTAAAGCCGGTCTTTGGCCAATACAAAATAACATTTTAAGATCGAAGTCACTGGACAATTCTTAAAGGATGCTTTTAAGTATTAGGCTGTTGATTTTATTGTATACTGCACAAATGTAAAGCTGTTTAAATTCAGTTACCATTTGATTATTGCTTAATATTAAATGCACATAAGGTAGATTAACTTTAAAGTGTACTCTATTATGATATTCATACAGTGATATTCGTAACCTTTTACGATTAACTTTTTTCTTATCTGTTGATATTTGCTCGTATTTACAATATTGTGAATTATCAATTATGTAATTCAAATGTATTGTAGTTTGGAAAGACCGCGTTTTGAATTCGGCAAATTTATGAACTTATACATACGGTCAACAATTTCTTTTTATAAACAGGGTTGGTTATTATTAACGTTTAGATGTTTGTTACAAAGCCGAAAGACAATTAAGGCAATGTGAAAGTTTTTCATACTTATTTATATATATTTGGTTCCTCTGTAGTATATTGCTTAGAATGCTGTAGATTTTTAATGTATTCGAGTCAATTTGTGTCATCAAAAAGTGATTTATTTATTACAGCATTAGACTTAGCTTTTATTCCAATGTTACATTATGTATTTATCGTTAGTCCGATGTGTGATTTGCATATGTATTGAACGAAACCAATTGAATGTTACACAAGGTAAGATTGTATTTAAAAGTCTGTTAATTATTAAAATAGATTAATTG
The DNA here is from genome assembly GCF_027563975.2 of Plodia interpunctella. Lineage (NCBI taxonomy): Eukaryota > Metazoa > Arthropoda > Insecta > Lepidoptera > Pyralidae > Plodia > Plodia interpunctella. Next base: position 6,721,290 of record NC_071297.1, on the reverse strand, counting down.
TCCAAGACTGCTTGTTTTATTTGCATCTCGCCATTATATAATAATCAAATGAATGTTTCAGGGTTTTTACAATGTTTCTATAGGGGTAAAAGAAAACCAAGTCAACTAATTTATCATCATAAAACTAAAACCAAAAAACTTGATTGTTTGAAACTATCGTGATTTTACCGCATACTTTTATTTTACTTTTTATATTGATTCTGAATAACTGATTGGGAAATAAAATGTGTGTAAATTTAGGTAATATTTGCCAATTCACGCAAACTGTTGCACTCCACAAGCGTATTGTAAAATATTGTTTTGCGTAACGTTAAATATGATGTTTTCTAGAATAATTGCAATACCTAGTCCTTGAAACCTTTGAGTAAATATAATAGTATAAATATATATCTCTGCTCGGTGTTGATTCTGCTAAAGTTATATCTGCGAAAGTTATTATCGCGTATCAGTAGTAAGTATCTAGTTCTTATTGTGTGTGCATTCAGACAGATTAGAATAGTAAAGGCAAATGCGAAGAACAGACTGGTTGCGTAGATAACGCGTGAAGAGTTGACAAACATAGTTTCGCATTTATAATATTATTTGGGATTGGGACTAGCCGTTTAAATGCTGGAATTTAAGCGGGCAAAGCCGCGGCCCACGGGAACAGTATTTTCTTCGTGTTAAAATTGAATTGGGATATAGCGCATTGAAAATACACACAGCGCCATCTAGTGTTTCATTGCAAGTTTTTTTATTAGCATTTAGCACTACCTTAAAATACACAGCGCCATCTAGTGTTTTTATATTTGGCGCCACTTATATAGATTATAGGTTTTTGCAAATCCCACGGGAATAGGTTTTTCCGGGTTGGTAGGTACCCTATGTCCTTTTCCATACTCTTAATTATATGTATGCGAAATTTCAAGAAGGTTGGTTGCGTAGATTACGCGTGAAGTGATAACAAAGTAACTTTCGCATTGGGATTTTGTCAAGATTGCACCGGCATACATTTCTACTCTACAAACAGCACTCACACGAATGTTAGGTAAAGTGGTTAAGTCGTAGGCTTGTCCCAGATTCGATTCCTACTCGACGTACGAAGAAACCAACCAATATCGTGTCGTCGATAGGTATACTTATAGAGACCACGGAGACAACCCATATGCCAACACTTGGACGAAACAAAAAAGTAATGTAACATGTATATACTGACAGTACCTATGTGTATATGATGTAGACATCATAAATAAATTATTGCACAGTACAGGTCAACAACAAGCAATAAAAAGTGCAGTCCGCTCTGTTGTCTAATGTTGGACTTTCAATCATTTCAGACAGCATTTTGTTTACGTTATAGACCAGCAAAAAGTTACTAAAGCAATGACTAACTCAGCCTTGTGACGTGATTTCGGGCAAGAAGTTTACGCCTACAAATTACAAGAGCTCCGCCTACAACAAAAACCTTAATACATTACAAAAAAAAAATTAAAGGACAGAAAATGCTACTAGTATTTTCTTTTATTTCGAGTTCTGATTATTGTTTATGAAAAGTTAAGTATGTTTTATATAGCAAATCCAATTGCGATTATGCAGGATCTGTGCGACCATGGCCTCTCCCACGCCTGCGTCTGCGCACCGCCTCACTTCAAGCGACGCTCGCGCAGCCGAATGGTGGCCCGTCCACCAATGCTGAACAGTGAACCAGTGCTTGTGAACGTGTGAAACTGTGTGTGATATCCAGGTACGGTCAGTGTAATTTTATGTCGTATTGGTAAGAATTTTCTAATTCATCATTGGTAGATCTCTGATATAAAAACAAGCGTCGCGCAGTTTAATTGTTTATTTGTATTAATTTATTAAACTTATTCGTCATTGACGAAATATATTGTCGTTGGCGTTTATCTTAAATAAAAAATCTAATTAAGTACATAAAGAAGATTAGAAATTCTAAAGAAAATAGCCGGGAACGAGGTTTAAACCTATATGAATGATAGGGTGAACCTGCTGGTTTACGATCAGTTAGTCGATGTCTCGACTTTAAAATGTCATAACTTAAAAAAATGTTGCATTATAAACTAGATGTTGTGTTTTACGCGTAAAAAAACTATTCAACTATTTAATAAACCTATCTTCATAATTAATCCTATTTATCTGTTATTTTTAAATTTAAAAATAATCAAAAAGTGTGTTTTGTTTAGTTCACGATCGTTTTTCGTCAGTTTACGTTCACACATTTGCGCCAGTTTACGATCATTAAAAACCACTGAAAAAGGAACTCTAGGGCAATGAATTGAAAGTCGAAATTGTATTGTATTATTTGTTGAAAAAAAAATTTTTTTCCGTTTGACAAAATGAACATTATAGGGCGTTAGTGCTGCTTCAGAATAAGATATTTCGCGCATTTCTGTGCATTTTAAGTGCAACTAGGGAATGCATACATCGCAGGCTATATTTTTTCCAAATCTTCTTCAAAATCACTAATCAATTCTTCAGCACATTCACTGTATAACAAGGTATCTTTTTTATTACTATTCTTTTTTATAAAATCTTCTTTTTCTTTTCCTCTGCTTTCTTGTGTCATATAAAACTAATATTTTTCTATAGAAAAAATAAATTATCGGTAACAGGCCGTTTCCCGACCACTTGGTTTGTCATTAGTAAAAAGCATTTAATTTTATGATTATTTTTCATTTTAAGCCGATCGCCATCTGATCTATAAAGTAAACATGTTACGATGGAACAAAGTAAATATTAATATTCCCGACAACACCATGCAAGATACTACAAAATCTTAACAAAGATAAGGCCAAAACCGCCCCCTTACGATCACCTAATCGTAAACTGAAGGAAGCTTAGTTTTGTAACGTCTCATGGCGATCACCTTATTTTATAGTAAATTATTAACTTTTTTATTAAATTTCCACGTAAGAAGGAAATATAACTCTTTTTCAACACCACACACATTAAAGTAAAGGTTAAACCGTATGAAAAACATGTTTTACTGACGATTCAATGTTCACGTCCCACTATTTTTTTCTTAAGATTTGGCAGTAATATTCACGCAAACGCATTGGATAGATTTCGTCAGCTCACTGATCGAAAAATAACATATTTGGCTACCGAGACAACTGATACAAATGAAAAGAATAGATGGATCAACCCTTTTTATGCAAAATTAACACTTCACGCGCGGTAATACGGTTATTTTAGAGGTTTTTTGTAAAAGTGATCGAGAGCGGGTGGTGATCGGTGAACCGGTCGATTCACCCTACCTGACACACCCTGGGCAGGTGTAAGTATGTAGTGTGTGTATGCGATTGATACGAAAATTAAAAATAAATCGAAGATAACACATGAACGATATGATAAGTAATTACGTTAATCCCGGTGAAGTTTGAAGACCTTAGTAATAAGGTAATAATAAAAGTTTGATAGTCTCAAAACATAGTCCAACACATTTATCTACTTACAATACTTAATTCTGAATTCTATTTAGCTTTCCACTATTACTACATAATATAGGTAAAATGGTAAAATATGTACATACTGGAAGTATTGTATAATCTGTGATATACCTAAAATAAAGTCGCTGTCTGTCTATCCCTGTGTAGGTAGGTACCTAAGTAGGTACTTACACACGCTTAGATTTTAATGCGGGTTTTTTAATAAGTAGATCGTGTGATTCCTGAGGAAGGTTTGATTGTATAATTCATTTCACTTGTATCCGAGCGTAGCCGGGACGGATCGCTTGTACTATGTGTTTTCCTCAGAATACAGAAATAAAATAGTTCTTATGGACGCAAAGAAAATAGAATACCAAATGATTGGAATATCTAAACAAGCTGAAAGTTATAACAAAAAAAACTGGGGCATCACATAGGTATAAGTAATCTAAAAAATGTAAATATTCATAAAATATATGTTCAGTGATGAACAAGGTCGAGGGCGCAATGACGTCATCTTTATTATGATACTATAGGACATGTGGGCTGGTTAGGCCATCCGTTCGTACATATGCCAACGGAAGTTTTGTTAGTGGTACTGCAAGTGTAATTGATTAAGTGGTCGACATGCGTGGATGGCCGTGTGCTGTGTCAGTGACATGGCTAGTAACAAAACTGGTGACCGCATTAGTAATACCTAAATAAGTTTGAATAGAAGGGCACTTTACACATAATTATCAACTTTATGATTTATAATGATCGACGAAGATCCCACTGACGAACCTACATATTTTTATAAAATAAAATTTTATTAGAAATATTCAAAAGTCTCACGATATATTTTTATCAAAATGACTCAAACAACAGTCAAACATGTTCCCATGTTACTCGGATATTATTTTGAAGTTATAGGTACCTATTATAGACACACCTGAGAACTGGTTAGACTAGGTTCTATATTAGGTACCTACCATACCCACTTCTTGAATAATTCCAACCTATGGGAGAAATGATTATACAAGATAGATCTAACTATTAGCAAATTAATGTTATTATTTATTAAAAATGGAGGAATTCATACACTTTTTGTTGTAAACTAGCATTTCATAAACACGAATTTCAAACAATATGAGTAGGTACTTCTTTCTTGTACTTACTACCTACCTGCCTGCTAATTAACTACTTGTAACTAATTATGTAATACAATGTTGTATAATAATTTTTTAGACAAGTTTACAGTAGGTACCTTGTGTAGTCTTGTGCTAATCTTATTGGACAAACGCGAGTGCAGTCACATGCTTTTCTTTGTACTAAATATACCAAGCACCTATATGTACCTCTAAGTAAATTTATTAATTTTTAACTAGCTGCGAACCGGGGCTTCGCTCCCGTGGGAATTTCGAGATAAAAAGTACCGTATGTCTTATTCCAGGTTAATTTCTACCCGTGTACCTACCAAATTTCATAACAACCGATCCAGTAGATAATGCGCGAAAAGGTAACAAACAAACAAACTTACTTTCGCATTTATAGATAATATTAGTTGGGATTAACATCTAGGTCCACTTTTACAATACCTACCTACTATAAACTTAAATGGTCAACCTGCATATATACCTATAAAACAAGGTGAATCAAGTGTGTCATTTCAATATTAGTGTGAATTAATTTTATATCAACAAAGAATGCATGAATTAATAACTTTAGTATCGACGAGGGCATGTGATGTAAGTAAATTTAAACTCCGCTCAGAAGTGAATAATGAGTTTGACAGACGTGCGATGCCCTTATACGACCTCTTATTGGATGTGGCGGCATGCCTTCATCGGAAAAGCGAAGTGCAAATAGGTAGGTAGATATACCCGTTTGCTTTCTCACGATCTTGGACCTGTGAGTATCCACTACGAAGCGACTTTCTGTAGTAGGTACTATTACTATAAAATTACATTAAAAATTCTATGAATAATGTTGTAGAAAATAAAACAGGAAAAGTTACCTACATAGAGTTTTATATAATTGACAGAGCGAGCGAAGCGAGCTAAGTCTAACATTCTACTTGGGGCAAAAATACATTATATTTTTTGTATTTTATACTTAGTCTATGTACTTACTTATGTATGTTTGTAACGCGATAGGTAAAATTGGTAAGGTTTAAAATGGATGTAGGATATGCCAATAGAATTGGGGTCTTGCCGTAGATTTGGGGTCGTGGGGCATTAAAATCGGTTCAGTCGTTTTTGAAAGTTTGTAAAAAAATATTGTGTTCGCGAGGTCTAAGTTCGTGGCGAACAACTAGGTAGTTGGTATCATTGAATATCAGCGCCTGATTCCTCGTCATGGCGCAAGCTGAGTGGTACTCTTTTGGAAGTAGCATATTATTTTAATGTCGGTAATTTAACCTTTGTAAACCTTTGTAATTTGTTCATTTTCTGTAAGGTACCGTAAGATCGTAAATTTGTATCGTAAGAATAAATTTATTTCTATTTGAAAGAAAGTTAGAAACGAAATACCTACCGTCAATCTTTCCAATTTATACCAACACCTAACTAGCTAGCCCGGAGCTCTGCTGCCATCAATTACATTAGTCATTACTTGACAAACGTTGCAACTATTGACGCATAATAAGAAGTAGGTAAGCAAGGTACTCCCACATAAGCCGTCGCCAAGGCGCCATTTATGGGCCTTTGATTTGCACACACTCGACTCTACACTCGCTTCAACTTCCATGAATAAAATTACCAGTCACCATTTTACACCGATGAACGGTATCCCAAAAAAGGATATACCAATTTGTGACAATTATTTACCACTTCGCGACGCAATTGGACATTGGAGAATTAGTAGTTTAGAACGCACAGCAATATTTGGAAGTGACAAACAAGGATAAACAAATGCAAATACGATTCTCTATATTGTTTTATTACACTCAAGTGGATATCAAACCGCAATCGTCACCTCGTAATAAGAGACAAGTCCATAATGCAGTAGCTGTGATTTGATTACGATGGACTGTAAGCATAAAAAATGTCATTACGAAGAAGAAAATATACCTACATTACATGGCACGATGTAGGTATATCATTTTGATTGCAAAATATAATATCTGCAGTAAAGAAAACGAAATGTAGAGAAATTGAAGAGCAAAGGCCAAACACGACAACAAATAAAACAAAAACAAAATAAAAAGACGAAGACAACAAATCCGTTAGGTGCAGAGATCCAACGTGCGGAAAAAGCGGGAAGTACCTACTCTGCCTAATTTCTTACAAAAGTAGCAATGGATCAGTACAAAAACAGTTAATCACAAAATAAGAGAGCCCGCATCGGTCCAGCGAGTCGAAATAGAAACTCGAAAGCGTTTACCAACACTTCAGGGTGTTGTAAAATGATTTGGAGTGTTGCGCGAATATTTATGGCCTATTAAGCCCTTGATGCTGAGTTCATTGGTGCTGGGCTCATTAAAATTACACCAATTTATGCATGCATTTCCATCGGTTAATTTAGAAACTGATATGAACCCACATAATGATATGAGTCATGCGTCAGGGAAACGTATTTCAAACCGACTGATGTAGTAGGTACCTTTAGATGGTTGTTTAGTTTTCTAAAAGTACAAATAAAGAAATACTCGCTTTTGGGTCGCGGCAAATTAAGCGCAAAGATGACAAAAAGTGTATAGCCAGCTTATGACGAAACAAGAACCGAATTGAAATGTCGTGTGCGGAACGGAAGGCTTTCAAGCGTATTCTTAGTTGGTCAAGCACCGGATGTGTGGCAAGCCAATTTACCACGCTTATTCTGGCCTCATATCAGCGCATCAGTCTTCGTGGAAAGTTCTTCCTCTTAAACGAGCTTATTGGTCACGTTCCATCCATATCGCGATGGTAATGCACACTGGTAGTGTGCCGAATGACTAGTAATCATTCTTGAATCGATTCCATTCTGGAAATCGACGCAATATAAAAGTAATTGCACTTCCGATGAACATAACTTCCTTGGCATACCTACATAGGTATTTCAAAACAATGATACTTTTGACTGACTCTCTCTCATCTAAGCGTTTTTCTTCCTCAGCCGTTAAACGTTGGAGCTCAGGGTCCGCTTTCCTATTTTTTGTCTCCACTTCGCACGGTACTAAATTGATACTTTTGACTATCCGACAGAAATAACTTTTAAGTAATTAACAAACATCATAACATCTAAAAACAAGTTTTACTCATATGGGATGTCCACTGGCAGACTAACCTATTACACTAAACTCGTTTAACATTCTTATGTTAATGTAACCTTGCACTAACCAGGTATAAAGTTAAACAAATTCGTAATTATATCAAAAAAGATTTTCTCATTATTTAGAAGTAGCACTTAGAGTAAGCCCTTAATAAATTATAAAAAAGACAACACAGCACTTGCAAGGTACTTACCTACTTATATTTTATTTTACTTTTTTAAACTGTTATTATTTTCTTTAATACAAAACAGGCAAACGTCTATTTATATCTTGAACTACGTAATGGTTTCATGAAATCATCAAAAATAATTTACGAACATGTTTACTCATAAGTTCGTATTCTAAGTTAATTAAAGCACGTAAGTAGGTAGGTACCTAGATAGGTACTCTAGTATTAGTACATTAGACTGCAAACAATTTGTATTACATTTAATTCAATTTATTCATAGATCCAATTCAATAAAGAATACTATTTTCTGAGAGACTCTAAAATTAAGCGAATTTACAAAGCTTATTGCTTTACACACAAGATTCCACAGACATACACACACAGTAGCCATAATAGGTAAGTACCTACCTACGTTAGACGTGTAGGTAGGTAGGTACGATGGTGTGTACACCACCTGGTGAATTCGGTAGTTAAATTAAATCTAAACTTCAACACAACAAGAACACGTTCAAGTTAATGTTTTAAACCCAGTTATAAAGCAATTTCACCCGTGTACGGAGGCGTGACTGCCAATTAGTTGGAATGGGAGCCGAGCGGTAGCGTGCAGATAAACCCATGGACCAAAGGCGAGTAAAACTATTGAGAAACAACGGATGTGCCTAATTGCAACAAAGATTGGATAACACTGTATCCATTTGGAATAATCTTTAAATTATTTATAGCTTTTAAGTAGGTAATATCTAAACGAATGCGTAAAATAAAATGCGTTAATCTTCGAATGCTGGTTGGACTATTATTTACAGATAAAAAAGGTAACAAGGTGGGTTGCACCGTCGACTTTGACGTTAACTTTAACGAGCGCAGAAAAATGGCGCCGGTTAAAATTAACGTCAAATTTGACTGTGCAACTCACCCTTAGACAATGGTTAAAATATAAAATAACAAATAACCAATAGATGAATGAAATGAAATTTTAATGATACCGAATTGGAGTGAGGACGATTTAGAGCAGTCTCTCTAAAAAAAAACTTATATTAGGACAAATCACACATATTGAGCTCGTCCAAAAGTAAGTTCGAGACATCCAAGACCCGAGCCAATCAGAAAAAGATCATTTTCTATCATGACCCGACCGGGGATTGAACCTGGGACCTCTCGGTTCAGAAGCAAGCACTACAACTGTGCCACCGAGGTCGTCGGAATAGGAACATCTTTAGTATATACCTAACGATAAGCTAATTATGTAGATGCTTAAAGTAAACATATTTTACCTTATTTGACAAATACTCAAATTATGAACAAAAAATAGTTAGATAAATTATTAAATAGGTATTTAGGCAATTAGTCATCAACATTGACATTAGATTACATAGATTTGATAATGTTTCTTTTCGCTTCCATTCCGTAAAAACAGATCATCGAGTGACGGTGTTACAGTGTTTTCTCAGATTACAGAAAAATTCTCTTCACTAAATTCGTAAAAGACCTACATAACAAAAGTGTTTGTAAATCTCGCAAGCCCAGCTGCGCCACGTTTAGCATATGAATCAAATTCTCTGACACTCCGGATAAATACACAAACGTAAGTACAATACGAGAGTCAGATGGATTTACTGATAGATAAATGCGAATAAGTAATATTAAAGTTTATTCTTGAAACCATTTTAGTTTCGAGATTCTATCACCGATATTAACCTTTTTACAAAAATCAAATAGGTACAGTGTGGAATTTTCAGTAGGTATACCTATCTATTAAATTCTGATGGAGAACAATCTGTAGGATCTAAACCTGTATCTAGTCTATAGACCTTTCCTTTGATTGACTTTTACAGTTTTGTTTTTCTTTTGAAATACTTAAGTGAACGATCTTTTCCTAACTAAATTATATTTTATGAAAAGTTCTTCACAGAATATTTTTACGTTTTCAAATAACAACTTTAGTATTTCAACGTTTATAAAAAACGACGTTTTGGTTTCGGTCTGTTTTACTAGTACGCATATTATTTGCATGGTCTGTATCCAGTCCATGAATCGCTTCGGGGCCAGTGATCTGGAGTTGTTTTTTCCTTTTTTTTGTAACGCCCTTCCGTCTCGCCGATCCATTTCGCGTCGCATGTGAAGTTGCGCATTCTTTGAAGGGATAAAGTACCGATATAGCCAGTCAAGTCGAGAACCATGACTCAGTTAAACGACTACTTTAATGTCAAGATCAAGTCTTTAAAATATTCAAAGAGCGAGTGCGGTGTTATATTCAAAAGGTTTTGATTCTTGATAGATAAAACAAGATTGAAAACCAGAACTGATGGTTAAGAAACGTTTCGTATCCGTTTGTAAATGTAAAACATAATTGCAATATTGTTCATTGTTAGGTATATTTTCATTGTGTACATGTTTATATGTACTAGAGGCCAGACCCGGCTTCGCTTGGGTAAAATCTTAATATAATAACTTATACACTTCCTCAGCAATCACAAAAACCGTCTGCTAGTTTTTGACTTTACCGCGTTCATACGACAGACAGACGCAACTTCTTTTTATACTTATAATACCTGTGTAACGATTTAACTTTTTTAAGACTTTAAATAACGTGTTACCATTTCTTATTTTTTTATTACATACCATTACTTTTTAAAATAAATGTAGTAAGTAGGTAAAATAAATGTATGATGTAGGTAATAAAACATTTAAAGTTTACAGGGATTCAATTCAAGGTAGTTATCTATTACGTTCTTATACCTAGGTAGGTAGATGTTGATAACACTTTTTCTAAGTCTCAAACATGATGGCTTGTTTGTACCGATTTTATGTAAAAATTGAAAACCTTGGTCATTGCATTCGCGAAAATGTATAAAATTATAACTACAAAGAAACGCCATGTGTATAAGTAACAACATAAGTAAGTACATACTGTTCCAATGGGCGCACCGCTATTGTTTAGTCCCTAAATTCAATGTAAACTCTCTCTATACGCCTCTTTGATCACAATGTCCGAATTTAGCTTTATTGTAACTAAAAGGGTTAAATTTTTATGATGCTGTCTGTGCGTATTTTTTTTCCTACCTAATATAAAAGAGATCAATGGACGTCGAAGACTGATCTCATTATATCAAAATAGGAGTTAATTTGCTCGAGAGTAAAATCGAAATAAATAAAAGCATAGCTGTCAAAATTACACAGGTCGTGAATATGGCGGAGATGAGAATGTTAAGATTGACTAGGATAAGGAATAAGTAATTCATAGGGGAAACTGAAGGTAGCTCTAATTACAGAAACAATGGAATGTATAATAGGCGATAAAATGGGCCTGTTATGAGAAGGGAGGAAAACAACATGTGCGCATGGTAGAGGATTTGAAAGATGAATAAGTTATAGATAAGTAAAACCGAAGAAGAAAAGCAATAAAATTCGTACGGCAGGATATCGCTTAGAAGAAAGTAACAGATCAGTTAACACCAGATAGAGAAGAGCTTAGCTTATGATGACAAATGTATGTATTGGGTAAATTCAAATTCAAATCATTTATTCAGAAATTAGACCTTCACAGGCACTTTTTCTCGTCAATTTTTATATTTATAGTTATTTCTCACAAGCTACAAACTAATGGCATTTCGGAACGACCACTGCTGAGAAGAAATGCCGAAAAAAACTCATTTGAACAGTGTTGGTCCCTATCATGCCAGAATCTGAAGGGCTTACCGTTATTGTTTCTTACAATATTTTTTTCTAATAATATATAAAAGTACATAATGTACATAGTCAAAAGGTATATCAAAACAGGTTATGATTGTGATCCGAGTGCTGATTATAATATATAACTATATATACATTATAATATATTAACTTACTTAAACTTGCATAAAAATATATGAGAAACGAGATGACCAGTTCCTTCTGGCAGCACCCGTTCACGAGTTGACGCATGGGTCAGCCATCGCGTAGCTCAACCATAATAGAGGGAACCTCACGACCTGGCCCACGACAGATTGACCATTTGAGTGAGCATGACACACTCGATTCCCATGACTTCATAATTACAAATCTTATTCGTCGAAATAGAAGTATAATTCAGACACTTGAAGATCAAAAATCACGTACATGTTTTGGGTATAACAAGTTGTAATGCATTGTTAAATCTATAATGTTATAACTCTTTTGTCACAACATTGTAATAAAGCTTAAAGGAATTCAGTAAAGGGAAACATCAAATTTGGGAGTTTCAAGTAAGTAGATGTACTGCGCCTAGGTTCGTCACGTTGTTTTCATATAAATTTGTAAGATTTACATAATAAATTGGTGATGCCGAATGACTAACGTTCAAGGCGAGGTTTAGTCACGGCTTATTTAAAGTAAAACCGAAGACAAATATTTTCCTAAGTAATCCGACAGGCTAGAATTAAACAGTAGACTGGACAATGTGTACGCATATAAAGCGGCAAACAGTATACATTACGTTATGCTCGATATTTACTAAAGAGTTTTGCTAAGTAGCTCAACAAAGCGTTGAATACAAAATGATTCACAATAACTGATGGTATATATCTTTCTATGATTTATATGAAGTGGGTAGGTACATACACTCCTACATACACTCAAGTTTTATTACTATTTTTGAATATATATATAGTATGATATTATCTGTGATATCAGTAGGTACCTACTGTGATATTATTGTCTCCATGCAACACATTATTTTCAATTGACCGCAGATCTGAGGATAGGTAAATCAAAAGACCTCCTGTTTCCAGCACATCTAAGAAAATGCAGGGTCACTGTATTTTTCAATTATTATGATAAATCAATCAGAAGTACATAAATAAATAAGATATTAGAATTAATGAAAAGAACCAATTGTGATTCGTGTACTCACTATGTAAATAGTAAAACATAGCACAAACAAAAGTCAGTATTCCGTCGGTTCATTAAAGTTTCTAACAACAATTACGGCGTAATAAAATCCACAAATTGGGAGTTATAAACAAATTTTCCCATCGATTTTGAAATATATGTATAAGGCCGGAAAGTATACATTTGTATGGTAGCGTAGGAAAAGTTTGTACAATTAAGAATAATAATATAGTGAACGGAAATCGGTTCAATTACAATGATTTTGCTGGGCATAGTGAGCTGCGCAAGATCACGCAGCACGCGCGGAGCATTAATTTAATGGCGCCGAGAGAAATTCAGAATAATTGCCCGTTCATTACAACTGCATACTGTTAAGTAGAGTGTGGAAAGAGCTCATTTAATCCAATGACATCATAAATGTTCTAATCTTTGCTAAAAAAAAACAAAGTGTATTAAATCTTCATTCACAAATGTGGAGAACTTCGAAATACTAAGCAATTTTTAGCATCCCCATCCTTTCGAGACAAGTTTAAACGTAGGTGTATACAACAAACATCTACATTTGTTTCGTATATATAATTCCGACAGAAAAATTGACCAAACACATACACAATCAACTAAAGAGTGTTAAATCTTTTTAGTTTAACTCGACGTGTTAGATTAGTAGATAACGGTAAACCATTACTAGATGCCAATCACGGTTGTTTCTCACGAGTGTTTATCCGATCGTTTAGCGTTTCTAATGTTGGTTTATCAATTTAGCAGTCTTTTGTGCTACGAAGATTAAGTATGTAGGTATTCTGAAATTTTAAGAAAATACTGTTCATATAACAGTATTTTCCATAAGAACATTAAAAACACCAGATGTTTGTTACTGATTAAAATCAATTGAAAAATAACAGCAATCAGGGATATTGTACATACTCTAGGACGACAAATTTTAATTAAATAATTGTGCTCCAAATAAAATCGTCGTTTACTCTTCTTCCAGATGCCAGTCGAGTGTGAGACATGACGCGGGACAGTTACGAGATGAACTCCAATCGACTGTCGCGGGGCGGTTCCCTCTTCGGGGCAGATCCGCAAGTACAACTGAGGACCGCACTTCGCACGAACGACTTCTTGACGTTCAAGAAACTCATCGACGACGTTGACCTCGAATATGTTTATCAGTATCCAGACTACAAAACCTGTCTCGAAATAGCAGTGTCTGAACCAAACAAACAAAATTTCGTCAAGCTGTTACTGCAACATCAGGTGCAAGTGAACAATATCAACGAAACCCATGGTGCTGCGCCGATTCATTTCGCCGTTGACAGTGGCAACATTGAAGCTTTAAAATTGCTACTAGAAGATGACAGAATTGACGTAAATAACAAATCCAAGGCAAATACAGCATTGCTGAAGGCAATAAAGAAGATAGAAGATTTGGACGACCGAGATCGGGAATTGGAGTTGTATGAAGATATGGTGGAACTGCTTGTAAAAGCAGGATGCAACGTGAATTCACCCGATTTAAAAGGAATTACTCCCATTTATTTAGCTGCGAAACAAGGATTGGAGAGAGTAATTACGTTCATTTTGGACTATTCAAAAGATCCAATTGATTTAGATACATACAAAGATAGAAGAGGCAAAACTGCACGTCATTTCTTAAAAGAAGCATTCCCTTATCTTTTGGCAAAAGTTGATGCTAATGCAGAATCAATTGAAACGATTGATAATGATAAATTATTTTACTATCTTAGCAGACATGAAGAAGAAAATTTCATACGAGATTTTAGAAAACTGGTCAGTAAAAATGAACACAGATCAGCGTTAACATCCCACAACGGTATGCACACTATGTTGCAATTGTCTGTTGAAAAAGGATTTGAAAAAGTTGTAGAAACTTTACTTACTTGTGGAGCAGATCCGAATGCAACATTTTCAGAGAACAATAGCCGTCCAGTGGCTATCGCTTGTCAAAATGGATTTTCGAAAATTCTCAAAATGTTCATAGAAAATGATTCAACTTTGTTTGATCCCATCAATGGAGAGACACTAATCCAAATAACTATAAAAGGAATGGGAACTTATTATAAAAATCCGAAGGCAAATTTTAAGGAGTGCATGGAGCTTTTATTAAAACACCCCAAAATCAACATCGACGTCAACCATCAGGATATCAAAAATAACACAGCCTTACATTACGCCGCCAGAAATGGAGACAGTGACACAGTTTTAGATTTACTGAGGAAAGGAGCTTGCATTGGTTTAAGAAATCAATTCAATGAGCCGCCATTAGCAGACATCAATGCCAAAACTCTGGAGATGTATTTAGATGAGTGTATCACATCAAATGATGAACGACCGAGCGATGACGATTATGAAATTCATATGAAATATAGCTTCTTAGTGTACCCAAATAACTCATTCGAAAACGAATTAAATACTCCTTTAATTAAAACATCTAACAATAACGTCAAGGCGTACGATGCTGTTTTTGCGCCAGAAACAGACGCTTTGCTATACATGACAAGATGTGAGGAATTAAAACCACTTTTAAAACATCCCGTTATTACAAGCTTCCTGTATCTCAAATGGCAAAGAATAAGTTGCTTGTTTTATGGAAATATCACTTTTTATTCTCTTTTTTGGCTATCTCTCATTCTGTACATTATATTGGGTTATGGCGTCGAGAAAAAGCAATCAGAATCTATTGAAATGCTGAATGTCGTTACTCATATCGGTGCTATTATTGGCCTCATAGTCTTAGTTATTCGTGAACTTTTTCAACTACTAGTGTCTCCTACTAGATACTTGCAGAGTATAGAGAACTGGATGGAAGTAGCGCTGATATTCGTGACTATATGGATAGTGTGCTACGACTCAGCTCAAGAGTCAACCAAACAACAATTATCAGCTGTTGCTATTTTATTATCATCTGCTGAATTAGTTCTACTAATTGGTCAATTTCCAACACTATCAACAAACATTGTAATGCTGAAAACTGTATCGTGGAACTTCTTTAAGTTTTTATTGTGGTACTGCATTCTGATCATTGCGTTCGCGTTAAGTTTTTATACTTTATTCAGACAAGTGATTATAGAAGACCAAAAAGCGCCTAATCCAAACGAAACGGGCAAGGACGAAGAAGAGGAAGACTTTTTCGAAGATCCTGGAAGATCTCTATTTAAAACAATAGTGATGTTGACAGGAGAATTCGATGCAGGCTCTATAAAGTTCAGCACATTTCCAGTAACAAGTCACATTATATTTATTGTGTTCGTGTTCATGATTCCTATAGTACTTTTTAATTTGCTTAACGGTTTGGCTGTCAGCGATACCCAAGCTATCAGAGCCGATGCCGAATTGGTCGGTCACATTTCGCAAATCAAACTAATATCTTATTTCGAGAGTGTATTACTAGGTAATTCTACAGAATATACTCAACGATCTCGATGTTGGTCATGTATGCCTTTGAATTGGCAGAATTTCTACTTTATAAAGCCTAAAACTTTGTGTTTGAAGCCATTTGCAAAACGTATAACTCTGTTCCCTCACTTTTTGCCTCTTTACAAGATACTAGTGAAGCCAAACCAGGACAACAGAATTGTGATACCTGAACCAGACTCTGCAAGAGAGTTTGGTGATGATTATGAAGATATTGAAAATGGCCAATGTTGCTTTGAACGTTGTCAAAATTACAGATTGGAGCGCACTATTGTAAATAATGCAAAGTGTGTCATCAGTAAGAGAACAAACGTGTCGGAATATGACGAAATGAAACAATTTGTCAAATCGGAAATCGATAGCATGAAAGAAAAAGTACAAAAAATGTTAGAGCTATTAGAATCGAAGTACTGATGTTCTAATCTTAGATTTTATATTTTGCGCCTATTATTTTGTGTAGTTCTGACTTTTAGTATATTGCATTTAAATATTATGATGTTGTTTATATGTTGAGAATATATTAAGATATTCTATTAATTTTATATGCATTAATATTTATCTATCGCTTTCCATCTCAATTTATTATTTTTAATGAGATAAAATAAATGTGTTTTATACAAAAAATTGTGCTTAATTTTGATTTTGCATGTATGTACTTATATTTCTTACCTTATCGGGTCTCAACTTCAGCCTTGCAACGTGTGGAATTGTGAGCTTTTGACTGACAATGTATTTTTAGGGTTCCAGCCCTTAAAATCATTATCACTCCATCCATATGTATTAATAAAGCGTTCCCAATTATATATTACTATGGATAACTATTGGTCATAAGACCAATATTTGTTAATTGACGTCTTTGAAGAAAAGGCTGCGGTGAAGTTTGTTGCGCCGCTTCTTCTTCACCTACGCTTTGGAAGTCGGCAGTAGACTTAGTTTTAGTAATTTTTTGACGTCAATAAGTGATGTATATTTGAATAAAGAATATATATATATATAACATAACATAAATAACATGTATAATTCTTGATATGTCAGGACGCCATATCGAATAAACGACTACTTAATACTTTCAAATTATCCACTACATAAGACCCAAACATTATATATATATATATATATATATATATATATATATATATATATATATATATATATATATATATATATACACCCAGGTCAATCTGAAAAACAGTTTTCCGTTTTGTCCTGACTGGGGATCAAACCCGGGTCAGATTGATGACCATTAATTAGGCTTCAGAGGATCACACAGACCTAACAAGAGAAAAATAAAAAACAGAAATAGTAATTAATTATTTTATTGAAATAAAAAATTGACGATGGCATTTATTTACATCGGTACTGAGATTTAACATTAACATGTATAATTCTTGATATGTCAGGACGCCATATCGAATAAACGACTACTTAATACTTTCAAATTATCCACTACATAAGACCCAAACATTAACATACTCTACATACATATCGCCATTAAGACTTGTGACATTTATAATTTCAACTTTTAGGTGGGTAAATATCAATTCAGAATATTTAATTGAAAGCAAAAAATAATTCTAAACACGGTTAGAACAACTAACAACTTCTAGCAACGTTGTGATGAACAAATATATCGCAACATACTTACTTCTGTGAGATTCGCGCTATATATGTGAGAAATATTCAAATACTAAAGTTATTTTATATGGGGTGAATATAGTAAGTCAAACTAGGGTTGTAAACGAAAAAAAAACGTCGCCTTTTGTCATTTGGTTGGACTTCACAAAAGACACCAATATGACAACAATTTTATCAACAAAGAAGACAAGATTCTAATTTGCTAATATGCCGAAACCATAGGAACTTTACTCCTAGGAAATGACTTAATATTAGCTAAACACAGCCAATCACAACGAATGTAACAAATTATATCAACAACACCAATTAGGTACCTACTAATACAAAATGAGAAAGATTTTTTTGTCAAAGGTATCGACATCATACTCTATATCTTCGAGTTATTCTAACATATCGGAATTATATTTTCAAATGCATGGCATCCATTATCACTAAAATATGGCAAGTTTTTTATTACAGGTCTTGACGCAAAATGTATACCGAATACAAAAAGAATTTTATCTACTCTATAGGGTATTTCGCCCACATATCCTCATCTGAATCTCGCGCAATTCTAAAAAAAAGGTTGACAAACTCAGTTTTTAAGTTGGTTCACATTTTGTGACGTGCGCACAATGCGTCTCATCTCTCTTTATTACTTATGTAATTCTATTAAAACTGGCTGTATGTATATGAAATCTTTTACACATTATTATTTATTATACATTGTATTTGATCGCGGTCTAATTTTATCAAAAATATTGTTATTTTTATATGAATATTAGTGAGTATTTTATTTTTATTAATTGTGCCGATAAATTATAGCGTATACAAAAATACAGGTTCTAATAAATGACTATTGAACGATTTTAAATTTGTACTTAACCGGATAGGATTAATTTCTAATCACAAAACCTGCGTGGATTCGTTTTTATATGACCATTTATATATTTAATTTTCTTCACTAGACTTATCCTCAAAATTATTTTTCGCAAGTACGAGTACGAGAGCATATTATCTATTTAAGCTAAGACTAGTTCACTATATTAATATAACACGACTATTGAGATTTTAATGAGATTTAGGAATTTACACCAGTAAAAGTCAAGTCTTATTATGAAGACGATCACAAAAATTATTTGAGGAATAAACCTGAACATGCAGAAATACTCGTAATTTATTCTATATTGTCAATATCTACTGCATTGACGTTGTTGGGGCAAAATTTCAATCACTGGATATTTCTCACTGTTTCTTTATCTACTATACATTACAGTAATTTTTCTTCATACATGCTAGACAGGCATAGTTAAACTTTTCATATTCTGTGAGATTTCAATGTATAGACAGAGAAAACTATAAACATTGTTGTTGTATATTTTGTTCATACAATAAAATAGCTAGTAATACAAGGACGAATGGGACAGGGCGCTACCGTCTTTTGTCCCACATCGTGTGCCAGCTTTTACAAGGCCAGCCTGCCTCGACCTGTCGGATAGACTTTTGAATAGTTCTATCTTATGTAGCTACACTAACTCTTTATCTATAGTTTCCTTTGTCTGTGTTGCAAATACGAGAATAAATTACATTAAGTAAATTTAATATATATTAAATTTACTCAATGTAATTTAATTCGCATTTATTTAATTTCTATTCTATGAATCTAGTATTCATAGAATATAAATTAAATAAATAGGTTATTCAGAATAATCTTTCACAGATTTACCCATAAACATTGTGGTGCAATTACTAACATCAAAATTAATTGTCAGTTTAAATTACAATCTTGTGTAACCTATTAGAATTTTAGTATCCTATTCTATTGGAATAAATATCGATACTTAACAGGTAAATTGTCTTTATACCAATCGTTTACACTTTTGGAATTCCTTATACCTTTACAACTCGACATTTTTCAACCACTGGAGACCGAAAATAAATGGAAAGCAATACAATAATCTTTTTAACACTAGCCATTACAATATGTATAATTGTAATTAGTATAGCACCTAAGAAAAAAATTTCGGAACATACAATTTCGGCTTTATTTTTTTGATGACAATTTGAAAGGAATAGCAAAAAATTTCACCTTTTTAAATGCGGCAATTTGGCTTGTTACAAAAATCGGCTGTTATCCAGTGGCGGGTGATGTAAAGGCGTGTTCACACTGCCGTGACGAGTTTGGAGCGCGAGCGCGCTGCCCTGTGCTAGGACGAAGCCTTCTTATCTCCCATAATGTTGTCATCGTTGCAGATCATCTCCTTCTGTTTATCGTAGTAGGTGTTGAACTTTAGCCTGTGAAGGACAAATTGTATTCAAAATATACAACTTTAATTAGGTGCGCCCAGATTCGGATTAATTTCTGTAGGAATTTTGAGATATAATACACTATGGGCTATTCCAGGTTGTATTATATTCCACCACCTGCATATATATGGACAAATCACTCGGTCACAAAATAATCGAGACTTGTGTAATGGGATACTAACTCAACGATACTATATTTTATAATCTATACAGATAAACGTCCAAGACGCAGGTCATTCTGAAAAATATAAATTTCTACCTTAATCTGATCGGGGTTCAAAGTCGGGATCTCCCGTGTAGCAGACCGGCATGATTAGGCCAGATGTCGTCAGGAAGAAGATGAGAGAGAGGAGAGTGGACTCTTTGTTACTTAGGTTTGTTGACGAGACCCACCTGGCGGATATATTGAGCAGCTTGTTGGTGTTGTTGTCGCGCGCCATCTGGTCGATGATGGCGAGCACGGACAACAGCGCCGCGGTGAAGCGCAGCCCGTAGCGCGACACGGAGCGCGAGAACGAGTCCGCCGCCGCCAGCGCCGCTGCGGAGCCCCCGCATCCCGCGCCCTGGACACAGTTCGCCACTTGGATTCATAATCCCACTTCCCACTGATTTGGTAGAGGTAGCTGATACCGTGGATTAACAAATAGGATACTTTTTGGGAATTTCGCGGGTTTGGTCAAATAGATTGACTTTCAGCAATCGCGCTATATAAAGTAAATGGCGTTACTGTGCATAAAAATGTAAGTGTTTTTAGAATTACGCGGGTAACACCGCGGCGTGCAGCTAGTAAATACATAAACAAATCATTTTATTGTAGTATATGACATAAGAATAGTATTAACCGATTTTTCACAATTTTCTGACCTAATCGAATCAGAATCAGAATCTAAAACGATCTATATAACGATGCTTTGTACAGCCATCCATCCCTTTTCACCCGAGTGGTTTTACGAATACATTACAATACTTACAATAAGTTTATTAGTCACATTCAAATAACCTAAGATGTAAACAATATGAAAACTACACATTTTATTATACAGAAAAAAATAGTATCACACTCACCGTATAATTCTAAAACAGAAAAGTCATGAAAAAAATTGTTACACAAGCATGAATGATTTTTGTGATGTTGGTTTGTACCTTCACAAATACTACATGGAAGCGTTACGTGTACACAATGATTTCGATTGAACTATTCTAATGTACATACGGCCTAAAATAACGTCATTTCATGTTTGAAAAAGATCATCCAATCAATAATTTGAATATGAAATTAATAAAATAGTATTTTGTGATTGGTTGAAATTTTACAAATCACAGAGCATTGTTACAATAATGCCGTTTATACATTAGACGTAAGTGATAATTTAGTGATTGATAGTGCCTTCAGAGTACTCGGGTGCTCTAGTGATACTTCTTCTTGTCTAGGTACCTCGCTATAGTCTGAACTGTCATACGTTGATCCAAGCATACTGTTAAGCTCTGCGTCCACGAAGTACTTGTGCATCTCCTTTTGCCAATTAACGTGTTTTGGTAGCGTTAAAAGAAAATACAAAATTAAATTACGATTAGAAATAATATTACATATAAATCATATACAATAAGTTGCAGTATTATTATAAATATAGCGTCGTAAATAAATAAAAAAGCTGAAAATTAATTTGTCACGTGACGCAGCCGATATAAAGTGTTTCCATAAAAATAATAGCAATAGATATATGTAAGTATATAAAGGTTCCCTCCACCGGAAAATAGTCTACAATGGAACAATGAGGACATTATAACGAAAATTAAAAATTTCTAATGTACTTGCATAAAATTTTGAAAAATCCTTATAAAAAGTAATGATGAAAATATACAACAATAATAATGACTAGTACATTTTCAAATGAGAACAAAACTTGATTGTTTCAAAATTATCATTCCACTCTCATTTGAACGACATATTAATAAAAGGGATCGGAAATACAACATATATCATGCTTGGACTGTGAGCTAGACTGAAGTCAACACAATTTCTTCTAAACAAAAATATATTTGATTAAATATACACCTAATAAATATATACCTATCTTTATCAAATAGTAAAATAAAGGAAAAGGGTCACCTCGTTCCCTCCGTCCTCCTTATTTTACTACATCTGAGCGGTGCTGTATGGGTTGTGTAACCAAGTTCTAACAAATAATAGCATTTAAAAATTGTGGACATATGCATAACTTCGAAACAAATCTTCGGAATAAGGAAATGAACTAAAAAATGTACGAAATATACGCGAATAAATCATATTGGCTGTTAAGATACATCTCTCTTCTGTCCTCAGAGCTTTCTTTTCAGTGATTTAATTATTCCAAGATGTTGATATGCTGGTAACATTGAATAATCGAATACCTGTATAAAAGTGCAGAACTGCACACAGACAAGACAGAGCGCGGTGACTGCCTTCAGAAGCTGGGACCTGGTGAGCATGCAGTCGCCGAGGCAGGACTCTAGGAAGTCGTTGTGACGCTCCAACACTTCGTCTACGTTGTTCACCTGGAAATGACGTCACAAAAAAAATTCCAGCGATAAAAATTACTCTTAGGGGTTTTGTTTCGTAAATATCAATAGTAGTTATTATTGCACGTAAATTAGAATAGCAAAAGTAAGTATCATGAACGAAATCGTATAAAGTTGTAGGAAGAAAATACAATTTTGTTTCTTTTTCGAGATGTATAAATGAAAAGTTTATGTTTGGGATCATAAATCCACACAACACGGTCAACATATGATCGTATTAATTACGATTATGAAGGATCCGTGCGACCATGACCTGCTCCTTCCAGACTTGCGTCCGCGCACCGCCTCACTTCAAGCGACGCTCGCGCAGCCGAATGGTTGCCGCTCCACCAATACTGAATAGTGAACCAGTGCTTGTGTACGTGTGAAACTGTTTCTGATATCCAGGTACGCCTGTAGCGTATTTATATGGGATATTGGTATTTATTTGTGTTAATATAGTAAACATGTACGTCATTGCCGAAATTCTTGCATAAAGGACCTAATTAAGTACATATAGAGGATTTGAAATTATAAATAAAAATTTCGGGAACTCGGGATAATCGATAATACTCGTATATAGTGTTAAATCTTTCTACTTTCGATTGGGTCACTCTGGGTAGGTACTACATGGGTGTGTATGTGTTTTATACGAAAATTAAAAATAAATATAAAGATAATACATAAATGAATGTTAGTGAAATTATGTTAAATGCAGTAAAGCGTGAAGACCTCAGTAAGATAAATAATAAACGTTTGATTTTCCAAACAGTGTTACACATTTACCTACTTACCAAAATAATTTTGAATTCTCTCTAGCTCTTACTATATTTTTTTCAGAATATATAGAAATTACTTTTTATAGACGTAGAAAATAAATAAAATATGAAATAATAGATATGAAAGCAAGAGAAAAAATGTGGAAAAAAATGACAAAAAAGTGGGGCGTCACATCTTATGCCGGTTCCACACTGTCGTTGAACAGTTTGCCAAACTTTGGCGGATTCTGATTACACTGCTGGTTTTTCATTGCGGTAAATAAAAACACTCATACTAAGTACGCAATGTTCATGCAGTCGCGTCGGCATGAGTGTCTGAGTTCGGCGACAATGTGGAGCTGGCATTAAACATGTAATTAGGTATTCAAAATGTATACATATTGTATGATCAAGGTCGAGGGCAGTGACGTCATCTTTATTATGATACTATAGGACATGTAGACTGGTTAGGCCATCCGTTCGTACATATGCCAACGGAAGCTTTATTAGTGTTAGTGCAATTGTAATTGATTAAGTGGACATGCGTGGATGACAGTATTCTGTGTCAGTGACATGGCTAGTAACAAAAGTAATGACCGCATTAGAAATAATAAATAACTACACATAGTTATCAACTATATGATTTAGACCGATCGATGAAGATCCCAAACACCTAAACCTATTTACATATTTTTACTTTCGAAAAATTAAATAAAAATAGGAATATTCAAGCTCTCCATGATATTTTCATCAAAATGATAAAACAACCACATCCCCAAAATTAAATAATAATAATAAATAGATTAATAGATACTGATGAACGCTTACTAGATGACCAATGGCTGTTTTTCCCGAGTGTTTAAACTATCGTTTAGCGTTTCTAGTTCAATAAAAATGTTGATTTCATTATCTTCTGGGCTTAGAAGTATGTATTCTGACATTTTAAGAAAATACTGTTATGTCCATTACATAAAAATGCAAGATATTTGTTACTATTTAAAATCAATTGAAAAATAACAGCAGTCAGGGATTTTGTACTCGAGAACAACAATTTTAATTAAAAAATTGTGCTCCAAATAAAATCGTTATTTACACTCATTCCAGCCAGTGTGAGACATGACGCGGGACAGTTACGAGATGAACTCCAATCGACTGTCGCGGGGCGGTTCCCTCTTCGGGGCAGATCCGCAAGTACAACTGAGGACCGCACTTCGCACGAACGATTTCTTGACGTTCAAGAAACTCATCAACGACGTTGACCTCGAATATGTTTATCAGTATCCAGACTACAAAACCTGTCTCGAAATAGCAGTGTCTGAACCAAACAAACAAAATTTCGTCAAGCTGTTACTGCAACATCAGGTGCAAGTGAACAATATCAACGAAACCCATGGTGCCGCGCCGATTCATTTCGCCGTTGACAGTGGCAACATTGAAGCTTTAAAATTGCTACTAGAAGATGACAGAATTGACGTAAATAACAAATCCAAGGGAAATACAGCATTGCTGAAGGCAATAAAGAAGATAGAAGATTTGGACGACCGAGATCGGGAATTGGAGTTATATGAAGATGTGGTGGAACTGCTTGTGAAAGCAGGATGCAACGTAAACTCACCCGATTTAAAAGGAATTACTCCCATTTATTCAGCTGCGAAGCAAGGATTGGAGAGAGTAATTACGTTCATTTTGGACTATTCAAAAGATCCAATTGATTTAGATACATACAAAGACAGAAAAGGCAAAACTGCACGTCATTTCTTAAAAGAAGCATTTCCTTATCTTTTGACAAAAGTTGATGCTAATGCAGAATCAATTGAAACGATTGATAATGATAAATTATTTTACTATCTTAGCAGACATGAAGAAGAAAATTTCATACGTGATTTTAGAAAACTGGTCAGTAAAAATGAACACATATCAGCGTTAACATCCCACAATGGTATATATACTATGTTGCAAATGTCTGTTGAAAAGGGATTTGAAAAAGTAGTAGAAACATTACTTAATTGTGGAGCAGATCCGAATGTAACATTTTCAGGGAACAGTAGCCGCCCAGTGACTATCGCTTGTCAAAATGGATTTTCCAAAATTCTCAAAATGTTCATAGAAAATGATTCAACATTGTTTGATCCCGACAATAGAGAGACACTAATCCAAACAACTCTAAAAGGAATGAGAACTTATTATAAAAATCCGAAGGCAGATTTTAAAGAGTGTGTGGAACTGTTATTAAAAAATCCCAAAATTAACATCGACGTCAACCATCAGGATATCAAAAATAACACAGCCTTACATTACGCCGCCAGAAATGGAGACAGTGATACAGTTTTAGAGTTATTGAGGAAAGGAGCTTGCATTGGTTTAAGAAATAATTTCAATGAGCCGCCATTAGCAGACATCAATGCCAAAACTCTGGAGACGTATTTAGATGAGTGTATCACATCAAATGATGAACGACCGAGCGATGACGACTATGAAATTCATATGAAATATAGCTTCTTGGTTTACCCAAATAACTCATTCGAAAATGAAATAAATACTACATTAATTAAAACATCTAACAATAACGTCAAGGAGTACGACGCTGTTCTTGCGCCAGAAACAGACGCTTTGCTGTATATGACACGATGTGAGGAATTAAAGCCGCTTTTAAAACATCCTGTTATTACAAGCTTCCTGTATCTCAAATGGCAAAGAATAAGTTGCTTGTTTTATGGACATATCACATTTTACTCTCTTTTTTGGCTATCTCTCATTCTATACATTATATTAGGTTATGGCATCGAGAAAAAGCAATCAGAATCTATTGAAATGCTGAATGTCGTTACTCATATCGGTGCTATTATTGGCCTCATAGTCTTAGTTATTCGTGAACTTTTTCAACTACTAGTGTCTCCTACTAGATACTTGCAGAGTATAGAAAACTGGATGGAATTAGCGCTTATATTTGTGACTATATGGATAGTGTGCTACGACTCAGCTCAGGAGTCAACCAAACAACAATTATCAGCTGTAGCTATTTTATTATCATCTGCTGAATTGGTTCTACTAATTGGTCAATTTCCAACACTATCAACAAACATTGTAATGCTGAAAACTGTATCGTGGAACTTCTTTAAGTTTTTATTGTGGTACTGCATTCTGATCATTGCGTTCGCGCTAAGTTTTTATACTTTATTCAGACAAGTGATTATAGAAGACCAAAAAGCGCCTAATCCAAACGAAACGGGCAAAGACGAAGAAGAGGAAGACTTTTTCGAAGATCCTGGAAGATCTCTATTTAAAACAATAGTGATGTTGACAGGAGAATTCGATGCAGGCTCTATAAAGTTTAGCACATTCCCAGTAACAAGTCACATTATATTTATTGTGTTCGTGTTCATGATTCCTATAGTACTTTTTAATTTGCTTAACGGTTTGGCTGTCAGCGATACCCAAGCTATCAGAGCCGATGCCGAATTGGTCGGTCACATTTCGCGAATCAAACTAATATCTTATTTGGAGAGTGTATTATTAGGTAATTCTATTACCGAATATACTCAACGATCTCGGTGTTGGTCATGTATGCCTTTAAATTGGCAGAATTTCTACTTTATAAAACCTAAAACTTTATGTTTGAAGCCATTTGCAAAACGTATAACTATGTTCCCTCACTTTTTGCCACTGTACAAGATACTAGTGAAGCCAAACCAGGACAACAAAATTGTGATACCTGAACTAGAGACAGCAAGAAAGTTTGGTGATGATTACGAGGATATTGAAAGCGGCCAATGTTGCTATGAACGCTGTCAACATTACAGATTGGAGCGCACTGTAGTGAATAATGCAAAGTTTGTCATCAGCAAGAGAACAAAAGTGTCGGAATATGACGAAATGAAACAGTTTGTCAAATCGGAAATTGACAGCATGAAAGAAAAAGTGCAAAAAATATTAGAGCTGTTAGAATCGAAGTACTAATGTTCCCATTTTGCATTTTTAATTTTGCGTTGTGTTGTTATTACTAATTACATTCAGTACTTTGCATTTAAATATTGTAGGTAACACTATCCAATCGAGTATGATGTGAGATGTTAAAAAGATATTTCTTTAATTTAAGAATTAATATTTACCAATCGCTTTCCGTCTCCATTTATATTATAATTATTGCGACAAAATAAATGTGTTTTACAAAGTGTTTTATCTCATTAGACAGCTTAAATTTTGTTGGATTTTACATTTATGTATTTACGAGTACTTTTGATACCCTATTGGGGTTCAACTTCAGCTTCGCACTATGTTGAAATGTGGGCTTTTGCCCACCCATGTATCTTTAGGGTAAGGTAGGTAAAGATACGGAACTCAATGATTTAATTATGAAATACTCATATATATTCTTTTCATAGTGCAATCACAAAACATGACCATTTACATCCCATATTTCGCAACTTCATAAAAGAATAATAAAAGTGAATTTTACAGAACCCTCAATGCGCGAGGCACTCGCTCTTGAGCAGTTTTTTTGTTATAAAAACTATCAGCGAGGCATCTCCTCATTGGTCCACATTATTTCCTGAAAGAAACACGAACCTTGTCGAGGCTCTGTATGAGCTGGCACCACGAGGGTTCGATGACCTCGACACACATGTAGTACTGCAGATGCTGGATGCAGCTCAGCATGCGCTGGCGCAGAGCGAACGCGTCCGCGTACTGGCGCGCCTCGGAGAAACGCTTCACCACCTTATTGTACAGCCACACTCTAAAACAACCCATAATATTATAAATGTGAAAGTTTGTTTGTCCTTATTTCAAATCAAAAATACTCCAGCTCAAAAATATTTTTGAGCTGGAGTATTTAGAGTTACTTTTTGTCGCCACTAATAGTAATAGTTATTTCGACCGTATCACATCATACGGGGTGGGTCGTAGAATGAGGGTATTGAAATATTTCAGGTAAATATTTAGAGAATGTTTATTACTATACAGGTATCCATATAACGTGTCTAAGAGGGAGCTAGTGTTTTTCGCAATTAATCACGGTCGCATTTACAAAATTATATCATTTTTCAAAAATATTTTTTCTTTTCAGTATGATCAATTTCAGTCACTTTTACAGTTTGTAACTTCAAATATAAGAGAAAGAGACTAAACACAATATCCAAGGTGATTTGACCTGCACAGCAGTCTCTCGACGTGTTTGCAGTAGAACAGATGGCGGAAGATCATCTGGTAGCAGGCGATGGCCTTGTGGTTGAGTATGAGCGACACGGGCCACTTCACCTCCATCCCGAACGAGAACGTCTCGATGCCGGTCAGCGGGGGACACTCTTTGTTTTGTTTGTACTCTGAAACAATACAACATTTTATACGTGTATATTTACCTATAATATGCCTGTCACTATCGCACTTTATAATATTTCACAGTGAGAGAAAGAGATAAAACTTGATTGAGATTTTATTCTTAAAATTGTTGACGGTGCAGTGAAAAAAACCTCATTGAGTTTGTTCTAGTCTCGTACTACACGATCAGGTAGTTTTTTTATATGACGGAGTGTTAACTTTATTGTCATTTTAGATACTGTATTGTCGGTAAAACAGCTCGTATTACAAAATGGTACTCATTGGCAAAGTGACTTATAATAAATGACACTTGTTCTCGCCGTTTGTTATTTATAAAACGGACGTACAAGCGCTATAGTGACTCAGTCTTAGCTTTGGTGTCGTACGGTGTGGTCGTGTTGGTTCGTTCTTTTTTCTTTGTGATTATATGTGAAGTGGTTGTGTGGTCAATACTTTACTTTTGTCACCAACATCTAGTAGTTTTTTCAATTTAATATAGTTTAATTAAATTAAAAATATTTAAAATACTGAACAGTATTTTCTCACCTTTCTCTTCCTCTGTCTCAATGGACAAAATTTTGAACATTTGGAATTGTAAATCGTAGGGCAATAGCTCTACCCTCATATCTTCATTGTACGGATCGTGACTAGCTGCCGACAATCTGAAATTATATTTATCATTGATGTTAATCCAATTATAACTACTAGCACAGTATTACCTCTTTTATAGGTCGCATCGGCAATTTTCGATGGCGCAGAATATTTCAACCTCATAATTATACATTATAATTATATATTCTCGTGAATATATAATTATAATTATATATTCTCGTGAATATATATTATTTAATTATAATTGCATAAGATTTGAAATGCGAAAGCAACAGTACTCATGCAATCTCGATCATAAAACTTATACTCGAGAGTAGTTAGAGTAATGGACGCATGTACTCCTAACATAAACCGACTGCTGTGACGACGCGACGTTCTAGCGAATTCCAAACATGGCCCGAACGCATCAGCCAATAATGGACGCGCATTTACGCGGCGCGGTTTGATTGGTTGAAATATTTTCGGTGCACGCCTAAATTTGAGAACTGTACTAATATCAAATTGACAAGTGAAACTTAGCTTTACTATATGCGTTTTTTCAATGGACTAAGTTTTCTATATGAATATAGGGCATAATAAAACTGACAATATATTACCTCAAACAAAGTCCCAATAAAGACTCCAGCTTCGACGGTATAATATCATCTATTTTCTTCGACAACTCTTGTTCCGTGGCATCCATAAACTGCACAATAAAGTCTCCCTGGCTCATCAGAAAGTAGTTTTTGACAGATTTCAACCGCCCCATGAGATCATACTCCTTCAACAGTAACTCTAGTAGAGATTTGCTGGCGTATGCATACGCCTTTTGTATTATGGCACCGTAGTTTTGTTCCCGAAGCGAGTACTTTATTTCTTCTGTATTTGTTTTTGATATTGATTTACCTAAAAAAATATTGTAATTAGGATTACACCGCATTCATATATATTTAGTATTAGGTAAGGTATTAGCTTTTTCGCGTTGTTTCGCCGTTAATTAGTATCTTTTATCTCGTCAATATAGTTGTCTTTGACACCATCAATCCAATACTCTTTATAACAGCGTAAGTAAAAAAAAAACCATGACGTACCACACTGGCTGATAACGTTAAGGTACTTCCCGGTCCGCAGGATGATGTCCGTGAACTTGTCCAGGAACCGGGGCACGCGGTCCTTCTGCCCGCTGTAGCGCTTCTCCCAGTAGTCCGCGGAGTAGTCCACCGGCAGCTCCTCCTTGTTGATCAGCTCGTTGTCCTCGATCATGAACTCCTGGGACAAAAAAAATATTTACAAACAGGGGTACAATGGGCCCATATACTAAGACTTCGCTGTCCGTCTGTCATCATGCTGTATGTATGTGTATGTAGTTAGAAGTTGAAATTTTCACAGATAAGGATATATTTACTACAAAAAATATACAGATGTTTTTCGGCGGTTCTGGTTATGCCTATTTCTGTTTGTGTCCATCAGGCCTGGTATACTAGCTTAAACTTTAGTGGACCTTATTGATTGTTTTCCATTTATTTATTCTCAAAATGTAAGTTTCAAATTTTACCTTTATGTATTTTGAATTAAATAACAAAATATTTACCTGAAACGGATCCACAATGGTTCCTTTATGTATCCATTGGTCTAAGATGGCGAGGTACGGTCGGCTAGCCCTCTCAGTTAGGAATAGTGATATTTCTTGAGCTCTTGCGTCGCCCATCAGAGTATTAGTTTTATCATGCAGGACCGTCAAAACTGCGCCTCCACGAAGTTCGCTCTGTAATGGTAAAATTATCAGCCTCTTTAATAGTCAGAACATAAAATCGACCATTTTGGGATGAAAAAAAGTATCCTTGATATTCCTACGAAAGCGTAAACTCCGGAGCTTAGCTAGTTTATTTAAAAATAATTTGGTTTACCTTTCCAATATTAGTGACTATAGCGGCAAGAACTTGCATGGTGTGCATGGTAGGCAACACAAAGTACCACAGCTTCTGTAGTGATAGCGCCCCTGATATATGCTCAGTTTCCAATTGAGCTATCATTGTCTGAAAAATAATGGTTGTATATTATTATTAATCATATAATAAACGAATAAAGGGTTTTTAGATTTAGAAAATTGTATTGTATCATCTTGTGATGTACGTCAAGTGTTAATCATCATAAGGCACATACCTCATTGGCATCATAAGGTATATTTTTATACTAATATTGTAAAGAAAGGTTTGTATTCGTTTATAATACATATACTCAATAATCACTATACCGTAGGCTTTATTTACCACACACAAGTTCAATGCTAGAAAATACAATCTTATAAAATACACCCTAGGCATAATTTTAAGTAAAGTTTATATTTGTCGTCTTAAATTCTTGTGTAGTTTTAAAGATCTAAGCATACATAGGGACAGACAGAGGAAAGTGACTTTGTTTTACACCATTTAAACAATATGTCAACTTACATAGTAATCCTTTAACAGTATTTCAATGGCTGCAACCAATGCATGTAGTACTTGACCTGACCACATATCACAGTTCTCGAGAAACCGTCTCACTATGGAGTAATTTGAAGCAAGTGGCAGCATTTGTTGAATGATTTGCTTTAAAGCATCGTCTAAATCTTCAGAAATTGTGAAAGACCGTGGATCAAAGATATCTTTCACAGGTTGGTGAGTGATGAAATTCCCAGGGATTCCAGAAAACAAATAAAGGAGTTCATCTATCATGATGTTCTCTTGAGAATCTACAGGTATACCCACTGAAACAAAAACCAACAAATGCCTTTTATCCCATGCTATAAACTTCTTTTGACTGTGCTAATTAAATGATTTCACAGAACTAATTTTCTTTTTACGTTAATCAAAGAAACCAAAAACAAAATTAATATTTTGATATAAGTATACCTATATTTTACCTAATTATTGTTAAATGTTGAACTGAAAAGTAGGGATTTTCTCAGAAATGGGTTGTATTGTAGCTTTTCATATTCATTTTCGAAAACGAGAAAATTATGCATTTATATGCACAAAACGAAATTATGTAATATTAATATTTGTACTTACCAAGGTTGCCAATTATGGGTAAAGGTTCTTTAGGAAAGTCCCAAGACATAGCTGGATGCTCTTTTTGCCAATTGGGCAAATCCAAACTGTTAAACCAATTTGGCCGAATCTTGGATTCTTTTTCTTCAAATGACTTCATTACAAGCTTTTTGCTCTCATCAACAGCTTTTAGCAATTTGTCTTTAATCTGTAATATTTAGTTAACAAAGATGACAACTGATGATTATATCTAAACATATGTCATTTCAATCTACACTAATATTATAAAGAGGAAGGGTTTGCAGGTTTGTTTGTAAGGGGTAATCTTCGGAATCACTCAATAGATTTCCAAAATTTTATCACCAATATAATTTGTTCCAGAATTCCTGAATGATATAGGGTACTTTTTGTCAATAATCAACTACAGGACATAGCTTTGTTACTAATCTTGTATGGAATCAGGAATGGATTTAATTAAAAAATTATAAAAATGCATAAAAATACAATAATTTTATTTGAGGCCATATTTAGAGAACTTTATTATGCATCTTATACAGCAGTCAGTGGTCATTGTAGACAATTTTTTTTGTATAAGATAGTGACTAAAGGATTTTTAAGTAGGTAAACCAAATTACCTGTGGGAGATCATCTTTGGTAATTTGATGTTTGTTGTCACCCAATATTGGCTTTGGAGCAACTTTAGGTTTAGTGATTTTAGACTTCTTGTCATCATACACTAACTTATAGAATAACAGTATGATGTCATGTAGATTGTCGATACTGAAAAATAATTTTACATTTTCTTGGTATTTATTTGAATTGTAAATCAGCATCTAAACTGGTGAAAGAACTGCCGTAACAATTGAAAAAATAAATAACTTCTTAATCTCAGCCTAGTTTAGAGAGTAAATTATATTTTAGTTATGCTTGGCAAAAATAAATTGGTTAATAAAATTATTATGAAAATACATGATATATTTCGACTTACTTGCGGTTCTTCAAATCTTCATACTTTTTCAGGAACGCTTTGGCATTTGCTGCCTTTAGCGCCAATCTTTGAGCATACTCATTCGCTTGTTTGGATGTGAGATTGCTGTTGCCGTAGTTGGCATCATTTTGCATGTAATCCAATACTGTATCTACTTCCAAACTACATATTCTGAAATATCATAATTAGCACGATAAACATTTATTAAAACCAATTAAATAAGACATACAACATCTTGTTACGTTATGATTTCGTGGATTTTTATTTACCCAAGAGCATCAAGTATTTCCTTGATGGTACTTTGCATTTTATCCCGTGGTAAAATCCAGTTTTGAAACATTTATTCACTAAAATCATAAAAAATATTTGAAAAACCCTTTTGTAGAAAGATTCATCTGTGTTTGTGACATGAATGACATGAGTTCCGTATTCAGTTGAGACAGTTGACATTTCTGACAGTGGACAGTTTATTTCAAAGACTTTTTTGTTTTATTTATGACGAAAGGCAAAGAAATCAAACAAAAAAAAAAACTAAAGACAACGCGTTAGTAGAGTAGCCAAGCCAAATGAGATGAGAGATCATTTTCATATAAATACTACGATTCCCAGGCATGGAATTAGTAGGTAAAGTATTTACTAAATCCATTCTCCCAGGCACACGACATGAGTGTACTTTAAATTTGTCGACACGAAAAATTTAAAGTGTAGAGTTTTCTCTATATCTACAGATAAAAATGATTTGATTACATGGACTTAGTAGGTACTCCGTCGAAGTATTTATATGAAATCCATGTTTAATAGGGAGTATTACTACACAATTATCCCGCCAGAGTAGCACTGTATGTTAGGTGCACAAAAGCTTTGCCGCCTTTTGCTATGTCGATTAAAACGTTTATTTTAGAGTACTTTATTAATCCTTTCATTATGTAAGCACTCGTTTGTGAAAATATCTAACGATGTAGCATATTCTGGTGCCGAAATATTTGGGAAAAATCGCCTTCCATACGATAAAAAAACTTCGGAAACTATGAAATACGCGTCACGCTGTTAAATTTTCAAGCCAGTTATCGGTCGAAAAGTAGCTCACGCATGAAGACTTATTAAAATATGGATTTCATACACAGGTAAGATCTTCAGTCAAAATCAAGTTTATATCAGTTTATGACCACAGTTGACCAAATAATGCAGAACATAACCTAAAATAGTGTTATTATTTTCAGGATAATCCACTAAATACTTTTTTTTTCTTTTAGACTCGCGCCACGATTGCGTAGAAGGTATTTTTGGTCGTAAATCTGCAACAATATTGAAAATTGGCGCTTTTTGCCTCCATTGGCAATGTTTGTGTACCTTAGTTGTGTACCAGTAGCGCCATCTATTAATTTAATGGTTTTAAAAAACCTGCGACTACACAGTCATCGGAAAGCGACTTTGTTTTACAATATTACCTATGTATTTTATACTATGTAGGTACTGAGTTATTGTACATAATATAGGTAACTACGTATATGTATTTGCAATAAGTACCTAGTACTTACTTTAACTTTTAGGTAATTTAATAATCCCAATCCTAACTATTCCAACTAATATAATAATTGCGAAAGTAAGTTTGTTTGTTTGTTACTTCTTCACGCGCTACTCAACCAATCTTCTTGAATTTTTAATAATGAGTTAACCCTATTATAAGTTATATTTTATTATGAGTGGCTCCAAATATAATAACACTAGATAGCGCTGTGTGTATTTGAAAGTGGCGCTATGGATATTTTAATCTAACAAAGTAGAACCTAGAAGTAGGTGAATCACTAACACTACACTAGGAATATTGTAGGTAACAATCTAAGTACAATATGTAGGCCCTATATTAATTTGAAGTACCTATTATAAGAATTTGATACCTATAAGTAGGTAGGTACTAGCTTAATCCGATTTTTGTGTTATAAATGCTAAACCAAACAAAACAGTCAAAAATTACATAAAAGCAGTTTCTCACCGTTGATATTGTGTATTGAACTTTTTTTTCATAATCGCCGGCACAGCACAAAAGGTTTTACAGAATTCGGCAGACGTTTGTAGTCAAACAAAAAGGGATTTAGATCCTATTTTGATTGTTTGATA
Source organism: Plodia interpunctella (assembly GCF_027563975.2). Lineage (NCBI taxonomy): Eukaryota > Metazoa > Arthropoda > Insecta > Lepidoptera > Pyralidae > Plodia > Plodia interpunctella. The sequence goes on along the minus strand of NC_071297.1, from coordinate 6,685,926 downwards.
GCAAAACTAAAGACATGCCACTTGTATAAAATTGCCGAATCACAACAAAAAGACTGGAACAATTGATAATGTGATACGAAGCCATGTTGGCAAACAAAAGTTGCCGTCACTTGAAAATTTCACACTTCAAGCATCCGATTTCAAAAGCGCATCGCGAATTCAATTGATTATATTATGATTATGAATGTACTATTATATTTTTTCTGAAAGTACCTAAATAAAAGCTTCCGGGCATTCAATGCAATGACAATTAAAAAAAACTGCATAAACTCTGTGCTAGGTAATGGTACCTAATGATGGACAACAAAAAAAGGATAGGTGTTCTTAATTTGCAAATAAACATCTCAATTGACGACCTCGGTGGCGCAGTGGTAAGATTCTTGCCACTGAACCGAGAGGTCCCGGGTTCGATCCCCGGTCGGGTCATGATGGAAAATGATCTTTTTCTGATTGGCCCGGGTCTTGGATGTTTATCTATATATGTATTTATTATAAAATATAGTATCGTTGAGTTAGTATCCCATAACACAAGTCTCGAACTTACTTTGGGCTAGCTCAATCTGTGTGATTTGTCCCAATATATTTATTTATTTATTTATTATTATTTATAATTATTATCTCGTCATTCAATAAATTAACAAAGTAGAGTCGTTGAAAAAATAACGAAGGCAAAAATGACAATATCCCATAAACTCAGGTGTTTATGGGGCCAGTGAAAAACGGCGTGCCTTTGAAATCCGTTTCTGTGATGTTGGACAGGGATGGCCATTCTTTCTACTGGATTTATGTGTATTTTATACGGCCCGTCTATAAATGCCGCTCTTTTATTGGCCGCGAGACGTTTACTGATTAATAAAGTGGGTGGAGACGCGGAAGATGCTAACGACGCCGCTTCCTAGAAGAAGCTATCCGTTTATACTATTTTAAAGAATTATTAATTAACTACTTTTACGTCATTATTCATGAGATTGTAAATAGAAAGATGCTTGGATAAATATTTCGAAACTTGTGAACTATGTACCTACTTAGGTACTTAGGTAGGTCCCGTTCACCTGACTGTGGTGGCTATGTTAGAAAGCACTGGATAGGTGCAGGCTTCAGACTACCATCATAAAAATACGTACAGACTAAAGTACGTAATTTGGACAGCCTTCCTTGTAGGTTAGGCACAGTACAAGCATGGCTAGTGTCTGTGATACTACGCCGAATGGGTAGTCGCGTCGTAAGTAACTTAGTTTTGACTGATTTGGTTTTAGCATTAAAGGTTATCGAACATATAAACTAACTATGATAAGTCAACGTTCAGTGCGACTGCGGACAGAGCGAGGCATCCGCATTGCCGCATGCCGACTCGTGCGTTTCGACATCCAATCTGAATTACAATGTACGGCATTTACAGACTCGACCGGCCCGGCCCGTCCGTATCCGAGCGGAATAAGAAGCGGCTTACGGTTCACGCTATTGTTTGAACATACACTAAACAATGTATTTTTTCCAAATATGGAAGCGCGATTATGTCAACGCGTGTGTTTTGTTTTTAAATAATGTGCGACGCTGAGCGCATTGCGCATCGCAATGTACTTAGCGGGTTTGCTTTTAGCATTTCAATTTACTTGGATCCGGGAACATTTCACATTATTCTGTATTTCCAAACATATCATCATTATGTTGAACCATCAAGTCAAGGTACTTAAGTAGATATTATTCAGATAAACCTAAATTGAATTCAGATTCAATAAACATAAGAACATAAACGTAAGTAAAATTTTTTAACTTACCTACTTATATCAATTCGCCTATTTTACTCATTCTCTTCGTGTGTACCTAATTCTATCATGCGATATTATCCATATCATAGATCCATACTTCCATACTCTAATATTATAAATAGAAAATATTTTTTATTTTTGTTCTCAAAAACTCAAAAAGTTCTGGCCCGTTTTTAATGAAATTTGCCATAGAGATAGACCAAACCTTCAGGGTGAAACCAAGAATGAAACCGGGACTGGGCGCTAGTAAGATTATAGAAATTTACAAATTAGCCGCGCCGGGGCTTACTTATTCTTATCTTACTTAGGTACTTACCTACCTACTAAGTACTACCTACTTACTTTTGTTAATTTTCACACTCCCGAAAATTAACTAAGAAGTAGTGTAATGAAAACCATTTAATAAAAAATAAGATTTTTTTTAAACTTAGGTATATGTAATTATGTTCTGGTTATATGTTAGCACCAAATGTAAATGGGTTTATAATGGTATAATCGATAAATTTTCCCATCTATGTCGACCAGTTATTTAATTGCTATGTAAACACTGATTTATTTCCGCATAGGCCGTGTGGTGCGGGTGCGACTGCAGGTGTTGCATCAGCGGAAAGGTTGCAGTACCTGTACAGTGGTTACATCAAGTGCTGATTGCGTTCCACTCTTAACCAATGTGGAATATATGAGACAGGAGACAACCCTGCGACGTTACTGTACCTACTTAGATCAATGAGTTGCTATTATGAAATTAAAATTGCATGTTATGTCACGCACATGAGTATTGACACTGTACTCACGACATCGTATAATGACAGGTAAAAAATTGTCAGCAATTTTTCCTAAAATATAAAGTCATTGCATTGAAGTGTATTCACTAGGTACTCAATGTGCAATGCAATATGGATATCTGAAGAGCGAAATTTAAAATCCGTTCAGATATTTTGCAGACAATGGTGTTGATAAAGGCAATGGTGTCAAGGATAGGTGTATTTTATTTTTCTCTTTTTGAATACATCCATGTAGGATAGATGGTCTTACATCCATCCTACATACCTAGGTAGTATACATACCTACACACTAGGAACATATCAATTCTCTCATCAATCTCACACACATCAGGCACACAACACTCAACACATACCTATACCTAAGTACCTATATTGGATGGATGTGTTGTGTGTTGTGTGCCAAAGCGATTAAATATTTCAGGTGCGTAAAAAGTTCCGGCAACTTCGTGGAAAAGCCCATTTTCGTAGTGAGTATGCGTGGGCGCGCAGGCGCACGTGGTCCACGGGCCAAGGGGCAGAGGGAGGGGAACTTGGATTGGGAGTCGCTGACCGCCCTGGGGATAGGGCCACCAGCAGTGAAGGATATTTAGTACACAAACTCAAAAGTTTAAAGCCAGTAGTAGCCAGCATCTTTGCCACAGTCCACACCCAAACCTATTCGTCTTTACGATTACGACTACGCTTTCCTAACTATATCTCAAAGCAGTTACTTTTTCAGTTGACCACTGTCTGTCTTACTTAGTAACCATATAAAATAATTATATAAGTAGTTAGTTTGAATGTACCTACTGATAATTAAATATTGGTAACTAACAAATAAATATACTAGCATGATGAGTAAGCTTTCTTAAGGAGTTTTATGTATATATATATGGTCACCCTACGAGCGTCACGCCTTGAATAAGGAAAGGAGCAGGATTTGTATTCAGTCAAAGTTACCGGGCTCCCCAACAAGCGCGAAGTGCGAAACTATTCATGTTGACACTTCACGAGTACCTGTTAACAATCGTCATTTTTTGCCATTGTCATATTGATAGGCCTGTCGACGTGCCATGAGAACGGCATAAGTTTTATAAAACAAGCCAGCCAAAGGGTGCATCGAGATTCAATCAATGTGACAAAGAACAATATGATTTCAATTAAATAAACTACAAAGTTTCATTATTTTCCCCCATAAATTCTTAAAAGTGAAGTTTCTTAAATCTAGAGATGAAACTTTTCCTCTAAGGATGATTAATTTTAAAATAGGAAACCTAAGTAAAGCTTCTACTTCCACCGATGCAGCGTTCAATTCATCCTTTCCTCAGTGCTTTGTTGTTAATGATCATAACAATCGGATCGGGGTTTTTCCCTTATTTACCCATTGGTTTGCCGATCCATTCCGTGATCGTAAAGCACAATCAAATTACCATGGCCCGGGAACGCGGCCAACAGGAAACGCTCGTCTCGGCCGCATACTGATGCGGTTACTGAGATCCTAGACTATACGACGTTTCATGTATATCTGTCTAACCAGATCAACACACTGCGGACGATATGTCTTGAAATTATCGTGAGGGTTTCTGTTACAGCGCACAAGTGTTACGTAGATACATGGTAAATAGAGCTAAGAAAGAAAATTTTACGACCGATTTATATTTTTGCAATGTAATGTAACGCGGTTCTAATAAAATAAAAACTAAATTTAAAATTTAAAACACCCTCCGAAATTGCTGGCATCATCTCATCTGCTAGATATAGCTAACGATTTCTAAATGGCTGAATGCACATTTCCACCGTGTGAAATATCTGTATTTTTTTAATGAACATGAACTTATACGGCGACTACCTATATACCTAAGTACAAGTGGATGTTAATGTTATTCTAAAGACGTTACCTACCTAGTACATGGCCAGGCCACTTATCTATAGAATAATAACATGATTATAAAGCCAGGGGTCATTGTACATTTTATTTTTGTATCAACACAACAATCGATGTAGAACTCTTATATAATTAATGGTTAATTTAATAAGCTTCCATAAGTGGGAGGAAGCCTTTGAGACCACAACAATTGGCGCCCGAGCCTTATAAGGGTGCATGGGGTGCACCAATTTTGGTTTTGAATAGATTCGCTGAAATCCTTTCTGTCTTCATTACTAAATCAAAGACAATAGAATAGGCCATGGATTAGCTATTGAAATATCATTCAATTTATAAAATTAGGAGAAGTCTTTAAAAAAATAAAGATATTGATCTAATACTATTTACTCTATTTTTAATACACAATGGCTCAAATAATTATTTTATGCTATACATTAATTTGACAATTAGAAAACATTTGAAAATAACTTTTGTGGTAATTATTTCTTGTGCCAGTGGCGTCTTTGTTACTCGACAATGCCTAACTTGTCTTCACACTTAATTAATGTTCTTTAAAGTTAAAGCTTTTAGAAATTACTTAGTCCTTCACAAGTACTTTTCAATTACATAATAATTCTTAAAACTACAAATTACTAGCATTTCTAAACTACCACTGCTGAGAAGAAATGCCGAAAGAAATTTAAATTCTTTTAACTGGGCTTTATTAAAGCATGCCAGTTTCCTCCAATTTTCCCGGTCTCACCAGTCTGCTAGCAATACTATATCCTGCCGAACTAGAACGCCTTTTGTTTGTTTAACTTTTCATCAGGTTTCCATGATTTTTGTAGTTTAGGGAAAAAATAAACAAGCATTAAGGTAGGTGTAAAATAAATATTTATTCAACGATTTATATTACATACGTATTACAATAACATCCGTGATGTGGTATACCAACGAAATGACATAAGTTTACCTAGTTAGTAGACAGGTGAGCGTAAGTAGCAAGTTGATGCGCGCTCGCGGCCATCTTGCATATAAATGACGATATTTGGCGGCCAAAGTGGTCACAAAATACCAAAGTTTTATGTCCCATGTAAGTACACAGTGCCTGTAGGAACAACGACACCGCATGTCGTCACGTACCTACCATGTGAAAAATCACTTTATAGCAATTGATACTGGGAATTTAATCGTAATCGCTTCCGGTCACATAGGTTCCAAGAACGAATCATTAAATTGCGGAGGTACTGTAGTCTTTTTCTACTTACTTAACCCTTTACAACTATTTATTGTTTGTTAAAATATAACGCCAATGGGGACAGCAAAAAACAAGCAATTTTACGTACCTAAGCATTATCTTCTTCTAGAAAGTCTCTAGAATCGTCTGAAAACATAAAGTACCTTCTGGAACAGAGAGGCCATAGCGGCCTACCTCTATGCTAAAACAAAAGCGAATTACATGCCTCTTCTGGCCAGGTAATAAAACAATAAACATATATGGATTGAAGATTCCTAGCTAGATCGAGTTGACCGCGCCAGTAGCGGTTGTCATGCCACGTTCTTCAGTTTTCTGCTGTAAAAAGGAATCAGGATATCAACCTCCCAAAAAGATGGTGTTATATTTCACAATCGATTGAATTCTTATCATATTATTTCTATTTTACAACATTTAAAAACGATGGATGGTTGGATGGATTTTTAATAAAATATGTTTACAAACCTCTCACCAAGTTGCCTTAGCAACAAGGATTTGTTGGATGATAAATCCTGAATCCGTCAAACAGGAATGTTTTTTTTATAAAAACTATGGAGGTTGTAGGTATATTGAAAAAGCCATAGATTTAGAAGAAAAGATATATTTATCATGGAATTAGTAGGTACTCGTACTTACTAAACCCATGATATTTATTTATATTTAGTTACATCACTGTCAAAATCAATGAATTGTTATTTTTTATGTGTGATGTCATAAGTAGTTACAATTGAAAAAAGCGCGGGAATTTGGAAGCGACGGCGGTCTTTTTTTCTGGGAAAATTTAAATTTGTGCAAAATCTGTATATATTTGTAAATCTTGTTGTAAATACCTTTCCTTTTGTATATAATTTCGTTATTTATATATTTTCTATAGTCTGTTTTGTATAAAGTGTTGCTGAGGTCGGGGTAAGTTTTTACCTTTCCAGCGATGGGCGGCAAGAAGAGGAAAAAGAAGGAGCAAGAATATGAAACCAATTCGGTAATCCAGAGCTCTGATAGTGACTCAGAATACTCTGACGCGTCAGAGTCGCCACTGGACAAATACAAACCATATAGGGTCGCCGATTATAGTCGTAGATATCCTGAAGATAGTCCAGGGCATGAGCACGTCGTGTTCATAGCTAGCTCGGATGAAAATGTCCCAATAGGTTCCAGAGATATGATGTATTTAAGTAATAGTTTCACTCGCTTTGTAAAAGGGATAAAATATTTAAAAAAAGTCAACAAATATAGAATGGGGGTTGTATTCGATAATCCTAACATGGCTAATTCATTCTTGGACAATGCTACTTTCCATAGAGAACATCGCATCACTGCTTCTATTCCGGCAGCGGTTACAGAAATAACTGGTGTTATAACTAATGTTCCATCAGACTTGTCAAACAAAACAATCTTTAAAGTTCTTTCTACTACAACAAAAAAAATTATTTGTGTTCGTAGAATAATGCGTAAAGTAAAAGAAGGCGAATCTTATAACTTACAACCCACTCAGACCGTGGCGATTACGTTTGCATCTTGTGCGTCTTTACCTGATTATGTTTATTTAAAAATGTGGCGTGTACCTGTTCTGCCATATATTCCACCGATTAAACAATGTTTCCGGTGCCTACGTTATGGCCACCTTGCCAAATTTTGTAAAAATGCAGAACGTTGTTCTATCTGCACTGAAGGCCATAGCTTCAAAAATTGTAATGTTTCTTTAGCGAATGCAGTTTGTATTCATTGCAAAGGCAATCATATAGCCATTTCAGGCACTTGTCCAGTAAAAAAACAAAAAATTATTGAAAATAAAAACAAGATTATTCCACAATCCTATTCTGAAACCTTGAAAAACAACGCCTTTCCATCACTTACTAATCCAAAAAATTCACAAGAATTCCAAAAACTTGTTCTCTCTGACACTAAAATGCTCAGCTTCATCACTGAAGCAATCATAAAGGTGATTACACACAATAAAATCAATAATAACACTATTGTAAATACTAAAACTATTGCAGACACTCTTAAGGATATACTTAAGACAAATTCAGTTTGTTCGGAAAATTCACAGGTATAATAAATATTTGTCAATGGAATGCACAAAGCTTATTAAGTAATAGACTTGACTTCCAGAAATTTTTATATGATCAAAATATACATGTTGCTATTATATCAGAAACGTGGTTAAGACCACACCACAAATTTAATATTAAAGGCTACTCTGTTGTAAGAAATGACTCTGGCAATGACCACAATGGGGTAGCTATTTTAATTCATAACTCTTTTCATTTCTCTAATTTTGCTATTGCATCTGATAACTCAATACAAACTGTGGCAATTTCTCTTCAATTAAATAGTAAATCTGTCACCATAGTTAGTGTTTATTGTCCTAGTATTAGCACCCCTAGATTCTGTAGTAATAAATTGAATAATTTAATTTCTTCTTTACCCAAACCCTTTATTTTTTCAGGAGATTTTAACGCTCATCACCCATATTGGGGTTGTCATTCTACTGATGCTCGTGGTAGGGACATTCTAGATATTATAGATAAAAATAATTTGGTTCTCTTAAACAGCAATGTGCCTACTACAATTGGTTCAAATATTGCTAGACCTAATGGTCTTGATCTCACCATGGTTTCATCGTGTTTAGTATTACAGTGTGATTGGCAGGTCTGTGACAACCCACTTGGAAGTTATCACTTACCTACATTAACAAGGTTGTGTCTAGGACCAAATTCTAATAATATGCTTCATAACTCTTCAAATTTGCTAAAACATGTTAATTTAAAATTGGTTGATTGGAAGACTTATGAAGCACAGGTCAATTTATTGTTGTCTAATTTCAATGTTAATCATGTGGATCCCATCAATTCTTATAATAGTTTTTGTTCTATAATTTCTAGTACTGTTGAAGATTCAGCTCCCAAAGCTAAACATTCTGTTGCACCCAGCATCAATGCAAGTCGTAGATCTTTGCCATGGTGGAATCACATTTGTTCTCAAGCAGTTGAAAATGTTCATAAAGCTTATATTTTATTTAAAACTTGTCCGTCTACAGAAAATTTTATTAATTTGAAACGTGTTCAGGCTATTAAAAAAGTTATTTTAAGACGCGAAAGACAATTCAGTTGGTTGCAATACTGTTCCTCACTAAATCGTTTATCTTCTATGAGTGAAATTTGGAAGAAAATTAAAAAAATTAACAATTCATACTCTCCTTCCACAAATTTTGTTTCTGAATACAATTGGGTAACTGACTTTCTTCATAAATACACCCCAGATACAGTTGAAAATAATTTTACTGTTCCCTCTATTCACACAACCAATAATTCTTATTTGTTGAAGGACTTTTCTATGCAAGAATTACAATCAGCCCTTAACTCTAGAAAAAATACTTCAACAGGTCTAGATTATTTATCTTACAGAATGTTGAAATTGTTGAATGATTCTAATAAACAAACATTTTTAACAATTTTAAATTTGCTATGGCAGAACTCCTTAATTCCTTCACAATGGAAAATGGATTGTATTATTCCAATTCTAAAACCAGATAAAGCTCCTAATGATCCAGACTCTTATCGTCCTATTACTTTGACCTCATGTGTTGGCAAAATTTTTGAACAGTTATTAAAACAACGTCTTGAATTTTATGTAGAGAGTAACCATTTATTGCCTTATAATCAATTTGGATTTCGCCGTGGTCGATCAGCTCGAGAAAGTCTGTGTCACTTGAATTTGGACATTCAGGAGGCCTTATCAAACAATAAAATTCTGGCTTGTGTCTTCTTTGATGTAGTTGGTGCTTTTAATAATGTTAACTTGCATGTTCTTTCTGCCACTCTAATCAGCTTGGGACTTCCTGAAAAAATTGTAAATTGGATTTTTAATTTTCTTCATGAACGGAAATTATATGTGAAGTTTAATAATAATCTTATAGGACCAAGATATTCATATAAAGGTGTAAGTCAAGGAGGAATCTTGAGTCCTTTGCTGTTTGTGTTGTATATTCATCGCTTAAATATTAATCTAGGTTTGGATGTCAATAATTTACAGTTTGCTGATGACCTGGCTGTATATTGCAAAGGAGATAATATGTCAGACATAAACAGAAGGATGAATTCAGCCCTGGCTGGGTTGAACTCATATTTCACCTATCTCCAGCTGAGCATCAGCAAACAAAAAAGTAAAGTGGTTGTATTTTCAAAAAAATCTATTAAAGTTAGGGATATTTGTATAATGTATGAGGGTAATTTATTGCCTGCTGATTCGTCAATAAAATTTCTGGGAGTCATGTTTCAAAACAATAATAATTTTAATAAATATGTTGATATTATAGCCAACAGGAGTCTTCGAGCTCTTAATATTCTTAAAACATTATCTGCTACTTACTGGGGTTCAGACCCCAAAATTTTATTAATGTTGTATAAATCCCTAGTTAGAAGTCATTTCGAATATGCATATTTTTGTTATGCTAATCAGAAAAGTATAGATAAGCTGGAAAAAATTCAGAATAAAGGTCTTCGTATTATTTTGGGTGCTATGATGTCTACGCCAATTATCTCAATGCAAGTTGAATGTAACATACCTCCTTTAGCCATAAGATTCCGTTATCTTAACTATAAATTTCTGCTCAAAATTTGTTCTTCAACAGGTCACCCCTTAATGCCTAAGTTAGTAAATTCTTCTTCAAACTTAACAGAATGTCTTAAAGAAGCTGTCGAATTCAAACTTCAAAATAATCTTTATGAAAGTGTAATCCTGCCATGCTATTCAGGTTCTTACGAAAGCAAATTTTATCCTATTAAAATTGTTATAGATAAATCTCTTGAATTTAAAGAGGATGTTTACAACAAATTAGAATCATACAGAGGTTACAAGCAAATTTATACAGACGGTTCAAAGAATACGTCAACGTCAGCTGTCTCAATGGCTATTTATGATTTAGAAGCCAAAACGGGTCATGGGTGTAGACTCCCTAATAATGCTTCCATTTATACGGCAGAGTCAATTGGAATATTTTCAGCTCTAGAATACATTTCTCAACATTCCTATGATAATTGGATTATTATTACTGATAATATGGGTATTTTAAGTTCGCTTAATAATCCAAAATTTGATTCTACCACCTCATTTATAACACATAAAATAAGAGAAAAGTACTATGATCTCTGTCAGAATCATCATAAGGATATAATATTACTATGGACTCCATCACACATAGGTGTGAAGGGTAACGAAAGTGTAGATTATTTCGCCAAAACTATAGTGCGTTATGGTAACTGCATTGTATTAAAATCTTGCTCACTACCAGCGGGAGATGTTCTATCTTTATTAAAACAAAATATATCACAGCTTTTTGACAAACAATGGAAGGAGACTTGGGAATTGAATTGCAAGGGTTTATGGTATGCGGGAATCAATAATAAATTAGGTCGACCTTGGTTTGTAAAAGGAAGAGATTTTGCTGGTAGAAAGTTCTATACTATAGTTTGTCGTCTTCGTCTTGGCCATGGTCGTTTTAATTCTCATCTGTTTCGTCTTAAACTTTTGTCTTCTCCTATATGCAATTATTGCAACATTGCAGATCAAACTTTACATCATTTGTTTTACGAATGTTCCAATTTCTGTTTGCAAAGAATTGTGTTAGTCGACCGCCTAACACAAATTTATAATTATTCTGAAGCAATCCCGCGCTCGCTTCAGGAACTCTTATCCAATCCTGCATGCTTTAAACCTTTATATGAATTTGTAACAAATACTTTTATGGAAATTTGATTGGACTTAAAACAAAAATATTTATATTTTTGGTTATGTTTTATTTGGATTTATTACTAAAGACTAGGCCTTTTAGGCCTCAATTTTTGATGTACACTACAGACTTGGCTTATGCCTTCTTCTTCAGTGGATATTAGCCACTCTTATTTATATATAAATATTCAATACAAAAGACTTGGCTGTATGGGCTAGTACTCTTTGCCTCCTCAATAAAACGAGGGAATAAACCAAAAAAAAAAAAGTAGTTACAATTTGATTTTTATGTCTGCACGCAGAGCTCCGCGCGCGGGTACACGCCATATTACGAATGCTAATGCTTGTAATCCTACACTTCGGAAAATTCAATAACCAATCCTCGGGTATTTTTTTATGTCTGAAATCAATCCGCCCAGACCATGGATTTTGTAAGTACTTTTTTGTACGGAGTGCCTACTAATGCCATGGCCCAGACATCAGCCGCCCGTTCAGCCCTCTGAAGTTCTTAACGTTCGCGATGGATGGCGCTACATGTCGTAAGATTGCGCCCTAGAATAGGACAACTCCCCGTCCTCTCATGGATATTGTACGAGGTGACTAAAAGTACACACATACTTGGCAGCCGAGGGCCGACAATAGCATTTACAATGCATAGGACGATTGATTTCGCAAGCAAGCGGCCGGTTTCAAAATCATAATTATTTCTACATATAAAACATCATGTAAGTATTTTATGTGTGTACTAAATCAAAAGCAGATAAGTCTTCAGTATTGGTAATCACGTCTAGTTGTCATTCAAATATAATACGACGACTCTCCGAATTAGGTGTCTCATCAACTGGCTATTATGCAAGATGGGTACAGTAGAAGTAGAAGCTATTAAAATAAATTATTTTTTACTAGTTCTTGCCCGCGGTTTCGCCCGCTTGAACTTATCTGCGAAATCGGAACAGACGATTTTCACATCAACTTTCACCCCCCATTATAGTCATTTGAGGGTTGATTTTAGGAAAAAAAATTGCCTATGTTTGAACGGGGGTTTTGAACTACATGCATACTAAATTTCATCAAAATTGATACAGCGGTTTAGCCGTGAATGCGGAACAGACAGACAGACAAGACTTGCTTTTATAATATTAGTAAGGATATGTTGTAGACATATTATCATTAAACTTACGCTAAACTGAGTGAGTGATTTACGTGTAACATTTGAATAAAAACTTTTTGATCTCAATGAAAATGCCGCCTAGAAAACTTTTGATGTTAATTTCCTTTGATTGTAAGTAGTTTATTTGATGAAACCTGTGTATGAAGAATATCTATATGCTCAATTACCGCCGTAACGTTTGACACGTTACGGCGGTGAGCCATCTTGAGCCTTCACGGAGGAGGAACCCTAATAATATAGTTACTTAGTTGTATGTTACCAGGATTCCAGTTACAACCGACGGGAACAATTTCTAGAGATCTTGTACAAACACGATCTTGTATTTATAAACGTATTTTCAATTTGGTTCCAAGAGCCCTGTCGGATTGTCGGGTGTCACGAAGCATAAAGGGTTTTTATCGTAGCTCGGTTTACATTGGCTTTATTTTAGCTCTACACCGTGTACCTACTCAAAATGAAGAAAAGATAGAAGGATCCAGTTCTGTGTGTATAGACGACCTTGCTATTGACATCTTACCATCTAGTCGATTCGCAGTAAGACGCAGCTAACCACAAATCAGAATGCGCCATTTGTGACACAAAGTCAAACACACCGCAATGTAATTGGTTCGCTGCGTATCACTTCGAATCGATTCAATAGTGAGAAGTGAAATAAAAACACACACTTTGCCCTTTGATTGTTTTAGTATTATAATTCTGGTAGTAGCAAGGAATAGCTGTAGAGTAAAAAATACCGATTATGATATCATAAGCGTCAAAGCAAACCTGCTAGCACCAGTTAGAACAGCTGCTGGTTATTCAAAATCAACTTCATCAAATTCATGCTTAATCAACAAACTACAAGTTAAGAGGGATAAGTTTTTGCATGACAATTTTTTTCATTGAAAGAAAAAATAATAAAATTACTTATAAAACTAACATAGGATTGTTTGTAGCTGAGGAAGCTTTAGACGCAGTTTGAGGCTTTGCTTTAGCGAAAGACATTATTGGATTTATCTATTTACTTGTGTTAATTGCATATGTGAGTGCGTTAGCTAAGCCTAGAACTACATCAACCTCAGCTATAATTGCTTCAGTGCTGTACACTCCATATTTTCCAGCATGTGGTTTGAGGGCTTGTGGTCCGGTGCGGGCACATTGTCGGGACCATGCTCCAGTGCACGCGGGGGAACGTCTCATTGACTTTTTGTTTGCTTATTGAGACATCATGAGCTGTGCTGTGATTGCTCTTTGTTGGTGATGTTTAACAGAGGAACCAATGATCTGAACAGGCAGAGAAAGCAATTGTAAATGTCGTTCGACTACCACTACAGTCATATTCAGTTTAGGTACTATGTAGCTATATTAATTTGGAAATAGGACCTGCCGATGAGACTACTACCTAATAATGGGAGGCATTCTATAAACTGTAATTCTCATTAACCTTGGGAAGACGGACGTGTTATAATTTGGTTATAAATAATTAAAAGAAATATATTCGTTATTTCTGTTTGTGTAGTTTATCTGATTTCTCTTAGCAAATCTTATTCAAAACTTTAGTCTCAAGAATTGTGATTTTGAAGGGAACATATCCCTGTGGCGTATGCCCATTTTCTGTGTTAATATATGATAAGCAGCCAATGTTTGGTTGTTAGCTGGGTTGGAATTACTGATTAGGGACTCTAGTATATAGAAAAATTAGGAGCAACAAGGTAGGTAGCCCTAAGATCAAGAATTCCTATTTCCTAGTCGACTGCCGGCGCCGGAGCCTGCTCGCTCGTCACTGAAATGTCAAGGCCACCCGCTCACTTCCTCAGCTTGGCATGCGCCTACACTGCCTGGCCAGTGATCGTACTTATTACTCATTTTCCTTCCTACTTACATCACTGTTCGCTTGTGTAAAAGTGGAAAAACTCTTTAAACTTGCAAAAAATATATATAGGGTAGGCAACTAAAAAAATAAAAAACTTATAACTTAAAACTTGTAAATAAAAAACGAGTAACCAAGGATCATCAACTAGTTACATATGTGGGAATTTAAAATTTAATTTAATTTAATATTTTCATATTAAATAATATGAAATACTTTAATTATTAATGAGCTGGAAAAAAAACAAAAAATCTTATCAACTTAAACTTAACAATCTAATTTGCATCAGTTTTAAAGATGCCCGTTATCGCTCCTTTAAGAAATGACGTCATTATTTGATGCCCTTCAGCCACAGATAATCAACATAAAATATATGTAACACTAATCCATTCTACAAGCATGAGAAAAATAATTATTGAAAAGAATAATAAATCAATATTAATTATTTCACATTCCGCATTCTACTTCCTTGGTTTGTTAAGTATTGAATGTGTAGGTAGACCTTTTAAAAATTATGAATCCACGAATAATGAAGAAATAAGAGATGAAAGGTGCGTGTTTTTATGGAATTTATTTACAATGTTTATTTTTGAGTGTGCATTTCTGCCCGTCCGTCAAGATAGCAGAAAGACCCAATTCTGACATTGGGACATTTAATTATATATCATACTGGTGGCATTGGGACATTTAATTATACGGTACCTATCACTATAATGACCTGGATCCTGACTGTATTCATGAAAATATGTGTAACACCAGCTCTTTTTATTTTCTTGAACTAGTTAACTATGTAGCTTTAGGATTATGTGACGGGTTTTTGACGTGGTGTTAATATATCTAAATGTTGAAAATAAAAAAAATGAATTTTTGTATTTGTATGTTACCATGTTAAATGTAGTGTACCTACATGGATCTTCAGTAGGCCTGGTGAGGTGACGGTGGATCGTGAAGGGCCTGCGCCTGGCGTAACATCGCCTCCAATGGAGCGCGCTTCCCGCGGGCTTTTTTCTTATTATGACTGCCGTGATTTGGTTCTAAAGTGCTGTAGAGATGTTTTCAAATATATTTCATCGTAATACAGAGTGACTTATCAAACTGATTTATATTCTGAACAGACATAACATACCGTTGAATTTTGTTGAATAAAATATACAGTAGTTTACAGAACCGTGTGTTCTATCTGTAACCACCATATTTATGGTTTACTGACATTCTATAGTAATAATTAAGTAAATATTTTGGTAGCTTACGTAATTACCATTACTTAAATAAAATGAAATAACAACATATTCAATAAAACACCAAAAAATTAATAAATTCCGAATTAAGCAGCATAAATACGTACATACATATTTGTGTTATATGCGACAAAAGAAAAGAAACACAGAAGAATTCCAAAAGACTGTCTTAGAAATACCTTTGCCACTCCACGCATTTTCTGTTCCAGTGCGAGGCAGTTTTCGTGCCCATTGGAGCGTCAACTGCGCCCGAACGCCCACACTTTCCCACCGGGGACCCTGCCCTGCCACCCGAAGCCTTATCAACTAATTAAGTCACGCTGGGTATAGAAATCTGTTTGGAAAATGCCCATTCAACCGGATCACAATATTTTGCTCTTGATCTTAACGTGAGCAGAACATTGATAGTTTACGATGTGAATGTATTTCTTAAAATACGCAAATAGATTGTTAATATCTCCAAAGTAATAGTTTTAAATTTGCTACACAGACACCTCTCTCTACCCACATACCCTGCTATCGTGGACTCCCAAATTGCCTAACTATATATATATAAATGACATGTAGAAATGACGTCACAACTTGGAAAAATGTTCGCAAAGAACGCAATGTTTGTTCGACAACAACGTTAAATATAACGTTTATATGGTGATTAGGATACTTATGATAAAAGTTGTTACACAATTAGTACTTACTTTTATGATAGTTGAGTTTATTTTTATATTTTCTTACTTTTTTGGAAATTAACTTTCCAACCAACTTCCTATAATGATCCAGCTACGAGTAGCTGAATTGTTACATCTTATATTGTATCTATATTGTTGTCTATTATTTATAAAAATGATCGTAAATCTAGCTATTTTATCTAAATAATACATATTTTTTATATTTATTTGACCTTGTCAACTACCCTCTCTCTCTCTTTCTCTCATCTAAGAGTGTTCTGGTTGGTTTTTATTTTTGTTTCCATTTGTCTTTTTTTGAATTTTGTGTTTTATTTATTAATTAAAAATTGGAAAAAAAAAGTTATTCAGACCTTGTCAACAACTACTATTGGTCTGATTAATTAATTTCGGATAGGTTCTACAAGACGTTAGATTGAATTAACAAAACGTTGACATATCAAAGTAACGACGAGTTATTCCGGTCTGATCCATAAGGGATCACATAGTAAAAAAAAGTATATGTATATTTTTTTAACACTTTTTTTGTTAGTGTTGAAGAAAGATTGTTGAAGAAATTGGCAATTTTGTGGATCCCGATTCTATAGAATTTAGAAGTTGGTAAGCAATGCCATGGCATAGATCACATGTGATACCACCTGAAGTCGTTCAAGGTATTCCCATAGGTAGCCTTCGATATGCTCTCGCCTATTTCGAAGAAGATGAAATAACAAAAACATTCAATTAAAATAATTAAGTGTGCGAATTGTGTAATTGCGTGCAACAAGCGACTATTGAAGCGCAAGTTACGCCAGCGAGAGTGAATTCTCAGCTATAATCTATTGACAATGACAGAGCATCCCCGCTTTCCAAGTTCATTGACAACGAAAGTGTTGCGCATGCGTGAAAACTCGCGCCAATTATAATGTGCGAGCGCAAGCGGAGGAAACCGCGGCGCAATGGCTGCGCTTGCGTCGCGTCGGCCGATTGCTAGTATAGCCGCCGCGCTCGGCTGCTCGTCACTGTCAAGGCCGCAGTGCTTTCTCCACGATCTACAAGCAAGTTACGTGGTCCTCGGGACCGCTTGTATAATCTGACGTAATTGGAATTTGTTTTGCTTTGTGCACTGCCACTTAAAAGTGTTACGTTGTAATATCTATCGTTAGTATATCATACTGATCATACTGCAGCATATTTTAAAGTGATACATACTACAATAAACATAAACTTACCTTAGGTACAAATACACGATAGGTAGGTACATAATGTCTACTTTACCAAAGTGACTCCTGCCTCAAATGTCTAATTTCCCATTAGGACCACTACTCGTTTCCTTTTCGACTTTACTAGGTATTACAGAATGTTAATGATAATGTTTTAGATTCTTTGTAGCCCATTGATCAATATGATAATAATCTAGTTCGGCACGGTGTTGGAACTGGTGATGGTTAGCATTTGGTCTTGACCCACACAGCCAGTGTCACCAAAGACCACGTGTTTCCGCGGTTCCTCGTTCCACCTACGACGTATTCATACGTTATGTATGTTATGTAATTTAAATTCGTAGGTAGTTTACTGGTCAAAGTGGTCAAGGTGCAATAGAAAATTTTAAATTCAATATTGCATCACAAACCTCATCAATATAATCGATTTTCTGCGGTTAGCATCAATTTCAGGGTAGTAAAGTCCTCATACTTAAAATTTAAAAAATGCTATAAGTTATTCTCATTCATTTTGACAAAGATTTTGTAGTCTATCAATAAATCTCTTGCATTTTAGAATGGGGCTATGTTATAAAACTTTGAAATTGAGGCCTTAAATGTTGTAATGCACGCTTTGAAATACTTATAATAACCATTCTACTAATACAAGCAAGCCGTACATCGCTCCATTCTCGTAAGAGGTAGGTATGGTACTAACTTCCGTCAGCAGGTTTTGTCAGTTTTTTGCATGTTTTGTCTAGAATTGTGCATACAATTAATTAAAAGCATGGATGGCGAACTGAGACTGAATTCAAAATTATTTTTCCCATCACCCTTGCTCCAATTAAAGCCTGTGCAAGCTGGTTGGCTAATTACAAAATACCACCCACATGGAGCTACATGAACTGACTGGGAAGTAAGTGTATGTAACGGGACACCGGTACTCCGGTGACACTCTCCTCGGAGATTATACTAGTGTATCACTTGACAAATGCTTGCAATTAATTTCGATGCCACACACAAGTAATTTTGCTGTAGCTGCATGTGATATGATTTTTTTATATTGTTGCTTAGGTCACTGTTTTGTTTAGGTGATTTAGAGGTTTATGATAGTTGCACTTGTCAAAAAAATACAAAAAGAAGTACGCTTCTGGAACTTTAGCAGAGTCTGTGTTATTACTTATTTACTGGTTCTACTGCTGTTAGGCTGGTCAAATTATTTACTTGTAGTAGAGAGAACAGAACAGAATACATTACTTTTCCGGAAGCCAAACTTGTTTTTAATTCAAGGGTATGACGTAGTCCAGTCAGTCACTTACTCGATTAGGAAGAAAAAAATAATTGACTACAGTTACTCATGTGTGACAGGCTAAAGTGTTTCCCTCCTTACCACTAATTAAATAGGAGAGAAGTTGAATGGAAAAGTTTGAGATATTTAATTTGCTGAAGAAATAAATCTACAATAGTTTTCGTCTGTGACTCACAGTCTAACTAGGTACGCTAGATTTATCTAAGGTAGATGACGACAAAATGTTTTCCTACTACAATTTACTCATAGATTGTTAATTTACTTTTCTATTTTTGTTTTCTTATTTTCTTAGATAGTAAGTAAGAAAGAAAGTTGGTGACATGTTGAATATAAATTTGAGTTGGCTGCGGTCAAACTGGCCTGATTCAGCTTCTCACGCTGCTTGTGAACATGACCTTACTTACCATATAGCTGATTAAAATTAGTGTCCAAGGGGGCAGCAAGATATTCCTACCAGTTTAAAAATTTGAAAAATATTTGAATGCCTGTTTCCTCCTATTTTCTTATGGAATATCTCGTTTATGCTAAACTGGTGTTTTCACATGAATGATATGCAGAGCTGATACTTCCTAAGGTAACTCCGTCATCTGACCATTTAGCACGATGTCATTGACGAGCGTTGAACCAGGAAATTCAGACGCCATTATTCCCAGCGTTGGAATTCAATTCCGGATCGCGAGTCCTTGCCAATTGTAATATATTCCATAATATATACACTGATGACAGCCTGTTATGATTCTTGTTTCGTATTATTTTTAAATCCGGAAACATTTTGTTGTTGAATAACTTGAATTTGGACATCTTATCTAATTTTAACCTCAATATTACCATCGAACAATTTAATATTATCAACACAAGTTAGAATTGGAATTAGATATTTATATATTCTACATTAACGTTGATCCAAACATGTTTTCTCAGGGAAGTAAATGTGTAGAATTTAGAATGAGGACCGGCATCGTCGTGGTGAACGGCTGACATTGGAAACATCCACTTTTCGCGACCTTGATCGAACCTACCTACTTGTACCGTAATGAGACGCTTATACTCAACTGTACAGTTGAATATAGTTATTTATTCGAATAAATAATTATATGTTCGAGGTATACACTTCGGGAGTAATAAATTCATATTTAGATCTTAAACTTAGGCAATCGTATCATACGAAGACGATACCACTGCTGCTACTACTTGCTAAAAGACCTCGTCTTTGGAGTGGCAAACTGTGACACGTTGGTGCTCCATTTATCAATTCATGATTTTTCCAAAAATCATGTAACATTGATTTTTCATACTAAAATAAAATTATTTTATAAATATAAATGTGCCTACGTAAATTAATCATACATTACTAATCGTTGTTAGTACATATGTCTTGTCTAGTAATAAGTACCTACATCTACAGCGAATGGTAATTTCTGGTGAAATCTGTTTAACATTTCTACCTATATTGTTGCGTATAATATTCTAATTTGGAACCTCTCATTCATCATATCCAAAACAGACAGGTAAATATTGACATCTCATGTGTGTGACGATCTATGACGACGAAAGAGTTTATTACTTTTGCCAACTTATCAAGGAAAAACCAAACGACATTTTTAAAAAAGAATTCAAATTACTCCTTCCGGAATCCCAGACTCATTAGGAGATATGAGTAATCTTGTTATCATATAATTCCCACGTTATCTTTACAGCCATCTTTATAAATATAGCCCTTTTATCTTTATAAACTTAAATTGTAACAGATGGAAAATTTAAATATATATAAAAGATTCGCATATCACCAATGCGAATATTTTGTGTCGTACTTCACATTAAACATTTTAGTGCTAATTAGTAAGTACCTGAGTATTTAATTATCACAGAATTTATAATATTTCCTAATGTAGATAATTAATTAATATTAGTATTTTTCTTAAAATGTAATGGAGGAATTGTTTTATTTTCTTTTTTTTCCAGGATCACATGCATAATATTATAGGTTGGAAACAACCTAATATGTTTGTACCTACATTACGTCTAAAATAAGTTTGCCTTCGATTGTCTGTGCATTCTCGCTGGGTCCTGATTTAGAGGTCATCACTAACGATTTTCGATCTAGTCATGGAAATCATCTGATAATTTTATAAATCAAAAGATACCTTTATATTTTAGATATAAACATAAATAAAGATTGTTTTCACACATTTTATAGATACATCGGAAGGTCAATATCAGCAGGCAGTCATTAACATTGACAATGACATTGGATCTTGCTCTTGACCTTAAAAGAGATGCATCATACTAAATTAAAACACAAAGTTACACACACGCATATTGTTTTCGTGTAATTTGAGGAAGTTTTTATTAATATCTACTTATTATATCTACGTATATCATCACTTTTTTATTAGCTGTTTGAGTCCCACTGCTGGGCAAAAACCTCCCCTAACTTCCTCCACGCATTCCAACACAACATATCATCACTACATAGTATTAATAAAAATTGCTTCTCGTTATCTGACTTTCTGTTCCTATGTAAGTATGCTTAGATCTTTAAAACTACTGAACCCATTTTGATGCGGGTTTTAATAGTTAGTGTGATTCCTGAGTATAAGGGGTTATGTGTAGGCATAATTAATTAGCATTAATTACCTGAGCAAAGCCTATATCTCAAAGATACATACGTTGTATACCTATTAGCTCGTGGTAAGTTGTACGGCTGAGTAATTAATTTCAATTTTATTTATTTAATATATTTTTAATTTAGGTAAGTATTCTTTTTCTATTAATTCTTAGTTAAATATTACCAGTTACCTATTTACATAAACTGTTTTAGACGTAATTAATAATGCAGTAGGAAGTGACGGCATGTGGCAAGAGATTGATGCGCGTGGGCGCCAAAAGTACCTTCCAAAACATTAATTCTGTGTCGGAACACTGAAGGAATGAACTTTGTATACCGCACTTCCGTGTCACTACGCACTCCTACGCATTGTCGATCCACAAGTTCCAACTTGCTAATTTGTGACATCATGCTGCGGTCGACTTCTTTTTATGATTTACACGTTAATATTTGCTTTTTGTATTTTTTTTTGTATTGCATCGACAATATTGATATAATTAATGACTCGTTATGTTTGTTAAGATGACATGGAGATGAGCATGGAAATTGTTAGAAGCGTTCATGGATCTTCAAGGTCGTTATACCTGTAAGCACCTATGCTAATTAAATATTCCTATCGATTTTGAGAATTTGCCACAGTGTCATTGTTAGCAGTGAATTTCTTGTATATGTATCACAAAGATGGTTGTGTGAGCAATTCGTTGCAGAGCTTATCTTATGCTGTAGAGCCACGGGATCTTGAATTAGTTTTTTCATTTATTCTGATTTTTGTGTATAGATAGGACAGTATGCATGCCACGTATAACAGAAACTTTGGCAGCACGCGTAACTTCCAATAATCACTGGGCGTGTTTACACGAGCTATTTTGTGTATTGACAAAGACTTACGCATCATTGGGCTAGGTGCATGCTGGCATAAAAAGTGGTGCATTGAGTGAATAATGGGTGCCCCTCGGACACCCACGTCGCGAATTCTGGGCATAATCGCCGCAATCCCACGGGCTCGTGTGACGCACAGAAGCCAATATTGGGCGGGGCGAGCGCAGATTTAGTTTTTGTATAAAATACATTCTTCCCAGTAGATCACGTGAAAATAATGCAAGAAAAAGGAACAGTATTTTGCAGAACTCTTACGCTTTACTACTAAAATTTGGATCTAAGTATATGGTTTAGTAGGTAGGTTCCTACTCTACCTAATGTGAAAAAAATACTCTGAGTGAAATAGCAAAATATCTTTTATCGGTATCCCAAATCTAAAAATACTTACGAATAACACCACTAAAAGAACATATAAGTAAACTTAGGTTATTGATCTTTTATATTAATTTGTTAATAACGCTCTAAAATTTGTTCAAAATCTTCATGATCTTCATGAGCATGAAATAAAAATTGCAATAAAATAATTACCACAGAGCCGAATTAACTCTTAACAGTAAAGTATATGATAATATAACTGAGTTTATAAGGTGGTTATTTAATTAACGCCACAAAACTTACACGGTGCAGTGTTCGGTCATAAACAGTCATAGCTAAGATAAATAAATCTTTGTTATTGTTCATGGACCACCGGCGAGATCGAGGTGTAGGTGCATCGAGTACTCCCCCGCGAAGCCGCCTGAATCTGTGCGCCTGCGCGTCGCTGCCGCTCGACGCATGTATTTTTGTTATTATTTTTAAACACCCTAAACGGCAGAGCACCACATGTGTTGCCACCTGACCTCTGTAAGCTTTCCCACGGTTTGCATCTCCATAATAACAAAAACGCGACGGTTTATGTTCACGTTTCTATATTATCATCCATATATCGACACTCGAAAACTTATAACGCAGAAGCCAGAAGCTTACAGACTAGCCGGTTTATTTTCGGGAGCAAATGTCTCGGTTGCAGCGAGGCTTAAAACTTTTTCTGTTTACTCAAATGATCTGGTGATTGTTTTTTAATTTATTATGTCGTTCAGAGCTGTCATATGGTTCCAATCAGAGCCAGTAGAGGCTTTTAATTTTTTTGTACCGAGAAATAGTTAATTGAGGATTCTATTATTTTTTTATACAAATATTTGAAATAAGTATAAGCAGCATTGTCAACATATTTTGTAGCTACCTATTACTTAAGTACTTACTACTTACATACTTGTTTAAGGAAATAAGGATATTATGAAACGGTAAACCTACTAAAGCTATAATATAGGAGTTATCGAACCTTTAAATCTTTCAAACTATCCAATTTCTTTGTAAATGATATTTTTTAAATGCTTGTTTATGCAATTGAATCATACTTACTGTTATCATTATAGTTGTCTTCGACGCGCAACTAGACCTAATAGTAAAAAAACCGTTTGACGATGACATGTAATGGAAGTAAAGTGTGACGGAGATGAGATGATAAATTGCCGCAAAGATTATCCGCCACCCAACAATTCCTCAGTTTCCTCGCCCGTTCGTTTGTCAACATCCAGATGATAGACTTATTTCTTACTAACACATGTGCTGTTGTGATCGGGTTGAAATATAAACTTGTAACTGTTGTGTTGTGTTGTTGAAATAAAACGTAGCGGTTCGTCCCGGCTTCACTCGGGTAACCTAAAAATACAGTAAATTATAAACCGAAACCTTACTGCAGTACCTAGTTTTTGAGTTTATCGCGGACAAGTCCGCTATTACTCAAAAGCTACTACTAACTAGGCAGACGCAGCAGAGGGCTTATAATATGTAAGGATAAAGATAAGGATAACGATATCTTAAAATTAGCGTCAATTTCTTAGTACGTGTGTCTACTCTCCGATAAGTGTAAAAAATATATATTAATCTATTATAAAACCCATCGAAAGTCGAATTTATCGTTTCCAATATCTCCAGTTTTATATGTAAGTGCAATACAAAGAGAAAAAAATAGATTTAATGAATGGGTTCCATTGTCAACTGTGGCGTCATTAAAATACGAACCCCTGCTGATAGGTGCCGTATCTGTATTATAAAACTATATCAATGGTGATGTTACTCTACCATTGTATTTTTTTTATAATGCTCGCAAAAAAGCCTTTTGTAAGTAGTATACTTACGTACTTGTTTATGGCTAGTTCTTCGTCTTCCTTATTTTATACTAGGTGCACATGACATAATATGTAAGTAGGTATATAATCTTTCGAACTTGCGCAACAAAATTTTTAAAGAACATTCAAAGTCAAGAAAGATTTTTAATTTTTCAAATCATCATCTCTCTCTCTCTCTCTCTCACACAAGACCGTGGTCCCGGTTCCTTCCTCAGCGAGGAAAGCAAGCGTTCAATTTAGGTAAGTTTAGGTGAGTTTTTATATATATATGAATGTATGAAATTTATATATATATGAAATGGTAAAGCAATTTCATATGTATTTATTATCAGCTTTGCAAGAAAGCTTAAAATAGTCTTAAGTCAAGGAAACTTGTACTCGCCAAGACACAAGGAATACTAGTGCAATAAATCGTACTTGTACGGATGTCCACGACGCTGGAGAGGCAACGAGGAAGCGTGTGGGGTGACGTCACGTTCGGAATTAACCCGGTTCCAAGAAGACGTATGTCAGTGCACTTGATCACCACGTGTGGACATCCTACACAGCCCAGTGTGCTCGCATTCTGTTGTTGTTCGTCGCAATCTTATTCCTTGAACCCGCCGGTGAACGCTCGTCATTTTGTGTATAATTGTATTTTATTGTAGTAACATTGTATATTTCTCCCATTTTACTATATATTTCTTTAAAGCTCGGCAGAACCATTGAAGCTAAAACAGTCCTTTGGCACCTTATTATTACAAATTGTATCTATTAAACAAAATAAATATTATAATATGTTAAATTATATACGTAATTTAAAAGGTAGGTATAATACAAGTTTGGCAATAAAGTAATTTTTTATTTTAATGCAAATTACCCAATTATTAATTCTGTCAATATCCAGTAAAATATACAAATAACGATAGCTATTTCTAAAAAAAAAATATTTTTCTTAATCTATATTATTATCAAGATTACTTTAATCTGTACCTACTCGTATTGGATAGGGATACAGTATTTTCGTAAGCAATGAAAACATAGAAGTAGAATATGCCAACTATTATAATAACATCTATATCAATCGTGTAGCTATAATACATAAATAGTTCATAAAATATCTATATATATAACTCTATTTGACAACAATACCTCCCGCGGCTTATTACATCTGGACAAACTTGGAAGAAAAAGGATAACATACGTGGTTATTTTGTTACCAAGTACATAAAAAGAGTATATAGTTATACTATATACTCTTTTTATGTATATATATATATATATATATATATATATGCAACTAATTTATACGCATTTCCATTTGAGTTGAATTTAAAAAGTCATTTAAAATAAGATTTAGCAAGGAGCAAGAAGAAGTAGTTACATCAGATGGTAAAAAGTAACTATATACCTACGAATTCAACTGAAAATTCTATATGAGAATTCTCTATACCGGATAGTTGTTTGTGGACCTAGGTAAGCACTCAATGCTCTAGGTTAATTATTGTATTCACTGAATCGTGTCTCATAATGAAGGACACTATTTGAAAGTCTGTGGCTGAGATCGTGATATTTATATAATTAATAATGTTGGACTTGCATTTTTTTTTTCAAAAAATGAAAAAATATCGGCGATGTTACTTGAACAAAAATTTTTTGATAATCCATGTAAAAAATATAAGTAGGTACGCTTTTAAAAAAACCAAAAGGATATATTAAAAAAATTCATGCATTCGAATTTGATTTGACAAATAAACAAAAACAAACATATGTAGTATATAGTTTTCCAACTTATCTAATTCCAACGCACAGCGGGAAAATCCCGTTGATAGTGAACCGGAAACTGAAGCCCGGAAGTGAGAGGATGTCACCGGATACTCCACCTCCCTGCCTCCCCCGTCCGGTTCATATCCGGTCGCGGGTCTTCCGTGCCCAACATTTGATGTTTTTACGTTTAATATATATCTAGCTCGATATAATGTTATGTAAGTACCTATGGGATTGCATATTAGGTAGTACATTTCAAATTAGTTTTAAATTATATTTGAAAAATACTTTTAGTTTACTATACATACCTAGGTATTTAAAATTATTTACCTAAGTTAACTCTAAGTAATTCATCTAGTTTTGAATGTTTACTCTTGAGTACCTAGCTCAAGTAGCTAGGTTTAAAATGAAGTGACATTTGTATTTTTCGTATTATTAGCAAAGAATGTGCGATGTTTAGATAGCAAATACTGCAACTTTTATAAAATAAGATATCAAAAGTTCATGGTTCACATTAAGTACATCTATTTTCTCAAATATATCTAATCTAGCAGACATACATCTAGAATTAGGTATGTTCAGAAACATCCCGCTGTCACGGCGTCAAGTGGCATGGATACCGGCAGTAAAGTAGCAATTTCTTACGATGGACAGAGGATGAAACACGAGTCTAATCCGCGTATCGGAGTGGCAACTGGCGTCGTCAGTGGCTCTCCGCTGAAACCCGATCCCTGTTCCTCAGATTTATGATCGAGATTGGCGTTTAAGCGATTGACTGCTCGTGTTGTAAGATGGAACAGCAATTTCGAAGCTTTGATTCATTTTATGGCCGACTACTAACTGCTGAAACAGACATTTGGGATGCTTCTCTAACGAATTAGTGATTGTTGAAACAGCCTGGAAATGAACTGCTTCCTTTTAGTTTTAAAATACCTGCTGTATATTATTTATGATAATATTGATATTTAAAAATAATTATATCGAAACAATATATATTAATTATTCAGTTCTGTAGCTCTGTGACTTATAATAGTAACCAGCAGACTGTAGAACAGACTTATAACCAGCAGATGTTATACTACAGTCGCCTGTTATCATATAGGTTGGATCATTACAATCTGCGGAATAAGCCAATCACAATAAGTGTCCTTATTCAAATTCAACAGCCGTCGAAGAAACAGAGCAAAAGAACCTTGTAAATAATATTTACAAGGTTCTTTTGCATATTATGAGCAAGTATTCAACTGCAACCCGTATAAGTTACAGGACCTCACTGTCTGCAATCGATTTAGCATGAAACGTTTTAAGCATTGCTCAGATTTCGCTAACCTTTTTCTTATTATAAAGATTCCCCTTATCTGTCTGCCATTCGATACATGATCGGCAGCTGGCGCCCACCGCTTCCGTGGAACGGTTGCCGATTCGATTCCGTGCGGAATCTGATATTTTGTTGACGATGCGATATCGTTCGGAAACAATACCGTTGTCTCGTGCCTGTCTCATCTTTTCGGGCACAATAGGCATGTGCTAGGATTTAACGACAGCTTTAGATTGTCATCAAATAATATATATTGAAATGCATTTGAAGATTTTTTTTCGATAAATAACAGCAGTGGGAAATAACGGGCAGAGTTAAAATCTACAAAAATTATCTTGATCCATCAGTCCATTCTATTTGAAGAAATTAAATAAGTCAAAAGAAAGTATATTTACGAGGATAGGATAGGAAGTTTGTTTTGTTTCAAATGGTTAAAAATTTACGTAACAAATATCTGCCAGCGGGATAATCATATATACATAGGTAATATAGAAAATAATATAGCTTACCCGTCTAGGCCGTGCCATAGACAGACATACAGAAGTTATCAAACTGTAAGAAAGGGAATGGTTCAGAGTCGTACATCTAAGTGTTCAGGCAGAACTCGTCTGGCGGCAAGCGCCCTACATGCATAATGCGGTGTTACGCTGTATTACGTGCAGTTGCAGACGTTATGCAAGCGCGGAACCGCTCGTGAGAAGCGGCACAACACCTGTAACACATAGGTTGGCCAACTGCAAAGTCTTGGCGGGAAAACTAATGAAGTTTTCCGAACGCTGAATTATACCCTCATTAGAGTTTTTCTACATAGATAGTAGCGGTGTGCGGTATATTGACTTTACAATCGCTATACAGATCATAATCACCTACGTTAATTGAGTCTTTCAAATAAATTAACATTTGTATGAAGATGCCTACTATGTGAGAATGTACTAACGTGGAACATTAAGAAGTAGATAACAATTTATCTAAGGACTAAATAAATAATTCGTCTCGGGCGGGACACATTTGAGACAGTATAAAAAACATTCATAATGCGAGCATGGGCGCTTCAATTGAAGATTTTTTTCAGTTATCTACCTACAGACTGATATTGAAAACATTTTGATGATTGTAATTCAACCTAAACACAGCTGCAATTTTATCATCGGCAAGTCAATTTACACCGCTTTTAGTGCAACCAGACGCCAAAAAAATCAATCTTGTAAAGAAGACGCTCATGTTGAACAAACATGTGCGGCGCAGTTCCTTAAAAAACTCAATGCTCTGAAAAAAGAGGAAAAAAAGACACTCAAATGCTGAAGCTCGCTCGTCTGACAGGAAATATGATATTTTATTTTGGGCGTGGGATCAAACCCAGTCGATAATTTGTGTTCCAAATAGAACATCAGAAGCTACGGTGAAATTAAATTGTTAAGACATTTTATGTTATTAATAATGAAGGGAAGAAATCTTTATTAAACACGAAATTCCTTTGAACTGAAAGTTTGAATCGGTTTTAGTTTTGTTCACACAATATAAAGTAGGTAGGTAGTAAGAAGTACTCAAAGAACGCGCTCTTTCGTTAGTTCTCATTTCTATAATTTTCATTTTCTAACGGCAGATGTATGCAAAGAGACAATATTTAACTGAATATCAATGCTTAAATTGAAAGCTTCAGACAAACAGGATAATTTCTACATTGACACAATTATACAAAACGGCGATAAAGTGTCAGAAAACTACATATGGCAGAAACAAGGCAGCACTTAAGATTTTTAGCGCATAAAATATAAGTAAGAAATCCCTAATCAAGACAGACATGACAACCCAATAAGAGCACATTACAACTCTAAAAGACCGTTCTCATCAAGAGGCGGCCATACAAGCGAGCTGGGGAGTGGCCGCAATAACAATAGGAGAATCAATATCAATCAGGTTCAATCAGCACCCGGAAGCCGTTGGACTGATTGTCCCCACGACCCACGATATATACAGCCCAATTCTTATTACATCATATCTTATAGACTTTTTGATGTCATTATGTCAGATGGGTACAATTTTTAACATTAATGTTCCGAGTCAAGAATGTTATACGTACCTAGGTACTCGCATGTTACATAGGTATGCATCTTACTTAGGAGTTCGCTCAAACCAACGAACTAGAATAGATCGTAATTACAACATTAACTTTTTCATCAATTCTTATACTTATAATTTTGTACCAATGTTGAAATTTGAAAATAAAAATATTTGAATTAATTAAATCTCGTTTGATATTATTGAATAAAAGATGTTTTATCCATAATTCATTCAGACATTCAGACTTCATTATTATTTACGATGACAAGAATCAAAGAAAACTTCCAACAGTTTATTTTAGTTACTTAGTTCTCTAACACGGACGTGTAAATACAATAAAATCGAGGGAAACTTCCATCTCCTGACTATTAAGAGGCTATAAAATTAAAATGTAAACTACATTATCTAAAGACAAACGATATTTTCGTGGATTCTGGCAGGTTTCACAACATTCAATGTAGGTAGTAATAAAAATAAAAATGCGGACATGCTCTCATAACGGGAAGGGATGTTGGAGTGGCCCTTATATAAGTAGTTTGTACTGAGGGCCGGTGTCGTTGAGCCTATAAAATCGTCTAAAGTGTAAACATACGTAAATATCGTGGCACACGCACTCGTAAAATCTATTTCTCGCGTCATTACAGCTCTTGCTATTCGGACGTTTATAACGGCGACAATCGCCGTATCAGACTCTACGTTAATAGGGCTACAAAGAAAAATCTTTCTCATAAAAGTTCATACAGGTGATGTCATAATCGTTATTTTGAACAACAATCATTAGAACCCATCGGTGTTATTTCAGAATATAAACTCTCTTCGTTTCCAAAAATAATAAACCCAACCGAGGGGCGAATTATTCCACTTTAAGTAGATTTATCATGTCATGTCTTGCATCAGCTTCACTAACGTTTAGGACAAAGACTGTGAGTCACCGACCAGATTATTGAGCCTAATACACACATACACATGAGAACATGCCGGTTTATCTCAATCTGTCTCTGTCTTGTTGCTTTCCTGTTCGACCAAAATTTGCTTCCATTTCCGTAATTTTTTCGAAAATTAATATACAACAAATGCATTTTAGATTATTTTATTTTCCGTTTTAATTCAACCGTCCCAAGAAATTACTTTGTGTTGTCATTTATTATGTGATTGCCGAAAATATAAACAGAATAGGTTCATATAGATCTATACTTACACTTCTGAACTGAGTATATGTTGTAGGCAGACTCTAATATTAAGCAGAATTATATGATTTATTTAGATATTTTCTACCCACAAAAATATAAAAATAAATGTTAAATTATTTATGTATAACCATAATTAATTGGTTATGTACAACCATATCTTATACAAAGTTTATAAACTTGATCTTAAAAACTTAATTTATATCAGTCACTTTTCACTGACAACAAAATAATCTTTTCAAGTTTAATTCTGATCGAACATTGAAAAAATAAATTCATCCACTTTCACCAAAACTTGGAGGTCGAAAGGTCAAAAATTTAGCACAAATAGGTATCACGATGTAGCCAACTACGTGGTCTAGCTTGTGAGCTACAGCCACCTGTAGCGCGGAGGTGGCGTAGGGAATGGGGGCGTAGCCTCGGGGAGTCGCTTTGATGGTTATCTTGGCCGGGAAGCCGGGGGGCAGGAAGAACCTGGTCCGAGGGTAGCACCACCAGCTAGCGCCGAGCCGTGCTGTCTCGTCCCACATCCCACAGCACAGGACATAGATAGAGCGCTTGCACACGTTCCATAATCTGCAATCAAAATGTAACATGTATATTTATGCATCAAAAATCGTCTAATATTAAATAAGTACTTATGGCAACGTTGGAGCTATTTCAAAATATACTTACAATAAATTAAGTATACCGATGGTCGACCCTAAGATATATAATTTATAATTATTATTAAACAATTAAATATGCGTAATAAGAACAAAATGCCTAATCTAGGCACGTTATAAAGACTTATGTAATCCATCTATTAACGACGACACTTATTTTACCTTTCGGTCATTGTACTGCACAACAAGGACGGTCTTCCATTTCCTACTTGAACTAGGAAATGTAAGCATAGTATATCGGATCTACAGGTCTGTATTTACGGATGAGGCTATACTATTATACATGTATAGCAAATGGCGAACTAAATAAATATTTATCCAGGCGTAAAGCTATCTCTAACTTTACCAATAAATCTGAGAAACTAACTTAACGTCTTGCATGACAGTGTCCCGGTCCAATTGAAAACACAACAGCGTAGGGGAGCAGGACAGCTCCAAGGGTAGCATTGGCTTGGGCTGGACTTCACCCGCCCTGCTCACTATGAGCCTATTAACTGACTTCCGCTTTTTGGGCTTGGGCAGTAATTCACTCAGTGGTATCTGCAACAGAAGTGCATTTTTATTAACTTATACTTATAGCAATATATGTCTGCTTGATGAATACCATGAACATGCACCATGGACATGCAGCATGTATTAAAGACTAACAGGCACTTATATAGCTTTTTGTCTTTGTGACTTTAGTCCAGTTAAGCCTCAGAAATCATAGTTTAAGTAGGTCACTTTGCTTACGAATGGAAACTAATTATTAAGCAATAACTTACTATAAGTAAGTGTATTATCTATTTTCTAATATTTCACACAAATTTCCACAAACGAAAGAAGGAATTCAAATGGAAACCTTACTTGTTCAGCTTCAATTTTTGGTCGAGGATTGTTGACTATCATAGGAGGCAGGATATTAAGTGGTGCGTTGTCTGTATCTGCAGTAGTTGTTGTATCCATTGGAAAATTTAATGGTATTCCATTAAATTTTCCAATAATGAATATGTACTCAATTTATTAAACTTGATACCTAGGTATTTTTATATCAGTTACCTTGTGATCCATTTTAACAATATTGTCAATATGTGACATTTCACGTGATAGAACCTCAACAAAGCATTTATTTCTAATAGTTCTTATGTAAGATCCAATAAAGGAATACATCTACTAATTCCATGGAGGAAACCTGTGCATATAAATTTACAAGCCATGAGGAATACGATTATAAAAATGAATGTATATCAATTATATTTTTTTTTTCAAGCTTAACGAAATCAAGGGTCTTGATAAATTTAAGGAGAGTGATAGTTAACTGTGTGTATACTTTAACACCATCCTGATATTCCCTTTGATGTATTAGCTAGTGGATCCTAGATCAAAGCGGAGTGAAGGTTCCACGTGACGTTTACCACCTATTCAGAACAATGATTTTCCAAAGTGTTCAGTTGGTCTCGATGTTATTACAAGTTGGTGTAGCCAAATCTAATATTACTACCGAGCTGACCTGTATGACCCTAAAATAGTTGATGTAACGATTGTCGAGAAAGCAGTAAGACACTGTAGGCCACAAGGCGTGACGTCCCGAGGGAGCGGAAGTCTAGTTTCCGGCGGAGATCCGGCCGACATCACGACTCCAATGGACACGCTACATAGATTAGTTCCCACTTTTCAAGATATCGTGACTGGAACTTCAGGTGATTGTTAATTGTTATTCGTTAGCGAGTATCTCTTCCTTTTGTGTCACTATACTTACATGCTAAAATAAGAGTAGTAGAAAAAAGTTCATGTTTGTAAAGTTACTATCAATTGTCGAAGTGAAGAAAAAGCGGGCCTTGGGGTCCGACGCTTAAGGGCTGGACGAAAATTCGGGAAAACGAGCAGATGAGAGAGATTGTTTAGATATCATCAAATTAACAGCCACAAGTAATCTAGTGATAAATTTTTAACACTAAGAACTGTAAAGATTTTTACTAGGATTATTCATAACTAATATCTACATATGTTTTTAGATCCTAAGAACTCGATTAAAACTTCCTGGTTAGGTTATCTACTTCGACAATATTACTAAAAACATTTTGAAGTAAAATATTTTTGACATCCGGATACAAAATTTGCCGATAAGTATGTTCTGATAACAACGCTAAATACTGATAATTATGTTATAACATAATAAGCCGATATGTCATAATATAATGAGCCGAGGTTTTTCTAACATCAACCGGAATAAATAAAGGTTTTATCTATATGATTTCATATCGTAGAAATACGCATGTCAGTTGTACGTATAATTCATGGAATTAGTAGGTACTACGGAGTACCTACTAATTCCACCACACATTTGAATAGAAATGTTGTTCATTGGGTTTTAATAACAATTTAACCATGTTTTTCTCTTTCAATGTGCATAAGTATCAGAGAAGCAGCACTGAGAAGAACCTACCTAAACTGGTCTAAATGCGATAGATAAAAGCAGTTAAAACTTGAAAATATGTGCTAAAAATACGTTGTTACTGTTCTACAATATTCGAAGGCCAGCCTTCACGGTGTAATATGATGCACGGCCACAACTGGCCCACGCAAATAATAGGGCGTTGTAGGATTCGTCTAAATAATTTTGGTCAGTAAAACGCCAGACTAAACAATGAGATCAGCTGGCAAGTCGGCACTGATTCTGGACGCCAAATGCCTGAACGACATCGATTACCATACAATGTTTGTGCTGGCGAAATTAGCTGACAGGAATCATATCACAACTGGGTTTCAACCCAGTTGTGACTTGAAATTTGAAATCGAGAAGACATTTTATTAAAAGCAAATGATAACTAGTACCAACCCACCTAAATTAGTAGAAATTAATGAAGAGTAATGTCACCTTCGCGCTACAAACTCAGCTAAGCCTAAAAGCCAACCCGCAAAATTGACAACTTCCTCGTGATAGGCGCGACTAAGCCTAGCCTTAAGAATACGACTATGAAGAAGAAGACTATGGAGAAGGTAGTGGAAATAAAAAACAGCAAAAAACGGGAACACATATAGGATAATGAAACTAAAGACCTTACTTTACCTGGCTTTTATGTACCTAGATAAGTACATTTTATTTCCACTTACTTAAGTATTGCCTCAACTGTATCTATGGATAAGCAGATTGCCCGATACTTGTGGATTTACCCTCTAATTTAAATTCCTAAGCTCACCTCATGACGATTTTGTAGATTGTTGGATTCAGTGACACGTTGTAGGAGGCTCTTGCTAACTGTACCTATTGTTTTGTGTAGCATTCTATAAGCAGGAGGTAAAACTCGCATAGTTCCAATGAAAAGTTCTGAGTAACTTAGCACGAGGAAAAATATTGCACAGATTTATTAGATAAAGTAAATCGTAAGCGAAATGAAAATCTAGAAATGGCCTTAAAGTCGACGAGCTACGTATAGAAAATGTCGAAGTACCTTTAGAAAAAAATTGGGGCTTACTTATGTGATTATTATAATTTCACTTGAAATTACTTGACGTGATGTAAAACTTCACATTTTCTGTTATTTGTTAATAAGTACCTTTAATATACATAAACTTCAAGAATTAATGTAGGTATTCCAGGTAACATATCCAGCCTACGATACTGACGCTAAATGTTGTAATCTGCATACAATTTGTTCTTGCAAACGCAAATGAGGAGAGCACTTAATAATATTGCAGTGGAATGCAGCTTTAGTGAGTGCATGCATTTAATCTTCAGGGCACAGAGGTGGATAAGGGCTGGGAAAGACTAGACATAAACAGCTCCAGACTTAACTACATATAATAATTATAATGTATGCATGCTGCATCAACAAGAGTACCACAATAAATACTTACTCTTCTTAACAATAACACACTAGAAAAAAATAAGATTAAGTACTGTATACTTATTAATTCGAAACTAAAAATAGACTACCTATTTCACACTCATTTCAAATTAGTAGAAATTGGATAAGCAGAAGTTGGATATTTCACTAGATACCTACAATAATAGTTACAATGTGACCCTCGACAAAGTATACAAAAACTAACAGAATTAGTAATTAACAGTTGCAGACAAAGTTACTAGATAATATTACTATTTTAAACTTTCATTACATAATTTTCGCGATTTTCATAATTCTCAAGACTCTTTCGAGTTCGAATGTGCCGAGGCGAGGCGAGGTGAAGTAACGGATGAGTGTCCGTGGGAACGGCCGGCACTTCCGCTCCGGCGCACTCTCAGCTATTTCCTCTGTAGGGTGACCCTCTGCATCCAACCATGGACGATTCGAGTTAATTAGAAGAGATCATGAAAAAAATTGTGTTAAAAAGTTGATGTGGAGATGTTATACTTATAATAAAAAATAAAGGAAGATTAAATTTCTTCTGTGTTATTGATATTATCGTATCTTATTTTATCGATATGTAAATTAGAATTGTACAGTAAGCGTTGAGAATAAAAAATATGATGCTAATAATTGAAGTAGCATCACAATGTATCTGTCTTGAACTACTTATGGATCACCTTATATCTTGTTCATGTCTCGTATGAATAATAATCACCCGTCTAAAAAGTTTGGTCCCTCTACTTTTATCATGGCCTGCTTGCACAAGAAGACAGTGCTGCAATATCTTTTGCTGCACGATTTGTAACTTACGAATCATAGGTATAATCAATAAGTAAAAATATCATATTTATGATTTTGAATTCAATGTTCCAATCTCATGAATAATTAACAGTTCGTGTTTTTATTAATTTATCATCCATCCGCTCCCGAATTATAGAATTCGATCCCGGTAAGTATAAATGGAATTATTTAAATACACCGTCATTATTTAAATACACCATTATTCCATATACTTACTTACTTGTCACGTAGGTATTTAGGTATACTATATTTTGACTCATGGTACAAACAATCTGTCATGTATTTTCTACTAAAGTTAATTTATACAGAAACATCGCGTTTATTTCTTAACATGCGTAATGCAACTACAAATCTTAACACTTATTGCAAGGCTCGATGAAGACAGTCCGGAAGATTCGCTTTCCAGAGACTGTTCCGAACATAACTACTATTACCCAAACACTCTCTTTCTCTCTCATCTGAGTACCTATTTTCCAGGTTTCTTCCGGCTGTATAAACGTCGGAGCCCAGGACTCGCTTTCCTACTTTCTTCTTCATTTTACACGACCCTCAGCATCTTTAGCAGTCAAGCCACACTCGTATTATTCTTAACGACGTCAAGCTAGTACTTTTTAGGTTTGCCCTTTGTGCCAGGACCGGAAGAAAAAGGCATGGCCAATCGTCTTTTCCCTATGTAATTGGTCGGTGGCCGTACCAACAAAGGCGGCACTCGATATTATCTGCTATGTCACGTGGCAACTCTAATATTAATAATAATATTACACAAATTTAGCTGCCGTGACACATTATAGAAACAGACACTAACTAAAACTCCTTCAAAGATTAACTCTGCATTATGCCTTGTATATGTTTTACACAATTTAAGAACCAAACACAATGTCGTTGACGTTAACCACACTTTAACGCATGCAGCATGCATGGGGTCTCTTTGCTAAATTTTCCATCATTATTGTCTCCAATACCTAGACTATGACATGACATTCTCGATTTAGATATATATGCTGACAACCCTAAAATGCTAAAGAAAAAAAGTTTTAAAAATGAACATATAATTGTTTCGCTTAAATATTCAATTTGTATTTCAATGTACCAATTTTATTAATTTGATATTATTATTTAAATCAGTAATATTTGTCAAAATGTATTCTCGAATTTAGTAATTAATAGCAAATTGATATAGAATGTTGTGCACGTCTGTCATAAATGTAAACACTAGGTTAAGTTATAATATGTAAAATATGATTATATTGTGTTTATGTGAATATATATAAATAAAAAATTAATATATGGTTTAAGGCATTATATCTCATGAACTAGACAGGACTTTAGACAATTCAGGCATTAGTTTTGATGAAGAAATATCCATTTGCCCATATTTTGAATCGAAAATAAATCTTAATAAGTTTCACGTATGTAACGTGAAACTTATTAAGCTTTATTTTCGTTTCGAACGCAAAGGTATCTTCTTTGCGAGATTTCGATAAGGATTAAGGAGAGTGATAGTGATTAGTGATGAATACCCTCCCAAAGTGCTCTCATTACGCCGTTGGCTGCGTCTGCGCTGCGCTGCGCTGCTAAGCTGCGTATTGAGCAAGTCCGTTGACCGCTGTCGTAAGCTCGACTGTTATCGGCCGGAAGAGCCGACGGAAGCCCGCAATCTCAACCAATTGGTCGAGGCGGAGTGTCACGCTGCTCGCGCATGCCCCTTGTTTGGTATACTGACTTTCCTAACTCTCGCCATACAAATAACATAGGTACATATGGACAGTTTATTGTCTTTTGGTGATAGCTTAGGTTTCAGCACTTTGATCAGGTGTTGGTCTGTAGTCTGTATTCTTATGGATTCGAAACGTCCAAAGTATAAAAGGTACTGTACTAAGCAATTAATAACGAAACGTGACAATTTAAAATTGGTTTATACGGGTCTTTTTAGGTTAAAACAGCTTAAAAATTTACCCAATCAAATAGCCGTAACATCTTATTACGTATGTCCTAATAGTTTATGTTATGATCGGCTTACAAACCATATTCGAAAAAATTCCGACAACTTTAAAACAAAAACTAAAAGATCAACTAACTCAAAGTTACTGATTAACTTTTGACGGAATATAAATAAACAGAACAAAAAATGGTGAGTAATAAATTATCTCATCCCTTTAATTAGAAATCAAAACTTCCAGGCAACATGAAGTTCAAAAGTTAATTAACGCAAGTACTATTACTAGTTGTTACCGTTCTAAATAATTTATTTTCAAACTAGTCAAAAACGAACTTACCAAATATAAGTATTTTTTTCGTCGTAAGTCACCAGTACTTATTATAAAGAAATCCAAATAAAAATATGAATTTATTTTTTATGTCAATATCTCAACCTTCTTATTTAGAGTTTTTGTCGCTGATGTAGCTGATTATTTTAGAGTAGGTATTTAATAAATTACATACTCTAAAATATGTCGGAGCAGTATAGTACTATTTTAATAGATGAGGGATTTCATGATAAGTAGTAGTTTTCATTTCCTTTTATAATATATAAGTACTTCCCCATACCCTTCATGACAAACAAACAAGCAGACATTGACACTGAAACTCAATCTAACCTAATATATATGGTAACTTTTCTTGTTGGTAATACACTTAATCACCAAGCGGAACTGACAGTCTATAACAGTTGCTACTTTAGATTGAGCCTTCTAACTTCCTTCGGAGTGTCGTAAATTGCTAGAGAAAGAGCAGCTAAATGTGCTATAAGAGGTCTCGGTTAAATGGTCGTTCATATTCAACTGACATTGACCTCTAGATCAGGCGGCGAAGCTTCTCTCAGTGTGTATAAATATTCATAACAGCTTCATCTACATATTAATGAAGGTAGATAGATATAAGACGCTGGCTGGAAGACTTGTTTTCTACAACGCAAATGTTGGGTTCTACATCTATCCCAGAGGTGCTAGATGTCAATAGATTTTCAAATTTATGAATACCCAAATCATCGACCTTCTATTGAAATTTTATTTACACAGACAGCAAATTGTTTTGATGGATTGAACGTATGCTTAGTTGTCAATGAAAGGCAATATTTTTATGAAAATATATCTAGTTGTCCAATTGAATGAATATTCTCAAATTCGGCTTCGCGACTCACATGAATTTAAAAAAACCAATGCAAACCTTTTAGTGCTCTAAGTAAATACTCTTTCCATTTCGGCGATGCGGATTTTTATGACTTCCTTCGCAGTTTGTTGCAAAAAATCTGGTCGGGCTAGATGGCGGAGTTCCGCGTGACCTTCGTCTTGCTGTTCAACGTTCAACAGTAAAAAGCTGTTTTGGTCCTCCACACACGAGCAAATAAAAACTCTAAAGTCCATCGACATCACTCTGAAGATAAAACACGGAACGATAAGCTTAACGAAATGTGGCAATATTTTGAAGGTTTAGAAATAGAATATAGGTACTAGCTTTATTGCACATACACACACTCAACAAAACATTTTACAAGCACAAACTTAACATTTGATGAAGTTTATCAAGATCTTTATGTATTAGGTAGATACTTATACGCGGAGTACAAGAGGCTCTGTTCATTCATTTGTAGTTTGTAGGCATCTAGAAACCAGTTGATAATGTTGGCTTGTAAAATTTATAATTTACCTTAATATATATAGTTGTAGTTCTGTAACTTTGAAAGCCAAATCATAATTACGAACATGCTCCGTTATAAATATCTTCGCTTCGTTTTGGTGGATAAAGGCCTTTAATACTTATGAGATCGGAAAGTCCAGTCCGGAGTCATCTCGTTTTCGGAATAACACTTGCAGAACCAGTCGCTCGTGCGACGCCAAATATCAACTTGTTTCCTTCCTCATACAAATGCCGACGAATATAATAGTACGAAGTAAATATTTACCTAAACTAGAGTTTTTTTCAAATTAATACTGTCACAATTTGTTATAACGGCAATTAAGTTAAAACCTATACCTATAGCTTCTACAAATTTCGTTTCAGCTATCCCACACCACAGAGCTACATGACTCACAGAATAAGATCAAGAAATACTGGAGATATAAAAATACCTGAAACTGATATAGTGTAACAAATCTCGAGTCCTGATAAAGTCTTCCTTGATTTAAAAATTCCACAGGAAACTGCGTCTTCGTTTAGATACCCTTGCTTGGTAATAATATCGAAAAAATTACAAATAATTGGTACCGTATAAAAAATAAAATTTCCTTATTTTACATATAAGACGCATGCACATTGTACGTGGACAGAAGCGGTACGAGCAACGAATGTATTTTTAGG
Organism: Plodia interpunctella; assembly: GCF_027563975.2. Classification (NCBI taxonomy): domain Eukaryota; kingdom Metazoa; phylum Arthropoda; class Insecta; order Lepidoptera; family Pyralidae; genus Plodia; species Plodia interpunctella. Next base: position 6,645,551 of record NC_071297.1, on the reverse strand, counting down.
AAATACTTACCTACTTAATTGATACTTATTTAAGTGGAAATAGTGGGACACTTTTCCACCTGGTGTTGACCGCTACTGTTGTTTGTTCCCGATCGCTCCTGGTCGTAAACAGGATACGGAAGTCGTACGTAACGTACATGCAAAACTGAACGGATTTATCGATTGGCGTCCGGCAATATGGCGTCGGTTTATTTATCTTATACCTTCCTGGCGCCGGCGTTCCGGCGGAATCAGGCGCCGTCTCCGCTAACCCCTTGCCGTGGTTCCGGTTTCCGCCCGCCTTTGAAGTCCGACGAAGTTTCCTTTTCGCTGCCCTATTATGGAATAGGCTTCTCAGTTCAGCACACACAGATTTTTCAAGAATCACTCGTCTGAATAATCATATCGTCTGATTTTGTATCATGCCGATATAATGAGATGAATATTTTTGTTGAAGTATTTGCAGTACTTTATACATATATTTACTGCCTAGTATGACCTTCCATTAAATTTATTGTCGTGAGTCCTTTCCTTTAACTGCAGGGTCATTTGTAAATCATAAATTAATTCTTAATGTTATGTCAGTAGATAACATCTGTGGACTGAATGTGCTCATCAAGTTACATCAGACTAGATATTTATAAGTGAACATGTAGGATAAAAAGTGAACTATATCAAATCTATGTCAAATTATTATAAATCATAGCTAAGATTTTTGACTTATAAATGTTGCAAATAAGTTCAACCTTTTACACTTAGCCCAACTTAGCAACAGACAGAAGTGTGATGAATTTTAATCAGCTTTCGACCTTTATTTCCACATTATCCAAACTAGTATTCTTACTTGTCTTGTGTATTGGAATTTACGCCATTGCCGCTAATCGTATGTGGGTACGTGTAAGTACATACCAGTGAATCAAACCGTGGCTCCGTTATTTCAAAATGCAATAGGTTTCCGCTGTTACCAAAATGCAAATGAAATTTCTACATTGTTTTCCATTCCCTGACTTTTACTACCAATTAGTGGAAATACTAGAAGGATCTATTACTTCGAAATAACTACCACAAACGCAAAATCTCCTTCTTATTCCTATTTGTAGTATCCGATTTCAGCATTCTGGTCCTAGTTGATGTAGGTATTGAAGTTATGATTTATAGAATTAGGTAGGTATTTAATGCAAGAAAGCAGATTATAATAACAGATTTGGGTTTTGATATTGTTATGAAATCGGAGACGACCATTAACTTTATAAAATTTGCGTGACTCACAATCAAAATACAACGTTATCACATCGCAGCAATCATTTATTAGCTTTGAACTATTACATCAAAACATCCAAAAGTTCAGCATTAGTGTGTCAGTTTTTTCTCGCAAAGTTTTGCAACCGGAGTGCGGCGGAATGTCGCAAGCCGCAAGATAGCTTGACTTCCTGAATTGCATCGCGTGGCCGCAGCACGCAGCGCCCGCGACGCCCAATTTCTTCAGTTGAGTTAGAACGCAATGCCCCCACACTCCGAACCACGCCATCCATTGCTGGCTTCCTGCCTCTTGCAACAGATTATGTGGCAATTCTCTCATTCTCTAGTTTTAATCTAGTTATTTCTTACTTACTTTAATATTCTTAAGAGCAAAAAGACGCAGACGCAAAGTTTTATTTTAGACGAACTCTGTTTTGTCGTTGTATTTAATTTTTTTTTATTTACTACTGTATTTAATTTTTTACTTTGCTCATATTGATTTCCCAAATATCGCGGTCGGTCACGAGCTGACATGGAGTTGCGCAAACGATTAGTTTCGGCGCATCTTGAAGTTCGACCTAGTTCGTGGTGCGTTTGTTGTTGTCGTATTACGTCATGGACTGCGGATTGGGTCAGCCTGCGCCCGCGCCTGTCTTGTCCACGCTGTTTGCTTGTGTTATGTCATACAAAGAAAATACGTAACACACCGCTAGTTATATGTAAGCCCTATTAGTTGCGTTGTGAAATGTGTAATTTGTATTAGTGCTAGCGTAATTACTTTTGATTAAACTATTTAAAAATCGTCTTGCAAGCTGTGATACGTAAAGCGACTTCCTTTATTGTTGGATTTCGAATTCAAAATAACTGCCGTATTTCAATAACAAAGACCCAACTTACTATACGAGTGAACAACCAAATAACTGTTGTCGTGGTGCAGGTGTCAGTACCACAGCAACCTATATAAATGCAGGCATCAGTATGCAGACGCATTACCAATTACAGCAGAGACCTACTTTCTTACCTTCGAACTTTTACTTCCTGCGGGCCAGGCAAGGCGGCCGGTCGCACCACGCAACGAATTACGAAAGTAGCGCGAAATGCTCGGCCGACATTCGCGCGCCGCTTGCGCCACCTTTCAGGAAGTGGTGTTGCGGTGGGATTACGTAGCTCGAAGTTGCCTCGCCGCCCGGAGACTATCCTCACAAAAAGCGTAGCATAGAAGGATAACTCGTGGTCTTTATTCTGCATCACGAACCGTCGCTGCCACCACCTGTCCAAACCAAGGTTAATTCTATTGATAATAGCCGAATTTTTGGCTATCTATAAATCCCATGAGATTTCGTGTTTCGCGGAGCATGAGGGAAATTTAAATCTTCGTTTCAATTCTGTACTCTGTTTAATTTACGAAATCCTGGCAGACTAGCGGCAGGCGATGAGGGCGCGGGCTGGAGTCCGAGTGGTCGCCGCGACCCGCTCGTTACCTCACAGTTGCTATCGCCGCTATCGTAGTAAATCATGTCATGTCACCATTGCGCAATTGTAGGTACCTACTTCAGTTGGTATTAGGGCTTCGTAATAAATTTTAGAAACCTAAATTTTTGATTCTCCGACAGTTTTAAAGTTTATGCATGCTCCTTTTTTATCGAGTGGTTATTGCTGGTGGATTTGACTAGAGTCGCCTAAAGTGAAGTAATAGTGTATCCTTCTCAATAGCACGATGATGTACTATCAGCTGTGCCCCGGATGGCACACTATCGAGGTCTTAGGAGATCCAAAGTTGAAAACCCTTAATAAGTATTTATTATTTATTCACAGTCAGAATCTAAAAATTACACAAAAATATGAAAAATATAAGGCATGAAGTATTTTAATTTGTACACTTCTATCTAGAAACGTCTTTAGCAATCCAGAGAGTGAAGGTACGAGTACAGTTAGGAAACGAACGGTATTGCCTTCGACCGCACCACAGCAGGATGTCTGGGCTTGCTCGGAACGGAACTATGGGTTACCTAACCTGGCTTTCCTAACACACGATAGGTACTACAGTTACGAAATCTCTTGCTTATCTTGATATTTATGAATAGTTATATATATTACCTCAAACCATCTGCAAACTCTACATGCTAAATTGGTTATATGTAACCTAATAACAATTCTGTATAATAAAAAAAATTTGGCACATATTGAAAATAGGGTTAAATTAGGGATTGCCAGATTGTATGAAACTTCGTCACTTTTGAAATGAGCCACATGACATTTTTAATTTAATTTTTAGTCACAAAAAAATAATAATGCATTAATGAGATTTACAGCTGTACTTTGTTAGTAAAAAATTAAGAGTTCAGATCCCAATGCTAAATGTAAATAAAATGTAGGAATTTGAAATTGTGCATGCTGGTATTCCTGCCAAGTGTAAAGCGACATTTACGCGGGCGAAACCGCGAGCTAAAACTAGTTAGATAATATAATGGCGTGTGGTCTCCTCCCTGGACGAATCCATGAATGTCATACGAGATAAAATGCCTGGACAGTTTATTAGTTGACCAAAGACTTAATTTTCACACTCGAGATGCACATTTTTTTTCCAAAACATTTCTCAACTATATCTTTATAATTTAGTACATAAGCAATATTAAATAATGAAACCAGGTAACAGTATGCATAAGTTTGTGTTGCACAAGCACTATCGCTCGCGTTGCAAAATTGGAATAAAATCTGCAAAAACGCTATTAGGGCGAGAAAATTCACATGAGTGTATTCCGTTAGGTTGGCAACTCGCTAGGTGCATAACCCCATCTTCTAACACGTAATGTGTGCAACGGTGCGCACCCGATCTCGCGCGACCGGTCCCCGAATGTGGGTCATCTCTTTTTGTTCCTCCACATATTCCGTAATTAGTGAGAGGGGTGCACTTACGTATACCACACATGCTCATTACCACTTATTACCTACAGTTGAATCACATTTGAATATACCCTCTTTGCGTGCTAATGAAGAAGTTTCATAAGCATTAGCTAGCTGCTACATTAAAATTCATAATTACTAATTTCCAGTAAGGAAATTTACTTTGATATCTCGACGAATGAAATAATGTAGGTACCTAAATCATTTACGTAGGAACAAGTACCTCAGTTATCTTATCGTAATCTGGCACGTGTGATAAGCATTGATAAATATAGTTCCTGAAGCAATGTCTTGTATTTTTTGCATTTGATATAAATATATGTACGTAGGTTTGTCAATAGATTTTATTAAAATGGGAATGACAACTGATTGACAAATATATACAATTTCAATAATAGAGTTTTGGCCAAAAGACTTTAAAAAGTACAGTAAATTGAAACACTGTACATATTGTGTGATTTCTCATTGGAGTGGAGTCTCAAATTCCTTTAGTTTGGTCAGTGTACTAATAGAAGGGCCGATGCTCCGCACGCCTGGCGAATCTCACGCGGCAGACTGCGATCCAAGATGGCGACTCGCGGAAGTGTGTGCGACTTCCGCGTTGCCCTGCGCCTGCGCTGCGTGCACGCCGCGTCACTCGTGAACTCGTTCCTCTAGCATTATATCATTAATCCACCGGTAGTTAATAACGTTGTATTTATAGTTATTCTTTTTTTATAATTGGAAATATTTTTGTATTCATCGAATTGTTTACAGGTTGAGCATAAACCCTATGGAACGATCGGAACACTTGTGGAATCTTTACAAAATTAGAAACATTTGATATTACATATTACCTAGAAAGCTTGAATGAATTAATATCAAAAGTATTTTTTTACCTAAGTACTTAATCTAAATACTAATTGTTATACCCTTCTAACCTAAACTAACCTTAAGGGTCTGCCCCTCTCCCAACAGAACGTCTTCTTGAAAGAACATCCATTACAACAAAGTATCATTAAAGTATTACAACAAAGCAAAGTATCTTCGAAGGAACTTGTACAAGAACTCCATAGAACAAACATAAATATTTCATATTAGACCAGGAGTATTTCGTGTTAATCAATGTCCACGTGTAAGCACTCAGCAACTTTAATGATTACACTTTTATAATCCATAAATACCTACTACAACGGCACAACAAGTTTCCATGGGGTACCAACGGGACCTCATACTATCCGTTGTGTACATTTATATATCTATAGAAGCATAAAGATAACTGATATAGAGCAACTAGCAGAATGTGAAATTGGAACTAAAATAAGAACTTATTTCAGAACTCGCCTGAAGATAGACATGTCATTCGTTCGTAGTACTAAAGGTTTGACTACATCGACAGATACGACAACCTGTGACGATAATTCATCCAGATCAATAATTATAAATACTTTTATGTATCTTTCTCTTCAACTCACATAGTTGATAGTCGGGGTAATTTTACGTTAAATTATCCCCTAGCTAGTAGAAATATCGGAATAACAAAATCCTGATACCTAGTTCCCCAAGAGCAGACATGAAAGGAGACTAGAGGCCGAAATAACACATCATTATTTTAATAGTTTTAGTCATTGCCTTGGTAAAACATGTCTCGTTAAAGAAACTTGAAGGAACAATATACAATCTTAACTTTCTGCTACTGAGCAGTTTAGTCTATGATCTGGCGGCGAGGAGCCGGGGTCGCGCCGCGCCCGGACATGCCGCACACAATTACTGCCAATTGTGCCAATTGACGCCGCGGCCACCCTTCCGCTTTCTACTGGCTGGCGTCATCTCCCAAAGAACAGCTGCGTCCAGCATACCGAGCTATTACACTCATTTACTTTCAACATGCTAGTTTCTATAATTAACATTGGTGTTGTTAATTGCTCTTGCTACTAGATTCCCTCCAATGAACCATTAATTAAAAAATTGTCATTGTAATAAGTGTTATTCGGTGGTTTTGGAATGTAGAATTAAGGTACAGCTTCAAACTTTTAACTGACTTTGCTTGCAGTATGAGAATACGTTTACTCTCACCAAAATGTATGTAGAGATTCCTCTATCATTCAGATAGATAGATTCAGAATTTAAAATATTCTTTGAGATCATTTTTTAGAATTCAGATAGATAAGAATTAGAAATAAATTAATCATAACATATTAATATACATCACAGGAAATGAACAAAATGTTAATATTACAAAGGTACATTAAATATGCTACAAAAGGGTACCGTACAAAGGGTAAAGTACTCAGCTTGTGCCATGACGAAGAGCCAGGACGCTTATTTTCAGTGATACCAAACAAGAAGGCAGTACCAGAAAAGAGTTTGCAAGATAAATCCGCAAAACTTATACAATTATATTATCAAAATAACAATGTCAAGATGGATGAACATTATTAATGACTGGAGGAAAATACAACAAAAATAACTACCTATAACAACTTTTGAGTAAGTACTCCTTCTAACTAGATGACATAGATTTCTTTCGCACTGCATCAAATTGATCCAATTGACGGACATCAGCCGCAATTTGCTCACCCTTCCGTTTAAGGCTAGGCTCACATAATGGATATAATATGTGTGTAGAATGCGTTTTCATTGGTCTTTGATAGGTACGGTATAAATACGGGTAATACGGTTCTTATGGTATAAAACCATATTCAACATACTTAGTACAATGATCTTCAAGATACACATAGAAACCACCAGAAACAGAATCGCTGTTGATATTTAATTCACGAAGAAAACGCGCGAGCTACGAGCACTGTGAGCATAGCCATTGAGCCTCACAGGCACAAATTGTTTATGCATATTCGTAAAACGGCTAAAATTCGTACGAATTTACATATAACCCGGCCTTATACGACAATCAATCACATGAGTAAGAGTACTTTAGACCAATCTAATGCGCATCACATAATATGGTGGATAGAATAGGTATACTATATGTATACTACGCCTACAGCAACTACGTCACACTTCAAAAAATTAGTCATACTTCACCTTAATGGCGTATTTTTATTATGTGGAACACACACAAAGACTTTCTTGGCATACTTAAGTCTTGATGATGAATCTCTACTAATAAACAGTTAACCCTAGGTAGATGATAGAGCATTAAGTAGTGTGCAGGTTTTCTGCCGATGTTTTCCTTCACCAAAAAAGTACCATATGCTATATAGGTACAAACTCATGTATCACGAGTAGGATTCAACTGGGACTTTCGGTTCATATGCCGTGATTCGTGAGGAAAGTTTAAGTGAATATAATTTATTATTGTTGTTTTACGGTCCGCTAGTGTATCTAAGTACCTAGCTGAGTGCACACGTATTACTGAAATGTTTGGCTGTAACTCTAAGAAATTAGCACCTATTGTGTTGTTCTTATCAATTTCATTTTCACAGTTTGTAGAGGATAACACGATGTCATTAATTTTTCGATGAACCGTACCTACTTACTACGGGTATTGGTTGGAGATCTTCCTAGATTCAAACCTTGTTCCAAATTATATTTTGTGCTGAAACATTGATGCATTTTAGTTTCCCTTAATTTTAAAGATATCTATTTAGGTTACGAAATAAAGGCAACCTACGTTCTCGAAAATAATTAGTTCTATAATCGGGTTAATAATTGACCGATGTTATTAGATAGAATTTTTTGGAGGACTTTTAATGACACTCATGTCACTTAACAATGGATAGAAAGACCAGGAACGTTTTTATGATAATATCCACTTTGAGAGTAACTTTAAACACCTACATAAATTGAATAACTTGTCGCTAAACCTATAACGCACGATCCTATCCATCATGGCTTTACGAGAGGCGGTGGCGGTAAATAAATCCTACAATGTATACTTAGTGTTTCCGTATTGGCTTCTACACGTGCACTCTATTATATAAGACACGTTCATAGCTATTGCGAATGACTAAATTATGTAAATCTCTGACTGAAGCATATAAAACTGATAAATTATACAGTTAAGCAATTGTTATCCGGTTTGATTGCGCTGTTTGAGGCATCGTATGAGACAACGGTAGGGAGTAACTCTAGAAGCTTATAAGGACCACTTCCCAAATTAATATCTCATTTCTGGGTATTCGTTACTACAGAGCGGTATCCTACTAATATTATAAATGCGAAAGTTTGTGAGGATATCCTCACATCATTAGATTTTGCATGAAAGAGTAACAAATATACATACTTATTTGTACACACAAATACATATTTGTATATGTATGTTTGTTACTACATGCGAAATTATACGTTACATTAAGGAGAAAGGAATCTAATTATCCACGGAAATAATGATACAAAACCTATTCGCTATCTCTTTAGGTGATATCGCGTATCAGTCAGAGATAAGTTTAAAAATATAATTTTATAATAATCGCGCGAGGTTTGACGACGAAACTTTATTGCAGTAAATGTAACCAAATGTAGTAAAGTCCTAAGACAAATCTTATTATGTTGGTCGCTTTTCAACCCATGAAATCGCTGTCGGCCGAGGAATGTGGCCAATACGAAGAGATCCTGTCCGGTACAGTTTTAGTGAGATATGTTGTGGTAATGAATTACTTTGTTATGTTTACAACCTGACACTATAATACATTACAGTCTGACGTCATGCCTCCGCACGACATTGCAGTTTCCGGGCAGCTGGCCGCGCGCTCTGATAGCTGATAACTTATCAGGCGCTGTCGAGGTGGATGATCGATATACCGCGCTTACCATAGCTATATAATATCATCTTCTAGTGCAGATAATATAGGTTTATGTACAAACACTAAACCGTGCGGGGTTGTTTGCAGTAGTGTGTCAGAAATGTGATATATTATTATAACGGGAAAAGTTTGTACATTAAGTATACGTAGTACGTACGACTTAATAAGTGCTTAAAAATACATCTACCTCAATACGGTCGCATTGTTTCATGGCAAAGTCATAAATACCTACCTATAAATACACATACAAAGTAGTACCTCTATGAACTCTACTGAGTGAAAATCATTAGGTAATTGGTTAATTTCATTACTAAAGATTACTTGGTATAGTAGTATGGCCCTTTTCCTATGTAGTATAAAACTGCTTATAAATATTTATATGCAGATATAATTAATTTGTTAAAACTTGGCAACTATTAGTTTACAAAGTAAACGGTTCAAAAGCGTATAGACGTCGGAGGTCGGTTGTGGATAAAACATAACTATCGCAGTTCAACACTCTATTAATGTGTGTATTTTATTGCGATTGATGCATCCGTATCGTGGCTGCACAGATAGCGGGATATATAATAACAAACTTATACAGCAACGAATAAAAAAAATTATTTCCACTTCTACCTATAACGAAATTTATGAGTGTGAAATGTAATAACTAAAACATGCAAAAACTCTTTCCTTCCCACAGAACGAAAATATTTTAATGATTTTTAGAATCTGGCATGTTGAGAATCTAATATTTTGCGCACATAAGGACGGGGGATCTTAAGACGTGTGACGAAGAAATAAAAATAGCAGCGCAGATTATTTTTCAATTGCACTTTAAAGTATCATCATTAAAGTGATAGTGATATGTTTTCTTTATAAGTACAAGAAGTAGCGGTACCCGGCCCGGCTTCGCTCTGGTAAAAACACCACAATTATACATCTAAACCTTCCTCAGGAATCACATTATCTATTGGTGAAACCAATGACAATCTGTGCAGTAGTCTGAGTCTATCGCGAACAGACAGAAAGACGCGGGAGAGGAGGATAAGGATAGAGAGCCTCAATTTATACTTCGCAATGAAATCAATAAATAGCAACTATAAAAAGCGAGTTGACAATGTAAAATTTTCGTACTTACTACTTATTTGATAACAAAAAATCATTTAGGTATTAACGCAAAATATCAAATTAATTCGCAGCTTAATGAGGTTCGCATGATGCATAGTTTTTGCCGTTTGCCGAAGAAATCACATTGTTTTCCTCTCAATGAGAAGAGAGTGACAACGTCGCGTGAGCCGCAGTCGACGCCCTCGCGGTTTCTAGCGCAACTTGAACTAAAACCAACGTCGTGAATAAAAATATTGATACTATATTGCTAAGGTTATTTCATATCTCCTATGAAATTGTATTTTCAAGGTTTTGCTTGAAACCTACGTTTATCACAGTCGGTTAATTTATATTCTAGATTCTAGTCTATTTAGATAACTATTATATAAACTAATAACATTTCACAAGCAATTTTTTTTTGTAAATAACAGCAAATTTAGATGTTTATTACGAACATAAGTTAGAACTAAATACTTTTAATTTTGAGAGAGTAGTTTTGAATATTTTTTAACAAAACAGTAATTTCATTTGTGCTATAAATAATAATTTTCACCTGACACGCGATATTTTCCAAGACATTAAGATGCTGAGATCTAATTATGTTGTATTGTGTATATCTATCATTTGTCTGAAGTTTGCGTTGTAAAAGGAAAAGTTGGAGAATATTAAGAGCAATCTAACCACCAATATCCCCGACTCACTCTCGCCGTTCCGGCCGGTGAGCACATATGATTCAGCACTCCACTTTCTGCGTCGCTGGTATGTCTCGTGACATCTTGGGAAACTCGGCGACAATAAACTCGTCATTAGGAGTGAATGCTCTATTGTGCCGAAGATAGGCCGATTAATATTTAGGTACAAGTATGAATATTTTAATGATCTTGATATGTAAAATCTAACTATCATAAACTAATTGCCAATATGGAAGCTAACCTAAAGATTTGTGATATTTATAACTGAAAATAAATTAATTTATGTATCTTAACGAAACCCTGGTATTGTTTTTCAAAAAAGGAGATGTCACCCAACTGAAAAAGTATCGCCCAATTTATCTTTTGAGCCACGTCTACAAGTTGTTCTCAAGGGTCATCACAAACCGACTAACAAGAAGGCTAGACGAAAGTCAACCATCGGAGCAGGCTGGATTTCGGGGGGGATTTGGTATCATAGAGCACATACATACTGTGAGCAGATTATCGAGAAAACACGAGAATATAACCGACCTCTGTGCCTCGCCTTTGTGGACTATGAAAAGGCTTAATCGAGATCTGGGCTGTTCTGGAGTCGTTGCAGCGATGCCAAATTGACTGGCGATATATAGAGGTAATGAGGTACTTGTATTACTCCGCTACAATGACCGTCCAAGTACAGAGTAGTAAAACAAAGCCTATAAAATTGCACAGAGGAGTAAGACAAGGGGATGTCATACTCCACAAATTGTTTAGGAATGCATTAGAAGATGCGTTTAAGACACTTAATTGGAACGAACGTGGCATAAATATCAATGGAGAGCATATTTCACACCTCCGCTTTGCTGACGACATTGTCATAATGGCAGATTCTCGTGTTGCCTGTGATGACGTATGCTTCAGTGAGACGTGGCCGCTGACTATGAAACTGGTTCATAAGTTGAAAGTTGCCCAGCGTGCTATGGTTCTCATTGCGGGATCTTGTCCGAAATGAGGTCATCCGACAGAGAACGACAGTTTCCGACATAGCCGAAAAAGTAAGCAAATTGAAGTGGCAATGGGCTGGCCACGTCTGTAGGAGAACGGATAACCGCCTCAGTAGACGTGTTCTCGAGCGGAGACCTGGGTAAGCGATGTGTGGGCCATCCACTGGCTAGATGGCGTGATGACCTGCGAAAAGCCCAAAAGCCCAAAACCGATAGCAGTGGTGCACCTTGCGGGAGAGGCCTATATACAGCAGTGGTCTGCTACAGGCTGATGATGAACGGAACCCTTGTAGGCTCACTTCGTTGTCCTATCAAGTCCTGTAACTGTCCTATTCCGAGCTAGCGCTGCCTATAGTTTTACTTTTAATTGAAGATTAAATGAGCTAAGTATCTCATCAATTACTAGCAATTATCTATCATACATATCCTGGATAAACTCGTTCAATGAATAATTACAGATCCAGTTTGTATCTTGTGGCTTAAGGAAGTACTGGAGCGATCTCACGAGTCAGCATGATGAGCATTCAAGCTAAAGTGCGACGCATACAGATCTTTTATCTAGGTATATCATGAGCAAGCCATATTTTGTGTGCCAATAAAATTAAATTGTATTGATAATATTTAATGATAAAAAACCTCACTGTTGATAAATAAAAATTTGTGCGAAATGGGAAAAGTCGACTAAAACTGCGACAGGGTTGTTTTTACGTGTTGTCTAGTTTTCAATGCGAACCTATTTGCGTCGTCGCGCAAAATTTCCCAATATTTATCTCCCCAACTAAAAAAACGTTTGTAACTTTATCACTTTATGAACATTCTTAAAATATTACTTAAGCATATGGAAGTATCTATGTATAAAATATTCCAGTTTACAGTCAGTGTGAGTTGAACCTTGACAATAAAACGTGTGAACCACGATGTCCGGCTGTGATTCCATTCATTTTCCTCTGGTTGCAGTTTTTCTCAGTTGCGTGATGCAATCACGGATGTTCCGAACGACTATTATGTAGGATGTACGACATTTGTTTGTTTCTTCGACACATAGCGACGGCGCGAGTAATTACCGCTTTAAGACCATCCATTATTTTAATCAAATCCTGTTGTTAAACCAATTATATCTTTCTAAAACGAGTACCTACTCTTTGTAAACATATATATACTTTGTAAACTATATATATATATATATATATATATAGTTGGGGACGCCAGCACAAGCACCAGACAGGTTATCGGTCCTCCCATTCTGGGACTAACTTTTCAAAACACTTAAAAAATGATTATTTTTTTCTTTCTGTACTGGTATAAGCAGAATCTTTGCGAGTATCTTAATTGAGAAGAAAAGCACATTTATCTAATGAAATCCATGAATGCATGTTTCAAATTATGAGGTACAATATTTCGTAATAATCGTCATTCGTACAATCACATTGAGCGGTAGAAAGTCAAGACCTTGGCAATAGCCTTGCGCGTGGAAAACAAGCGAAGATGAGGAAGCGCATTGTTTTGACGTTGATTACATTGTGGCGGCTTGCGGGGGGAGGGCAAACGGATGCAGCGACGACCGAACAACGACCTAAGCTATACATACTTGAAATTTTACTTAGGTACATACCTAAACAGATATTGAATCTGGAAACACTTTCCTTGAACTGTATATATTTTTTAAATATATTAAGATATGACTATCATGGGAACACATACTTGCGAGGAGCATATCATAATGTAAATAACCCTACGTACAAATTACATCTGACTAAATAGTAAATATATTTTTAAAATATAAAAGAAGTAACAAATGTCCTTACCCTTACATCGTCAATCAAAACAAGAAGAAAAACATCGTTAATATCATGATTTACTTGCATACTGGGAAATATACTACAGCAATCGATTATTTATTAACATTTATTTGCATGTAGCTACACATCAATGACTGGTTTTTACTTGATCGCACTCCCATGAAACAACGACCCGGCTCGACTTTGTTCGAGGTTCTTCGAAAAGTGCGTTTAGCTGGATTTTTTTTAGTTACTTACTAAGAGGTATTACTATCAATTTACTTAAGATGACTTCTAAAATATTGATTTAAACACTTGACAAGAGTCTCAAGTAAATAAGTTTTGAGTAAGCCAAAAAGCACAGAAGATATGTTCCTGCGCCCCTTTCTTTTTGTAGAAAAAGAAATGCGAGTTAGTTTGTTGGTTTTAAATAAAGATTCAGTCTAATAGACTGAATAAATTGTAAACAATTTTGTTGCCGACTGTCCTGATCCGTACGGAATAAAAAATAATTAAAAATATATCTGATCCCCGAGGTATCAGTTTTTATGAATCAGAAACTTGAATAACTCTCGAAATGAGTTCAAAATATCGTTTTTTGACGGTTTCATTATATATGATAACATAACATGGAATTTACTCTATGTATGTACTACAAATACTTATTTAGAATATTTTGTGTGTGTAAATCTTCGGTAATAATTTGTCTAGATAACTGTGAAAATACGTAAAAACAACTTAATAATTGTTGACAATATTTAAATGAAAAATCTCGTGATAGCATCTTACTAGAGGGTGCACGCACAAGTGCAGTGAGTCCGAAGGCTCGCTCGTGTTATGTTACGGTGACCGCAACACAACAAAAATAAGCAGTGTATTCAATCGTGCGTGTCCCGGGCTCCCAGCCATCTCAGGGCTATCATCATCAAATTGAAAAATAAATCATCATTTTGATACAAACTGAATAAGATTTTATGGTGATACAGTTGGACTCGAGTGGAAGAAAAAAGAAGGGGGCTTGACATCCTAATGCTAAAAAGAAATCGTTTAGTCGTTTCATTTGTGAAAATTATAAATTATGATTAAACTCTTTTTCACCTTTTATAGTTTTTTTACATTTAAACATGCATGTATGTAATTGTAAATACGTTATCAAAACTGTAAGTGGGCTACTTATGTCTTTACATAAGAGATATTAAAGAAAATTAATTATGGTCTTTATGGGACTTCTATTAGAAGCCAAAACAATGTTTTTAGAACTCTCGTCTGTCTATACTTATGTTTGCACATCACGCAAAAACTACTGGATTAAATTTGATGCCGTTTATACAGTTATATAACGGAAGGTCTTACTTAAAATCTGATATGGCTTTGCTTGGATCCCAAGATATCGATAATAATAAGTTATAAGCGAACGAACGAAATAAACGCGGGTGAAACTGCCGGAAAAGCTAGTCATATATGTAATTGTAAATACGTTAGCTCGAGATAGAAAACTTGTCACTCCAATAAAATTTACTACAAACGGGACTATTGCATTTGTAACTAATTAAATAGTGTAACAAAGTTACTAACTAATTAACGTAGTGAGTTCATTTACTCAGCCTATCAACAACCCTGAGTCGTAACCCGTTGCGTGGCAGCGCCCGAGAGGGGGCAGGAAGCCGCAGGACATCCGACACGTACAGGAAGCAGAACCAGTTCCAGAGGCTTTGTCCCTCAACCTCCCGCCCGGACCCCTCCCCGGACGGCTGAACCCGCCCGCCCGACTACATTCCTTCGTATCCTCCGTGCGCCAGCGCACCCTCTACTCAAACGATGCTGCGTTTATGCACGCGTTAAGAGAAGTGGACAATATTTTATTACGTTTTTATATTTTACTTGTTAGAATGGGTATAGATAGAATACATGGTCTTTGGATAATCAAATTAATTTTTTGACCCATGTTTGATAACCGTACTTGTAAAATATACTCGTAAAGTCAAGAAGGAAAGAGATTATAAATGTTTTTCTGTTGGAAAATTGTATTATCTATCAGTTGCCTCAATCAAACCTGAAACAAGCAATGTGGTTTTTCAATGCTCCGAAATTACATAAATAAAATTTGTCTTAGACGTCATGGTATAATTTTCCCAGACGTTAAGATATTTACGTGCGGAAGCGAAGGTAATAGATGCGCATTCCATACTGCGGCCGACACAAACAACTGCCCAGACAAAATTACGTGGTTCTAAATACGTACCAAAGCAATTTTCTCTATAAATACGACGGTTAGCATCGTCAAGTATATGATTAACTCCGGGCGTCTCCATGAAACGGAGAAACGTCGCTGCTCGAAATAGTTGTCGAATATTTCCGATAGGTATTCTGCACTATTGAAAAAGAAATTTAGCTTTTGCCCGAAGCTTCACCCGTCTGAATTGTGCATATCAAAACTTTCCTCATGACCTACACCGTACATTGGTGTAATCGTATGAAAGACCGCTCAGTAGGTATTGAGTTTATCGCAAAGTTTTATAAGATAGATACGATACGAAACTTTATTTTATAATTATTAATCATATATTGAAGCATCTAGCTCGAAAATATATAAATTAGCCAAATTGCATATATATATATACTATCAACCTTTATAATTTTAGTATAAAAATTAGTCATTAGCCATTCTCAAATATAAATATATTGGTTTGTAAAATCAATAATAAAGTAAAATCTTTGTGATACTGTAGGTAGGTAGATGACAACTAGTGGAATTTAAAGACGATGGACGCGCGCGCGCAACTTCCGGTGTGGCGATAAACATGGCGGCAGCGAGCCAACATGGCGCTGTATCCGGTCGTGCTGAATCACGTATGATGGCCGACTCTGGCTTGCTCACTGCATTTCTGGACTGTGATTCAGCCTTACATAACCGTGGGCGTCGCTAAGACGATTTGGTCCTTATTCAACGTTTGACAAACGTAAATACTAAGTAATTTCAAAACATCAGACTACAAACTAAATATTTTCGTACCTTAAATTCAATTATTCTGATATGTCAAACTAATGTTTCTTTTGATAATAAAGAATATTTGATTTTTATTGTACCTAATTATGTTTTACTTTATATTATTTGAAATAACAATTAATCCCTTTTTGAACTATGCCCCGGCATATATAATGTGATATTTTATAGCCTCACTATCATATAATCAAAACAAATAAAGCGGAAGATACTTATATAGAAGAGCCTAATGTGGAAGTGACATGTGCAAGCAGTTTCATTTTCAATAACATTCGACAGCCTTATAATTTGTATTCATCATTCGTATCCCATAGCTAGCTATTAGACGCGTCGATGAGTCTGTGAATATTGAGATATTAATATTAAGCATCTATTTTATAATACGCACTGTTTATGATGAATCAGTATTATGAATCACTGATAAAACTATCATCCACAACTGACAAGATTATATGTGTGTGTATTTGTACTTTGATAAAAACTAATTTGCTTATAACAGTTTTAAGCAAATCACAACCGTTTACTCCCTAGTGTTGCAAGGCACAAATAAGGTACGCCATAGGGGTGGATTTTACCAAGCATATCATTTTAATTCAAGTCAACATCGGAGCTATTTTTACTTTTGAATAAATTTACGAGTATGATGGTATAATTCAAAGATCGTTATAGAGATTTGACCTAACTATGGTAGTAAGATTTCTAAATCAAATGTATGTGTAATGTGAACAGAAAGAGATCAGAAAATATTTATTATTTCAGGTGTGGTCAATAATGAAGAGTCAAGTACATACTTGAAAATTAAGCTCTACAAAATATCATACATCTAACGCGCGGTTCATTAAGATTAGCTCTACAAATAGTGCTTCCGCGTCTGAAACATAATGACGATTTTCTTCATAATGTAACGGGATGATGTAGGATCTACGAGTATACTTTATATGGTATTTGAACCGGATTCATAAACATTCCGACAAGCAACGGTGCAGTGCCCCAGCTTCTGTTCCCAACATACTTTTACTTCTCAGCTTTTACAACATAGATATGTATACGAATACTTAGGTAGGTTTTTATAAAGCTCTTGTATAACAAACCAGGTCCCTCAGCTAGTTCTGTTAACAAGATGATAATATTCATTACTTACAATATTACGAAATTGATTACTAATGGTTTTATTACGGAATATTGCTTTCTATTAACTAAGTCACGCAATTATTTAGAAATACTTTAGATCAATTCCATTGTAACTTCGACCTAGAACGTATTCAATAAACAAGATTAGGCACTACTTATAAAACAAATATATCTCTGCTTAAATCTTAATGCCAATTTTAACAGTACTGTTTAGATAGATTTTTGATTGCCCAACCCGCCTTAACCTCTTAACTAAAAAAATGCAATTTGAAAAACAAGATTACGAAATTTTACAAACAATCTCTATAGTTTGGAATTTCCTCAGCGTGACTAGATTAATACTTGATGAATTACATAATAAATAAAATGGCAGTATATTTTGGCACTATGAAGGCTGTGCCGGCTGGTGGCCGAGCAAGGTTGTCGCACTGCGCGACCGTGGCAGTGAACTTGCTTTCTTCGCCTTCACCGCGCCGCGCCGCGCGTCGTCCAACCGTGAACCATGTTTCGTTAAATAACATAATTAGTGAACAAAACAACGACGCAATCGAACACAACACATTTTTGAATGACGAATTTTTGATGTTCTAAATAATAAGCAACAGGTCAATTAACCACTGCAATAAGCAAATTATCTACTACTCATCTTCATATTAAAGTTCTGTATGCTGTTGTCAGGGAATTTTTGATAAAGTACTGATTTCACTACTTTCTTGAAATGCCTTTACCAATTGCAAATTACAAATGCTTTCTCTGTTTCACTCACTAATATAAAACATAAAAATGTTTTTTCACCGGAAGCAAGTAGCGATATATACCATACAGTCATATCTTCATTCCTAATGACACATTTATTTGAAGAATTAACTTTAATAATACAATAAGC
Organism: Plodia interpunctella; assembly: GCF_027563975.2. Taxonomy (NCBI): domain Eukaryota; kingdom Metazoa; phylum Arthropoda; class Insecta; order Lepidoptera; family Pyralidae; genus Plodia; species Plodia interpunctella. The sequence goes on along the minus strand of NC_071297.1, from coordinate 6,627,118 downwards.
ATAAGCACATCAAAGCAGCATAGCCATTTCTTAAAGTTCAACATAGAAAATCAACAAACTAACAAGCAGTCGCCCAAGGCAAAGTATTGCATTAACCGGCTCAAGCCTGCGTAGGCTTTAATCGTCTGCGATCCCGCTTCCGCGTAGCTCATCCCGCTGCGCGACCTAGCCCAGCCATGCCCGTTATCAGCGCACCCGTTACGTGACGCGCCTGACCCGGATCCAAAGCAGCTACCACAAGGCGCCCGCACCAATGCACCACCTAGAAAAAAACTAACTGTCGTATTAGCAACGCTTATCTTGTATTGTAGAACAAAATTATATAAACAATAGAAAGCCATGTGTTGTCTTGGAAGTGTTTTTTTTTTGTTTAAGGTGGAAACGGTGTAATTTTTTTCATTATAGTTTTTGTGAAAATTTTTAGTTTAGTGTATTTTAATTGCCGCTGTAACATATATTACTCGAATGCTCCTCCCTCCCGACTTCACTGGGTAAAACCATAATAAATTATATTTTATTATATCTATTATGAAAAACCGCACAAAAACCAGTTTTTGAGTTTATCGCGTTCACACAGATATATAGACAAATGCGACATAGGCGCCTTATTTTTATAATATGTAAGGATTGCGCAGATTTTGTAATTAAGTTTAGCCTTTTGTTAACTTGCGTATTTTTGCTTTTGCAGATTTGTAGTTACTAACAGAAACGCGTTAAGGAAGTGCACATATTTCTAGTTCATCTAACTGATTCCACGGTGCGTCAGAGTCAACAGTTGCAATTAAAAACATAAGTAGAGTGCAAGTGGGCCCGCTACGGCCCCGGGTGACACTTAGTAAACGGGCTGGAAGGTGCCGCTCACCGTGAATTGTCGCGGATTGTTGAGCGGCTCAATTCTATGTCAACTATGTGATATAATTATAAGCTAGCATCCAATTACATAGGTTTCCGAAGACTGATTCTTCCCACAATAATCTCATGTGGGCTATATCTAAGAATCATAAAACATGACGATGTTTGTCAATTGATCAATAATAACAGCGGCCACTTGAATAACGATGATTCTAATTTTACTATACAATAATATAAATGTAATAATTGTTTGTTGTGCAATATAAGGTTATCGTATCGGCAATGTAATTTAGAATAACTAAACGGAAAGACTGTAATTTGTGAGTATTAAATATGTAAATTAAATATTTATTTTTAGATACATTAAAGAAGAACATAAGTAATTTTAAATTGTACATAGGTACGGTTTAAACAGGAAATAAATACATCACGCGTGAATACACACATTTAACCAGTAATATTTTTTGCTTGGCACAACAAGATGATGTACGCTACAAAGAACATATAGATATAGTACAAGTATTTTGTTGTCCGGGCGTCAATCGTAACTGGTCGACAAAAAGTATGCATACATTTGAATATAATTTCGCGAACAGGAAATACCGAGACGGCAAAGTGCGGACGAGATGAAGAAAAATACAAAGGATTATTCATGTGCTAGCACAGTAAAGTATTGGCATAATATAAACTCTTAAAAAATGTTATAAATGTAATAAAATATAAATTTCAATTTCGTTTTCAGCGCTCCGGAAAACCAAACCAGTCCCGCCCACATCACTAAACTGATAAAAAATTTCAACATCATGAAAATAAGTAGACGATTTTATTGGAAAAAAATAGATTCAATTAGTTTTTCTTACCTTTAACTATTTGACTCAATTGGCTATTTTCCAACTAGTATAATCAAATACCTTTTCTAATTTTAAAAACAAAATTTTATATGAAGCTTGTATGACAGTTATATATTGTGACGTCACGGATGAAGAAACATTTCTAATGTACTTTAACAGCCAATTCCACCCATAACGCGCCAAACACGTTACGTAAACCTCGGCACTGTCTACCCCGTAAGGGTTATTAACGTGACATAATAAGTACCGTTCTTTTTTTAACCATACTTTCTACTTATCATTGAAATTGTTTTCTATATTCTGTTTTAAATTTATTGACGAAGTGGGTACTGTTGACGAAGTGATGGAACTAGTCACGCAAGTCCTGTTTTTATGATTTTTAAACTAGTGACATTATCTGTTATATTGGATTCGCCATTGACGTCAAACGTAAAACATGAAATCGTAAATATAGGTACAAAAGCCATATAATACTTTATCCAAACACCAGAAATACTTTATTTGCATCTGGCTCATATATTGTTGTTACTTATTGAAGGTGCCTTAAAAATATTACAAAATTATCACAATCAGTAGCAACCAAACTACTCACAAATAATAGTTCTCCACCTTATGATGTGGAGTCTCAGTATGAATAGTGAAGTAACACCCTTGAGGACAACGCGAAACGCAGTCTATAATGATAAAAATACAACAATTGCAGTCAGTTCATCAATCTTGTCGTTTGTATGGTGGTGGGGGCGGGGGAACACTACAATAACTCCGGTCATCCAGAGAAATTATTAATTGGCCTCAAGCTCTCAACAAAGAAGCGGAAATATAAAACTCCTGCTATGGAACCCCGCGGCGTGAGGCGCTTTACCTGACTCTTGCCCTGCTATTGTGTTTCGATTCAAAAGAAGGTATTTTCTTTGAGACCCTGTGGGAAATTGCGCAACGACGGTTAAACATTATGGGAAGATCGCGAATATATCGACTTAAAATGCTCAACGAAGCCTTAATTGTGAGCGAAAAATTAAGGATGGATTATACCAAACCCTTTCAACCTTTGTGCTTACCTGTACAAGGCGCACAAAATAGTTACTTACGGATTTCTGAACATTTCGCTTTCAACAAGAAGACCAAAATGTGAGAACTATTGTCGTTTTCTAAGACTCGTAAAAGGACAGATAGTGCCAAAAATCAAAGAACTTTAAATAATTTTAAGTTTTAAGTTGGTTAGATAAAGTATTAACAGGCATCGCTCCCACTGTAATAATAGCATAGTTAAATAACCATACTAAAATTGAGTGAGAAGATATTGCCACAGGAGCGCAGCTTCGGGTTGTAGCTAATAAGGGTAAAAGTAATCAATGACAGAATCTTAATGGGCGCCATATCTGGGATCTCCGGCAAATCTGTAAAAATGTACATTCACACCTCATTGTCCATACTATGCCATTGGTTGAAACCTGATTCGACGAACTACCTTGTCCACTGGCCTGCCCGCTCTATATCTCACAGATGAGTGTCAAATAAATCCAAGCGCGCTTCCTAGAAGGGACACCGCAGCGCTTTAAAGACCCTTAATTTTTTGTGCCTTTAAAGATAATAAATGATGCACTTGGAAAAAAAAAGAATCCGACCTGTTCGTTGAGATAACGATCTGGAATGATTTTTATGGAAATCCTCTCCGGAATTATAACGTTCAAAAATCCTTTGGGATGTGGTGGAGCGCACAGACAATACGTCGACAAAAGTACGTGTGTGCATCAAAGTAAGCATTTATTTTATCAGATGCTGATATAATTTTTATATTAAAAAATGTTCACTTTTGTTACACAAGGCTTTATAATTATTGCTATTTCATACTATGGTTACTTCATGTACCAAATCCTAACATTTGATAATCAACAATCTTCTAAAATTTCATAATTAGTTACGTTATTTACTAAGACTGCAAAAATCTTTTCCGTGACGTTTTCCGACTGTAAATATTAACTAAAAATCTGCAAAAAGTACCAGGCGATGGTCTTTTCTTCACAAATTCATCGCAATTACAATAGAGATTGAATACAGCTCCATATCTACCTCTAAGTGTATTTACGAAAACGCCGGCGTCTATGAGACAATGTGGCCCAACTAAGAAGCCTCTTTACTCGTCCGCATTCCTTTGTGTTCCGACCAAATAATGAAATTCCCATAAAGCTCTCGAACCTTTTATTTCCTCTCTTCTTTCATAGTTATATGCAAAGGGAATGTTCGATATCCTATTAAGCCTTAGTATAGCCTTCTTTCTAAGAAAGCTTTTTTTAAGTTTGCTAAACTCTTTCATAATAATACTACGAAAGATAGATTGCTTATTACAAATAAGTGTTATGTACGCTTATTTATAATAAGCAATCTATCTTTACACAAATTAAAAAAAAAAACAAATCCTTTGTGCTTGATTTGTAATTATACATCAATGTTTCATGTAAAATTAATGTATATCGTCTGAGAGCTTTATCTTGGATGGATTGTATTATGAAATCGTATTCGCCACAAAATAATTTCATCTACTACATCACATACATTTCATCTAATACACGCGAACACACACAAACACAATTTTCAATACGCAGTTTTTTACAAATAAACAAACAATACCCTTATAGTAGTTTGTGACGAAAGGGATCATTTTCTTGCCTTCATCATAACTTGCCCTCAAATAAAAAAGGACTAAATAAATGATCAAAGTCTCTTTCTTAAAAATAATAATGTTCCACAAAAGTATGCCTTAACTGTTTAAATGGGTTAAGTAATTAAGACCGAATAGATTTTAGGTACTGTAAAGAATAAGGAAGATAAATTGCAAAATTTAATTTCAATGACATAACGCACACATAATAAATGATATAATGCTGATAATGATTCATATCATGAAAAACTTAAGCAGTTCAAAATATCATCCCAAATGGACGTCTCTTTCCTTACTCTAATCGTAACAAAGCACTTGGCCATCTCGCAAAACCTCGGATCTCTAAAGGAACCACTGTTTACCACTTCGTTTCCCATTCAATCTATTGTTCGGAAGTGAAGAAGTGCCTCGTACTTGGAAATATAATGTTTCCTATTGTACGAAAGTTAATATTTTAGCCGAATGAAATTCGTTTCTTTGTTGATCCACAAATCTTACCTGCAGTTCAATAGAATACATCCATTCGGATTGTACACTTATTTTGCGAACGGCGTTTTAAATAGTGCAAATATCCACGAACGAATCAGATAATACACCTAATGCAAAGTAAGTTTTATAAGTGGGCTGGATATAGTAATTGATCAGTATAAAAAATGGTTATTATTACCACTTCTACGAATAAGAAATTATACATAGTAAAATCGTTTTGCCACCACAAATGTTTTGAGATAGCATGCCTTAATATGGTGCCACAAACTCTATTATATATATGTATTCAGATCCACCAAAACATTACAAATTGAAAACAATAGAAAATTATGAAGCGAAATACCACGTAATGACATGTGTGTGCTGGAACACTAGACGTATTCGACCTTGAATGACGTTCGAACGTTTTCCTACTTTACTTCCTGCTCGATGCCATCTTGGCTTGACTTTAATGTCGGTGCTCGGCGAGCCTTTGTTCATACCTAAGTAATATACTGGCCAATGATTGGGACTTGAATATCTCAAAGAATATAACAGCAGAAGAAATCTACGATACATTTTACGGACAAAAATATTTGCAAAACATGTCAAATTATCAGACATTTACTTCACTTATGTATTAACTACCGATCTTGTTTTGGCAACTGACAGGCAAAAAGACTTGAACAAAAAATGCGGAAGCACTGGTTATTTGTAAGTACTTGTACCAGACTATTGTTTTCTTACTAGGAGTGAGGACCACATTAAATACCGAATATTTCAGCTAAATTCGATGACTAACATAGTGACATCATAAAGCTTGTCTGCTTAAATATTTCATGATATGAATCTAAAATTTATATTTATTTGTTGAATTTTATTATTCCCAGGCAGAAGTAATAGTAATTTCCCCCATTCCAAGTAATTTCAGTAATACACAACACAACCAGACAGATGACATTCCCATAAAGAGTTAACCCGAATGCACTTTCTTCACGTATGAACCACGTTTCTTTTGTGATAGAAAATATAAACTTTCTGAACACAAGCAATACTGCCGTAGCAGCGAGCTATGTCTTGCTAAGTTAGACAATGTGACAACGTACGAGATACAGACAATGTTTTGCTGTTTGCATGGCGCCCTCGCAATCTTCCTAATGAGTGAACCCTTTCACACTTTACACAAAGCTGAGGTTTCACGGGTGGCATGACTAGTATTCAAAACACCGACCCTTGTTAATCTCAGTTGAAATGAGTTTTCATTTGTAGGTACGTGCTTTTATTTTGTTTACATACATTTCAAGCTAAATATTATATAATAATGCAACAATACTTTTGCACTACTTAATATATTTTACATTGTTTCGTGTTTTTAAACGAAACAATGTTGAAGTAACATAGATTAAAAGGAATTCCTTTTATTAAAAATTAAAAATATTTAGTTTAATAATTTAAAAATTAGTCAAAATGGATTTTTAAATATTTGACTGTCTTATTCACGAAGACAACATCAACAAAATCATTATTATTTTATTACCTAATTCGAAAAATTAATAATGACTTCCAAGGAAAAGCAATCATTGCAGATAATGTTCACCGGAAAAGAGCATTACTTAATTGAATAGTCTATTAATCAGTTCTGACTTCTGTCCGCTGAAGGATAGTTTTATTGAGTCAATGATATGTATTTAATTGTCTTTTTAATTATGAATGAATTTCTGGTCACAATAAAATTATTTATTGTACTTTCCAGGTCACAAGTTACCATCTTAATTAGAGCGGACAGAAGTTAACATATTTTTTATTTCTTACTAGCGACCCAACACGGCTTCGCACGGTCTAATAAGCTGTTTTTTGTATATGAAAGTTAGTTGATAAATTGTGTAAACAACAATGAAAACTGCGTCAAAATCCGTTGCGTGGTTTAAAAGAAGTTTAGAAACTAACAGACGCGGGCGATTTTGGTTTATATCATGCAGTGATTATCCAATTATTTATGGGACGGGGAACCAAACACCTAACCAATATTTTGTGAACACAAAAAAAGGAAATCAAAATAAAAATGAGACAAAATTCTAGAAAATATAGAAGGAAGGGGGAGGCTTTGCCCATCAGTAGAACATAAATATTAGCACCTAGTAAGTAGTAGCAGTAGTTTTCAGTAGTAGCAGTAGGCAGGATCAAGTTATCCACTATGTTCCGTAAGTATAAATTATGACGTTATTCTAGGAAACATTTATTTTCATAATAAATCACGACTCATTCATTACCTGCAAATATGAATGCAAATTTTGTGAAATTAATTGAATGGTGTTACACAATACTACCTACTTCAATACATAAATACATTCTGGCCAGGCTAAGGAAGTACTAGATATTAGCTATTATAGGTATTCATGAAATAGGTTCAGGTTTCAAATAAATTAATTGTTATGTCTAGGTGAGTAAAATATGATTTTCAACGCAAATGGCACATGAATATAAGAAAAGTAACGAACAATCCTATTCAGTACGGATTATGCAACATACTCGTACAAGGGCAAGAGATCGAAGGCGATCTGCATCACGTCAAGCGGGGGTCGCGATACCCCACAAGTACGTCCCTCGTTGCATCCCTCTAGGAACACGCAACTGGCGTAAGCTAATTGCATTATACTCTGCTGCCATCATAATGCGACAGTGACGTCCGAAATTCCGGAAATTAATGTGTTTTACAATTAATCCTGTATCTTATTCTTCAGTTTTTGCTACACGGAAAACCATTCGCGAATAATAATAATCCAATAACCAATCCCTTTTAATCGGGAAATTTTAGCTGATTGTCTAATATTCAAGTTTTAAAGAGCAAATCTTGAAATAAAAAAGGTTAAGAATACTAATATAACATTGTTTAATAAATAAGAATTCATTCTCATTATTAAAAGTTATAATCAAAATAAGAAAGTATAGAGGCAATAAAATGTCAGAGATTGCTGGGTGGACAAAAAGCTTTACTTATTGTAGATAATAAGAAATTTTGAAAACAAAGATTGTTGAATTGATTCATATATGACATGTCATATAAATAACCAATAACCGATAGCAGTACACAATGAAGATAATAAAAACGATGTAATACCATACCACAAGTTCACATATGTGAATAAGTACTATACACGAAACTATAATTTAACCCTTCGTGATAGTGGAAATCAATCTAATCCAGGGTTAATGTAGACGACAGATGTGAACGACGGGGGTTTAACTGAAAATTCATAGGTCCCTCTTAGAGGACTATGGGACACGACCCTCCCGAATTGCACAAACTGATCGCTCCCAGTTTTCGCATCTGTCCACTTGCAGCTCTATTTACATGGTACATGCATTAGAGCAGCAATGTGTTGTATCGATATCGATTTATGGAATACTATATAAACAATAGATATCATTAGAAAATATATGCAACAAAATTATACGCTCCCATCCAGTTACAGCAAATCAATCAGTGCGGTCACTTCCTGAAAGCGGCAGTTTTGCAAACACAGCGGAACCGGTATTGTTTCATACCAAGAACCGTATGAGTTCGGTCTCGAGACACATTACAACGGACTTTATGCTTCCTGTTTCCAATGAGAATGTAAACACGAGCTCTTTGTTTGCCTGGTGTAGGAATCTAACTTGAGCATTTGTGATATCATCCAGGGTGGCCTTTGTCGATAAAAAAATATTATGAACATTGCCTACCCTAAAGTAATAGGACGCTGCACTCTGTCCCTCGCTGAGATAAAGTCGCCCTAGCATTCAAACAAGTGGCTCACGCACACATTCGTATAATCAGGAAGTACAATGGAGATTAAAGAGACTTGCTTGACACGCACACACTTGTCATTAATGTAATAATGTTGTGTATCATCCATCGCTGTGAATATAGGTGAGCGAATATAATATTGCATACACACACATAGACAGTATTTAAATAAAACGCCTCATGCATGCTGTACCAGGAAGTAGCTGCTTACTCACACATGGGACGCGATACGAGTTAGTAGGTATTTGGTGTAGCGCTGGCGCACACTTGTGCGTATACTCCGCGTGGGAGCGCGCGCATATGGCTCAATTGGGATTGGGACACACCATTGAGCTCAAGACGTAACACTTTTTATTACTTTTATGACATCAAAAGAATACACACTATTTAATTGTGTTATTATGATACAGATAAATTGAAAACTAGAATTTTCCAGTATCCGTCTTGGCCAGATTCATGTATAACGCGTCACATATAATGTGCTTGTTGTGGCAGATATCTATTTCGAAAAAAAAAACAAATTTACAATTATTTGCAATTAGAACACTTGACTCTTGGAATAAGAAGAATTGAAGCCTAGAATAATTTGCTAATCAATTATAGATGATGACTACGTCGGTAGAAGGTGCTGTGGCGTTGAGACCACGACTAATTTTAGTTAGCTACCCAACATACCCAATGATTTTGGGTATGTTGGGTAGACTGTTTAGAACGACGATTTATTTTTACCAATACGAACATGAGGAAGTTATAGAGCAAACAGTGCTAGAAAAAAATCATCGTACTATATAGTTCTCTATTTACAACACCCTGACGTTGAACAACACAACACGGTGTGCCCTCTTCCATACGGGTGCATTCCCGACCCGGTTTTTTCGACCACGTCGATCTCGACAAACCGAGGGGTCGCATTGTCATGTGACACTTGTGCGTATAAAATCTTGCCCAAGGGGTTTCTCGTTAGGATCATACATTAATTGTCTATTCAAAGTAAAAGCAATTCATAATCAATTTTAATTCACATGATATCGAAAATTTTATTCCTAGATAAACAATACCTAATATTTCATTTTGTTTTTGCATTTCTGTAGTTTATTTTAAATGCTCTGTTTAGGCTTTGCGCAATACTTCTGTCTGTACTAGAAGGATGACTTTAACTATACTATTAACGATAACAAAGCAAATAAATTAGAAAGAAGAGTATGGGAGAAATCAAAATTCTCTTGAGTAGATTCAATGAAGATTTTGATTCTAAAAAGTAATATTACTTTAAACTCACAATGTATAACGTAACTACGTATACGTATACCTATGGTAAATCCTTACGAATTTAATTTGTATAGTTTTCATTGCGTGACCACAAGACAAGAGGCGGCTGAGGTCGGCGGAAGTGGACGATTTCTTCAACCGTCATTACCGACGACGACGTCGAGAACTGAAAGGTCGCATACAAACGTTTACACATTTAAACGAAATCCATATTTTATATCATCGGTTATTTTTTAATTCAAAGCTAGTTTTATTGATACAAAAAAAACTAGAAATAGAATCTACTTTTAAAACTAGACTTTATACATACTACTTAGGTATTTAAAAATATAAATGATTCTATAGTGTCAAGGCATTTTTAAATTGTAAATTGATGGTTTTAAATTTAAAATGAAATTAAATGCCTAATAATTCATGTATTTTAATATTAAGGTGATATACTTATGTTATGATTATTTTTAAACACCACTAACGATTTGTTTCAATGCAAAAAAAATTGTTTATTTCTTGCTTTCTTAATCTTCATGAACACACTTTGACTAGGTATAGATGATATCATACACAATATCTACAAGGATTTCATATAAATTCGATGACAGTACGTCATACTTCAGCCTGTATAATTTATCGTGTTTATGTTTATGTAAACGGTTTTACGATATCTCCTCGTAATGATGAAGCCGATTAAAATGTTTTATGTGTGAGAGGTTTTTTTTTTTTTTTATTTAAATCATATTTTCTTTACCACAAATTCAGAGTTATGTAACTAGCCTTGAAATACAAGTTAACAAAATACATAGAAGTGCCGGTTTAATTATATGTATTATGTAACGTTCATGAAATGTATTCATTTCTACAAATTTATTCTATCTCAACAATGAAATAGCAGAATTTACCTACAAAGGAAAACACACTGATCATTTTTTTTTATTGTAGACCTGATCCTGATAGTAATGTAATTTTAAGATTATAAAAAAAATATTATTACACATTTTGCTTATAATATTACTCAATCATCAATAGAATTAGACTGCTACCGTGGTACAGCAAAGTTAAGTGGCGCAATTTTTCGGTGTGACATCGTTGCCTAGTTTCGAACGCCACCTGATTATGTAATTCATGAATAACAACAGTGGAATCGGGGTCGGATTGTAAACGCTCGGAAGTGCGTTGAGACTTGCTTGAGACATTGCAACATTATGCAGTTTTTCATTAAAATATTGAGAAATTTTAAACCCTAAACCCTAATTAGATCATGGAATCTGCGAGTTTTACAATTTTGCATTTTCTAAAAGTATATAACACCCCTCCGGAACGATTGCTCTACTTTCCCTTTTCGTCTATTTTTAATATTTGGTCTACTACAATCAGTAAGACCCCAGCAAAACAAAAATCAAAATTGATTAAGATAGAGATACTACAAAAGCGTATGTGAAATTAAATTGCCGGTCTATTAGGTACAACAATAAATATTGTTTAGTAACTACAAGTCACCTCCACCAATCGGTGGAATAGAATACTATTACTTACATTAAACGATGCACATGAATGGTAATAAGAAATGCATTTTATCCGGGTCAGCGCACAGGAAGCGCCGCAATTTCCATACGATTGCAATTTAAAATGGATAGATATCCGGTGTAGACTTCCGGCGTATTAACTACGCTTTTCCCATCAACATCAACATTGAGGTGAATGTAACACAAGTAATGTAATGTACAAGTAATTTCTGTAGTCGCATGCTGAGGGCATGGGATGCGACTACACGAATTACTTGTATCAGGAGAAACCAATGAAAAACGAACAGTAATCAAAACCTTATTACTATTTATGATAAGATATATCTAAATTTGATACTTATCATAAATAGTAAAAAAAGGACATGACGGAACTACACTTCCGCTGGGTTCGCTCCTTTCCGCAGCGCAGCCATCGGAAGCTGAGCAGAAATTCGCGTCCCTCCCTAACCCCCCACTTCCGGCGCCCGCGGGCCGTGCCTGCCTAATTTCCTCTTTCCGCGCGTATTAATTTCCGGCTTAAACTATTCCACGTCTTCCATTTCCTATTAACGTACGTTTCAATATGAATTTTCGTCACGAAAATTAGAATTTTGTAACTGTTTTAAGAGATATTTAAATACATGTTATATACTCCAATTCTAATTAGAGGAGGGCTATTGGCTTCGATCGAATTCAAAGCGAAAATATATATATATATATTGTGCGAAATTGTTACGATAAAGTTATGTCTCTTGACTTGAAAACAAAGAAATTATTTGTTTAGATCTCATTGGAATAATTTAAAGTAGGTGGGTAGGTACGATTCGCGCTCTAGTCCAGATTTTTAAAATCGGAGTAGTTGAATGACGAATTGATTTCTTTTTATTCCGCAAATGGTTCAGCTTAAATGCCAATTTATAATAATACTTCAGAAGTCACAAATACGAGCACAGAAAGCAAGCGCTCACGCGATGATATTTATTTCAGGCACTTCCGCGTGTGTTCAAATTCGACACCAACTGCTCGTGTCATTTCTATGTGGGATCCACCAACAAAATTCTAAATAATAATTATTTCATCCAATAAAATAACTTATTCTGATGAGATGTAGTTAATAAACATATCTATCCTATAACCTGTTGTTAATTTAGAGACCAGACGAGACCACCTGAAAATACATTATAAATTTTCAAACGTTTTAAAAACGAAAATGAACAAGAGCATCAGAACAGGAATTTACTCAAAGACAATGAGTTTACATAACTATTAGTAAGTACCTATCTAAATAAACATATAGTCGGAGTTGGAGCAACAGCAAACGCCTAATAAGATAAAAACGTCAGCAAAGAAAGTAGCGGCAAGTTCTGCGGTCACGGTCACGTATGGACGAACATCACAGTCTTTTATTCTCAAAATTACTGCACATAACTTCACGACAAGAACGCCTGCGTGCCGCCGCGCCAACCCGCAACCAGCGGGAGTGGGAACGAGATGGAACGAGTCAGGGAGCGCGGGGCGGGCGAAGGGAGCAACAGGTAAAGATTCCGAGGCCACTTCCGTCTTGGCTGCCGAATATTTCTGTCTCGAACCGGTAGTGGGATGGCGGCCAGGGCACACATGAAATGATCACGACATACACACATACACTACACATTTAAAACTTGCCACTCGTCTGCTCCCACTGGAGCAGACGTATTCAAGGGACGTGTCTACTAATGTAGTTACTCATCTGTTGAAAACCACCTTTAATGATTCACTAGCCATAAGTTCAATATAATATACCTATCTATCCATCAGGTATGGCACCAAAGAAAAAATATCGACGCCGCGGTAAACTAAGTGCCTCACAAAAATACAAGCAGCCCGAAACTAAATAAACTCTGTTTAAACCGGTTGACAATCATATTGTCTTAACCCATACCACTACCAGGAAACGTCGCTGAGCTACACAGACATTTCCTGCACTTTGTCTTGTAAATCCCAAGATAATAGAATAAGTCCGCCGTTAACTAATGAGAATTCAAATCTATTTTTCCTTTTCAAAAATATTTTTAAATGCTATATTTTGTTATATTATGTTTGTTTACTATATTTTGTTTGTCCCTAACCCACTAGAAAATCTGATTTTACATATGGATATCATTCAAAATATCCATGTAGCACCCGAGTTTACTTGGCAAATAAGGAAATAGGTATTGCGAGTTATTAAAAACTGGCGCGCTGACGTAATTTCGCCACACAACTAGCACTTCCGCGTGCCCTAAGCAAGGAGTTCTACAACAGCAATCTTAAACATTCTTCCTTATAAACATGCATCTTTTACATAGGTAAAAGTTCCTAGGGCATGGAGCATGAAGCAAGCCACCCCGATAACGGTTTGCGGAAATAATATACTCTCGTATCGTACCGTATACTTTGAGTTAAAAATGGGTCTTGCTTGGTCTGGTTCCCGAAGTTTTATCTTGACGATATGTGTGGAGCGGCAGTACGGGGAACGAGGAGAGCGAGGGGAGCCGGCTCGCGCGCGTCCGTCCACCCGCGCCGCCACCGCATCATCAGTCCGCGTCGGAGAGCTGCCTGCGACGCTTGTCTGCGAGCTCGATCCCTCAGATACGCTGCTGGTTTACGGCGTGCCGTAACACGACACGTTTGGAGGGACCGCCGCTGCTACGCGTGTGCCTAGTGCTCTGTGAACATTGGATTTTGTGCTACTAGTGTTGTGACGATGTACATGTGCTGAATTCTGCGGTTTATGTCTTCTTAGGATTTGACGACGCAACTAGTTCCGGATCAGCTCAGCCGGTAAGTAGCGGTGCTTATCGCAGAGCGCGCTATCGCAGACTCACGCATTTCCGACCGCGCCCGATAAGGTAGCTGGCTGACTAGGCGATACCAACTATGATGTTCACGTCCGGCAACGAAAATAACGCTCTAAATATTATAAAGACATCTAAGTATGACCGCTCTTTGTATTAATTCAACAGGTTGTTTGACAGGTTGTCGGTGACGACGTCACTGACGTCACCACGTAACGTAACCCCTTCTTAGCGTACAGATGTTGAACAAGAACAATTGTTCGTTACAACTTCTCCCCGTTTTGTATTCCTTGGGAATAAAATTCTCCAAAACTAGGTCACTAACAACTGCAACGATAGGTTTCATACCCATCAACCCGGACCTTATCAACAATCTGCATCTGTATGATTAATACATAACATTAGAAGGAAACTTTCTCATTCCTAGTACACAAAACAAGTGTTTCCATTTCCGTCTAAAATGGCACATGCACCCTTTAATTATTTTTATTCTCTATTCTTACGCTCCCCCTCGGATTAGGCACATCGTATAATCGTATGTAATAATAATATTCTCCCTCATATTGTAACAATGTCCTATTCATCCTCCCGAAATTGCGACCAGCAGGTGACGGCCCCAAATTTATCACATAATAATGGCAAACGGAAATAGTACGATTAGATCGCATTATTTTAACCATATCTTTTTACGGTATTTCACCTATTGCATTTAATATTTTAGTTGTAGAGTTTTCAACAAATAAACTACCGCATAGTTGTATTTATTAATTTATTTCTGTATTATTTTACTTTTGTTTTGATTACAACTTACTTGTGAATCAAAATAATAGGTACCTATTTTTAAATTTCTAATATAATCTGCGTATGAGAGATAATCTTAGATATGAGATGTTATACCTATGGTCCCACGGCCCACATGCTAGTTATGACAAAATGCCTATTGCGTATGACTCCACGAAGTTAAGCATTACATAATGCAAACAATAAAATATTGTAGCTGAGGTAGCTAACATATCAAATTATTTTTTTATTGATTATAAAATTGGACTTGGATTTATAACAATAGTGTCCAATTGGGAAACCCACGTCCACATTGAACTAGGTTTAAAACAAATAACATTCATATCACTCCGTCTTTTCAGGATGTTAGATGACACTTTTAGACTAATAAGAAAGGTAACTACTATCGTAAACATAACGATGGCATAAACAGGGAGCACTTTTTTGTTATTGTGCTATTTCTAGGAAACATTATTGTATACATTGATGGAAAGAAAAGAAACTTAAATAAGAAAAAACACAAAGCACATTCACATAAATCCCCATATTTTAAATAGACTACTTATTTATTTACAGATTGTCGTAATGAAAGTTGTCAGCCTACAACTGCCGTCGGGGCCAAGCATGGAGCGGCTGCCGCTGCCATTCAGCCCGACAGAGTTACTGTGGCGGTACCCACTGCCTTGGGCACCGCCGCCTCCTTCTCCTCTGGGCGACACAAAGGCACAGCTCCCAGCTGGCTTACCTCCAGAACCAAGATTATGGACAAGAGAGGATGTTGCAGTTTTCCTTAAATGGTGCGAAAGAGAATTCGACTTGCCCAATTTTGATATGGATTTATTTCAAATGAATGGTAAGGATCCATGAAATTCCTTTAGGAGTTATTGAATTCGTCTTAGTGCGTTGATGATTTTAGATTTATACAACAAATAATAAATAACTATTTTATTTTCAGGAAAGGCATTATGCCTCTTGACGAAAACGGACTTGGGAGAGCGGTGCCCGGGCGCTGGCGATGTGTTGCATAATGTTCTGCAAATGTTAGTTCGAGATGCAGCACTTTTAGGAAGAGTGCCTTCATCGCCCGTAACGCCAACAGCGCGCGCTGCCCCTTACCCGCCATCACCACACTCGCACCCACCTACGCCTACATGGGCAGTTGACGGATTCCACCATTTCCATAGCGCAGCAGCAGCTGCTGCGCAGCCTAACTCTGTCACTTTAAGTCCTGCACCATCAGTAGACAGTTCTGGAAGTCCACAACGTGGTGAAGCAGTTAGCTATGGACCGACATATGCACCCTCTGTTACTGCACCAACTCAAGCGGCTAGCTCCGGAAGTAATCATTCCGATTCGGACGAAGAAGCACAATTTGCGCCGCCTCCACGCTCTCCTAAAGATGCTCCTCTAGTGAGCCCAGCGCCGCAAAATCATCCAGCGCAGCATTCTCATTATCGTACTCAACATCGGGAATTTTTCCCAAATGATATGCCTGAATCAAATACAAGTAAGTTTTAAATAGTTGCATTATGTACATTCGTAATACGAAAATCATTTTGATGTATAGACATATAAATAAGTAAAACAAATATGAAAATAATAAGTATTAAGCTAATTTAAACATGTTTTCTTTCAGATGGAAGACTATTATGGGACTTTCTACAACAATTACTAAATGACCCGACACAGAGATATACTAATTATATCGCATGGAAGAACCGAGAAACAGGAGTTTTTAAGATCGTAGATCCAGCAGGATTGGCTAAGCTTTGGGGTATCCAGAAAAATCATCTTTCGATGAATTACGACAAGATGTCACGTGCTCTTAGATACTACTACCGTGTCAACATTTTACGGAAAGTTCAAGGAGAGAGACATTGCTACCAGTAAGTATGATTAATACTTACTCACCTGTTAGAGGCAATAGTCCTTAGTAATATTTAACGACTAATAGCAATGAAATGAGTTACTAGATATCAAGCTATCTAGGTTAAATTAAATACGACATGAATATCAATATTAAGTAACTATTCTTTTATTTTCAGGTTCTTGAGAAATCCTACAGAATTAAAGAACATCAAGAACATCTCGTTATTGCGGCAACAAATGAGCCCCACTAGAGTAGTGCCGCAGCCCATGGTGAAAACAGAGCTGAAGGAAGAGCGTTGCGAAGACGAAACTATAGACGAGGACATGCCTACCGACCTGAGCATGGCGACGTCGGAGCCATGGAGGAAGCGCGCGCGCGTCGACCCCGGTGCGGTGCCCTCGCCACATGACAAACACCGCATTAGTGCACTCATTGGTGACAACATGATGCTCAAACGTGAATCTGACTACAGTGGTGATCATTACGCACTCAACCTCAAAAGTGAAAAATGTGAACAATGATGGAATTCAATATGAAATAACGCGGGACACTTTTAGTGCAGAGCGATCATAGACTTTATGTGAACTAGCTCCACCAATAAAATTCTAGTCAAATTCCTCTCAGGAAGGATTACTATTGTCTTCCTAAATGTGTAAAAAAATCTGAGGACTGAGAGTACTTTGACAGATTTATAATGGTCTCTGGAGTTAAACAGGGTATGGACCTTTAACGATGCCTTTGTGCCAAGTGATTTTATCTAATAGCGTCAATTACATGAATAGTTAGCAAAACAGAAAAGAGTTTATGTGTGTTGAAGTCATAGAAACTATATTAAAACAGTGCAATGGAACATTCAACTGCTGACTAATTGCAGTGTCAGCCGTTATTGTTGCCAAAAGAAGTATATCACAATGTGCGTGTCTGCCACGCGCTCATTAATGCATTTTGTAATTTAATTAGCTATATAGTATGTTTAATATTTGTAATTTGCTAAAAAAGAGCGCATAATGATGGAATAAATAATTATTATTCTATCTCAACAAAAGCTAAAATTGTATCATCATTTAAGTAACATTGTCTTCCATTGATTCATTTTGGCAAAACCATTTCAATTGTAGCAAAGAGATTAAAAACTATATCTACCACATGGAATCTATTGCCGAGGACCATAAATACTTAAGAACAAAATACAGTGAATTTAATCTGGCAGCTATTAAAAATTAACTATCTATTTAGAAAAAAATAATGGTACCTTGTTAAGAGACAATAACTATTAACTGTTACAAAAATATATTTGCCTTTAAAGTCAAAAAGAATATAAGTATATCCACTGTGATAAAAATAAAGTGGTAGAAGTATAGAGTATGCTAGGGCTTTTACTCAAAGATTTCCAGCTACAATTTTCTGTGATCTCTTTTATCAATGTAGGTAAATGTCATAGAGAATAAAATAAAAAGTATGTTTTTGTAAATAATAGAATTTAAGAATAAATAAGTTAGGTTAAATAAAACAGACTGTAAAGAGAGTGTATGTATGATTTGTAAAACAAAGTGGAGCTTTATCAAAGTACCTAGTAATTAGTAAGTACTATTGCAACTGAGTTTGTATTTTTACAATTATTTCTATGTTGACATATGTGTGTCATTATTTCCAATATATTGTACACAATATAAACATAATGTTTTACATTAAATATTGTGTCTGAATTATCATAATTTAAAATAAAAGAAAAGTAATGTTATCCAATTCATCTATTTATTTTTACCCTACTTGTAATCAAAATCCTTATCAATCTTTCCGACTAAAAGAGAAGAAATAGCCCTTACTTTAGCTGCTTGTTGGAGCCAGGAAATAATATCAAAAATAAAGAAACCAGGAAAGAATAAAGATTTCAAGCTTATCTCCCGAATGAAAATTCCCTCACTTTTACTGGTTCTCGAGAAATAATTTCGCTCTCATTTATTTAAAGTCTCCTAAAGACTCAAGATCACCAAATTAAGTATCCATCAGAACTGTGGGTGTGTGACTTCCAAAAATAAGAATATACTAAAACAAAAAGTCAGGTTTTACACACGACTCACACAACACAATTGAATAGTAATTTCCCCAGCGGAGGTTACCCAGATAGTTTCAAAGTGCACTATACAATATGTTACAAAAACCGTGTCCGAAGTTTGTATAGATTCTACCTATAGGTATCTCGCCAAAGAATTACCCCTGACAAAAATTATATAAAATTTTATTTTTAATGGTACTGACATGGCAACACTTAAGCGCAGGCGACGGGGGAACTGCGCGGTGCGCGGGAGTCGCGGCGGGTGTCAGCTGGGGACACGGACGATTTGACCTCGTGACCCTGGGTCGAACTTTGCGAGTGATGTCACTTTCTTTGAATTTGCTAGATTAATGGGAAATTAATGAAAATTACTACCTAATTGTTCTCAATTTTTTTGAAGTTGTCTTTTAAGTAATTAATGCCCTTTTCGGATCGGACAGAGTTTTTGTAACATATTATATATGAATGATTTATCAACAAAGTAACATGTCAGAATTCCGTATTTAAAAGTATTGATATATCGACTTAAAGATTAGGAGATAAATTATATTAATTGAAAAAATATATCGGAAAATAGCTACATTTTAATTATAACGATCATTGTAACATTATGCTTAAAAACTAATTAATTTTCAAGTATGTTATTTGATACTATTCACTGTTCAACTGGCTGTCCTTGGAAGAAGATAATGTCTTCAGCTACAACTGTTGATGCTGTTCGGACCTGACCATCATCAAGTTTTATTTCCCCATATGACAGTTTTCCCGTGACATAGACTCTTTGTCCTTTCTTTAAATATTTGTAGACTGTGTCGCGTAGACCAGGTTTGAAGATGCTTACTCTGTGCCAATCAGTTCTTTGAAGTACATCTCCAGACTCATATTTGTAACTGAAGTGAGTTGCGAGAGGGAAATTCACAACAGGATGTTCCTCTGTACCTCTCTTTTGAGGATCAGCGCCAACTCTTCCTAGGAGCGTCACTTGGTTAATGGCTGAAAAACAATAAAATGTGTTTTAGTGCTATATAACAGCACAATAGCGCTACATCAGATTTTTATAATTTCTTTCATTTCTTACCGAAAAATAAATAATCATCTAACTAGGAAAATATTTTATTAGTATATATTATAGTTTGGTATGGACAGTTGCCACAGTTTGTTTAAATCAAATACTGTGGCCACTAAAATCATGAGCACTTGAATAAATAATTTTTCATTCATTAATTCTAAAAGTTAGGTAAAGTTCGTATTGTATACTGTGACTACATTTTTAAATATAAATATACATATAACAAACACTTTCTAATAAAATCAAAGGATTTTATTTATGTAAAGACATAATATAGCATAATTTGTTAAATATTTTTTTAACTAATAAAAAAAAGAAAATGGCAAAATTTTGATAGTATCCTTAGTTTATGGGAAAATTCGGCTGGTCAACATACAGATATTGTTTTTCAATATGGTCTCTTCAATATGTGGTCATTCCTTGGTCTCTAACAATTAGACTGATTTGAGACTCATTCCTCAAGTTGGTTTATTAATAGTGTTAGATTTCTAAATATTGTATTATTAGTTTTAGAATACACATACTTACAGCTTTTTTATACACATACAATTACTACCTTCACCCTTAACTTTTGAAATATGTCTAAATCAATAATACTTACTCTTTTCAGTTTTCTGTGTATTAAACTTCACAGAGGTTGTGTGCAGATTAAGATTTGGAAGTTTTACAAGCTGTGCAACTCGTACTATCTGTAAAACAGTCATTCCCCTTATTTATTGATTTCTTAATTGTTGATCTTTATGGATAAGGAGAATACTTTAATAATGGACACGTTTTCACATTTATTTGGTATTTATAATTTCTGTAAAAGAATCTAGACTTCAAAGTTGCATTTTCAAAAATAACTTTACTGCATAAAGTACATGGATGCGTAACAACGTCGCGAGATACTTACCCAACTATGTCAACTATGAGGCTGGCATAGGTGGTGATGTGGATGAAGTATTTCGCATTTGCCATACGTCAATACTAATATTGTAAATGTGAAAAACTATCTATGACACTTTCACAGCTAAACTAGTGTGCTGATTGTGATACAATTTGATTTCAGAAACACGGGGCAGAGCTGCGGCTAATAGCTAGTTCTACATAATGTTACAATTTTCAAGAATGTTTCCTTCATCCATCTGTGTTATAAGCCCCTGATTTCTTATTTTTCATAATTTTAGGTCCCCCTAGGAGTTGAATCCCTTGTGAAATTGCAAAATATGCAACATAAAATGGTAAATTATTTTAATCCTTTAAGGTAGACATAAAATTTTGATATTTTTCATAGCTGTAAGAGACAAATAATATATTTTTTTAAATGTATTGATAATAAATAATTTGAATATTTTTAGTATAATATTATCTGTAGTGTCACTTACCCATGTTTAATGTTAAACTAATAAGACACATGCAACTGTTATCATTGTAAATATATATATATATATATATATATATATATATATATATATATATATATATATATATATATATATATAAACAAAATTAGTAAGGATTTCAAAACTGGTTACATATTTGTTTAATAGTATTATTTCAACCCCACAAGTGTGAATATAAACCAACATCCCATGTGTTGTAATCATAATGTGTTCCCGAATGGAGGAAATTAACTCCATTAGGGAACACATTAGGGAACATTTTTACATGTATACAGTAAAGTTTTATATCAGAACTGAAATTTCTGAAAATTTTCAATTATTCATAACTTTATTATTATTAATCCTATTAATATGATTCTGACACCAAAGCTCATTATTGTTTGGGTATGGTTATTGGTATAAGACAAAAAGATAAATGTTTTTATGTCAGAGATATTTTATATTTGATCATTTTATTTTAATCTCATCACTTTGATTAGCCTATAATTGCTTTTTACAGCCAAAATCTAAGATATAACATTTCTACCCTTGAAAATGGGTTGCATTTGCTTTTTTTCAGAATCTGACAACATTACACATAAAACAATGTTTTAAATTAGTAATGAAATTTAAAAGGTATCAATAAGTTCTAAATATTTGTCTATAAATATCAGAATTAAACCTGCAATTATAAACACTATTCACATATGCTCATAAATTTGCTAAAAATGTTATCTTCATGTGCAATTGTTTATGTTTAATAAGCATTAGAATTACACACTCACAAACTCCAACTTTTTTTACTCTCATCATTCAAAATACTTAAATGTACCTACTTCCTGACGACAATAATTCGGTCAAGGTCAAATTTCAGAATCAGCATTTTGCCAACAACCGGAGTGTTATTTAGCCGAATTTCATGTACGATATAATTAAAAGTTTCATGTTTTATTATAAGCTTGTTTATAAACACGAAATTTTACGTAAATGATGCATGAATTAATACGAAATTTTAACCTTCAATAGAAGCGTTATAGGTGTGCAAAAAGCTGAAAGCTTGAAGCATTACTTAAGAAGCGTTATTTTATATGATTAGGTACAAATTAGATTTATAAAGAAAAAAACACCGGTAAATAGGTTATGATGCTACTAACCTTCGAGTTACAAAACATAGTGATTGATGTTCTTTGGTATAGAAAACACAAGATTACAGAACTTAAATATTATTAACAAGAAGACAACATCAAATGGATGAATAAAGTCTTATACTTCTACCATGTAAATATTTTACTGTTTTAATCAATTTTCTCACACTCATTAAATCAATCTACCAAACTATTTTAAATTTGATTAGTTAGAAAGAAAGATGTGACTTTGACATTGAAGTTTAGTTTAGGGCCAAGATCCACAAACTAGCAGAGCCAAGGCTTGTCGGACAAAACTCGCTGGGTAGGTAGTGGATTACAGAATTTACAGATCACTATACTCGCAAATCCAATGTCCACAGCAATAGAGAGCTCGCGCGCGGCTCGGCAAATTTTCTTGTTTTGGACTATATCACAGATATTAGAGAACATTACATACATGATGTTCTTATATACCTGTGGATTTTATGAAAAAGTTCTTTTTTAGCTATTAAGGTACACTGCTTAGTTGGAGGGTACACTTGGTTGACTTGATTTTTTGGTCCACCAAAACCATCGGTTTTTTGGTCAAGTGAACAGTTTTTTTAGTTGCAGACTTTGACTGCTGTAAAAGGGCTTCTTTATATAGCATAATGTTGCCATAATCATTCAACTGTGTTCAATCCAACAATAGTCAGTTTTACCAACATTACCAACCAACGTTTGCGTCGTTCGCTTGATGACAGTTGCCTGTTTTTATAGATAGATGTAAATTCTATCTCTATCTTTTCAACCACCACCATACCCAATCCAGGAAAAGTTGTTGCCTGTGAAGGATGCCTTCAGCTGCGAATGCAAAATCTGAAAAACCAGCCTCTTCGGAGGCTATGGATAATTCTCCTGTACGACAAATCATGACGGTTATTGAACACAAAATCCGCAATTTGGAGAAAAGAAAGGTATGTCTTGTCGGTATCAACTTTACATTTCTCATCGCCATCTCTTTTACAGTAACAAGAAACAGTGAATAGTGTTTTTACCTAGTTGTAGATAAATTTCCCCCTTACAACAGCTATTATGTCTTAGTACTTATTACTTTGTATGTAAATAGCGGTTGCACCGAACAGTAGACGCCATTTTCACACATGTGCTCGAGCAATGTTGACGATACAAACCTTGACGCGCGTTTTGCGGAGAAGAGAAATCAAGAAACTTGAACAACTTAGCGGTAGCGTATCGTGACTAGGTGTGGTTACATTATTTTGTTAAAATGTATATCGTCTCAATGTACTAAACACTCCAGCCTATGAGGTCTGCATGTTGTTTATTAGTAGGTAGCGTTTTGTACTTTACGATTATCACCTGAGCTATAAAATGTTTTTGTAACTTTAGATGTTTCATATTACATCAGCATAGTACTTTGGTTTTATGTGATTTATTGGAAAGCTATAAATTTAGGTAGTGACTCTTACATAGTAAATACCAGTCAAAACATATTTATATATATGATATAATTTTTGTAGCTTCCTGTTTCTGACCCATATGGGGAGGACCAAACATCCATCTTCCAGGGCATGTATTGGAACCTATAATACAACACTTGTGTAGTTTATTTCTTACTAGCTATTGCCCATAGAGGCCTATGTGAGCTCAACTCACGTCATTCACAAGAAGGGCCTACCTGCAGAAAATAGTCTTCAAGGGAAGTAAGACCTCGGGCACTATCTTTTAAAGGGTTGACCATCTTTTACAGAGTAAGTTGACGTCTTATCGTGATTTGCAAAAAGCTGGAAAAGAGCTGAATTCAGATCAGAGAGTAGCTGTTGCAAAATATGATGAGGTCGCCCAAACACTGGAATTTGCAAGAGACTTGTCTAACCAAATCAAGTTGATTGCCACTGCTGCTGAAAGAGAAGCAAAGAAGCAAGCAAAGAAGGTAGAAATGTCATTAATTATATACAATAAGTGACAAAGATATCCTTATTTTAGTTATTAAGAACCTACTTTCAAGTAGCATATGGTATGTCCCTATTACACTTTACAATATTTGCATGGAATTAGTAGGTACTACGAAGTACTTATTAAATCCATGAATATTTGACAAAATGAATAAAAAACTTAAAAGTAGGTTTTAACTTTTACCAGCAAAGTCTTATTATCAGCAACTGTAATGTTATTACTTTTTAAATATATCTATGTACTGTATATACTGTAAGACCTCCTTGAATATATTTATAAACTTTTGTCATTGTAATCAGTGAAATGTTTACTTACATTTTTAATTTTATGCACAGCAATCTACTTTATAAAGCGCCATTGACTGTCAGGTCCATTGACTTTTCACCACATCCTACAGGCTTTTTTCTTTCTTATATGTAAACCAAATGGCTGTACTGATTTCTCTTTGTATTTTGAACATTGTGAATTGTATTAAATAATTCTCACTATAAGCAGTATGGATAACACTAGTTACCTATTTATTTCTACTTTTAGGATGCATGGGTGCGATCAGCAGCAGAAACCAACAAGATCCGGGAAGTACTTCTCATCCTTGATTGTCTGACACAAATGGGCAGTAATGAAGCCCGAGATGACTTTCTTAATGGCACAAATGGTGCTGCTAAACTAACTGAAGATGACTTAAGGATTTTAGATGACTTGTAAGTCATTATGTTTCTTAATAAAATAGTTTTAATAGATTCTTAATCTGAGCTAGAAATTAATGAGAAAAGATTAACATTATTAGTAGGTAAGTGTACTGAAAATATAATAAGATATAAATTAATTGAGAAGTATGTATGTTTTTATAATTCATTAATAATTTATCATCTACATGTGTATCAAGAGAATTTGTAAAATTGTATAATGTGTTTTATTTAATTACAATTTCCAGATATCCTGAAGTTACCCCTAAACATGAAGTTAATGAAGAGGGTCAACCAGGATTTTATGGTCACGTCAATAAGGCTGCTGAACATCTATACTCAGTCATTGATGGTAAGCCCAAGGAAGTATTGGGAACAACTTACACCCGAATCAAGGAAATTGTGACTACTATTCATGGATGTGGATACTTTGACAAAACAGTTGAAGTAGTCACTGTCGAGAATGAGGAGAACTGTGTGCCTGTAGCGGAGGAGCACCAGGAGGTAGCAATAAAGGAAGCTGAAGGAGAGCCGGTTCCCGTGTACCCGGTGACGGCGCCGCTGCCCGTGCCGCCCGCCCCCGGCGTGGTGCCCGCGCCCGCCTACCCGCTGCGCCCGCTTCCGCCCATCACGCTGCAGGAGGTTGAGCACGCGTACTTCGCGCAGCAGTACCCGCAACAGAGACCCATCGCCGAAGTCATAGGTTCGCAGAACTTTTTCTTTCTGCAAGAGTCTGAAATCGACAGTCCAGTGGGCACGCCGCAGCCGCCGCCGATCGCGAGCCAGTCATCGCCGCCGGCATCCATCCCCACGCAGACGTTCACTAATCAACACTACGTGCTGCCGGGCCAGCGTGTGCCGGACGTGGCCACCATACCGCTGCCGCCGCAGCCGCACTTCCCGCCGCACCCCGAGATGCCAGGCTACGCCCCGGCCGCCGTACCGCTGCCCGCGCCGCTGCCGCCGCATGTGCCGCACGTAGCGCTAGCGCCGCCGCCGCCTCCCGCGGCCGAGCGCCCGCCCACGCCGCCCGAGGAGCGTCCCGAGGACGAGTGGAAGGAGAGCCGCAGCCCCGAGCGCGAGGATGGGTCCGAGCGTAAGGCGCAGGGCCAGGGTGACGGCCAGAACCGTTTCCGGCGCTACGGCCGCGGCGGCCGCGGGGCGCCCAACGGACACCGCGGCCGCGGCGCCTTTCCCGCGCGCCAGGGCGGCGACGGCTACCGGTCTCGCCACCAGGACTACCAGAGCAGGTCCAACAAGGACGGCTATCAGAACAGACAGTACGACGGCTACCAAAACAGACATGGAAAGGACAGCTATCACAACCGGGGCGGCGACGAGAGCTACTACGGGAACGGGGATACGCACGACTCGCCCCAACAGAACGAGAACGGCGGTCGCGACAGATACAACGACAACGCGCAGAGCTACCAGGGTGGCTTCAAGAGCCGTGGCCGGGGAGGCCCGCGCGGCGGCGCCCGCGGCGCCTCCAGGCCTCCTCGCCCGCAGCAGTACAATCGCAAACAAGAAAATGTCGAATAGTAGACGGGGTACTAGTTCGATGTTCCGCCTCATCCCGAGCGGTCTCGACGCATTAATATTACTCTATAATGGACAAAATCATTCGTGAAGGCAGATTTCACCGGCAACAACGCGCAGTGGTAACAACAAACAGAGATTACGGTATATAAAATAATAATAAAAAATAATAAAAAAAAAGTAAAATATTGAAACTGAAATAAAAAATAAGTTACTTGAATTTAGATGTATGATATAAATAATTATGCAATTATTATAAGTTACGTAATTCTAGATTCTTGTATAAGTTATGGTCACGCGAGTGGCTAAAGTGACGCGGCGTGAGCGGGTGCCAGCCGCAACCTCGTGCGTGCCTCGTCCTAGTGATACTGCAAGTACAGGAGATGTGCACACAACTGACGAAACACTAACGGGACCTTCTTAATCTCATTCATCTTTGTACTTTTTAATACAGTTGATTTGAATAGCAATTATATATGTTAAGATATGGATACATGTTTGTTTTCCTTCGACTGGTGTTTATTTATATAACAGTATTGGTCATATTTATTTTATTGCTGATAGAATATGGCTTACAAGAATTTTGTATGGAACTTGGCATTGAGGTCTGTCCTTCACATAATTTTTGTCATAAAAGTTAATAAAACATAGTGCTTACTATCCAAATGTAATAAAAAAAATATCGAAAATGTATGTGCCATCAATATGGCTTAAAAGCGTGTATTTATTATTATTATTCTTATTGTCAAGGCTTGTAAATACCTTTATTTGTTCTGAAAGTATTCCTTTATTATAATTTTACCAAGGGACTGCTTTATTGTTTTTGTAAAGCACCTGATATAACAATAAAATATCAAATAAATAATTATGTAGCTATTATTATTATTATCCACTATGTAGTAGATTGCTTGAGCTGACACTTACAGAACACTTGTAGTCTATCGGATAGCACAGAACATTTGTAGTCTATCGGATAGCTCAGTCTCCCCAATTCCAGACAAACTAAATCTTTACGCCCGAACGCAAACCTATCTCCGCATGTATATATTTGTATATGTTTTGGACAGTTCACAATGCCAAAATATAAACTTCAGTACTTTTTTGAAGATTTTATTTTATTGTACCCTTGACCAAATGGTACATAGATTTAACATTTTCATGTCTTAAATCTGCTGGTTTATGTCAGTGATCATTCAAAATTATATTTGTTATTGTTATTTGATCAGGCTTCCTCTTTTCATATAAATTGTTCTCAATAGAGGCTGTGTGCAAGCAAATTAAAAGTATTATTTGAAGAGAATTTTCATGTTTCATTTGTCTACATTCACCACTCCTGCGTACTATATATTTGTTCCATAGAACAAATGTAAGTAAATAAACACCTGACTATATACTGGTCGGTCGGGCTCTCGGTTGATGAAACAATCATCAATACATATAATAAAACAGTAGAAAAAAATCCTGTACATTGAATATATTTACATTAAAACAAAATTAGGCGATAGTAACAGAGTAAGAATTAAAAAAAAACTATGTACACGCTAATTTGACGGATTTCAATGAAACTTTTTTGTTATATAGCTATTAAGCCTGGGCATAATATAGGTTATATATAATTTTGGAAACTGGAACACCTGATGGAGAACAATGATGGTACAGCGAAACTATAAGAAATATAGAAATTACGCCTTAACAAAAGTTGTTCAGCCTGATGAGCATTTTCTGTTGAGATATAAAAATCGAAGATAACACCTGATGTAGACCCATGATGGTACGGTTAAACTATAGGAAATATAGAAATGACGCTCTAACAAAAGTTGTTCAACCTGATGACCATTTTCTGTTGAGGTAATAAAATCGAAGATCTGGAATACCTTATGCAGACCCAAGGTGGCATAGCTCAACTACAAGACATATACAAAAGAAGCCCTAATAAAAGTTGTTCAGTCTGATGAGCATTTTCTGTTGAGGTATAAAAAACGAAGATCTAAAACATCTGATGCAGACCCATGATGGCCCAGCGAAACTATAGGAAATATGGAAATGACGCCATAACAAAAGATGTTCAGCCTGATGCATTTCCTGTTGATGTAAAAAAATCGAAGATCTGGAACACCCGAAGAAGAGCCACAATGGTTCAGCTATTTCAGTCGTATGAGCAACTTCTGTATAGGTATCGTTATGCTATGTCTGTACAGTTAAATTTCTCTAATAATTTTTACTCCTTACCAAAAATTTTTCTGCCACACGAATGAAGTCGCGGGTATCAGCTAGTAGGTAATAATACCCAAATGCAAAAGTCTATCATCATGTCACCCTGGCGTCAAAAAACCGAAGGGGTTTTTTGATTGGCTATAACATTTTTTTTTAACATTATTGGCTATACCATTTGACTCTTACTTCCCCTAGACTCCAGTAACCTTGCACCGGTGCTGGTGCTCTTCCGCTGCTATGCTACGGTGCCCCCTGAATGCGTAATATTTTTTAGTCTGTTCTGTAGAACATTTTATTTTTTTTTTAATTCTGTTTTCTTCAAATCGTCGAGTTTTCTAATGCCGAATCAGATGACACGGGCTCATGCACGGGCATTCAAGGTCATCAGATAAGTAATCAAGTTGTAGTTAGTTGAAAGTTGCACGGGTGGGTAAGGTAGGTATTTGCTTCTCATGTCGAGTGTGTTGTTGCTAACACTTGTGTCAATTTTAAATTGCTTAAAAGCCTGACATACTTTTTACCACTACCTACCCTCTTACGTGGCCTCTACCCCCTACAAAGTGGGGAAACCATAGTTAGTTTTGCTGTAGCAATATCTTAACGATCCTGTCTGAAATCATAATATATCTAGCAGTGGATTTCCTGCGACAGAAATGATGATTTGTCCAACATTGGTTTCTCTTGCATCTGAAATGATAATATACTCAGCATTGGGATTCTTGGGGCAGAAATGGACTACCTGCGTCGAAAATCATAATAAGCAAAGCAGTGTACCTACTTCCTACATCTGAATTAATAGCTTTTATTAAGATTCCGTACCTCAAAAGGTAAAAACGGATTACTTTGTTATACCCCTATAGGGGTTGTTTAACCCCTATAGTACCCTTATAGAATTACTTTGTTGTACGTCAGCCCGTCTGTCAACGCCCTTTTCCGCATTCCCTGAGGAAAAGAGCCTTGACATATACACGTATAAAGTTGAAATGTACTTCAAATATCCAGGTCGATGGTTCCTTGAAGCTCTGAAAAATTGAAACTGGCAAGTCAACGCGATCAATATAATGATCATTTTTGTTGAATTTGCAATTTTACAATTCAAAACCTAGAATCCATGAAATACCTATGGCACGAAGTTAGCGTTAATGTAGATAAAGAGAAAAATCCGAAATTGTAAATTGAAAATGTAATTTAAAGCTAGTTTAAAAAATTACTGAAAATGATTTTCAAAACAAAAGATCTAAAATCCAATTTGAAACTTCGGTATGCGCGTTTGATGAAGTACCCGGTTCAAGCCTGGCGTTGACAGAAACATTTTTGTCTTTATATTTTTTTTGTAAAGAAACATCACTACACATTTTCTAATTTACTAATTTGTACGGAAGCCTCGGTGCGCAAGTCTAACTCACTCTGAAAGCTTTATTTTAATTTACACACAATCGATAGGTAACACTAGCGAGTTTCATATTTACAATACAATTAAAAGCAGACACTTCTAATAAAAATGATAATCTTCAATGGTCCTTTTGAGCAATTATTACAATTAAAATTTGCCCAAAAATGCAATGCAAATTGCAGACAGCTGAATTTACATGAACGAAGCATTTGCCTCTAAAAACCGCTACTAGCGGTGTAAGCGGAAAACATTACATTCATTTAATGTCGTTCTAGATAAAAATAAAACATTTTGCTAGATAAACCTGCCATTTATTATGATGTCTTATAATATGTAATGGTTTCAAAACAAATTCGACCTAAATTTGTCCAATTCAGAACAAAATAAATAAAGTTCTCTTTAACTTTAATTACCAGATAGAACCTGTTATTCATTTTTACAATGCTATGTACTTATCTATTTAGGATTACGAACTACTAAATGTAGTTACGGATATTACAATCTATACAACCTAATGCAATTATACAAAATATTTTCCATGCTGTACTCATTTATCATATCGAATTAAAATATAATATCGTCGCATTTTGTTCTTATGAAACCAACAAAAGAAATGTTGTTCACAACTCACGACTTTAACTAGAGTCAACGAGACTAAATATTTTTCTCTGGGAATGTGACAATGTACTAACAGACAAATAGTTTTTTGATTCACAAGAAAATCAGCATTTTACAAAATATGCGATGAAATAATAAAACATTTTCACTTACTTACTAAAGTATCTGTGAAGCATGAATTCGAAATTAATAAATAAATAGCAAAATTTTTAAGTATTTCAAGTTTGAATAATGCAAAGGCCTTGATAACATAAAGTTAATCGCCCGCAACAATTAGTCCAGAACGCGCCGGTGCTTACGGGAGGTTCTAGTGGACAGCCGAACACTATCTACATAAAATCATGTATAGACGTTTGCGCTAAATATAATCCTCACCACGACAGGCCTATCCGAGGCTTATTTAAATCGCGTGGCAAATGTAGATACGTAATCATAACTAGTTTCAGATTCCAAAAAATTAAATAAGAATTAATTATATCACACTTCAATATTCATCTTTCACCAAGACATAACCATATTACCATAAATAAATAGATCCCACTATCGCTATCTTTTTTTTCTAATTCTTCATTGAAATTCCAATTTAATTTGCATATTATTTTAAATCCATCATCATCCAGATAAACGACACCACCCGTAAAGTACAATGAGTATTTAAAAAATATTTTAACATTAATCAATCTGATTGGCTTATTAGATCACTATGAGAATAAACCACATTAACAATGTGTATCGAAATTTAAGTGAATCAAAACTTTATAGTTGGCGTGTAGTTAGAATACACGTCAATACTATCAAGTAAAATGAATCGACTATGTAGGTTTTCCATGTTTAAATGCTATATGGAATATGTGACTGACTACAATATTAAAAACTGGCTGCGCAACTTTACATTTTCAGTATGTGATATTGCCGTGCCGTCACAAAATGAAACTATAATCAAAATTAAATAAAACCCTCCAGCTTTCAAAACAGTGTACACATAAAAAAATAATAATCATATTTACAATTATAAAATATAGACATTTCACATCACTATCTTACATGTCATATTTATTGTAATCTTGTCTAACGTTAACTTATTTTTCTTTTTTGTTTATGTTCTACTAATTAGACTTTAAGCTTGAAATGTTTTGTTTTTTTTATTTTTCTCACATAAACCGTCTGTAAAAGAAGAAAAAGTATAAAGTACTAGTATTAATTAGGCCTTCCATTCAGTAGGTACATGGGAGACGTTGAAAAAACGTACTCTTTCCATTACTTCAGTCATAATGGAAATACGTTTTTATTATAAATTGAAGTAAAAAAGCTTTTCTTTGTAATAGTATAAACTCATGGCACCGGAGCTGCGACAATATATGAAAATCATAAGTAACAGCCAATAGAAATTCGATGAGAAATAAAATTATAATATAACATACCGTTTGTTAAGGTACCTAAAAAGGTACACAATGTTGACATGTCTTTTAAATCGAAATGTACATATTAAAAATCAAGATTTCTGCACATCACTAATCAATTTATTATATTTATTTCATGATTTTTATAATTCACTTGTGGTGCAAAGATGTTGATTTTAAAAGTGTACATTTAAGTAAAGATTAGTCAAGATTGTGTACATGTCTTAAACACCTATACATACACGGGTATACAAACGTGTCTTCTATTAAAATTATTACATTCTGTACCAGATTTGTAAAAGTACCAATTTACATGCTACAAATTGTATAAGATACAAAAACAATTAGATATACATCACTTATTTCACAGGTATCAAAAGGAAATGAATCGGTTAGTCCTCGCTGTAACCACTACACTGGGGAGCCCCCGCTAGTGTTATATCATCTGGCGCGACATCGCGTGCCGCATCTTGCGGTCCCAGGACTCCGCTTCCGCCCACGAGTGTCGCACGTCCCGGAACAGCTGAAATATTTTTTTTTTTATTAATTACTAATATCATCACAGGTTTACGAAACGTCTAAAATTGATATCAGTGATATGAAATTTATTAATCTTGTATGAACGTGGGTGTCATACGTGGCGGCCATGAAACACAAAATCTGATAGGTAAAAATACCATTCCCAAAGAGGGTTGACGTTGGCGGTTGTAAAATCACATTTAAGGTTTATTTTTTCACGCTGATATCGAGCTTCGCGGCGTTACAGTCCCGAATGTAACTGGGGACACGCAAAAATGAGAGATAACAAAATCAGATTTAAGTACTGGGTCTTCTTTACCAAATCCAAATGTCGTAGCTATGTTATATTAAAAAAGTTAAAGCATAAAAGTATTGTTCATGTAGAATAGCCATAAAGTTCATTGCTCCCTCACTCACACATATTGCTCACTTACCGATGACACAGATTGACAACATTAAGCTGCCATTTTGTTTGATAGCCGCACAATATATTTATTTGAAATTTGTTTTCTTTGTTAATTTTTTTGTTTAAAATGGAACCACAACCCGGTCCACAGTGGTTAAAACGTAAAGGGTAACAAACCAACACAGTTAGGAAGATAGAATTACTATCGTGTAGTTTTAAATAAATGTTGACGATTTCTACTGTCAAATTGTATGACCCCTACCCTATACCAAGTTACCGTGTTTACACAATTTTGCGATACATTTCATATATTCCCAAACTGTCGTTTTTGAAATTGAGAAAACATAGTACGCAGGTGTCAAAGGACTTTATGGCTAACCTTATTGAATTTGACTTTTATAAGTTAAAGTGCACACTGGTTGATTATATTAACTTGTGTGTGAAATGGAGAAGACAAGTGTTCCATTCCACGTAATGACCATGACCCTCAGCCATGAGGAAAACGACTATGAAGAAAAAGCTAAAGTATGTTTTGTTTCATTATGTCAATGCCCAATATTGTAAAGTGCTATATAGTGACTAAATATATTTTAGCTTAAAGTATGCCTAACTTGTTTATGATTATGGTCGTTTATTTACCTGTAACAGCCACGATTCGTCCGCCAACAGCTCATTTAGAATGACCGTAGTGTCTTTGTTAGGATTCTGCATTCTTTTCTCCGTCACACGCTTACTGCATTCGGCATACATTAGATACTTCTGATGCGATATCCTAGAAAACAATTGCACGCGACCGCAGCAAGTCCCGCAGACAAGGAATTCCTGGAAATAATAATAAATAATTCTTTATTACGTTTTCGGTAATCCGATGAATACAGTTTTACATTGCTGTTTTTTTCTTGCGTTAAATAAAAGCTCTCATACAAAAGCATTTGTTTGATTTCGACGAGTGTATGTGTATGTCCGGCATTTGTCGCCCCACAAATGGATTGGCTTCTAGCCTATTTGGAAGTCGCTCAAAAGACTGAACGCTCAGCTGGAGATGAAAGACGGAATTCGTCCAGATGGGATATGCTCGATAACTTTTTGTTAAAATCTAAATCAAGTACTAGTTCAACCTACACATCATAAATTAAAACATTAATCCTCTAAAGCAATATCCTAAAAAGTCCATTTATATATATATTGTATATATTTATTATATTTATTTTATTACCCCCAAATGGGGCTTGTAAGTGTCCAATTAGCGATCTAGGGTAATAATGTAGCTAGAAAAGCCTTAGGGCGGTAAGTAATTAAAAATAAAACTTCACTCTTTCAGAAAGTTCGCGTACATCTAACCATCATACTGGCAATCATGCATTCAGCCCAATAACCAAAGAGGTGGCTTCGCTATTCAGCCTTGTCTTCGTATAAATATAATAGTTATCAATTTTAAATAGGTATCGAACGGCGAGGCTCAATTACGTTCTTGAAAAAAAAAAATGAAAAAAGGCGGTAATAGAAGAATACTGCTTACTATAGAATACTTTTACTTTAAATATTTTATTTACGTTTTTTTCTACTTACCTCACAATCGAGATGTAAAGAGTAGTTAGCTCGGGTGTAAGCATCAATTGCACTATAATAACCTTCGCTGCGCTCGTGCACCTAAATATCTCGGGCTGCAATGGATGCCTTACATCCCTAGGCTACTAATCTACTATTACCTAATAAGACTTGTAAGAAAAGACGAAGTTTAGCATCAATATCCTGAATTCGGCGTACCTTCTCATAAGCGAGCCTGGCGTCAGGCTGGACAGGCTCGAGCGTGGCGGGGTTGTAGGGCTGGCCGTAGAGCAGCAGCCGCGCGGCGGCGGGCCGCGCACAGGCGCGACAGGCGCCGGCGCCCGCCGCCACGCTGAGCCCCGGGAACGTGCCCAGCGCCGCGTCCAGCGCCCGCGCGCCGCCTCCGCCGCCGCCCGACACCCGCGACCGCATCCGGTCCGTCACCTCATCCACTGTCTTCACGTTCGATAGGAAGTATTCGTCTGTAACCGAACACAAAGATAACTCAAGTCGCAGCGTACCCGAATGTGATAACTTCCACCGTAGACAGAGAAAGCTATAGATCCCGTCATATCTTCCATTCAGCTAGTTCAAGAAAGAGATATGGGTATTAGAAATACATAAGAAACACAACGCTAGACAGAGCGCTGACATCTTTTGTCCCTCATCACATGCCAAGCCCGATCTGCCACTTTGTATGAGATTAGCAGGATTGGGCCAGAGTATTGTATGAAACAGAATGTATGTTTTCATCAGTCAAATAATAAAAATCATTAAAATTATTATATGTAAAAATAATCATACCTTGTTCTTGAAATATTTCTGTGAGGAAATTTGGATCTAATGCATGTGATATTAATGTCTGTATGTAGACTTCAAAATTCTCTTGATACATTTGCGTCTCCAACATTCTCTTCTCGATAAAGTTGCAATCGTCGAGTGAAGCTTCGTTTCTTATTAACTCAACTACGGTCTCCAGGTGCGACTGTGATCGCACTTTCACGTTTACTTGTGTGTACAGCTTTTTATTTTCAGGATTCCATGCTGCATACTAACACATTAAAAAACGAAAATATTAATGCATGTTCCACCGCTTGCTGATAAAGTATGTGATATCCTACGTATCGAACAGTTAAGATAAAAATTGTTTCAAGTGTTGGATAGGGCTAACCGGCAAATAACTTCAGGCAGATTTATCTAGTAATTTTTCTGTCGTAACTAAATAAAAAGTATCAAAGACTCCAAACTTTATTCAGAGACTGCCTATGTTATTACAAATAAGATCACTACTCACCGTCGATATATTTCTGTAAAGAACTTTGCCATTTTCTTCAAAGGGCTCATATTTTTGTAATAAAGTTTTGCCATCTACTCTCCAAATAGCTGGCCACATCTCGTTTAGTTCACTTTTTATTGCCACAAATTCACCAGGCTGAAAATATATTTTTAAACTTTTGAAACTACTGTTAGGAATAAAAATAAGAGAAAGAAACATGCCGCATACACCCATCATTTTTAAATTATTTTGCTCCACTCCCTTTAAATCCCAGTAAGTATAGGAAATTGTACATATTCCAATTCTATGAAATTCAAATCATTTAGAATCAGAAATTAGACCTACACAGGCACTTTTAACATAATTTATCAAAATATGTCCAGAGACTGAGGCGTGATCCAAGGACGCCGCCGGCCGATGGATCAACATCAACTGGTGAGTCGAGTGAACTTAGGAAAATTTGGGACGATTTACATTTTATAGAATCCGTTAGAGGAAGTAAATAGTATCAATACAAACCCGAGTAGTATGTGCTACAAACTTTTTTGTATCGGACACTATAATCAGATATTATAAAGCATTTTAAGAAAAAATTGTTTGATCCACAATAGACAATAGAACACGCCACGAAAGGAATCCCGCTGACACAGCGCGGTGCTACATTCGTTGACAACAACGTGGCCGTTCTCCTATTAACAGTGGGCGAAGTGCGGGTTTGCATTTCACTTCTCACCATCGAAATCTAAATGCGCCATTGTGACGCAACGACAACCACACTGCAATGTGATTGGTTCGGTGCGTCTCACTTCGAATCGATTCGATGGTGATAAGTGAAATGGAAACCCGCACTATCCCCTCATATTGCCATAGGACTTGTTTCGTAGCGCGAACTAAAGTCCTCTGTAATTCTCAATGCAATAAAAATAAAACTGAAAAAAAATCACCTGATAAGGCATGTCCTCAATAGGTCTGGTATTATCTATCTGTCCAGAGCTCGTTATTTGCTGATGAGATTTTATATGATGTAATTTTCTATCGCCACCATTGTCGTTTTCCGCAGCACCATAGCCCAGCCCGTATCCCAAACTAGCACCGTGTGTGGCTAAAAGGAATACCATCAAAATTTGGAGTTTTAGTACAAATGCAAATCAGTGTCAACACACAAATTGGCGACTGCGCGGAGAACCGAAAATAACTGTACAGTGACACTCCAATGACTTGCTACTTGTGTTATTAAAATGAATACTCTGATAAATTGCTTTTTTGTAAACGTTATACGTCATATCGCCGCCAGTCTGCCCGTTGGCGCTGATGCTCAGGACTAATAAATGTTAGAAAATCATTACATTACCTGCGTAAACAGAAGCTTCTCATCATTTACAATGTCAAGGTAGGATAGGTAAGGAAAGGATTGCCAAATGACGACGATGAGTCATCAGTGATAACATGTACACAAGAATAAACATAATAACTTCTTATTTTGAACATCGGTAAACGGAAAGCAGATTGTAACATTTATATTATCTAGTCTTACATTGTACATGTTATCCCTATTTGGCGAAGTGCGGGGTGCTACCAGGAATAATTACAAATTAAAAATATTTAACACAATTATCAGTAATATACTCGTGTTTATTTTAGGTATCCTCCTATTATTATACAAAAGTATTTACATAAAATATTGAGAATTGTGCATAAACAAATAACAATTAAATAGAAATACAAAAACTTATGTTCAGGGCATGGCCATCTAATACATATCTCGCACTTACTTATAGCTGCAGTTTATTATGCAATTCAATTCTTCTTATAATATAAAATCACTTTCAGCTAAAGAATATGCATACACTATATAGTAAGTACCACCTAAACTCAAATACTGTAAAATACAATACATTTTATATATACAACACACACCCACTGGTAGTTTACTCCATATAAAAATATACCACAATTTTGGAATTATTAATGGTAGCACCCCTTCAACAGCGAGTATGACAAGAGTCACAAATTCTACAATTTACAGTTAAATGGCACTAAGAATGTGTCATTAAATCAATAACAATCAAGTGAAATCTTGTTACAATATAACCCTAAAAATATCAACCTCTACTAAGATATAGATACATCACATTTCCTTTATAGAAGTTATGTACAAATTAATAATCATAGATTTCATCTAAATTAAATTTACATAATTATTTATCACAGTTAAAATGTAACAAGTTTTCACGATAAGCTGCCTCGCGGCAGTTAGCTTGCTCCTGTCATACAAGCTTCAGGGCTAGCTCTTCACCATCGCGCTCTACTTCGTAAATGGAAATCTAATAAATTGAACGCACCTTCATCAGGCTGTTGTTGGTAATAGTATTGCTGGTGCGGCGCCTGCAGGGAGGCCACGGGCGGCGGGGCCGGGGGTCGTGGCTTCTTGGGGGCGGCCGGTTGAGGCGCCACTACCGCCGAGGGCGTCGGCTTGTGCATCGTGCTGCGGCCTTTCTTCCCTTTGTCATTCAGCGGCGTACTGGGCACGTTGAGCACGGGCTTATTCAACCTTCTCGCTTCCTCGTCTGCGTCATAAGCAGACTCCTCGCTTCCGTCGTACTTCCGTTTTCTGTCCTTATTTAAGTTATAATAACGCGGGTCATCTAACTCGACGCCTTTCTGTGCGCTGAGCAAGTTTGCCGCGCCATGTATTTGGTTAGCACCCAACAAGCCTGCCGTGCTCATACTCGCCGCTGAACTCATGGCAGGATTACTTAGAGCCATCCCCGAATTTATTACGTTCGATGTCGCCATCGCGCCATTAGCACTCTGTTGCGGGGTAGTTGAATCACATTTATTGTGTTCATTAGGCATATAGGGCTTATTATTAGTATTATTGCTATTTGTGTTCGATCTAGACCACGTAGACGATTTCCTGGCACCTCGACCGGCCGGCGGGGGCGAGGTATCCCTCTCCCCTTGCAAAAATTTTAAATAAGAAGCCATGAAACCTGATCCCGGGCCCGTGACAGGAACATTGAATTTTTTTTCCATAATTTTTGTAGTAGCGTCTTGTGAAGTGCTGTTAAGGTTCTGCTGCTGTGAAGTGGGTGCTACCGATGATGCAGTATTTGCCCGTTGTTCTGCAAGGAAACCAAGTTCTTCTTCTATATTAGGTACTACCACCTTAGGCTGTTCCTCTTCACGTGTTTCAGGTGTTGAAAAAGATGAGGAGGAAGCCGAAGGTGGAGTCTCGCTAAAAGACGATAATGGTGTTAACTCCACAGAAGACTGAAAGTCAGGATGGGGACCTAGGTGGAAAGGAGGGAAATATGTTAGTGCATGTCCATGGGGCATGGCAAGAGCCTGGTGTTGGTTAGCAAAGTTTGTGGCGTGTAATGGGGCTTGGGAACCAAATGCGGAAGTTCCAGGGAACATTTTGGGTGGTGGTGGTGGAAGGTTCCACCTCTCAAAATCAAAGTAACTTCCATTTTGCTGTTGATTACTAGTTGAACTGTGTGCTGGTGGAGGGATCCTATTTGCCAAATAATCTGCCATAACGGCATTAGACAGGTCATTCATATTCGAATGAGTCACTGGTTTTTCAGTGCTCTTTCTTCGAACTGAAGGTTTACTAATTGTTGCTGGAGTTGAGACCACAGGGGCTTTGCTAGATTTTGTATCTTGTACTTGACAACTCTGCTGCAAACTCTGTAAATTTTTAACTATTGTCATGGGATCTCCACGACAGCTAGATAAATCTTGTAAAGCAACATTGTTACTATCAAAATAGTTGTGCTGCTTCTCAGTTAAACTTAGTGACCTTTGACTTGCAGCTGGGGCAGGTTCTTCACTACTTTCTGGTATAGAACTATTGTTAAAATTACTATTACTACTACTAGAGAACTTTCTACTGGTTTGACGGTCATTCTCCCAACAGCTTTGACTGGAAGACTGAGTTTGATTTCGTTCATATCGATTTTCAGAGTATGTTTTGGTTTGATCAATTCCTAGGGCCCTAGTAATGACAGAAGGGTAGGCTACTTGACTGTTCTGAGAAGGCGGTCTTGTTACTGAAGCATCTAGAGGGGATCTGGGTGCAGGATTACTAGTTTTAAAATGCTCACCATGCTGCTGTGGTGAGTTAATCGAATTCATAGGACTATGATACATAGGATATGCTGGACTAGAACCATGGCCTAATGGCGATGTTTGTGGTGGAGCTTGGGAAGGACTCTGTCTTCTGGCCACAACTACACCACAGTCTGGGCCATTCTGAGAACTACTGCTAGAGTAACCTGTATCGGTACTTGAACTACTTTTTGCTCGTACATGATAATCTGCCTCAACATTATTACCACTTTGATAATGTCTGAAACTAGACCCTTGAGATGTTGAGTAAGGAGAGTTTCCAATCCTATTTGATTTAGAAGAACTATTGCTGCTATAGCTAAGCCTACCAGGAGCATCCATTATTGAGTAACTGATCGGTGAAGATTGTGGTTGGACTTTGTCATTTGACTCAGGTTTTCTTTGTTCATTAGAGTGTTCTGGATAAATTTTACTTTGCGCTTTAGTTTGAACCTGTGGGGGTTTGGAAGTAGGTGAAACAAAACTACTTGTATTACTACTACTGCTAGAAGACTGACGAGACTTTTCACTACTACAGTTTTTTGGGGACTGGGAATTGTAAATAGATGAAGAGGGTCTGGAACTTGTGCTAGAGGAAGTACGGTAATCTTTACTGGGAGGGGTAGAGGAAGCGGTTACTGGTGGAGTTGATACAATACACGACTGCTGAGAATGAGCAGTTGAACTTGCCGAACTTGAATAGGACTTACTTCCAGCATAGTCCTGCTGAGATGAAAGTTGACCACTTTTTGCACTGCTTGTACTATATGAATTATCAGTCTGATTTCCAAATGTTGAGGGAGATTGAAAAAATGTT
Organism: Plodia interpunctella; assembly: GCF_027563975.2. Classification (NCBI taxonomy): domain Eukaryota; kingdom Metazoa; phylum Arthropoda; class Insecta; order Lepidoptera; family Pyralidae; genus Plodia; species Plodia interpunctella. The sequence continues at coordinate 6,586,166 of NC_071297.1, read as the reverse complement.
GATGTTGTTGAAGAAGCTGGTTTCGATGCTGTTGCTGGGGAACCTGCCCTATTGGCCTGTTTAGCTGCACTGGAAAGCTGGGAGTTTAAATGGTTGTTTAGAGTCTGTGCTGCTGCAAAGTGTGCATTAAAGTTTTCATATGTTGCAGATGCCTTTGTAGTAGCTGGACTTGGAGATGAGGGCACAACACTTTCATGGGGCAATATTCCAAATGGACTTGGCAATTGGTTGTTCCCTTGCCAACTTAGTCCTGCTGTACTTCCAGGAGTGGTAGATTGATCAAAAAAGGAAGTTCCTTGCGCAGCAAGTGTTTGGTGAGAATAATTCTCTCTTAATGATGACAGTTCAGTCTCCACAGAAGACTGTTTCGATGCCACTGCTGCTTGTGCCTGTGCAATTACTTGTCTGTGTTGCGCTTGAAGTGAAGAACTATAATGAGCTGGTTTTGGATTCGCATGATGAAAAAGAGGTGAGAACATAGCATCATAGCCAGGAGGAGAAAGAAAACCTCCTGGGTTGAAAGGAGATGCTGTCGATGAGCCCAGTTGCCCTGCTAATGATGCTGTAGTGTGAGCTGCTTGAAGAAGTAACTGACTGGTTGTTGATGGCACAGACTGGCTGCCTAATCCTGACCCGCCACTTGCTAAGTGGTGATGAAAGTCTCCACTTGCAGCACCAGCCTGGACTCCTGCTAATCGATTGTAAGAAGCATATGCTGACCATGGTCCTACTGGATCCATTACCACCTCCGTGATGCTTGTTTAGTGTCAATGTATGTAATTTGTCAATAGATGTCCACACTTTCATCCATAGTTTGCACCACACACTTTATTGTTACTACCACTAAACCCAAACACTAGAGATCATCTTCTATTTATAAATGATTCTTCATATGTAGAAGACACTCCTGGAAAAGAAAAAATCTAGTCACATCATAACAAAATTAATGAATATCTTATTGGATAAAATTCAACTTGTTACATATGTTCACAAGTAGGTTATAATTTTTGATAAATAGCGACTTTAATATGAATAACAAATAACATTATGTTTTGCAACAATAAAAAGATGAGAGTTAATGTTGGACAAAATATATCGCCGCTAGGTATAGAAGCGTCAAGAACAGTGGAACAATAGGTATAAAATCGAATCTCAATATAAAAGATATACTACTGGTAATAACATTCATGAAAATAGACATACCATTGCCTTAGTTTTCGACAAATATTTATCAATGTGGTTTTCGGAGGACGCTCACACGACAGATAACATCATAAATATGGCCTCGACTCCTTGATTGAGTGCTGGTTGCGACGGGTTTTGTCTATTGTGAAATGAATAACCACTTAGTTTGTATTTAAAACACAACGTTCACTATATATTTTCACTTCGTACTTAGTATTCTTCGCTTCTATAACATTTAAGATCTTTTAAATTATAGCTTTCAATATTTACAGGTAGAAATAAGACAACGTTTCGCCTTTCACATCAATCGCCGCCATCTTACTTGCCGATTATTTTGTCGTTCGGTCGAACGAAACGAGCCCACAAACAACAAAGTTTAGCGCCATCTACAACGCCATTGGCAACGATGTTTTTTTTTTCAATTGCGCCTTGTTATTAGTAGTTTTATTAATTAAAACGTAATATTCAAAATAAATATATTTAAAAATAGCATTTACGAGAACCTTGCGTTAACTGTTTGTTAAAAATGTTACTTGTTTTCGTTAAATGTTTACAAAATAAATATTTTTTCAATGAAAACGTTTAGTTCTACCTGCAATAAAAATAAATGCTTTGTTCACCAAGAATCATAGAACCATAATCTATATATACCTCGATTACCATGATTAAAGATTAAACTTTTCTCGTGAAATACAGCGTAGAATACTCATTGGAATACCTAGCGCTGTGGTATTGTAAATATGCTGCACTGCGGCTCCTTTATACGTTTGTTTTGTGTGTTTATGTGCGGCCGCAGCATGCACCATGCTGCGGCACATAACACGTCACGAAGCCTATTCTATATATATAAAATTAAAAAATGTCATCTTCCTTTTCTATTCATAAAAAAGGAAAAAAGATGTGTAGGTATATCTTTATTCAATCGAAAGTTAAAAACAAATAATACTAAAGACGACGAGTTAGATTTCTATACAACTTCCCGGCCCAAACGATAGAATGGGCCTATGCCTAAGGCCATTGGGATAACTGGGCATCATGGAATTGGGAGTATTACTGCGCATTTATCCCGCCAGAGTACAGCACCGTATGTTAGGTACACAAAAGCTTTGCCGCATTTTGCTAAGTCGATTAAAACGTTTATTTTAGAGTACTTTATCAATCCTTTCATTATGTAAGCATTCGTTTGTGAAAATATACAACAATGTAGCATATTCGGATGCCGTAATATTAGGAAAAATCGTTTTCCATAAGATAAAAAAACTTCGAAAACTATGAAATACGTCTCACGCTGTAAAATTTTCGAATCAGTAAATGGTCGAAAAGAAGCTCGGAACACTTGACACGAAGGTCAAAAGGGCCAATTTTCAATATTGCTGCAGATTATTGGCGCTTTTTGCCTCCATTAGAAATATTTGTGTACTTTAGTTGTACCAGTAGCGCCATCTGCGCTGAGCTTTGCGTAATATGCGCTATTAGTAGGTACTCTTACTAAATCCATGCTGGATACACGATGACAATACGATTCTGCAAGCTATAGATTTAGAAGGGACTCGCACGCGCGCCCTATGCAAGCCATCTCCGTCAGTCTTTTCTCGTTTGGATTACAGATATATGAACATTAATGTTTTTTTACATCTCTCATGTTCGGTAAGTAGGTCTTTTATTACCCCGAAATGGGGCTTGTAAGTGAATATTTAGCGCTCTAGGGTAATAATGTCGTTAGAAAAGCCCTGAGCACACTGAAACACTTCACTCTCTCATAAAGTTCGCGTACATCTAACCATCATACTAGACATAGACATCATGCATTCAGCCCAATGACCAAAGAGGTCGCTTGCTATTCAGCCTTGATTTCGTAAAATATAATAGTTATCAATTTTAAATAGGTATCGAACGGCAAAACTCAATTTAGTTCTTAAAAAAAATTATACCTATGCCCTCATAATTAATGGAGAGTATTCAATGTCGCAACTTAGCTGTCCATCGGGGTCGGTAACCGATGAAGTATGCAATGCAATAGCAATATCAATTTAAGATAAAGAAGGTGATGAAATGAAAATACAAACTACCGGAAATGAAAGGTTTCTTAAGCTTCCGGACAATTTTCGATTGTTTTATGTAATTGTGTGCAAGGCTCTTGTCGGTGGAGTTCCTTCCATTGTTCTCTCCCCAAAAAGCCAACTCCTTCACTTCTTGGGATGTAGTGGGCCATTACTGACACGGACTTTGTCTGAACTGCCCAATCCATGCGAGAATAGAAATTGACTAATTACTTTTTAATGTCACTGACTAGCTTTATGTGACAATGCAATATTTCAAGTTAAGTTTAAATATATTATGTATATTTATATATATTTAATGAAACATATATTTACATATACTGATTTATTTTAATTGGACATTATAAATATAAAATTAAAGATCTTTGGTATATAAAATTAAAAAGTATTCAATCTCTTTGATTTAGGAAGACATCAAAATGGCAACAACGATACAAAACAAACTATTTGTGAAACACGGATTTTACATTTACATTCATTGCGATTGTGTTTCAAGGAGTTTTAATGTGGTTTGAATAAGAATAAAATCATACCCTCATAGCATAATATTTCGAGATAATAAATCACCATACAAGCCTGTATGTTTGTTATTATGCTACAGTGGAGCACTACAATAAGAGGTAAACAGCGTGTTATTACATAAACAGTCTTTGAAAGCAGTGGCACCATGAAGCTACGAACTTTTTGATCCAAAGTATGTATTGCTGTCTCTTTCATCTGTTGTTGGAAATAGCAACATTTTAGTTTTTTTTTGTTTTGGTTATTTTTATTGTTTATGGCTCATTTTGAGTATTTTTTGTTCAAATAAGAGAGGGACTCTTAGTGCCTCCGTCTTGGAGTAAATACACGAAGTTTCAACACCTCCGGACCTTTTATTTATAGCAAGCTACAATATTAAAGTTTCACATTAATATTTTCATTTATAAACATGGTCCTTCGAGCCGGATATAAACCATGCAGCGACCTATGGACCTATAGCCCAACCTCTCCTACTTGCGCGGAGAAAGGTATTCAGTGACTACAAGTTATACTTATAAAGGATATATATACCTTGAATCAAAATGTTCCAGTATTATATATAGCTTCGTGATAGCAACTGGTTTGCATTGGTACCGCCATCTGTGTCGAGTTATGCGTAATATTCCCCTATTTTAAAATACACAGAAATAAAGTTAATTTACCCTCAAATCAATCCTTATAATATATAAACTAACGAGTAATGAGGACTGACGAAAAATACATAGTAAATAATAGAAAAATACATGTTTACACTAGTAAACAGCACCTACGTTCGTTCAAGATGTAAGTAATTTATTTACTTTCTCATTTCTGCGCAGCCGTCAAAAAAATAAATTTGTTGTATTTTTCTTTAATAAATATTTGGCACGTTTTGTGGTGCTGTATACAAATTGTGCATAGTGAGATGTGAAATTTTGTAACGCAAGATCTAAAAAACATTTTTATAACATCAAAGTCGTGTATTCTTTTTCTTAGGTCACTTGCATTGCATATCTTAATATAATAGAATTTTATAAACATTGACAACAATTTCGAAGGACGGCAGGATCAAGAAACAACCATTCATTACTAAGAAATTAGACTGGAGTCGCCGTAATGTACTATGAAAATGAGATGAGGTTTAAAACTCATTCAGGTTGGTGATATCTACGCTATAATAAGAAATAGTCTCTCTTACTGAGCATTTACCAAGTTTCTTCCTCAGCCGTTAAAAGTTGCAGCCCAGGATGAGTTATAAAATAAAAATTTAATTGTAAAATTTTGCACTAATAGTACGGTTATAATGACATTGCAGAAAATGTACTTCGAATCTAACAGTTTATTCGACAAATTCTACCTAGTCTAACTATGCAAGCATACATGTACACATACATAACTATATCAAATAATTTCTGGTAGCAATCCAATTTGAGAATAAAAATATTTATATGTTATAGTTTTCAAAATTAAGAAATCCTTTTGCCTATTTGTAATGGAGACCAAATGGCTTTAAAATCAATTCATATAAAATAACATAATGTCTCAAATAGTCATATTATAACACATCATCAATCAACGCTTACAAATTATTAAATCAATTAAAACTACAGCTTCATTATGTCTTAGCACCTCACAAAATAATCTTTGGGTTTAACTGGCAAGAAAACGTTACTATAAAAACAATCACATAAAAACAACTTAATCGATAATAAGGTACAAAATCAGACCTTAATAAATAATATCAAAATCATAAGTATCAGGAATAATAGAGTGCCAACCAGGAATTGTTTTGTCTAATATCTATTTTTTTAGTAAATCTAAAATTTCAAAACACCATCTTTCCAACTATTTATTATGATATTTTTTTACTTTTAAATAAAATTGAAATAGATGTTTCTATTCCTACAGCTCAAACTAGCATTATTATTACAATAGTTTACATACCTCAAAATAGCATCTGCTAATAGAACTTACATAGGTACAGTAAGTACTATTTGAAAATATTAAGTAATACGATTTCATAAATCAGTTTTTGTCATGTAACATTCTAAAAGAATTACATTTATTTCACGTTGATAAACTAAATTTGAGATTTAAATCTATTGAGTGCAAATACGCGTATAACTAGACAAACTCAGTATTTATTATATGGTGCTTTGGTTATAAAGTATCATATCGATGGTTATTCAAAATAAATAAATGTACTTAGTAACATTAATATGAATACATTTCCAAAATAATCTTGATGGCTTTAGCCAAATTACTTATACTACATAAGAGATCACACTAAAACATTCAGATCTGTGTATAAAATGTAAAATTAGATGCCTTGAGTAAGAGAATTTTCAAGGACGATATCGAACTCGTCCAAAGGCTCGAGTATCTGTCTCAAGAATGTGAGAAGACCGCGCTTGCGCAAGAAACTCTGTTCTTCATACATCTCCACTGTGACACGTGTCATGGACATCGGGACTAGCATGCGGTGAAGCCAATGTTCTCTGTAATAAAAGTGAATTCACGTAGAAGATATAAGTTTCACTAGTAAGATTGTGAAGAAAAAGTGGGTGACGTGTTTGAGTAATATTAAAAAATATTTTTTTTTGTACTACTTTACTACATGTTACGAAAGTAGATTTTAAAGGTTATTTTTTTACTTAGTTACTCACCGCAAACTCAGGCATATAAAGAGTTGGAATTTTCCATCCTTGCCCAAGGTGCGGCCTGCAGTGCTAATTTCGTCCATAAGATGGCAGTAGCAACGCCAAATGGACCTGTGCTCTTGATCTTGCCGACAGTTGTATGCGACACCACAGCTTTTGTTGTTTTGAGCGTTCGGTTCATCGCATAGACTCATTTTGAACTCATCTTTTACCCGCGCTGAAAAGTTTTAAAAATCTGTAAATGATAACAATCTACCTCTTCACGGTACTAAATTGTCTTTGAGTTATATGGTCTTTTTTTTACAAAATTGCATTTGTGGAGGGGAGTTTCCTCGTTGGATCCAAGTCGATACCATCAATTAGGTGTACCATCAATCACGTTATCATAATAACGCATTATCATTGAAATTAAAACTATGTAGGTGGCAAGCGGAACTAGTCTAAAACTCCAAACATGCATACAGTAATCAGTGGTCATGTGAATGCTTGTAATACTTACCAAAATAATCCCAAATGAAGAGATTCTTTCCAAAGAGACGTGCAGATTTAAATCCACAAAGAAACGCTTGCTCCAAACATTTCACTAAACCATTTTCGCCGCACAATAGTACACTGAGAGAGTTTGCGTCCTTTTCCCTTTTAGATTGGTAGTGCCATTTCACAATGGCATTCACACAATCACCTGAAAGAAAAGTATAAGTATAGTCGACCGCTTATCAAGTTACCCTGCGTGAATCTTTATGTCACAGTAATAAGGGGGAGATTGCTATGAATTTGGGTAGGTTGATATGCCGATTATATATGAGTTAGATTGGTACACAAAATCACGTATGAATGGTGACTAAGCACTTGCTATGACCTTTTTGGGTAGTTGCATGTGAAAAAGCAAGAAGTGAAAAAATTATATAAATATATACATATGCTATGTATATATTTATATATTTTTTTCACTTCTTCTTATGTGTTTTTAGCATCAAATGAACGCTTTTATTATCTACCTATCATGTGCTGTATTGTGGAAGTGGAGAGATGCGTGGTGGTGGGGGTGGTGGGCTGCGTGGCGGGCGCGGGGGCGGGGGTGCGCGGCGTGCGGGAGCTCCTCAGCCGCGCCGCCAGCAGCAGCCGCTCCGTGGAGCCGTCGTCCACCCCTGTGCCTAGCCAGCGGTTGCAGGGAAACCTGCGAACAGAAGTAACAATTAATAAGTTGAATTCTTTCGGTTTTTCTGTAGTTATTTATGTTTAAAGTAAGCACTTTTATGTGGACATGAGTCTCTGTCATCACTGTATTTATATGAGTCCTCTACATCTTGTATTATCCTGAATCATTTAGAAGAATAAACATTTTTAACCAAATACCATAACAATAAAAGGTTTTGTACTCACGTATAAGTATGTCCAGTGACTTCGTTTCTTACGAAAACTTGGTCGAGTAGCCATCTAGGCGACATGCCTGAATTGTCATGGCCAATGCGTAGCGTGGACAATATTCCCAAATTTTTGTGCTGAAAATATTGATGCAAATGTTAATGTCGTGCAAGTGTCCCACTTCCTGTACCATGAAGAACTTCTACGAGACTAACTATAAAGCAATAACAATGTGCGGCTACATAGTATGGCCAGTATAGTCTTAAGGTCGTATATATAAATAGCTAACATATATACTCTAAAGATGTTTTATAATGTTTAAATTTTGTTATCAATTTAAATTTTGGGTCAAGTGAAAACTATTATAGTTTAATGCCATCTTCACTTGGTTTTCATTTTGATATGTATATGACAAACATACATACCATTTTACTATGAGAAACAGTGAGAAACAATAGAATATCATTTAAAAACTAGCGTAATATCCATAAATATATAACATACGTGAAACACAAACTCGTTAGTATTTCGTGGTATTGGTATTTTAGGCGTAGATTCTCTGTTGGTGCCCGATATTGAGATCCAGCAATTGGCTGTAGTTTGACTCGCCTTTCGGGAGGGTACTATTAGAACACGATATGGTAGCTCTGAAACGAAAATGCAATATTTTTATATGTATAAAAATGAATACTGCCCCATATCTATGATATTTTCTAACCGGGGCTAAAACTTGATAGTGGCGCCCTTCAGTATTTGAGAAAAACTGTTAAAAGTGATAAATGAGATTTTTTTGTATGTGTTTTAAAACTAACTGAGCGTATAGAAATAAAAAAGTGTACAAATTTGATTACTAGATGAAAACCTAGGAAGAGGGGCTGCACTTGTTTGATATATCTTTATTTTCTTTTTTTGTTATTATGTGTGTGTCTGTAGTTTTTTGAATAAACTTATTTCTATTCTATTCTATATCGAATTCTGGTCTCCAGGATTTGGCGTGAAACTGCCGCCTCCACTATCCATGAATAATGATGCAAACGCATGTCTCGATTCTAATATATTAACACAAAGATATACAAGAATTGTTGGTTCAGAGTAGATGATGAATTTAGTGAAAATACTTACTTGTAGTGGGATAAGTATTAGTGAAGCAGTAATAATCGACAGCATTCAAAGTCAGTAAATGATAAAGAAATTGTTCTCTTTCTTCCTCGCAACGCAAGAAAGCGGTCCTTTTGTATTGCGACCGCAGTAGCGTAGCGTCGGCGAGTAGTTCGCGTAAGTGTTTAGAGAGCAACTTCTTTTCGAGGGACAGTCGCACCCACGCTCGCGCGTAGCCTATCTCAGTCTTTATATCTGTCATAGCTTGGACATTCCTGTAAATAAATTTCTGTAAGTAAATATTACATTTAAATACAAAGAAGTTACATGCTAACAACAACATATTGTCAGGAAAAACATTCTGCAAGGTTACAGTGAAATAGCAATAACATGGGCCGAGCCGTACACAAAAGTTGATAATAATATCAATTAATTAAAATGTCTATCGCGATGTGTGCGGGCAAAAACTTCCAAGCTACATGAAGCATTCGTTCTAGCATGAACTATCCTCTACCTTTTCGAATACAAAGACTTTCATCGAGTGATAGATATAACAATTATTCAACCAATACATGTGGCTGTTTGGTGAATGGTATGACATTATGTAAACCTTTGCGCGATATTGCGGCCAGAGCACAATTTTGGCCTGAGCTTCAATACAAGCGCTTGTATCAGATGAAATTATAATCAGTTTTATATGTAGTTGCGTATATTTGTACCTCATATCAAAAGTAAGACTCTCCGGCAGGGGTCGTAAAGGGTTTGGTGGCTGCGAGGATTTCCTCTCCAAAGTACCCGAATTACTCAGCCTGTCTCTAGAACTATCCCGAGATCCCCCTCGGGAACTGTCGCGGGATCGAACCCCACTGCTGGAACTTTGCTGGGCTTCCACTTCAGCCCCCACGGACGACAAGTCTGCAGAAGTCGTGATGTATTATGATTGGGAGAAAAGTAGTCAATTTGAAGCGGTGTATGTATAGAATTCTATATCTTTTTAGCATCATAATGATAAAATTTACATATTCCTTAACATACGTGGCAATAGACGTATTGATATATGATATTGTGCTATGTGCTATCAATATCGTGGAATAATATTTATAACTTCGCTTGTCCAAATCCTAAGCGCCAATAACTCCGCTGATTTCACCCATCAACAACCAACACCCAAGCTCAAGTTACAGCATACAAACATCTTTTCATGGATTTGTCACAACGACAAACATTTAATACTGAAATATTTTGAACAGTTTCATATATGGCGTATAAGGGCATACTCCGTCACCTATATAAAATAGGATACAAACAGATACTTACAGTCCAGACGCTTGCGTAATACACACCAGGCCAAAGCTGCATGTTTCGAAAGGAGTGAAATGTAATAATCTATATTAAAATACATAATGATGAATGAAACTTACATACACAACCAATATGCAGTACGGATAGCACGTATATGATAAACATTTACTGGTAAATTTCGTCATTAGTATCACAGGGTAATTATATCAGTGTATTTATTTAAAAAAATAAACATATTAATATTAGTGGATGGACTAAGGACACAACATAGGGCACGTAAAATTAACAGAATTTATTATCACATCGATCAGTATTTCACTTGAATTTAAAAGTTAAGAATGTGTGATAGTAAAAGAATGGACTATCTTTACATACATCTTTGTTTTTAAAAAGTTTGTGCAAGTTAAATAGATTTCAACAAGATTCAATATAATATTAATTATTTGTTAAGCCACTCACTGTAATGATACATACCTGGAGTAAGATAATTAGGATCGATTGGTTTAGTCGAGTTGCTACATTGTTCCAATTCTTGATAGTTCGTAAGGTGCATCCACAAGGCAGACTTGCCCATCTTGTGTTGGACCCCATGAGACCACAGTCTCTCGAGCAAATCGCATAATGAAGCGATCATCGTATTCTCTTCGATGCCGGTTATAGATACTTCCGATCCCAAGCCTAGGTCACATTCTTCGGTGCCCATTTTTTCTAAAAGCATTCTTTTTGTTTTGCTTTTACATTCCTGTCGAAAAAAATATATATGATGATACTGATCGTCAAAAAGATCATAGATTAAATAATACTCTATCGATGATCGATGCAAGCATCGTATTTAGTATCCCATTCTACAATATAGATGGTAATGCCATATGTAGCTGACACAGTGACCATTTTTAAATGAAAAAAATAAAAATAATAATTGCAAACACAAACACATAGTCCAGTCGGCTAATTGAATTTCTGACCGAGAAACTAATTTCTCGCTTAAGTTCAGACAATCTTACCTTGAGAAGTTTCTCGACAAACGTTTTCTGGTTTTGTGCGATAGCATTGGGAGTAACTTCAGTGGACAATCTCCTACTAATGTCGCCTATTAACAATTCTGGTGGACAATCTTTCACTTGCCACTTGGCATTCTTGATACGCTTCAGACTGTTTGTTCTGGAAATATTGAAACAACGTTAGTTGGCGGCTAGTAATATAACATTTAAATATATGTGTTATGCCGGCTATTCACTATCGGTAAATAGTTCGCCAAACTTCGCAGTGCTCAATCATAGTGTTGGCATCTGAGTTCGATGATAATGTGTAGCCGGCATAAGGTTATGTTGAAAAAGGATAACATAGAAATGCTACTTAATTATGGTTAAGGAACCCAAGATACGAAGCAAGCACAAAAAGCGTCAAGCAAATAAAAATACTAAGATTCTTTCAAAACTATGTTTCAGTGCAATATTATCTTAGATGTAAAGGATAAGGTAGGCCATAATTTAAAATCCAGCACTGTGTAAGTAATAACATTTATTATAATTAATATGAAAAATGTAGGTACGTTAATCTTGTATTTATATATGTATATTTTTTCAGAATACACAATTCTAAAGGCAGGTAAAATCGACAGGAAGGTTTAATAACAAAAATATGATAACAGGTAAATATCAATTTAAACTGGACTTTATTACATAATAATAATAAGAACAGAAATAATATAAATAAAAATAATATAAATCATGCAAGGCCCAAACATGCTTTCATTCATGACATATTTTTATGATCAGTTTATTATTCAGAATATCATTACTACATAGTTACTTATTATAACAAATGTTGTTTGAAAACGATGAACTATTTTAAAACCTGCATTGAAAGATTGCACTAAAATCAATGTAAACAAAATGTCAACCTAGTCGTAACATAAGTAAACTTAGTTATATCTCAAAAGCTTTATTTTTCCTAAAAATGCAACTGATGCTATTATTGTCACAAAAAAATTACATAAATTACATGTAGCTATGATAAAGTGAATCGTATATATCTTTGTTATCCTGCACAGCCATTATGTCGTTGCAATAGTGGCGATTTTCTTCTGAATTTGGGTAGGTTTATGTGCTGTTACACACTAATGAACCACTAAATGTTGACATTCTGCTTCCATCAAGTCTCTATACTCGAAGTAAAATAAATTCGTTGAAATAATGAGCACCATACATTACAATAAAATATGAGCATTAAATATGTATTATGCATAAATGAAAAATATTCTTATGTATATTAGCAAGGTAATTTCCCTGACATAGCGAGGAAAATAATAAAAAATAAGTTCTCAAAGAACATTACTAACTAAGAGATTGAAAATTTAATAATCACAAATTCCGAGTATCACAAAGACTGCGCAGAAATTATCTTCATAACTTACCATAACAAATATAATTATGCTTAATCACTTCTATCTACAGTATAGAGATTCTGTATTAGCTACTAATAATTTTATAAAAATAAACATCACATAGTGGAAGATATACATTTAATAACGCATAAAATCATGCATTTATCAGATCACACGGCAATTGAAAAAAATCATAAAGCGGATGGCTTTACCGTAATAACGATACAATCACAGTTTTATTCCGTACACGACAACTCATTAAAATCATGCACCAGTCAGTGCTAATTACAATAAACATTCACTAACCAATTGATCAGGCTAACACAACGCATGCGTCACAGAAGCAGGCTTGTTCGTAATGTAATTCATTCGTTGGGTTGGAATATTTCCGCACTTTAATTAGATTCCATTCGCATATATTTCGTCATTTTAAACGCAAAAGGTGACGTCTGCGTCGAACAACTTGAAATGCGTTTATCGGAACCCCGTATCATATGTTTATACGCAAAATTTGTACCATCACACTTACAGGATAACTTATGCCTGGCCTAGCTCACTATCGCTTCTACAAAATTTACAATAGAAACACTCTTATCTTCGGTAGAACTGTTTTAAAAAGTTTTTTATAAATACAAATGAAGAGAGCTTACGAAATAATTTATGTAAAAGGCATCACTGAAATTTACTTATGCCATTTTTATTTTTCTACGATATAGACCAAAATGCGAGTATATGTTACATACATCCTTATCATGCACATGTCATAGTATAAACATATGAACGAATGAATTAATTTAGTTCACCGAGTTAACAATAAAACTACATGGTTGAAAGTGTTCAGAGTTTACAAATACAAGTGATGTTAATTATAGTTTATATTATGAAGGACGTAGCTCAATCGGACAAAATAATATTCTTTGAAAAGTAAGCTATAGCGCATCTTCTGTAGAATGTAGATATATTTTACATTGACAAATTAAGCAGTATGGTCGCAGCAGCATACAGATTCGTGTTGTCAATGTTATCTACAAAGTACATCTACAAAAGATGCTTTAAGGCTCATATTATTTAAATTATTAATATTATTTTGTTTGATAATTTAGAGACGTCCTTTAGTTTTATAAAAGCTACGAATGCTATAAAAATATGTAGAAATTAACTTTGTTATCTCGGTGCGCTGTGTATCGGCGACATGCATGCGTGAACACCGATACCTAAAATTGCCACTAAGCAATGATGCGAGAACATTAGGACATGTTTTACTATAGCATTAACGTCACAAGACAAAATTTGAACCAAAGATGAAACAGTTCTGTGTGTTTCTCACTTGTGATTCAGACTACACATCAAAGTTATATATTTTTACACACGACGATTATAAAGGGGTATACTAAAAATGTAACACAATAAATTCGTAAACAAGTAGTTGCAATCCATATGCTGTTGTTATAACATATTTCTCTGAGAACCTGAAGATGCATATATGAGTTCATTTTAAACGAAACAGAAACCAAAGGGTTATTTTCAGTTATTACAATGTTATTTCTGTTTGTCAATTAGTGCAGAAATTAGGAGACTAATCATCAGGATCATTAGCGAGAAACAGTCATAATAACGGCATTGCGACAGATCTGATTCGCAAACTGGAGAAAAGGCTGCGGTAAAGTTTGTTGCGCCGCTTCTTCAAATTGGAAGTCAATAAATGATGTATATCATCTAAGTCAATTTTTTTTATTTTAAACAAAATATTACCGTAGATATTTTTTATCTCGCTATCAATTTATTCCAAAAATACATTACAATGGTGCATCTGTTCAACGAGGCAAATTTTCTTGCTAACGCCAAATTTAAGTTGCAGCTTATTCACTTCTCGAATCAAATTAGTCGCGTCATCATCTAAGTAAACAAGTCGCGGTCATTCAGTCTGGACCATTTCTGCGGCTGGCGCTATCGGGCGTGACACACCTGCGGTCGGCGGCAGGAGGCGGCGCGAGGGCGGCGGGGTCGAGGCGTGCGGGGAAGGCGCGGTAGTAGGCGGCACGATGCGGCAAGCGCTCGGCCGGCGCGCCCACCTCGAGCTCAGCCGCGCCCGCCCCGCCCGCCGCCCCGCCCGCCCACACGCTATACACGCGCAGCGCCAGCCCGCCTTCGTTCAGCCGCCGCCTGCAAACGGACCGAGCTTTGAGACGGTCCGTGTTTAGAATCTACTACGCCAATTTTTGTTTAAAACTCGACTGTTGATAGTTTTGATTCGGTTAAAAAAGAAAATGGCAAATCCTAGTCGAATCTTGTGTTAGTATTGTGTTGTGAATAGTGGTAATATGATGTGAACTCTGTGGTGTTTTGTGATAATATTTGATAATGATTGATACATATTTTTTACATTCCTTCATTCCTTACATCTATGGCGAGAAACTTATATAAAAAATGAGAAACCACCAACATATAAAGCAAACTTTAGTTTATCATCACTGTAAGTTGTTCGCTATGACCAATTATTTACGAGAAGGTTATTTATTACTAATTCAGTTTGCCTATTCTACTTAAAGGAATATAATTCCATTCATTGACGTGTAAATACTAAGCTTGCTTGAACGCCAAGCTCCAAATCCCGTCATACAATGTGATGTAAGAGTAGTGCAGTTATAACAATTTCAGGTGCGCGTAACTATGTTATTTCACCATATTATGCAATCAGTTCACACAAACAAAACAAACTTACCTAACAGCCTTAATTCGATGTTCAAAAACTTGAAGATTGGCATCGTATTCGCTCCAGTTGGCCATTATTTTATTGTCGATGAGTGTCGCAAACATTTGGGTTTCCAGGAACCTCGATAAGAATGGTCGGTGTCGTTGTGGCTGGTCGGACAGAAAGGAAGCCTTATCGAAGTTTACCATTGATTCGCGAGCTGACAACCAAGAGTCACGATCCTGTAACATTTAAATTAAAGAAATAAACGACAAGTTCCTATACAATATTTTTCTTTCAAATGCACTCTTTAGTCTCTATATGAAAGAGTAACAAATATTTGTAATTTTTGAGGTCCGAAAGAAAAAAAGCCATATATAGTGTCTGGACGAGTGCAAAAATTCGTGATTTTATTATAGTCATATCTTTGAAAGCATTATATATTATCACAGTAATTATTTCATTGGTGTTTTTATAAATATAAGGCCTGCAAATAGTCACCAAAAGAAAAAAGTGTTATCTACCTTAGCTCTGAATAAAAATACATTTAAATTTAATTACAAATATGACATGTTCACAAATATATACCTGATCTGGCATGATGACAAAGTTCTCGTACATGAGAAATATATGAACAAATCGGTTTAGGAACGTCTCTCTAATGGCAATATTGAATTTGATGTCTTCGTTGTACTGTTCCTCGTCGTTTAGTATTTTCTTTTTTAAAGCTGGCATCACAGTTTCGGCGTCTACTTCATCTATATTCACACCTGTAATTGAAAATAAAATTAAATAAAAGAACTAGTAAAAATAATAATAAATCATTTATTTTCAGACCAAAGATTAAATAAACCAAAAACTTTTATCTACTCAATCAATCTTCTTGAAATTTTGCATGCATGTAGATTGAAGTTTGGCCGAAGGACATAGGATACCTTTCAACCCGAAAAATAACTGTGCCCGTGGTAAATACACGCACAAAATACATTTATATTTATTATTTTAAATTTCAGCGTGTAAAATTGCTATTTTTCCAAAAGGTCTTATTTTTATAGAAAAGAAAAATGCAATTAGTCTATGTGTTACTTTGAACAACTCATTATGATTCCAAAATAATCTGCTATATCTCCTGTTTTTTTTTTAAAGATTCGTCCTTTCAGTTTGTAACGGACCGGTGCGTTTCGCGATGTCCACAATGCGCTGCAAGGCGTCGAGCCGGAGCGGCGCGCGGCGCGTGGGAGACGCGGGCGGCGACGCGGTCAGCGGCCGGCCCTCGTCCCATTCTAGCACGTCGTGCAGCGAATGCTTGCGACGTAATCCACCTGACAATACAAATCATATTTCTCGACATCAAAATAAGAACAATTACATCTTTCTTAAAATCTGAAACCATTTGTTTTTTTTATAATAATGAGCAAGCAAACAGGCGTGCGTCTCACGGGAAGTGGTCACCGCAAAAATCATGTTTAACCTTAATTATGTGGAGTATACATAAAAAAATGGAGTCAAACAATTGGCGCTGGTATTGAAATATTTTTTTTTGCAGTAAAACGCAGCCAACCAATCAGTGTCACGATATTGATGTCAGTGTATTGTGACAAGACAAAAACGACACCCCAATAAGATTGACTGGCTTCGTCTCACTGTTTCAATTCGACGATCGAATTAGAATTTGAAACTGAATGTATAGCTGCTTTAATTAATAATAAATATAAATCCTTTTGGGGACAATAATAAAGCAAACTACATTCAGAATTTCCCTACGAATCTTACTTACCTGAAGGCAATGTGCAGCTGCTACTCATACTGTCATTCATGTGTTTATATGATGTCCCATTGAGCGGCACTCCAAGTTTTGTAGGTTCTGTATCCGGTCTTTGAATCTGAAATAAACATTTTTTTACCCGATCCTACAAATTTTCATTGGATTTGAATAAATTTATCATGTCAATTTTTTTCAAATAGAATGAAAAATTTATTGACATATATGTTTTATTTATAGCTCGACGAGGAAGTCTGTAACAATTAGACGGAAGTGCGTGTTTACCGTGATAACCACCGGTCAATGTCATTACATACAAATTACTCGTCCAATTTTAGTTCCAAATAATGCTGATTTTTGCTGAATATGTGTATACCTACTATATGTTACTACATATAGTAGGTATACACATTGCATACTTGCAATGAAGATAATTCTTCCGAAATTGAGCAGGATATGAAGCAAAGATCATTTAATAAATGACCTGATATTACTTTAGTAAAGGTTAAGAGTCGTGCAGTTTCCGCCCTTAAATAGTACTACACTATAACCTCCTAGACGTCACACGAAACACCTAGGTATTATGTAACTGTAAACGCTGATAGGCAACGATAGCATTCTCAAAGACGGTTGAAATATCAGAATCGCATCTCCAAATGGAATAGTTATTTTTTTGATGAGAGAGAAATACAGATAATATATCACACATATGGGGTAGATAGAGCCAAGAGTGAAACTCGAAAGTGTCGTTTAGCTGTATCGTTGTACGAAATTTCTTTCGTACAAGGATGGATCGGGAGAGATTTTCAGAAAACGCTAAGTTACCTACCTGATGTTTGTCCAACACATGGTTGATTTCCTCGATGAAATGCGTTCGGTGGGGGAATATGGGCAGTTCTTCTGGCAGCTGAATGTCAGACTTGTCGATGTCCACCAAGCACAAAGCCGCTTCAGAGCCCAGAGCGATGCTGCGAAGGCCATTACTGCCGATGCTGATTGCCGCGCTGTCGGCGTGAAGGCCTAGACCAAAGTGTTATTTCGTTAGCTTTGTTGTGGTGTGTGGTACCCTAGAATAGTATCATCAAGGAGGGTTGACGTCAGTCACGCGACCGGTTGTATAGTTACAGTCAAATCTTCAAAATTAAGGCTTAACTTTTATGCAATCATTACATACATCCTCCCGGTTACATCCGGGAACACGCAAAGACAAGAGAGAAAAGAATAGGGTTTTATAGTAATAACAGCATTTATCTATGATAAACATAGTTCATTGATCCAATAATTTGATGAATTGCCTTTTTATTTAACTACAAACGTATTAGTAAAGGTTGAACTTGAGTACAAAAGGCATTTGTAAATGGAATTTTAAAGATTGTCAGATATAGGGTATGAATCGTATCTTATCTCTAATAATCAAAACAAACTGTTTAGAAAAAAATTGAGAAAATACTGTGAGCAAACCCATCTATGCATATGATAATATTTAAACAAAACTACAGGAATAACAAAAGTATGTAAGTACCTGTTACAGTTGTGATAAATTTGCCAAATCTATATTATAAATACAGAAATGTAAAAAGCAAATGTTTCAACATGATATTAAAAATCGATTTGAGATAATCATCTTGATTTTTTTTTATGTCAAGTTATTTAAAGTAACATACCCATAACAAACGGGACCGGAGCGTCCAGAAAGTGATACAGTGGAGCAGGAAGTATTGGCACATACACATGGGCCCATGTGAATGGCAACAGGAGAGAGACTATGCACTCAGCCACTAACATCAGTTTGTTGTAATCTGTAATAATATCAGCTGGATTAGTCACAATCAAAACTAACAAAACATTTTTACACATGTGTTGTGAATTAATATTCTCTAAGATTACATTCAGGTCCTATCTATCCGAAAACTAGCGCTGCCATCGCATTTTAATAAATTTTTATTTTTCACTATGAAATAAAAGCTGTTCATAAAAGTGGTGCTAGTGTACGAGTAGATAAGGAATTAATGAAGTCAGTGATTTAACAGGTTTATTTCTTAGCCAATTTTCTTATTATTTCTAAAGTATGAAAGCTTTTTAAAAATCATTGAGACTCACCACTTGATCTAAGTAAGACTTGATGTTCTAATAGGACACATGTAAATAATTGAACAACACAGTCAACACCTAGTGTAGAGAACATAACTCTTAACGGATAATCCAATAGTGGTAACTCTTCAGGAGGATTTGGCATTCTTATCACCTGAAAAAAATCGACAAAAATAAAACAAACTGTGACATTTTCATACAATCAGTAAGTGACTATAGATTTATACATAACTAGCCGCCCACCCCAGTTTCGCTCGGGTAAAACCATTATAAATTGTACACCTACACCTTCCTTCAGGAATCACAATATCTATTGCTGAAAATCATACAAAAATCAGTCTGGTAGTTTTTGAGTTATTACCTTCATATAATATGTAAGGATAAACATAAAAGCATACTTACAACTGGAATAGGATCTAGATGAGGTTCAGGAGGTGGTACATAAAGACGCAATGCCTGTCCCATTAAGGGCACTGGGACTTCATAAAGCAAGTTATAGACATAAGACTCGGGGCTTAGCCCTGGCCCAGGCTGTCTTGGTAAGGATCTACAAATGAAATTAACAATTAATTTATCAGATATAAGGACCAACTCAGAAATTTAACTACATGACAAGGCAATATCTTAACTATTTATCAGAGTTAACATTTGATGAATATATTAAAAATACATGAAAATCTATGAAACAAAGTTTGTCTTAAAAAAAATGAAATTTGTATTCCATTAAGATAAGACAAAAATGTTATTCCTATTTTTAAAATGAATACAAATTGGTGGAAAATATATGACTCTACATTAGTTTAGTGATGAACTGTTACTGGTTGGAAAAAAGGGATGTATTTTATTTGTATAATTCTTTATTTTTATTTTTCTGTTTTGGCTAAATAATGGTATGTTTATGTCACTTTTATCAATAAATATTGCAAATATACAAAATCTATCATACTTAACTAACCTGAATAAATTTTCTAAGAACAACTGTGCCACCCTGACATATGGGTACTGACATATCAACGCTATACTTTTGGCTACATAAAGTTTATCTTTGGCTATGTCGTAATAAGTGAGTGCTGCACCCGTATGTGGAGCGAGTTTGAATGACCGTGGTAGGGACCGTGAACTTTCCTTTCCTGTGCCCTTTCTATGTCCTGGTGGCGTCTGCCCGCTGGATAGTTCCGTAATATACATTGCCTAAAAATATACAATACAGTGTTTTAAAAATACTTTTACAAATATTATTTTTTATCCCAGAAAGTGTTGTTATAAATAAACTGATAATAAATAATGTATTGTCAAAATTAACCCAACCTATTTTACAAATGCAACTTATGTTTACACTTTAGCACAGAGAACATGTAGGGAAACTATACTGTCAGAAAAATATACCATCCAAATATTACCATGGAATAATGGTGAAGCCACAAGCAATATAGTTATTGCCTGTGGCTTCACCATTATTCCATGGTAAGGTCAAGGAATATTTGATCTTAGTATTGAAAAACTTGTAATGTACTATACAACCATAATGTATTCCCAATACCTTTTTTAAAGGCCTATAGGTAATGAAAATCTATTAAAACACTTACCTGTAAAGTATGCATAGCAGTACATATCTTTGTGTTTCTAACTTCTTCATAAAATATAAGACTAAATCCATAGTATCTAGATGCATTTTCTCTTGTTACCACAAAGCTATGAAATTTTGGTTCTAAGGAATGTTTCTGTGTCCTAAACTGCAGACCGGCTGGCAAACACAACTGTGGAATTTTTAAAATTATTATTTTAGTTATAGAACTAATGTTTAACTAATTCTGAGTTTGCTTCTTCTTCTTCACCATATCTAGATCTGACTAAAACTCAGTATGATGTAATTAGCAATTATTTATTGCCATATTTTTTTATCAACATTGCCACTTGTGTAAAAAAATTGTTTCTCATAGTGTAAGAGAATATGTCTCTTAAAAAAATATGTCTCTTACAATTTCTAGATTCTTTGAGTATTAGTAAAATGTAGCATTACTTAACAAGAAAATAATACCTAACAAAAGTTTACATTACCATACAAACAGCATGTTCATCAAAAGGATTGCTTGGTATATTTTCAGGATAGTGTGCTAAAATCTTGCCTTTGTATGACCGATCTAGCGGAGATACATGTAAATTGTCACCTAAAAATGGAACACCATATTATTGATTTTATAACTTCTCAGTCTCTGCTTATCTAAATGGTAAAATTGAGGTTTTTACATACCACAAAGCCTATCAGGTTCTAAACCAGAGTCAAAGTCGAGGCCGCATATCGCAAAATAGTCAGCAAATCTACATCCAACAGACAGATCATGGACAGACATATTTCTATCGACCCGTTATTCAATAATGAAGCACTTTCTCTTCGAACGATAGCTTTGTTCACTTCAGCATTTTCATAATTCTACTGACTTTCAAGTTCAACTGTTTATCACTATAGTTTCACATCATTCGCGATATTAGACGTAGTGAAGCTTGATAAATTAATTAAATAAACACTAATTAATAAGAATTTCCGAACACGAACAACACACACAGCAGTCAGCAGCTGTTGTCAAATCAAAACGATGTCACGTCAAATATCTGTCAAAATGACGGCAGTAGTAGAGGTACAGATAATTAATAGCAGATTTACATTGATCCAGTGCCACTGGATCCATTATCTGTTTACATTTATTATCCACTGACCATTTGTTCGCGCGGCGGTTTTCGGGGAAGGTCACTGGATCGAAAAATAGGAGCGGGCTCATTTGGATCTAGCGCTGGATACTGAACGTCCGCGCCGGACTGAATTGAAACGTGTTTTTACGGATCCAGTCGCTGAAGCCAGAGCTAAGCTAATCAGCAGTACCTAGCATCCTACTAATATTATAAATGCTATGTTTGTTTGGATATATGTGTGAATATATGTTTGTTATTATTTCATGCAAAATCTATTGGTCCGATTGTTATGAAATTTGGCACATGGCTAGAGTAGGTATAACCTGGAATAACACATGAGATACTTTTTATCCCGAAATTCCCACGGGAGCGAAGCCCCGGGTCGTAGCCAGATTGTAATATTGTAATGTCATGTGTCGTGAAACTATAGTTGATACTGGAGCCAGCGCTATTGAACTACTGAGAACTTTTTAATACAAAATATACATATTGCTATCTGTTTCATCCATTGTGTGACCTTTCTTTCTTGAGCATTGCGAGTGTAGATAGAGAAAGCTATATCTAGATCCCGTCATATCTTCTAGTTTGCTCATACAAGATAAGTTGTATGTATTAGAAATATGTGGGAAGAAACGAGATAGCTGGCAACTGGCCCATGCCCAACCTAGCACTTTATATGAGACTAGCTTTTGCCCGCGGCTTCGCACGCGTGAATTTCATAGCAAAATCTCAGTAATTTTATCGCGTACTCTTTAAGACTGGTAATATATGATTCAAATTCGCATTTTTACTAATCTTTAGTTCAATTTTCTGTTTCCCGCTGCGTGTCTCGTCTGTATGTAATGTAAAGTATATACCCGTACGGTTTGCTATATATTGTGCCATCTTGTTTTTTGCAATGTGTCCCGTCCCGTTTCCCACTACGTGTCTCCTTCCTATTTCCTTTTTTATTAACCACAAACGTAAATTAAACATTTTTTAAATTCAAATCATTTATTCAGAAATTAGACCTTCACAGGCACTTTTTCTCGTTAATTTTTATATTTATAGTTATTTCTCACAAGCTACAAACCACAGACCACTGCTGAGAAGAATTAAAAATCACAATTACAATTTTAATTTTTTTTTACAAATAAAATTTAAATGTCACAATATATGCATTAATAAAATAATAAAAAACAGTAAAATAAAAATTAGGAGATCATGTGTGGAGTGGCATAGTTGTCGGGAGGATCCATGCGTTTTTATCAGTCAAATAGGCGTTAATTGTGTAACACGCTTTAACCATTAAATTTTTCTTAACATAAGTTTTAACATTTTTCATTGGCAGATTAATAGCCTCTGCAGGGAGTTTATTGAATAATTTTACACTTTGACCCACGAAAGACCGCCGAACCTTTTTAAGCCTGAATCTGTTCATACAAAGTTTGTGCTTATTTCAAGTGTTTACACTATTTACTTCGTTTAATTTTTTATATAAATGTAAATTTGATTTGACAAAAATAAACACAACAAAGATATACTGAGATACAATAGTGAGGATGTTAATTGATTTGAAGAGTTCTTGAAGAGAATCTCGAGGTTTTAATCCATAAATAAAACGAATAGCTCTTTTCTGTAAAATACAAAAAAAATTCCTATGTCAGCTGCATTACCCCAAATTAATAGTCCGTAGGTCATAATGCTATGAAAGTAGCTGAAATACACAAGTCTAGCTGTATCTATGTTCGTACACTGTCTGATCCTTATCACTACAAAAGCTGCCGTACTGAGTTTTTTGGCCGTGATTTCAATATGTTTATCCCACTTTAATTTGTCGTCCACAGTATTTAGTATTATGTACCCATGTCCCAGGAATTTAGTACTATGTACCCATTCTAGAGCTTTACCATTTACTGTTAAATGTATAACATTGTGCGAGTTATTTAAGAGAGAGAATTTAATACATTTTGTCTTCTCTGTAAGTAGAGCTCTACTTACAGAGAAGTTAAGTTGTTGGTTGTAAACTAGTTAAGCACTACCGACATGCTATTACTTATAAAGTTATAGTTTTCATTTTTTCTATCGACTTTAAAATAATTGTATCGTCTGCAAATAGAACTACTTCGCATAAATGTTGGACAAGGCATTGGAGGTCGTTAATATAAACCAAAAATAAAAAAGGACCGATAATGGAGCCTTGAGGTACGCCTATGTGAACAGGTGCACCATCGGAAGTTGTTTTGTTAATTTCTTCTCTCTGTGTTCTATTATCTAGGTAAGACGAAAGACACTAGAGCCGCGCCAGTATCACCATAATGTTGAAGTTTATTTTGAGTATATTATGATCTACATAGTCAAAAGCTTTCGATAAGTCACAGAAAATACCTACGACATCTTGCTTGGATTCCCAAGCTTCATTAATTATTTCGACTAAAGTGTCTGCTGCATCAGTAGTTGAACGACCTTTGGTGAAACCGTATTGACGATTATGTAAAATTTTATTTATATTAAAATAGGACACAAGTTGACTCAAATTAATTTTTTCAAATATTTTACTTAGAGTAGGTAATATAGAAATAGGTCTATAGTTTGTTTAAACGCTTTAACGCCTTGTTTGTTTTTGTATTTACTATTACTGTTATTTGCTACAAAAAGTAAGTATGACAATTTTCAGCTTTTTATCTTGAAAATCGTATTAAGTCCCGTATAATCTTTCACCCCCCTATGAAGGGGTTGAGGGTTAATTTTCAGAAAAATCTGAAACACGTAAACACGTTTGTTGTAAACAATCAAAATCCAAATTCTCAAGTCACTAACTTCAACGGTGTAGAACTTTCATATTTACAGATTTCACCCCTTTCACCCCTTCGGAGTAGAATTTCCAAAAATCCTCTCTTAGTGCTCACCTACACTCACCTACATGCCAAATTTCAGCTTCCCGCCCAGCAGTTTCGGGTGTATGTTGTCTGTTAGTCAGTCAGTTAGTCAGTCAGTCAGTTAGTCAGTCAGTCAGTCAGTCAGTCAGCCAGTCAGTCCTCAGTAACGGAAGAGTTTTATACTGATATATTGATACATACTGCGCCCATCATATCTATATCAGACTTTAATAGATAAAACAATTTGTTTATATTCTGTTTACACCTTTCTACAAAATTTTAAAGTAAATCGGCTCCGTGGATTGTTATTTTAATTTTCCTACAGGACCCTCCTCATTTTCTGGGATGAAATATCTATAAGATGTTAATCCGGGATTCCGAGGAATTTTTGATTCATAATTAGTTTTTTAATTATCCTACGGGGACCTAACGATTAACCGGGATGAAATGTATCTAATTTTCCTACAGGACCCTCCTCATTTTCCGGGACGAAATATCTATAAAATGTTAACCCGGGATTCTGACGCATTTTTGATTCATAATTAGTTTTTCAATTATCCTACGGGAACCTAACCATTTACCGGAATGAAATGTATCTAAAATGTTAACCCGGTATATAAGGTACCTACATGCCAAATTTCAAGCAATAGGTCCAGTACATTTCGAGTGATTCAGACAGACAGACAGAGAGAGAGACAAAAATTTCTATATTTTCGTTATCTATATCAGTAACTAAATATATCCAATATACAAATTTGACCTTTCTTCAATTGTATTATATGTATTGATGATGATTAGCCGGATTGGGCCGGAAATTTGGTCACAGACTTTATACGAGTAGTTTTTCTGGTCATTGATGCGTGGTATATACACACACAGGTACTAATATACTTTAGTAATCGTATAGTTATACCTTTACCTGCGCAAGAAGGAGAGGTCGGGCTATAAATTAATAAGATAACAATACATTACAATGTACTTTGTATCAAAAGTTATTTTTTAGTAGGTATAATAAAAACATTTGTTTTTATATCTATGTGCTAACTACTCCGCTACTAGGTACTACTATGGCTTCATGATGCATGCGTAAAAGCAACCTTCGTATTCTTTGCAAAAAAAGAGATATCTTGTAGAAACTGATGGATTTACTATGTACAACTGTGTCCAATAAAAAACTATAATATTTTAAAAAATAAATTAGGTTGGTAGGTAGGTAGGCATATGTGTGTTTATTATAGTTTTCACTATGAATTAAAATAAGTTAATAAAAAATAAGAGTTGGCTGGTTTTCCATCAGAGATAAGCTAAGCTACGATATATGGATTACGAGTATTAAATCAATGATATTCATTGTTTCATATAGGTAGTATAACACTGGTAGTGTAAACGGGATCTGCTAAAAACTATGTTTTTTTAATGAAATTTGCATACTACGGATATGTGTATGTGCTAAGGCTGTGTACTATAGGGCATGTGTATGGATGCATGTTAGGATTTGTGCTATGGTGTGTGCATTGGATATACGCAAAAGAGACGAGCTAAGTATGTTTTGCACTCCCCAAATTACGATTTATCCGGAACATCTTTGTAGCTTAGCAATACAGCTTAGCTTAGCAACTTAGCTAAAGTAACTTAGCTTTGTTACGAAACTTAGTTTCGTAGCTTATAGCTGCTTAGTTTATATCTGGTGGAATATTATACATATTATTCTTATCAAAACAGATAAGGTTATCACCTCAAGTATGTACTTAATATGTGTATATAATTTTTGCTTTTTCATGCTATTTTAATGGTGTACCGATTTGAAAGTTCAAATTCTACCAAGGATTATCACGTTGGCTGGATTTCCAGATATACCTGGGTTTGACGATGGCTAGGAGAAACAGGTTCATTATAATCCATGAAATTAGTAGGTTACGGAATACCTTCTGCGAAATACAGATATGTTGATGTTGGTGCATGATGTTGATGAGGAAGATAAAATTAGAACATTATTTTTATTAGCTGTTTGAGTCCCACTGCTGGGCAAAAGCCTCCCCTAACTTCCTCCACGCATTCCTATCCTTTGTGTTCTCTTGCCATTCTTTGTCAATTTTTTTTATGTCAACCATCTCGTGCTAGGACTTCCTCTTTTCCTGTATCCGTCAGTTGGAATCCATCTATCTCTCCTATCTATCTATCTCTCCGGATGCATGCGGCAGACATGACCCGCCCAGTCCAAGTTCAGTTTAGCTGTCTTAGTTGCCACATCAACAATGTTTGCTATTGAGCGCAGCACAGTGTTCCTCACTCGGTCAACATGTTTGGGCACCGTAGGTTAGGATGGGTAAGATGCATACGTCGACGAGTTTTTTCTTCAGGCATATTGGCAGGTTGCTTTTGAGTAGTTATTTCATCGACCAGAAAATTTTCCAAGCATTTTCGATTCTGCGGTCGATTTCCTTATCTTACCGGTCCATGAAAGCTACTACTTGGCCGGGATATACGTAGGTAGGTACTCATCGACATATTGCATTGCTTCCCCATCTACAACGACCACCTACGTTTCGTACGGTCATGATGCTTGGTTTTGGTTTGAGAACATTAATATGCTCTAAATTTTATCTATTAATACGTTCTAAATTTATCTTCCTCGTGTGGAACGTCTTGGTAATCCAAGAGGTTCCAATAACTTCTACCAATATTGTTTTTCGGAATCTTGGCCTATTTTAGTCGAGTTTATTATGCCGATATATATCGAGTTTATTAAGGTAAGACTGGAGACAGTACTCAGAAGAACTTTTTAAATTATTCAACTTAAAGCCCCTAACTAAATCATCCAGGTGCTTTTTAAGTATACTTTTTGGTGTACTTAAACAGCTGGAGCCAGGTGTCTTAAGTCGACTTGAAATTTTATTAAAGTTATTCCACTTAAGGCACCACAATTTTCCTTCCACACACGGCATAGTAACGTATAGGTGTTTTAACTCCACCACTTACTTCTCTATATAGCGCCCCCGCCGCTAGTCAGCGGGGTCGAGCGGTCACGATACGCGCATTTTTTCCAGTCCCGCAAATCTCACGGATCTCGCGTCTGTGATCGCGTGCTATTGAGCTCCATATAATAGGTAAATACCTACTAGGTATTTAAAGTCCACTCACTTGATTTCCAGTATTTCGAAATTTGAATTAATTCAAAAATTTCATTCCTGTTTACGTTCGCGCTATAGAAATCAATCTGGACTGATTTCTTTGATTTCTGTGGTTCGCGCTTTTTGAAAAATTTGATGCGTAAAATCATGCGCTGACTTTACCTACAATATTTTTTAGGTACAGATACAATTTACAGATTAAACATAGTGTCATTTTGACACCAAGTGTGGGTAGCAGTTAATGCTCAATTCAGCTGAAAAAAATATCGTACTTAGGGACTCGCAGTCATGGAAAGACGCGCGCGGGGTCCTTTCTAAACTAGGAACTAGTATTGTCAGTTAAGAATTATGAGGACATTGTAAAGTTTTTAATAAAAACTTTTTCACCATCACTAATACAATATAAGAACTTCATAAATTGTGTTCGTCATGATGAAAAACGTCTGTATTCTGGGCGAAGTCTTTGCAAGCAAATGCAACACAATATCTGGAGGCCGCTGTACAAGTAGCGTTGTCAGTCCCCATATTATGCCAAGCATAGGTAAGCCGAAGTACTTATTAAACCCATGGGTCACCATGGATTCAATAAGTATTTCGCACGAGTACTAATTCCATGGCCTAACCTCAGCCCTGCCTTAAATTAATCTGTCAATGTCAGGCAATTGTCAAGACAAGAAGAAAGAAGGAAGCGTGAATTGAAGCTTTGAAACGAGGAGGGAGGGAGAGAAGGCGATCGAGCTCGATCGAGCCGAGCTGTCGACCAAACCAACCAACCAAATCAAAATATATTGCGGTACCTACCTACATAGACATACCTACCTAGTTTGTTTGATAGGGGCGTCTGTGTCTGTGTGTATTTTAGATTTTTATTGTTTTTCTTATTTTTATTAACACTATTACTAGGTTTACTGTAGGTAGACTGTACTAGGTATGTAATTTGGGAGTTGTCTTACTTTTCTGAGAGATTGGTAATTCTTCAGAAGAAATTTGGAAGGGTAATTAATCGATTCAGGTCAAATTTCAGGTAAATTTTATTTTCTTTATTCAATGCATTACATAGTGTAGGTATTATAAGTATATATTTCCTAATTATACCTGTGTACACGTCGATAAAGCAGAAATTATTGTTTTCATGAACTGTCCACACATCAATAATAACGAGTGTTTGGCCATTTATTTATATTTTACGTTGAAAATAGTACATTTTATTTTGTTAGATAATTTTATATCAATTAGCTATGTTTCAACAATTTCGACATCAAAAATTTGGAAGCTTAGTTATTATGTTTAAAAATCCAAGTTTTATTCATCATTCAATCCATGGAAGCTGTATTTTGAGTGCTCAATTTGTTTCAAAGAATCCTGAGTTACTCATTCATGAGTCATTAATGTTATCTAAGTATCATATTCTCGAATAATAAATAATATTAAATATGAAGAAGTTATTTATTTTCTCTTCCTTATAGAACAGGAAAATTGTATCTGTAACCTTGTTCAGTTTTTGTATATGTTCTCATGTGATATAATTATATAACTAGATCAAGACAAGATTTCAGACAATTATTCCCATTGATTTCAGTAAATTAATGTATAATGAGCATTAACTTGTGCTTCTAATCAAGTACCTACTAACATAAAAAGATTAGTGACCTTGGATTTAATGTGCATTATTCTTTCCAGTGTCTAATATAAGTAATTTTAATTCCAGGATGTTGAGAGGACGAGTGAAACATTTATTGCACTGTATATCATTTCTATCATTCATATTCCTGTTCTTTGTGTTTGCTGGAGCCATTTCTTTCAATGATGCTGAGAAATCCGTTTTTGACCCTTGGAAGACCTATGGCATCTTCGGAACTGTCTTGCTATACCTGTTAAGGTTGCTGACACTGTTGACAATACCTCAAGTCCTTTGCAATTTTTTTGGACTGATTTTCTTTAATGCATTCCCTGGAAAAGTGAAATTGAAAGGTTCTCCATTACTTGCCCCTTTTATTTGCATAAGAGTAGTCACTAGGGGTGACTTTCCAAAATTAGTAAGAGATAATGTTACTAAAAATATGAACTTATGTGTGGATGCAGGCATGGAACATTTCATGATTGAGGTGGTTACCGACAAAGTTATCAATTTACCAAAACATACAAGGGTTAGAGAAGTGGTGGTCCCTTCAGAGTATAAAACTAAAACAGGGGCTCTTTTCAAGTCCAGAGCTTTACAATACTGTTTAGAAGATAATGTGAATGTTTTGGCTGATACAGATTATATTGTTCATCTAGATGAAGAAACTCTTCTAACAGACAACTGTATTCGAGGCATACTGAATTTTGTATTGGATGGGCAATATCAGTTTGGACAAGGACTTATCACATATGCCAATGAGAATATTGTAAACTGGATGACCACACTTGCAGATAGCTTCCGTGTGGCTGATGACATGGGAAAATTAAGATTTCAATTTTATATGTTCCATAGACCACTTTTCAGTTGGAAAGGATCATATGTAGTAACACAGGTAATTTAAAACTATTGTTAATGTATTTTGTGAATTATTTAGCTTCACACAAATATTTCACACAAAATAATTATTTGTTCCAGGTTGGTGCTGAAAAAAAGGTGTCATTTGACAATGGTTTAGATGGATCAGTGGCTGAGGATTGCTACTTTGCAATGAAAGCATATGCACAAGGCTATACATTTAATTTTGTTGAAGGTGAAATGTGGGAAAAGTCACCATTTACATTATGGGATTTTATCCAGCAAAGAAAGAGGTGGATTCAGGGCATTTTACTGGTAGTTCATTCCAAAGAAATACCCATCATGCATAAAATATTCCTAGCAATATCTTGTTACTCCTGGGTGACACTGCCTCTTTCTACCAGCAACATGTTTCTGGCAGCAGTGTGCCCCATTCCTTGCCCATTTGTTCTGGACATTGTCTGCTGCTTCATAGGTGCTGTAAATATTTATATGTATATTTTCGGTGTCATCAAATCTTTCCCTGTCTATAGATTTGGACCATTGAAATTCTTTTTGTTCATATGTGGAGCATTAGCTACTATTCCATTTAATATAATAATTGAAAACATTGCTGTTATTTGGGGAGTTTTAGGAAAAAAACATAAGTTTTACATTGTGAATAAAGAAATAAAGATTCCAGTAACAGTTTGATGCTTTTTATTGATGAATAAATTAAATGTTACTAGAATCTTTAATTGGATCATATTAGGTAAGTGCACAAATACTTTATTGTAATAACTGCACTGAAAATCATGTAAATGTATCCTCAGATGGATTCACTGTGACTTTTCAAATACCAGTTTTATGGCTAAATACTTCCATTACCAATGGATATAAAGGAAAAATGAAAAATTGTTACTAAATATAGCTTAACTTTAAAGGTGATTATGTTAATACATAACAAGCACAATGTTTTGAAAAATGTGTAAGTAGTAGTTATTAAGGTTTTATTTTTTGAGAATATTTTCTTTTTTTTTGGGAATAATAATGTTTTATCATGTTATTTCACTTAGTACTTAGTACCAAATGAAAGATTTTGATGGTTATAAAAAGCAAATATTCTTTGATCAAAGCTTTTATTATGTATTATTTTTTTACTGACAACATAACATTTGTTTTGATACTACCAATAAGTACCTAATTTGTATTTGTACAGTTATTTTTGTACTTAATTTATCTGAGGATAAACTAATCTAAATTTAATTTTGTACCAGTATATGGCTGTCAGCATTTTATTTTTAGGATTAAAAAATATATTTTAGCCATTGTTTAAAATACACATGAGTATTAATTAATTAATTTGATATTTTAAATGTTAATGTGCCATTTCAGTTTATTATTAAGTACTTATTGTCCAAACTGGAAGCAACAAACTTAATAAGTTAATTTTAGCTAATGCAAATGCACAATGCTACTGAACAATTATTGAATTATATCAGAATGTTTGAAAGCGATTGACAAATTATTTTCCGGAAGTATATGAATGCGATATTTTGGTGAACATATAATGCATGCACTTTTAAAAATTTTGTTCTTAAATTTGGCATGTGTTCTTTAGAAACATAAAAGTGACATGTTTCTGGAGACTGTGTGTCCTATTCCTTGTTATTGCGAATTTTATTGTTTTTTTAGATACAGAATATGCATGATTGTCATATCGTAAATTATAGTACCATACCAGACTAGTCATGATATGTTAATAAAGCAATTAATTAAACTTCTACCTTGTTACTAGTTGTATAGCTACTTGCAATTGTGTCACGGGTTAAGAAATTGCCCTTTGTGGCTAATTTATCTAATAAGTATCTGTGGGTTGGGAACATTAGTCAGACTTTATTTTTGGTCTTTATATTGTATTGGAATATCCACTTGATGTGATTTGTTTGCTTTTGATTAGAAATCTCGATGTTTAATATTTACAGTGATCAACGCAAAATTTAAAGTAGTTATTAGATTTAGTAACTCTTGTCAATGATTTCTTTGTCACAAAGATTTAATTCTTGCACTAATGTATGATAATTTGTAAATTTTAAAAAATACCAAATATGAATCTCTCATTGCGTAAAATGTTGTTAATTTTATATTCCTTAGAATAGATAAATATTTACGTGGTTTTTTGATTGTGTGTGTACCAGAGTTTTTGTGCGAATGATTGTGTAAATCGAAGTTGGATTCGAAATGTTGTAGTTAGTGTAAATTAAATAAAGTCAATAAGTAAAAAAATGTATTATCGTCTATTTACTTTTCTACCTGCCCATCGCGCATCGTATATCGGAGGTAAAAAGCTTCCTTTTGAAGATACTTTTCTTGTGTAAACAGATAAAAAAACACGACATAGATCAATACTGTTATCGTATGTCAATATTAGTACATAATGCATACAAATCAGTTAAAGGCAATTGAGATAAGATAACCATTGATTGATTTACACATGTAGTGTGGTAGTTCAATACTAAAATAATAGAGTAATTTTTTGGTTGTTTTTAGTTTGGAAATGATGATTCTGAAGTCGTTAATTACATAGTTTTGGTTTCATTTGCATCAAATTCCCGCTATGAATAGGATCGGGCATTAATATTTTTGGATAACTTATCTCCATCTTCCTAACTACTTTTAAACTTTCGCGTTGTATAATTATATACTAAATAACAGGCATTAAACGTCTGGGAAATAGAAAAGTTATGTGCGCGTTTAATACCTGTTATTTAGTATATATTCATCCTCCTTATTTCCATTTCTAAATCACTCGCTGTAGTGATAATCAATTTCATATTTTCATTCAATAAAATATTTTTCATTTTTTCGAAGGAGTACTTACTTAGGTAAGGTAAGGTCGTCGTTAGGCTAAAAAAATATCACATTGCTTGTAAACATTTTTTCCTTTTTGTATAAGTAAAAAATAAATTACTTTTTTCTGCGTAAGTAAGTAAGTACTTATAATATCAGTACGTACAGACTTTTCATTGTTACTAAATCAACAATTGTTTACGACACACCGTCGGATAATCTTGTTAAGTGGCTTGTAAAATGGCCATAACAATTTTAAATGCGATTACTAGTTTTATTTATCTACCTTATCGCAATGCGCCACACTATCAAAGTAGACACAGGTACATAATTTATTGTTTGTACATGTGAACAACTTAGGTCGAGGTCATTACGTGGAATGAAATACATACGACTTTCTTGGCACTATTAATAGAGTGGTTTGCCATTGGCTTCTCCATTTCACATACTGATACTTTTAAACAAAAAAAACGAAAGCGGCATAATAAATTAAAGTTTAATGAATGGGCTACATTAGGTAAATATAAAAGCAGACAAAAACTTTTTGATTTATATGCCCGAAAACAATATAGGTTCGATACCAATTTCGTAGAATATGTTAGGAGTTATTCAAAAATTTTCAAAAAAGTATGTGGGCAAGCTAAATTTAATTATATTAAAAATAAAATTAATAAGGCTTCTAACAAAATGAAAGAGACCTGGAATGTTATTAATAAAGAAATTGGTAAAACAGTAGTTAAGGAAAGCATTCCAGAAATTAATTATAATAATAAAAAAACTACTTCGAAAAAAGAAATAGCTGATTTATTTGAAAATTATTTTACTTACATACCTCTAGAACTCACTTCTAATATAAATTCAAGTCCTAGTAATGCTGTATCTCTACTTAAAACTAATGTCACTGCATGTAGATCTAAATTTAAGTTTTCACACATAGAACCTAGTGAAATCATTAAAACTTTTAAACAGCTAAATCTTAAAAATTCTGAAGATCATTAATAGGGGTATGTCTGTTAGTTTGATTCAAAATATAATCAATGTCATAGCTGTAGACTTAGCTTTTATATTTAATCAATGTGTTGACCAAGGTACTTTCCCAGATTTAATGAAATATAGTAAATTAATTCCATTATTCAAAAAAGGTGAAAAATCTGAGCCTGGCAATTATAGACGAATTTCCATATTACCCGTATTAAGCAAGGTATTTGAAAAGATAATGCTCAATCAAATGCTACATCATTTTAAGACCCATAATCTTTTCCACGGCCATCAATATGGCTTCACTGCCGGAAAAAGTACAACTGACGCGGGAGTGGCTCTTGTCAGTCATATTTATAACGCGTGGGAGAACTCACAGGATGCCATCGGAGTATTTTGTGATCTTTCTAAAGCATTTGATTGTGTAGATCATGAAACACTTTTGCGAAAGCTTAGTCAATACGGTTTTGATTCTAAATCAATTGAGCAAGAAGCTATTATCTTACTTAAAAGATAGGTTACAAACTGTTGATATTAATAACGTTAAATCAAATGGTTGTAATGTAAAAATTGGCGTACCACAAGGCTCAATTCTAGGACCCTTTCTCTTCTTAGTTTACGTCAATGATCTGCCATACATGGTAGAAAAACGGGCTGACATCGTGCTGTTTGCTGATGACACGTCATTAATTTTTAAAGTAGACCGCCATAGCGAAGATGTTGATGATGTAAATCGTATTTTGTCTACTATTTCGAATTGGTTTTCTGCTAATAACTTATTGCTGAATGCAAATAAGACACAATGCATTAAATTTACACTTCCCAATGTTAGGCAGGCTCACGTCGACGTGACTCTGAATGGAGAAATTTTAGATTTTTGTACTAAACACCAAATTCTTAGGAATTACCCTTGATTCCAAATTGAAATGGGACGCTCATATTAATGGCCTATCTAAAAAGCTTAGTTCCGCGGCATTCGCAGTTTGGAGAATCAGACAACTAACTGACGGACGTGGCGACTGCTAGATTAGTTTACTTTAGTTATTTTCATAGCTTAATGTCCTATGGGATACTACTTTGGGGGAGTGCTAGCACCATTAAGACTATTTTCATTTTACAAAAAAGAGCAATCCGTGCTATATATGGTTTGAGGAGAAGGGATTCCCTTAGAGATTTTTTTAAAGATATTAATATTTTAACTTTACCCTCTCAATACATATTTGTTAACATTATGTCCGGAAAAATTTAAAGTTATTTTAAAAAGTTGGTGATTACACTGATAGAGCCTTACGTAATAAAGATAAATTGTCTGTCCCCGGGCATCGGTTGGCCAAAGTTAGAACGTCTTTTGTTGGGAACTATATCCGTTTTTATAACAAATTGCCTAAATGGATTCTTGATTTGCCGGACAAAAAATTTAGAAATTATATAAAAGAAGTAGGTACTTTGTAAAAAGGCATATTACAAGTCTGATGATTATGTGAACGACAATAATGTCTGGCCCAAGCATGTTGCAGTATCCTCATAAGATATGTAATTGATTTATGACATTATTACGTACGTTTTGTACATTTAGCTTTTTATTTATATATATATTTTGTGTGACAATTTTCAATAATTTTATTGGAAATACATATTTTATTTTATTTATTTATTCAAATTTTGACATTTTTAATAATGATGTAAATTCGTCCTCCTAATTTTTAATATATATATATATATATATATATATATATATATATATATATATATATATATATATATATATATATATATATATATATATATATATATATATATATATATATATATATATATATATATATATATATATATATATATATAAGACCTATATTTGTTAATTGACGTCCTTGGAGAAAAGGCTGCGGTGAAGTTTGTTGCGCCGCTTCTTCTTCACTTGCGCTTTGGAAGCCGGCAGTAGACTTAGTTTAAGTATTTTTTTGACGTCAATAAGTGATGTATATCATCCTAAATTGAATAAAGAATTTTGAATTTGAATTTGACATGCAAGGTGATAATTTCCTCAGACAAATTATTCGAAATACAATTAGTTTTGCACAAAAAAGTCATATTTTAAACAAGTTTTTATTTTTGTCGAAGAGATTAAGATCTCTTCGACAAAAATAAAAACTTGTTTGCATTCAATGTGTGACAAAATAATCATGTCCGTGTACTAAACCGTTCCTGCAGAGAATGAGGGATAGAATGAGTATTCGCTCGTTTATTATAAACACCTAAAAAAAAGTGTGTGCCATTCAATCAATACCTTTCATCATATCATAAAATCTCCCTATTTAGGAGCTAAAAACGAGAACCACGAAAGAGCGTACCTAAGCCCTGCCTAAAATAAATTTATGTCTTACAGATATATAGCTGTGGTCTTACTGACACGGCATGAAGATTCTCTAGTTGTACTTACCTACCTTAGGTTGTAAAATAAATTACCAAGTACGGTCATCATAGTGACATTAAGATACCTAGATAATTTTTATTTGTCATTGAAGTGATTAACGTATGTAAACAAGTATTACCACAGACATACTAGGTATACTTATATGTTACTAGCTTTTGCGTAACTTATTATTGTCAATATCTCGGGTTTTAGATAACTTATCGCGATGCAACCTAGGTATACCAGATTTTATGTTAGACCATTCGTTATACAACTGTGAAAACCACACCGCATTTTTCGTGATGCGCGAGAAACATCCAGACCAATATTTTTTTAAATTAATATCTTTACAAATATAGCCGACTTACAGTTTTTATCATATGTATAGATTAACTAGCGAAGGAACTATACTGAAATCAAATCAGCGACTTAATTTCCCTCCAGCAATGTGTGAGTCTTTAATAAGTCCAGCTACAAGTGCTCCCGCTACTCAGTTATACTTATTACAAGCTACGCTGTAGGGTATGCTTAAGCTTGCGCTGCTAAAAAGCAACCCCGAAATCTAAAATAAATGAAAAAACTGTTTTATCAAAATCGGCTCAGTGGTGGTTGAAGCGAGATTTAGATTATAAATACATCCAATATTAAGATATGATACTCTACTGCTGATCCTAGGACACTTTCTTATCCTTCGATCCACTGGTACCTACCAGTGGATCGAATCGAATCAATGTGGATCCATTGGTAGGTAGGTACTTATACTATGTACTACCTAACTAAGTCCCTACCTATTAATGAATCATGGATCTAGTTAACACAAGTTTGTTTCCT